>NC_037357.1:4545014-5145014 GCF_002263795.3 Bos taurus
TCCTTTTATGCCCACTAGGGGAGAATCATATCCTAATCTGTATATGGGGAGAAACTGGAGAGGGGACGTAGTAGGTCTCAGTGGGAGGCAAATTTGTACCCCAGAGGACAATGGAATTGGGACATGTCTGGAGACATTTTTGGTTGTTACAAACCAGGGAGAGGGATTTCTCCTGGCATCTAGGGGATAGGGGCCACGTAGGATGCTACACATACTACAATGCACGGATGGTCCCCATAATAAGCAATTATCCAGTGCAACATGCCAAGTGGCAAGGTTAGAAACCTTAGGATAGATGTGATGGGGAGGGAGGACAATCACTTTTATAATATTATCTTGTATAGTTAAAGCTCTCCTGGGCAGGGGTAGAACTGTCTTCTGGCAAAAGGGAAAAAACTCCATCCCTCTGTCCTGCTCAAGAAGAACATGGCTTTTTCTTTGTGTGAGGATGCAGACCAGCATAATACCTGTGCTAGAGACCCTGGAGGCCATGTGCTGGAGACCCCACAGTGGCCATGACAATTCTTGGTTGTGCCTCAAAAATCTGGCTGAGGCAACCATACATATATACACCTGATTTGTGAAAAAGCTGACTGCCGTTCCTGTTTCTAATCATTTAGAAACAGACAAAAGGATTCTAAACTATATGTGTGCTAACTGGGTTTTCATTAGAGTTATGTGTATTCCTTGGTGTTGACGTGGTAGAACATGATGTCTTTGTTACAGTGATAAGTCAATTTCATATGTGAAATAGACATCTTCATTCTCCTGTCACCTCTGTAATCCTGTGAACATCAAGTTCTTTTACGTTTTCTTTTTCAAAAAGCATTTGAGGTGGGCACTGTTTAAGATGCCTACCTGAAACTTTCCTCCTACTGGAAGGGGAAGTTAACAGTTGAAGATGGAGGGAGAAAGCTGGCTGCTAAAGTGATGTACTGTCACAGAGGCAGAAGGTTACACCCTCATCTCACTGAACTGAACTGTGAGCTTTAGTTACTCACTCTTCCTTCACAAACTTTTCATTCCTTCCTCCCTCTCACATTGTGTTTACTGACTGGTCCTTTTTAAAAGTTCTCTTGAACCCATGCTCTTGCTCATTTCTTAAAAAGTGAAGTCTTTTCTGCTTCCCTTTAAAACTTCTTTTTATCTGGTTCTTTTCCCTTCTTTCTCTTTTGTCCCCCTCACACATCTTGTCTCCTGTCCTCTCTTTTCTTCCTTTTATTATTTAGCGATCCACTTTTTTAAAGTTTTTCATTCCTTCTCTTTCCAACTCTCTACCTTTCGTGTATTGACTTTTCACTGGTTTCTCCTTTTCCACATCAGTTCTATGTGTGTATGTATGTATGCAGGGATGTATGTATGTATGTTTCTACCTATCATCCATCTACCTATCTGCGGTACCTACCTATCCCTCTACCTACCTAGCCATCTATCCATCTATCTTGTCTTCTTTTTTAAAAAACTGACTTCTACTTTTTAAACCCATCTCCCTCTATCACACACAATTGTACTTGGCTTTATTGGTTCTCCCCCTCATTCTCACATTGTCTTTTTCTGCTTTTTCACTTTCCCCTACTGACTCATCACTTATAAACCTCTTTCTTTCTTCATTATTTCTTACTTCTGTTCCAGCATCCTTTCTTCCTATCTTTCTTCCTTCCTTCTTTATCTTTGCCCTTCCCACCTCCTGTCTTCCTTCCTCCCATCCTCCTTTTACTCTCTTTCTGCTGGCTCCCCTTTTATTTTTTCCTATCTGCTCTAACTCTCTCATTCTCTTTTTCATGCATTCCTTCTTACTGGCTTCCACTTTTAAAATTATATACCTACCTACCTACTTACCTATCATCTGTACAACTGCCTACCTACCTATTCAGCTCTCAACCATTTATCTTTGTCTTTATTTTTGTCTTTGCTTTCCTGACTCCTACTTTTACAATCTGTCCCCCGCCACACAACTGTTTTAGGTTTTTTGTAGGAAAATGGTTCCTATATTTTCACTCTTACATTCTCTTCCCTTCTTTAGCTGTCTTCCCTACTGACTCATCCTTTATTTTTAAATCTTTATTTATTTTTGGTTGCGCTGGGTCTTTGTTTCTGCTTGCAGGCTTTCTCTAGCTGCAGCAAACAGGGCCTACTCTCTAGTTGCGGTGGGCAGGCTTCTCATTGCAGAGCCAGACTCTAGGGCATGAGAGCTTCAATAATTGCAGCTCACAGGCTCTAGAGTGTGGGCTCAGTAGTTGTGGCACATGAGCTTGGTTGCTCCACGGCATGTGGGATCTTCCCGGACCAGGGATCGAACCTGTGTCCCCTGTACTGGCAGGTGGATTCTTATCCACTGAGTCACCACGCAAGTTCCACCCTTTGTAAACTTATTGCCTGCCTGCCTTCCTCCTTCCCTCCCTATCTCCCCTACTTCCTGTCTTCCTGACCTCCTCCTTCCTTTCCTTCCTTCTCCTTTACTTCCTTCCCCCTCTCTTCCTCTTATATGCATTTTTGGGGTTTCCTCTTTTAAACCTGTTTCTCTTCATATTGACTTTTAAGAACTAGATCTTCCACATAAAAATCCTGTCTACTTACCCATCTGTCCATCAACCTACCAAACTACCTAGCTGTTCTCCATTCATCTTTATTTGTTTTTAACTGAGTTCCTCTTTTTTAGAGCTTTCTCTCCTCACTCCCTACAGCCTCCCTTTCTTCTTCCCTCCCTCCTGCCTCCTCTCACTTTCTCCTCTTTGTCCGTCTTCTCCTCACTCCATTCCTTCCGTGGCCTCTGTCTCTCTTCTTTCCCCGCCTGCATGCATGTCTTCCCCCTCCCCTCCCTCGCTTCCTCCCTTCCGCCATCCCTTCCTCCCCTCTTACTGTGCACTGCCCCTTCGCCCTTCCTCATGTCTTTCTTCCTTGCCCCTGCCTCCTCCTTTCCTTTCTCCATCCATCCATCCACCCACGCTCGCTCTCTCATCCTCTTTCATTTGCTTCTCTCTCCTTCTGTCCATTCCTGTCTCCTTCCTCTTCCCCCCCTTTCTCTCTCATTTCCTTCTTTCTTCCCTTCCTCCTTCTTCCATTCCTATTTTGCTTTGTTTATATTACTCCTTTTGCAAAACATTTTCTTTGTTTCCTTCTCCCTTTCTTTATACATTTTGCTATTATCTTTACTACTGCTTTCTCCTTTAAAAATCTGTTCTTTCTACCTATCTACCTACCTAGCTGGCTGGCTCTATATCCAGCTGTCAATCACTCTTAAATTGACTCCTACTTTTAAAACTTTTTGGCCCGTGAGACATTCTTCCTTTCTTTCTGTCTCTGACTCTCGTTTTTTCTTTCCTTTCTGTCTCCCATTCTCGTATTTTTCTCTATTTTACATTTTCTTATAATTTTATTCCATTTGAAACCTCTTCTCTTTTTGCTTTCATATGTCTTCCTTTCTTCCTTCGTTCTTTCCTTCTGTTATTCAATTTCTGTTCATCATTTTTTTGTTCCCTTTCTGTATTTCTTTCTTCTCTGTTAGCCTCCCTGCCTTCCTGTTTCCCTTTCCTACTTTACCCTACCCTATCCTGTCCTGTCCATCTTCCCTTTTTCTTTTATTCTCTGTGTACTGGCCCCTTTGAAAAATATTTTTTACCTTCTTTCCCTTTCTCTTTTTCTATCTTTTATGTACTGACTTTCATTTATTTATTTTTAATATAAATTTATTTAGTTTAATTGGAGGCTAATTACTTAACAGTATTGTATTGGTTTTGCCATACATCAACATGAATCTGCCACGGGTGTACACGTGTTCCCCATCCTGAACCCCCCCCACCTCCCTCCCAGTACCATCCCTCTGGGTCATCCCAGTGCACCAGCCCCAAGCATCCTGTATCATGCATCAAACCTGGACTGGCAATTCATCTCACATATGATATTATACATGTTTCAATGCCATTCTCCCAAATCATCCCACCCTCGCCCTCTCCCACAGAGTCCAAAAGACTGTTCTATACATCTGTGTCTCTTTTGTTGTCTCGCATACAGGGTTATTGTTACCATCTTTCTGAATTCCATATATATGCATTAGTATACTATATTGGTGTTTTTCTTTCTGGCCTACTTTACTCTGTATAATAGGCTCCAGTTTCATCCACCTCATTAGAATTGATTCAAATGTATTCTTTTTAATGGCTGAGTAATACTCCATTGTGTATATGTATGTATTGACTTCTTACTGACTTTTAGAAACTCGGTTCTCTTTTTAAAAATAAGACCTACCTATCCATCCAACCATCAATCATCTATCACTCACCTATCTATGGTTCTATCTATTTATATTTTATATACTTTCCTACTTATCAACCTACTCTCCTGTCAATTCATCCATGAATCTTATATCACTGAAATATTTTAACTGGCTTCTTTTTAGATTTCTTTCCCCACTGTCCACAACTGTGCTTAATTTCTTCATTAATGCATCCTTTTCAAGCCCTTCACACTCTGTTCATTTCTTTATATTTTACACTTTCTACAGGCTCATCATTTTAAACTCTCTTTCTCCCACTTCCTCCTTTCGGTCTTGCCTCTTCTTTGTCCTTCTTTAAAAGCTTCTTTCTGTCCCTTCTAGCTCTGCGTCATTCATTGTCCTTTCTCTTGGTCTTTCCTCCTCTATTTTTATCTCTCCCTTCTGTCATCCCTTTTCTCTCCTCTTTCCTTCTTCCATTCCTTCCCTACTCCTCTTTCCACTCTTCTTCCATTCTGTTTTCGCATTGTCTCTCTATTTTTAGGAGATATTTTAATCTTATTTTAAAGATTTTCTTTCATCACTATTTCTTTTTAGTGTGAAATTAATTTTATTATATTATGTAAAAATATTGTGTATTTGGTTAGGCCCCCTGCGTTGGCAGTGCAGTGTCTTAGCCATTGGACCACCAAGGGAATCCCTCTTCTTCCTTCTTAACTTTTATACCTGGCTTCTTTTTAAACTTCTCTTTCTCCCCACCCCCCACCCCCCATTCCTCTCGCCCTTTCTTTACACTGTCTTAACTGGATTGTCCTTTTAAAGTTCTACCTACCTAGAGGGATGGACCCAGGCGCCCTGCATTGGGAGCTCAGAGTCTTAGCCACTGGACCACTAGGGAAGCCCCTCCTCCTCTCTTTCCTTCCTGTCCCTCCTCCCTTTCCTCGTGGTCTTATTCCTTCCTCCTACCTCCTTTCATCATCCACCCTACCACCCTTCTCCCCTCTTGTCTTCCTTCAGTTTGTAGTCCCTCCTTCTCCTTTCCTTCCCCCCCACTCCCTTCTTCTATTACTACTCCTAAAACTTTTTTCTTTCCTTCCCTCTCTTCTTTCTTTATACAAGTCTTCTCCTTACAACTGCCTTCTCCTGTAAAAACTTTTTTCTACCTAAATTTCCTAACCTATCTAGCTGGCTATCCACATAGGTATCAATCATTTAGCTTTATGTTACGGTTTATTGTCTTCTACTTTTAACTATTTGCACATCACACGGTTGTACTTGGGTTTTCCTACTTATCCTCCATCACACTCTCACATTCCTTCTCCTTCTGTATGCCATTCTCTTCCTTGACTCATCCTTTATAAAATTCGATTCTTCCTTTCTTCTTTTACTGTCTTCTTTGAAAAAAACTTTTTCTTCTCTCATTTTCTGTATTCTTTGTCCTGTCTTACTACTACTGGTTTCTCCTTTATGAATATCTATTATCAACCTGTCATCTGATTGTCATCAACCAATGTCATTATTTTATCATTTTAAACTGATTTCTTTCAGATCTCTCTCTCTCTCCATGCCTTCAATTATACTTAATTTTATCAACATCTCTTTTTAATCTCCTCAGAGTCTCTCACTCACATTTTGTTTTTTATTTCATATTTTTTCCTAGCCTCATCCCTTTTAAAAAATTTTTATGTATTGGAGTAGGGTTGATTTACAATGTGTTAGTGTTAAGCGTACAGCAAAGTGAATCAGTTATATATACATATATCCACTCTTTTTTTGTGTGTGATATTTGAACAAAGCCTATATTTAATAACTGTATCACATGTTAATTTTCTGGGGTTTTTTTCTTTAACAACATAGTATTTCTTTACATTCTCAGAAGTGAACTAGAAGTTTCAAGCCTCATTCAAACTTTTAAAAAGTCACTAAGGTTATAAACTTCTAGACTTTAAGCAGGAATAACAGACGCAAAATACATGGAACTATATCAGACTTCTGAGTGAATGTATAAATTAGAAATCTAGCATTCTATTCATACTGAGTCAAACAAGTGGAATGCCATAAATGTGATAAATTTTTAGCTGGGCAAAAATTCATAAGCTTTCTAAAAATATATATATATATATATTATCCATACTATTTCTCTATCTATCTATATATATATGTATACAAAAGTTTTTCTACTACACTTGATAAAGCCTTGAGAAGAACATCAAAAAATAAAAAAGAGAAATTGGAAAACATAAACCTAATGACATGGGAGCACTAAACATGAAATAGAAAAAGTGAAACAAATTAGATAAAAGTAAAAAATCATCATATACTCCAGTTTGCTTTTAAATATAGCTGCTCATCAGAAACACATCTGGAGCTCTGGAGAAAAAAGCAATACCTGGGCATTTGTATTTTTCAAAAAATTCCAAGGTAATTCTGATATGCATCTGGATTTTAAAAAGTGATTACAGGTTTTTCTATTAAATAGTAGTTTTAGTGATGTAGAACTTTATTATTTTCCATTGACCAATCATGATACATGGTATTAGTGAATAAGTTAGGTAACCAAGAGCACAAGCTAGAATCAAGATTGCCGGGAGAATATCAATAACCTCTGATACGCTGATGACACCACCCTTATGGCAGAAAGTGAAGAGGAACTAAAAAGCCTCTTGATGAAAGTGAAAGAGGAGAGTGAAAAAGTTGGCTTAAAGCTCAACATTCAGAAAATGAAGATCATGGAATCTTGTCCCATCACTTCATGGGAAATAGATGGGAAACAGTGGAAACAGTGTCAGACTTTATTTTGGGGGGCTCCAAAATCACTGCAGATGGTTATTGTAGCCACGAAATTAAAAGATGCTTACTCCTTGGAAGGAAAGTTATGACCAACCTAGATAGCATATTCAAAAGCAGAGATATTACTTTGCCAACAGAAGTCCGTCTAGTCAAGGCTATGGTTTTCCAGTGGTCATGTATGGATGTGAGAGTTGGACTGTGGAGAAAGCTGAGTGCCAAAGAATTGATGCTTTTGAACTGTGGTGTTGGAGAAGACTCTTCAGAGTCCCTTGGACTACAAGGAGATCCAACCAGTCCATCCTAAAGGAGATCAGTCCTGGGTGTTCACTGGAAGGACTGATGCTGAGGCTGAAACTCCAATACTTTGGCCACCTCATGTGAAGAGTTGGCTCATTGGAAAATACCCTGATTCTGGGAGGGATTGGGGGCAGGAGGAGAAGGGGATGACAGAGGATGAGATGGCTGGATGGCATCACCGATTCGATGCACACGAGTTTGGTTGAACTCTGGGAGTTGGTGATGGACAGGGAGGCCTGGCGTGCTGTGATTCATGGGGTTGCAAAGAGTTGGACATGACTCAGCGACTGAACTGAACTGAACTCAACCACAATAATAAAAGATGTTCATCAGTTTTCACAATCAACAGTCAGACAAAAAATAAAAGATAATTACGATTGCAAGCCATAATGGAAACATGATTATCCTAACAATATAAGACAATTACATACAATTTGGGGGGGTTAAGTAGAGTGATACGGTCAGTGGAAGTGTATATATGCACATGTTCTCATCCACCCGGCCAGTCTATGTCTTTTGTTTGGTGTACTTAATCCATTTACATTTAAGGTAATTATCAGTATACATGATACTATTGCCATTTCCTCAATTGTTTGGGGTTTATTTCGTGTAGGTCTTTTCCTTCTTGTGTGTTTTCCTGCCTAGAGAAGTTCCTTTAGCATTTGTTGTAAAGCTGATTTTGTGGTGCTGAATTCTCATAACTTCGCTTGTCTGGATAGCTTTTGATTTCTCCATCAAATCTGAAGGAGAGTCTTGCTGGGTAGAGTTTTGGTTGTAGGTTCTTCCCTTTCATCACTTTAGTATCATGCTGTTCCCTTCTAGCTTGTAGAGTTTCTGTTGAGAAATCAGCTGATAACGTTATGGGAGCTCCCTTGTATGTTATTTGTCGTTTTTCCCTTGTTGCTTTTAATATTTTATCTGTCTTTAATTTTTGTCAGTTTCATTATTATATGTCTTGGTGTGTTCCTCCTTGGGTTTATCCTGCCTGGGACTCTGTGTGCTTCCTGGACTTGGTTGACTATTTCCTTTCCCACGTTTGAGGAGCTTTCAGCTATTATCTCTTCAAATATTTTCTCAGGTCCTTTCAGTCTGTCTTCTGGGACCCCTATAATGTGAATGTTGGTGTGTTTAATGTTGTTCCAGAGGTCTCTTAGGCTGTCTTCGTTTTTCTTTTTGGTTTTTTTTCATTCTTTTTTCTATATTCTGTTTTGCGGCAGTGATTTCCACCATTCTGTCTTCCAGGTTACTTATCCATTCTGCCTCAATTATTCTGTTACTGATTGCTTCTAGTGTATTGTTCATCTGGTTTTTTGTTCTTTAGTTCTTCTATGTCTTCAGTAAACATTTCTTGCATCTTCTCCACTCTTTTTCTGAGATCCTGGATCATCTTCACTATCATTAGTCTGAATCCTTTATGTGGGAGGTTGCCTATCTCCACTTCAGGTTTTCTCTTGTCCCTTCATCTGGGACATAACTCTCTGCATTTTCATTTTGATTAACTTTCTGTGATGTGGTTTTCATTCTGGCAGCTGCAGGATTGTTCCCTTCTTGCTGCTTCTGTCTTCTGGTGGATGAGGCTAGGGGAGTTGTGTAAGTTTCCTGATGGGAGGGACTGGCAGTGGGGAAAACTGGGTCTTGCTCTGGTGGGCAGGGCCATGTTCAGTAAAGTTTTAATCCAATTATCTGCTGATGGATGGAGTTGCACTCCCTCCCTTCCTAGGGCTTCCCAGGTGGCCCTAGTGGTAAAGAACCTGCCTGCCAACGCAGGAGACATAAGAGATAGAGGTTCAGTCCCTGGGTCAGGAAGAGCCCCTAGAGGAGAGCATGGCAACCCACTTCAGTATTCTTGCCTAGAGAATCCCATGGACAGAGGAGTCTGGTGGGCTACAATCCATAGGGTCTCAAAGAGTTGGACACGACTGAAGTGACTTAGCATGCAAGACCCAGGCCTGGGGTCTACAGGCTCTATGGTAGGGTTAATGGCGACTTATAAAGAAGACTTACGCCAAGGGGCACCTTCCAGGACTGCTGCTGCTAGTACAGCAGTGAATCACTGCGACCCATGCCTCCACAGGAGACTCTCAATACTAGCAGGTAGGTCTGGTTCAGTCTCCTGGGGGATCACTGTTCCTTTCTCTTGGGTCTTGGCGTGTGCAAGATTTTGTTCATGTCCTCCTAGAGTGCAGTCTCTGTTTCCCCCAGTCCTGTGGAAGTACTGTAATCAAATCCCACTGGCCTTCAAGGTTAGATTCCCTGGGGAGTCTCAGTCCCTTTGCGGGATCCCCAGGCTAGGAAGCCTGATGTGGGGCTCAGAACCTTCTCAACAGTGGGAGAACTTCTTTGGTATTATTGTTCTCCAGTTTGTGGGCTGCCCACTTGGCGGGTATGGGATTTGATTTTATCGTGATTGCGCCCCTACCGTGTCATTGCAGTTTCTTCTTGTCTTTGGAAGTAGGGTATCTTTTTTTGATAGGTTCCAGCATCCTCCTGTCAATGTCTGTTCAACAGCTAGTTGTGATTTTGGTGCTCTTGCAGGAGGAGATGAGCACATGTCCTCTACTCTGCCATCTTGAACTGGAAGCTCCCTCATCCTTTCAAAAGTCTTAATTTTCTTTTCTCCCTCTTTCCCTCCACTCTCTTTACTTCCATTATATTTTATTCTGTCGTTCTTGTTCTATGCATTCTTTATTGGTTCCTCCTTTTAGAACTTATTTTTTTTCTCTCTCTCAAATTTTTAGTAATGATATTTCTTATTTTCTTTTTTAAACAACTTCTTTCTCTCTCTTCCCCTTTCTTTTCTTCTCTCTCTTCAAAAAAACGTACGTATTTATTTTGGCTGTGCTGGGTCGTCACTGCTGTGTGGGCCTTTCTCTAGTTGTGGCAGGTGAAGGCTAGTCTCGAGTTGTGGTGTGCAGGCTTCTCACTGTGGTGGCTTCTCTTATTGTGGAGCATGAGCTCTTGGGCACGCGGGCTTCAGCAGCTGCAGCTCGTGGGCTCTAGATCACAGGCTCAGTATTTGTGGCAAATAGGCTTAGTTGCTCCACAGCATGTGGGATCCTCCCAGATCAGGGGTTGAACCCATGTATCACTCTCATCTCACACTCACATTTTTTCGCTTTTGATTTTACTCTTTTTCCTAGGGACTCCATAACCTCTGTTTCTTTCCTGCCTCGGTCTTCTTTTTATCTGTCCCCTTCCCTTCTTTGATTCTTTCTTTCCTCCCCACTCTCTTGCCCCCTTCATATTTCCTTTCTTCTCTCATTTCTTTCTTATTCAATAATGTTCTTTTCCCATCCTCTCCCTCGGTGCTTCACCCTCTACCTTTCTTAATTCCTTCTTTCCTCTTTCCTCCTTCTTTCCTTTCCTCCTCTGTCTCTAACTTTTCCCCTTCCATTCTCCTTTTATTCTCTTTTAGTGTCCTCTTTTAAATCATTCTTTCCATCCATTTCTAAGTTTTTCTTTCTTTTTTATTGGCTTCTGCCTATGAATGTCCTTTCTATATGTGTGCATGTTTGGATGAATCTATCTCTGTCTTTTCTTTCTATCAATCATATATTTGTCTTCCTTTGTACATACCTACATGCCTAGCTGTCCATCTAGCTATCAGTCATCTATGTATGTTTACTGTCTCTTTACTGACTTGTACTTTTAAAATCTCTCCCATACCACACACAATTGTACTTGATATTCTTACTCACACAGTCTCTTTTTTAAGACTTTGCATATATTATGACAGTCATTAGTGACACAAGTTGTAAAATATTTTTCCATACTTTTGAGCTTTGCATGTGATGATTCTTCATCAGTCACTGCAGATAAATTATGTGCGTTTTGTTTTTGTGTGTGTTTTTTTTTTAACATGCATTCAACTAGATATGATTCAGAATAGATTAAGATTCCCTTTGTTTAATTACAGATCGCTAAAAAATTGCCTGACAGCCCACCAAACAGGATTTGCTTTAAGACCAACCCACAGAGTCAACTGGAGACTGAGTGTGCTGGGACCTGCTGGGTCAGCCGTAGTAGCGTTTAGCTAATTGTCTAGAGCATTAACCCCTGGAGAAGCGAATGGCAACCCACTCCAGTATTCTTACTTGGAGAATCCCATGGACAGAGGAGCCTGGTCGGCTACAGTCCATGGGGCTGCAAAGAGTCGGACACGACTGAGTGACTAAGCATACATACTAGCGCACAAAGAAGAAAGTCCTGGTTGGAGACACGAGGCCTGCAGCACCGGCTGTGGAACCTCCATGATGTGACTACACAGCTGCATCTGCAAATGTCTGTGGGTGACCAGGGAGGGGGCGCATAGCTGTAGGCAGGCATTCTTGGGACTGCATACACTGGCACACTGGTGGGGTGGGTGGGGGGTGACAGGAGCTGGGGAGTGGGCAGTTAGCAGGGTACCTGTTTGGAAGGTAGGATGTGCTCCAGGATATATGTTGAGGGAAAAGGCTGGAGCTGCTGCTGTATAGCCCATGGGGAAACCAGCTAGATAACCATTCCTTTGGAATTTGCATGGGGAACCCCAGAAGAACCCAGGCTATAAACAGGATTGGTGACTTCAGGCCCCTGGGCTGGCGGTTGCGCTTGGCAAGGGCCTGCCACGGAGGCCTGCTCCCATGAGAGGCTGAGTCACAAGGTCTGTGCCCTGCCTTGCCTGGGCTCCCCGCGCACTCTCTCTTTCTTTTTCTTGCAGTCTCATCTCTAAACCTTTGCTTTTATCCCTCCTCTCCCTCCCTCCCCACTTATACTTTTAAATCCTTATTTATTTATGCTTTATTGCATATAGTTGTTAACAATGTTAACAATGTTGTGTTCGTTTTAGGTGTAAAGTGATTCAGGTTCTATGAATCACACTTTTCAGATTCTTTTCTTATATGTTATCACAATGTTGAGTATAGTTCTCTGTGCTATACAGTAGGTCCTTGTTGGTTATCTATTTTAATTTCTTATACTTTTTAAGTGACTCCCCTTAAAATTTTTTCTTCTGTCTTCTGCACTTCTTTTATACTGCCATTCTTATTGGCTTCTATTTTTAAAATCTGTTTCTTACCTAGCTATCCAATCTTCCTATCTATTTTAATGTATTGTTAGATCTCTCTGTCCATGACTGTATTTTCTCACTAGTTTCTCCTTTTCAGCATTCTCTTGCTGCCTCTCATGATCACACTCTTTATGGTAGCCTTTTTCCCAGAGATTCTTCCCTTATAAACTTTCTTTCCTGCCCCTTTCTTCCTTTTATTCACCCCTCCCTCCTTCCATTCCTACCTCTCTCCCTTTCTTCTCTTTTCATATCCATACACCTACATACATACATACATACCTACTTACCTAGCTATCTATCCAGCTATTAATGATCTATGTTCATTGCACTCTTTCTGTATTGACTTCTACCTTTTAGAACTCTCTCCCACCCTGCACAGTTGTACTTAATTTTCTTCCTGTATCTTCCTCTCTCATTCTCTCTGCTTATTCATGTAATTGTCTTCTGAAACATTCTCTCTAAACTGATTTTCTTCCTCCCTCCCTGCTTCCCTTCCCTGCCTTCCTTATTTCCTTCCCTCCCTCTCTCCCTTCTTCCATTTTTTAAAATAATGTTTTGACTTTTTTATTTGGCTGCACTGGATCTTACTTGTGGCATGTGGGATCTAGTTCCTTGACCAGGGATCAAACCCAGGAGTGCAGAGTCTTAGCCACTGGACCACCAGCAAAGTCCCTCTTCTTCCTTCTTAAGTTTTTACTGGCTCCTTTTTAAACTTCTCTTTCTCCCGCCCGCCCCCTTCTCTCCTTCCTTTGTACTGTCTTTACTGGATTGTCCTTTTAAAGTTCCACCTACCTAAACCTGTGCACTTATCTTCCTTGCTATGTACCTATCAATCATCTTCATTTTACTGTATTTTTATTGACTTAAAAAACCTGGCATTCTCCCCTTTCCCAACTGTACCTGAGTCTCTTCCTTTTAAACCTCTTCTTTCCTACTTCCTAATTCCTTTCTTTCCACTATTCCTGGCTGTGTCTCTCTAGCTCTCCCTTTCACTGTGTCTCTGTTCTGTCTGCTGGCTGCCTGCATCCCTCCTTTCCTTTGTCTCCCTCCCTGACCATATATCCCTCCCTTACCCCTTCTTCTCGCCTTCCTCCCTCCCTCTCTCCTTCCTTCTGCTTTTCCTGTTGAGTTTTCTGACTTGCTTTTTTAGTTTTAAAAATGTCTATTAATAATCTCTGTATATACATTTTTTTTAAATTTTCTTTTGTGACTGACTTCTTTTTAAATTCCCCTGCCCCACCTAGTGTGCTAATTTTCTCACTGGGTCCTCTTTTTCAATCTCCTCTCCCCATTTCAATCATTCTTTTGTTCTCTTTGTCTCCTTTATTCTTCTAACTTACTCCTAGCATCTTAACTTCTTTATTTTCTTTTGTCCCCTCCTTTCTTTTTTTTTTAATTTCCCATGTCTCTTTCTCATTCCCTTTCTTTCCCACTCTGTATTTGTTTCCTTTGCCTCCATGTATGGATGCTTTCTTTTCTTTTCTTTTTGCTTGATTTTACTGTTTTTTTACAGGGACCTGGTTTTACACTTTTTTGTTTTCTTCTCATCTTTCTCTTTTCAACACTATCTTTCTCTATTATCTTTTTTACTTGGCTTCTTTTAAAATTATACTCTATTTTCTATCTGTTTATATCTTTTACTGTCTTCTTCAATAACTTCTCTTTAAATCTCCCATCCCCACAGTCCTACGTGAGCTTCTTACTGACTCCATCTTTTCAAGCTTCTCTCACTTTCAAACTCTTTCTCCTTTTACTTTCTCCTACCAATTCATTCTATTTCAAGTTGCCTGCCTGCTCTCCTTCCCTCCATCCCATCTTCCCACTTTCTTTTACTGTTTTTCTTCCTGCCTGCTGTGTTTCATTTTTTGCTCAATTTTTCTTATGCTTTTTTTATACCTCTTTTTTTTTTTTTTTTACTGGTACTTCCTATTTATAGTCTGTTCTGTCCATCTGACTGCCTGCTACCAAACTATAAATCACCTATTTTTTAATCTATATATTAGGGTCTTTAAAAAATTGTTCCTTCTCATCTTTGAATCTCTTTCACTTGTACAGACCATTGTACTTGATTTTTTTCTTACTGGCTACTCCTTTTCAAACACTTTCATGCTCATCTTTCATCTCTTACCTTTTCCTTTTTGAGTGACTTGTCCTTTTCTTATTTTCCTCTCATTCATCCTCTTTTCCTTCCATTTTCCATCCTTTCCTCCCCCTCCCTTTCCTTCCTTCCTTTCCTCCTCTCTCCCTCCATTCCTTCTTTCCTTTCTGTGTATCTATTGCTCCCTTTTTTCACTGTGTCTTTCTTCTCTTTTCCTGTCTTCCTTCCCTCCCTCCCCCTTCTCTATACATCTTGATGGCTTTCTCTCACTCTCTCTGGCTTTTCTGTCTTCTTTGCCTGCTGCCTGCAAGCCCTTTCCCCCCTCCTTCCCTCTCCTTCCTCTTTGCTTTCCCCCACTGCTTCTCTCCTCCTCTTTCTTCCTATATTCCCCTCACTTTCCCTCCACCCTCTTTTCCTTTGGTCTTCATTACTTTTCTCCTTCTTATCTTTCTCCCTCTAACAGCCTGTTCCCTCTGTCATAGCAGCCTCTCTACTCCTTCGCTTCCTTCCTCTTCTCTCAGTTCTCCAGTGTTTAAACACTCTTCTTTACTTCTTCTTGCTTTTCTTTTCTGTATTGTCTTTTTTTATTGGCTTCTTTTTACAGTCCTACCTATACCTATGTGTTTATCTAGGTATCAAATCATCTATCTTCATTTCACTGTATTTTTTATTGGTTTTTACACTTTAGCTGTACTTCAGCAACACACCACATAGAATTTTACTTGATTTTCTTACTGGCTTCATTTAAAAAACTGTTCTTTCTTCTCTTTTCCCCCCAAACGTTCCTTCTATTCTTTTTGCACTGTGGCTCAGATCATGAACTCCTTACTGCCAAATTCAGACTTAAATTGAAGATACTGGAGAAAACCACTAGACCATTCAGGTATAACCTAAATCAAATCACTTACGATTATACGGTGGCAGTGAGAAATAGATTTAAGGGACTAGATCTGATAGATAGAGTGCCTGATGAACTATGGACGGAGGTTCATGACATTGTACAGGAGGCAGTGATCAAGACCATCCCCAAGAAAAAGAATGCCAAAAAGCAAAATGGCTGTCTGAGGAGGCCTTACAAGTAGCTATGAAAAGAAGAGAAGCCAAAAGAAAAGGAGGAAAGGAAACACATACCCATTTGAATGCAGAGTTCCAAAGAATAGCAAGAAGAGATAAGCAAGCCTTCTTTAGTGATCAGTGCTAAGAAATGGAGGAAAACAATAGAATGGGGAAGACTAGAGATCTCTTCAAGAAAATCAGAGATACCAAGGGAACATTTCATGCAAAGATGGGCTCAATAAAGGACAGAAATGGTATGGACCTAACAGAAGCAGAAGATATTAAGAAGAGGTGGCAAGACACAGAACTGTACAAAAAAGATCTTCATGACCCAGATAACAATGATAGTGTGATTGCTCACCTAGAGCCAGACATCCTGGAGTGCAAAGTCAAGTGGGCCTTAGGATGCATTACTACGAACAAAGCTAGTGGAGGTGATGGAATTCCAGCTGAGCTATTTCAAGTCCTAAAAGATGATGCTGTGAAAGTGCTGCACTCAATATGCCAGCAAATTTGGAAAACTCAGCAGTGGCCACAGGACTGGAAAAGGTCAGTTTTCATTCCAATCCCAAAGAAAGGCAATGCCAAAGAATGCCCAAACTGCTGCACAATTGCACTCATCTCACACACTAGCAAAGTCATGCTTAAAATTCTCCAAGCCAGGCTTCTACAGTACAGGAACCGTGAACTTCCAGATGTTCAAGCTGGTTTTAGAAAAGGCAGAGGAACCAGAGATCAAATTGCCAACATCTGCTGGATCATCAAAAAAGCGAGAGAGTTCCAGAAAAACATCTATTTCTGCTTTATTGTCTATGCCAAAGCCTTTGACTGTGTGGATCACAATAAACTGTGGAAAATTCTGAAAGAGATGGGAATACCAGACCACCTGACCTGCCTCTTGAGAAATCTGTATGCAGGTCAGGACGCAACAGTTAGAACTGGACATGGAACAACAGACTGGTTCCAAATAGGAAAAGGAGTTCGTCAAGGCTGTATACTGTCATCCTGCTTACTTAACTTATATGCAGAGTACATCAGGAGAAACGCTGGGCTGGATGAAGCACAAGCTGGAATCAAGATTGCTGGGAGAAATATCAGTAACCTCAGATATGCAGATGACACCACCCTTAGGGCAGAAAGTGAAGAAGAACTAAAGAGCCTCTTGATGAAAGTGAAAGAGGAGTGTGAACAGTTGGCTTAAAGCTCAACATTCAGAAAACTAAGATCACGGCAATCTGGTCCCATCACTTCATGGGAAATAGATGGGGAAACAGTGGGAACAGTGTCAGACTTTATTTTTCTGGGCTCCAAAATCACTGTAGATGGTGATGGCAGCCATGAAATTAAAAGACTCTTACTCCTTGGAAGGAAAGTTATGACCAACCCAGACAGCATATTAAAAAGCAGAGACATGACTTTGCCAACAAAGGTCCGTCTAGTCAAGGCTATGGTTTTTCCAGTGGTCATGTATGGATGTGAGAGTTGGATTATAAAGAAAGCTGAGAACCCAAGAGTTGATGCTTTTGAACTGTGGTGTTGGAGAAGACTCTTGAGAGTCCCTTGGACTGCAAGGAGATCCAACCTGTCCATCCTAAAGGAAATCAGTCCTGGGTGTTCATTGGAGGGACTGATGTTGAAGCTGAAACTCCAATACTTTGGCCACCTGATGCGAAGAGCTGACTCATTTCAAAAGATCCTGATGCTGGGAAAGATTGAAGGCAGGAGCAGAAGGGGACAACAGAGGATGAGATGGTTGGATGGCATCACTGACTCAATGGAGATGAGTTTGAATAGACTCAGGGAGTTGGTGATGGACAGGGAGGCCTGGTGTGCTGCAGTCCGTGGGGTCACAAAGAGCTGGACACAACTGAGCGACGGAACTGAACTGAACTAAAGCCACCAGGGAAGCCCCCTCGGAAGTCTCCTTTTTAAACAGCCCTCTTCCCCAAATTGTACTTGAATTTTTTACTTACTCTTTCTTTTCAAGCCTCTTATACAATCACATTCCCTCTTTTTATTTTACTTTTTCCTACTGTCCCATCCTTTAAACACTTACCTTCTTTTTCTTTGTTTTCTGATTTAATTCTCTTTGTCTTTTACTTGCTGCCTTTGATCCTTTTGCTTTACATTTTTTGTCTTCCCTTCTCCCTCCTTCACCCTCCCTCTCACTCCTTTTAAACTCACTTTTGAGGGCTCCTCTTCTGAAACGTTTCTTTCTTTCTCTCATCTGCTGTCTTGTTTTGTACTTTCATTTATTTCTGGGTTACTCTTTTAAAAAGTGTTTCTTTATTTGCCGTAGCAGGTCTTAGTTGTAGCCTGTGGTGTCTTTGGGCTTTGTTGGGCGTGTGAGATCTTTAGCTGTGGTGTGCAAACCCTTAGTTGGGGCATGTGCCTCTACTTCCCTGACCAGGGACTGAACTGGGCCCCCTGTATTTGAAGCACAGAGTCCTAACCACTGGACCACCAGGAAAGCCCTCTGGCTTATTCTTTTAAAAGTTGGTTCTACCTATCTATTATCTATCATGTTTATTTTACAGGTTTTTTTTTTAATTCCTCTGACTCCTTTTGAAGTCTCTCTCTCGCACAGTCACATTCTCTTTTCATTTTATTTTTTCCTATAACTTATTCATTAAAATTTTTTTCTTTCCTTCCTTCCTTTTCTCCTTTATTCCCATTTTTAATAGCTCCTTTTCATGCCTTTTCTTTTGCTTTCTCTTTTCTTTGCCTGCCTGCATGCCTGCCTTCTTCCCTTTCTTTCTTCTTATTTTATTCTCTTTTTACAGGCTTCTCTTTTCAAACTGTCTGCTTTCCTTCTCCCTTTCTCTCTTCCTTCCTTCTATTTTTTTTTTTGTCCTGCCTTTTTTACTGGCTCCTATTTTATAAACTCATCCTATTTACCTCTTTTCTATATTTCTTTTCTCTCTCTTTCTCTGTCCCTTCTCTCTTTCTTCCATGGTTTCTCTCTCTATGTTCCTGTATTGCTTTTCTTACTGGCTACTGGCTCTTCCTTTTTGAAGTATGTTCATATTTTCTGCCTTCCATCTATCCATCTTCCCTCCCTTCTACCTTCCCCTCCCCCCTTATTTAATGCTAGTCTTCTGTAACTTTTGAAATCCTTCTCTTTCCTTATTGTACTATACTTTTTCTCTCCCTTTTGCTCTGTGTCTCTGTTTCTCCTCTTTTCATTTCCTTCTTTGCCTTTTTTATTTTTTCATTTTTTGTTTTATTTTCTTTTACTGACTTTTTAACTTCCTCCTTTTTAATGTTAATATTTTCCTTTTCTCCTATTCTCCCTCTCCTACTGGATCCTTTTATTCCATTCAGTCTATCTTCAATGTACTGCTTTTTCATATTGGCATCTCCTTTTTAAGTCTCTCTCTTTTTCTTCTACTAACTTCTCATGTTTTCCCCTATTACTCCCTGCCCAAATTGTATTAGATTTTCCTACTGGCTTCTTTTCAAATTTTTTTCTCACTCTCACATTCTTTTTTTTTTTTTTTTTTTACTTTTTTCTGTTCACATATCCTTTTTAAACTTTATTCTCTCTCTTCCTCCTACTGCTTTGTTTCTCTAGTTTTGTCTGTGTGTCTTTTTCTTGCTCCCTTTCTTTCACTCTTTGTCTTCTTTGTTTGCTTTTCTTCCTCATACTCCTTGTCTTTTTTTCTTGTTTCTTTGCCTTTGTCTCCTTCCACTCCCTCATGGTGTGTGTGTGTGTGTGTGCACACGCGCGCATGTGCATGTATATTTTCTTACTAGCTTCTTCTGCTTAATATTCTTCTTTTTCATTCATTCACTTTCCTCCTCTTTATATCTCCATTTCATTCTTTCTTTTTGTATCATATTTTCTCCTTCTCAACCTTTTTGTTCTTTCTATTTCTATTTCTTGTTTAGGATATTTTAAATGTCTCTTCCTTTTTTCTACTTAATTTTCTTTCTCTTTCTCTTTCTAGCTTACTGTTTTGTATAATCCTTTCTTAGTGGACCTCAGTTAAAATTTTCTTCTATTTTTCATTCATTGTCTCCCTCTTTGTTTCAGTCTGTTTTGGGGGTAATGTTTTGTCTTACTGGCTCATTTTCTCTATCTATATATAACTGTCTCTTTCCCTTTTTGTTGTTGTTCTGTCTCCTCTACTGGCTCCTTTTTAAACTCCTAGTAAAGGCAGTCTTGTCTGCTGAGCCACTTTACAGAAGTGTGTAATTTGTTAAAATGTCTGTAACATAACAATATTGTGTGAATGTGTGTGGCTGTCTGTACATTCTCTACAACTTGACCTGTAAGTGGGAAGTGCCTGTAAGTGTGAGCTTCTAGAATTTCTCTTTGCAAGGGCTTTGTCACCTCACTATATTAGCACATAGACGGGTTTTTTACAAAGCCACTGATAATAAATATTTATGCATATTCTACTTACCTTTGTCTTTTATTGTTTCTCTCTCATCTTCTGTTTCATCTTGACTTCTGTTTTCAAATACATTTTCTTCTGATCCTTCTCTCTGAAGGTAATTCCTTTGCATTTTTGGTAAATAATAAGGGATTTTTTTCTCGAGTTGTGCTTTTTTCTAAATATTAAAAATATATATATTCAGTGTTTAAAATTTAATATCAACTTGCCACTGGAAATGTATAACAGATACTTCAAATATGATGGTACATTTGAAGGAAGCCCTCTTTCTTGAGATTTCTAAAATCAGAGTACAGAGCTAGGAAGGTAATAAAGGTAAGTTTCCTTTTGCTGTCCAGCTTGAAGAATGTATTTTAATAACAAGGTCCAACTGAACTCATTGCCTACTTTCTGGAGACTGGTCCCATTGTAGACCAGCACTTAAAGTTCAGGTTCAGACCAGACTGGCTCTTTCCATCAATAGCTATCCTTGTGAATTTAAGTCACTTCTGAAAATCCACACTTTAAAATATCAAAATTAGCAAAACCCTTTCCTCAAAACAGCCCAAGTTATTGTTCAAAGGTCACTCTACCTTACGGTGAGCATCTTTGTTGACTTTTTTACATTGTTCTTCATATCTTGCTTCTCTGTTTACTTCTTCTCCAATCTTTGACAGCAGTAACATTTCTTGTGTTTTCCGTTCCTAAAGAGCACAATGTCATGGTAGTCAGCAGGGCTTCTCTTTTATAATCTTTTTCTTTCTTTCTTTCTTTTTTTTTTTTTTTTTTTGATCAATAAGCAAATTAGGTCAAATTAAGACCCTTATAGGAACTTGGACAACCATAATGAAAATCTTACACTGGCTTTAGAATGGGCTTATGCTTCAAAGGTAGATCTCAAAAGATGCTGGAAAGGTGATTTTCTCTTATAGATTTGAGGAATTATTATATGTAATATGTTGCCCTTAAATGTATTCTGACAGAGAGCCAGAACAAATAGCCTTGTCTGAGCATTGAGGAGTGAGAATACAGACATGATTATTTTTCACTAGTTAAATTCTAAAACTTTAAGAGCAGATGAAGTGTGTCTATACTATGATGGTATGTAATTTGTGGTATCAGTCTCACTATGTTAAGTAAAAGCTTGTCTGTTATAACGGTGATACAAGATTAATAGCAGTTTATTATTTTAAAATAATTATGATTTTTTAAAGCAGTGGTTTATTTCTTAGACCTGAAATAACTTCAGGTAATATGGTGGGACTGCTAAAAATGTTTATAAATAAAATAATCACACATAATTTCCCCATCAATATTTATAATTTGGTGTTTCTCACTTCTTCAGTTTGTCTCCAGAGACTAAGTTTTCTTCTAACGTGGTCCCGATGTCGTCTTTCTTCTTCCTTTATCCGGAGTACGTTCTGCTTTTCTGCCGTGTGTTCAAGCTTGTTTAATTCCAAGCTAATCATATCTAAATATCTAAGTAAAAGTGAAAATTTAAGGGAAGATAAACTGGGTGTTTCCCTTATGATGGTATTATCTACTCTGATATTCCCAAACCACCTTCTGGGTTGTTTTTTATTTCTTAAACTACAGGAATGTAGAGTTCTTTAAGCTAACGTGATCCACCAACTCACCATGATGTACTCATCAGACTGTTACTGTGGTCAGGACAATGGCAAAATGTAGAACAGACTGATTTAAAGCATTTTATACAGAGATTAGTCCTAGTTCAGGAGCTCTGTAACATGAGTTTCCAAAGACGGCTGAAGTCAACTTAAGGACTGACTTCAAAAAACAAGTATATTTGAATTTTCTTTAAAAAATAAGTGGCTATTGGCCTCTCTGTCATTGTCAAGTCCTTGAACAATCTCTCATGTGTAGACAGGCCTGAAGACTGCCAGTCTGCCACTTTGGTGAATCAGTATATATTCTGGCTTGACATGAATCCATGGAATATAAGAGGTAGGTGATGGGGAACTGGCCCTCACCCCTGATAAAGGAAAAAGAGAAGGAACTATAACTCATCCATTTGCCTCCTGGGGCATGGGCTCAGCCGCTGAATAATAAGATTGAATGTGTGTGAGTAATAGCTAAATGAACATTCATGGTTGGTTGGGGAGGTAACACCTGTTTATATTAACATCAGATGAAGTTATAGCAACTCTCTCTGTTTTATCCAGCAGTAATTTCCTTAAACTTAAGTTTGAAATGTGCTAATGACACCTTTCCCTCTACTACTATGAACTTGGGTTTCCCAAGCTCAGGGAGCTGTACTTCGGAATTGTTCTTCAAATATCAGTTTGTCTTACCTCTTGGGTTCCTCATGACTCCATTTTCTCAGGTAGAACCTCTTTCCTAGCTATGGTATCAAAGTTTCCAATCCCTGCTATCTCTTAATCTCCTTTCTTTTCAGTCCACATTGAAGACTATAGGAAGTTAAATTGTGTCTAATACTTTTTAAATTATTCTGCTTTCAATTATTTCTAGTACTTTTACAGTTTTCTGGAGTCCACAATACGTCCACAAAAAATATGCATTAACTTTGGTCATACCTTTGCTTTATCAACAGCTCTTGGTCTGGAGTTGTTCGTTTATTTTCTTGTAACAGCCAGCCTTGGAACTGTGTGCTGCCATGACGGTCACAGGCTCTCTTGGTTTCACACAATTTATTTACTTGTTTTTCAATCATTTCCTGGGAGGGAAAAAAAAGAAGTACAGTGTTTATATTGGCCAGAAATAACCTTGTCCTTTGATATGACTTCTCATGTTTTGGGCTTGGTAAACATCCTGTAGTTTACAAACGGTTAATTAACCTGCATTTAAGTCTTTCTTCCACAACCTACATAAAAACTTTCTTACGGGCCTCAAATAAAACAAATTCAAGTACTTAACTTACTTGTTCTCTTACATAGTTTCTTTCGGAGTCTAATTTCAAACGGGTGAGATACTGCCTGTACTTATTCAATTCCTTCAAGGTGCATACAACCTATAAAAACAAATATATAAATATTTGTTGTAACAATATGTTACAAAAAAGTTGTAACAATCATGAAACTTTCCAGAGAAAAGAGTCATAAGAACATTCATTTTAGTAACAATTTTGGGATCAAGGCTAGTGATAGCACATTTTGGTAACAGTTTAGAAGGCAATATCTCTCTACGGTGGCTGTATCACCAGGAAATGTCTACCTAAATAATATTACTTCAATAATATGGTTCACACAAAATAAATGTTATTAAAATATCAGTATAATAATGATGTTTAACTTTCAGAAGAATTTATTCTATCAAGCTGTATTCTGTTAGGTTTCCATTTTGTCTCTAGTCTTCTCAAAGGGTATTGAAAATATCCCTTGATGGGTATACAGTGCTATTAATACTTTTAGAGCCAAAGGAAAGGCACTAATAATACAGCTGAGAGAAAATGCATAAATAAATGTGTATGCATATGTCTTTACATATTCAAATCATTTGGCATTTATCTTTTGCTTTTATCAAAGAAAAATGATCAAGTGGGAACAATTTTATTTAGAAACAGCCGTCTGATTTCTCTTTACTCAAATATTGAGTAATTCACTTAGTTTTCTGTCAGGTATTCTTTATTGCTCAATTAAAAGTTGACACAGGTTCCCAGTGAAGTACAGAAGCAAGCTTATATCAAGACCATGGGTTTATGCTGGTTAACTGGAAGCAAACTTCAACCCACCTTATTATTGCTGGTGATATAGCCACCTTTCTTTAATCTCCTCAAGATATCTTTTCGCCTATAGTATGATTTTAAATGTGGATCGTGCAGGCTGTTATAGCCAGTTTGTAAAAGCCGACAATAAGGATCAAACAGGTTAAAGTCAGAAGTAGGCTGATAAAGCTGCAAACACACAGATTGAAAAGTGTTACATATGTAAAATGAATGAAATCACACTTTTAAACCTCAATTTGTTAAGGTGATTAGGCTGTTCATTGAAAATAAAACATGCAAGAAGAATCTGAAGTGAGAGAATACTGACAATGGGCTGATCTGAAAAAAAGACAGTAGAATACTGTAATTTTCTTCCACTTGCATTTAAATCAATATGAAAGACCTTTAAATTCCGTTTCCATGGTACTCTGCTAAAGTGATTGTAGTTCACAAAGCAGCAAGGTCAGGTGAAGAAGCATGGCCTAAGAAATTGGGAGACTGTGGTTCTAGTCTAAACTCTGCTACCATCTACCTGTCATAGCTTCACCTTACAAGGTGGTC
This sequence comes from Bos taurus, assembly GCF_002263795.3. Lineage (NCBI taxonomy): Eukaryota > Metazoa > Chordata > Mammalia > Artiodactyla > Bovidae > Bos > Bos taurus. The sequence continues at coordinate 4,569,135 of NC_037357.1, forward strand.
AAGGGTGCTGCTGCTGCTGCTAAGTCGCTTCAGTCGTGTCCAATTCTGTGCGACCCCATAGACGGCAGCCCACCAGGCTCCCCCGTCCCTGGGATTCTCCAGGCAAGAACACTGGAGTGGGTTGCCATTTCCTTCTCCAATGCAGGGAAGTGAAAAGTGAAAGTGAAGTCGCTCAGTCGTGTCCGACTCTTAGTGACCCCATGGACTGCAGCCTTCTAGGCTCCTCCGTCCATGGGATTTTCCAAGCAAGAGTACTGGAGTGGGGTGCCATTGCCTTCTCCAGGTCAAGGGTAGAGTTAAAAAAAAAAAAAACAACAACAACAACAACTAAATGTGCAAAATATAGTGTTACTTCCTTGAGGAGATATTGCTAAAAGATAAAGAAGGATCCCACTAAGTTAGTGGTTAGGGTAGTTGAATATAGTACCTGGTCATAATTAAATACATGTGTTTGGGGGGAATCAATATAATAAATTGTAGAGCGAATCAGTATAAGTATGGGGAAAAAATCAGGAAATAAGTAGCTAACAAGTGAATAAAAGAGTAACACAATGTAAATATGGGAAATAGAAGATAGTGGAGCAAGAAACCAATGAAGAGGGCTACATTTACAAACTGAAAAGGAGTGTTATCACTTTTTAGTCAAATAGGCTTTGAGTGTGTTTTAGGAATGTTAATTTGTGGGAAGGGGTAGAATGTATTGGTTTTGAACAGAGAAATTATATTGCTTTCCAGCAATAAAACTTAAAAAAATCATATATATTTGACAAGTATCAGAAATACCAGGGAGCCCCCTATGCATCCTTGATGACACCCTAGAGAGGAGAATGGTAAGGAAATAAGTAAAATCAGGAAATAAGTAGAGATAACGTGATGAAAGCACACACTCAGAGAGTTCCGAACCTCCTTCAGGCTTAGCCTACAGCTAAGGACAGGGTGGGGAGTGTTAGGCAGAGGACTTAAACAGTGCGTGCAGCACTCTGAACCAGAAAAACAGTACTTTGGTGCTGAGTGAGAGAATGCAGATCAAGGGCAATGTAAATTCTAAGGAAAGATGAAACCGTTGGGGTTTGGGACACTGGGGAAAGGCTTCATATAGTAGCTCTTGAAAGATGGCTCAAATTGAAGATCAGGAAGCAGAGGAGAGCATGCCAGGTGTCAGGACCCAGATGGACAAAGGCACAGAAGTAGAAATTATCATACCATGTGTGGACAGGGAGAAAAGACCCGGACCTTTCGGAGCTGAGGTCTGGGTCGGAGATAAGGCTGAATTGGGTGGCGGAGGCCTATCACGAAGCCTTCTATCATTAAGTTCAGACACTGAATACTTCAACTCATTTTAACTTCACTTGGTGTGTGAAACTGAAGTTGACTCAAAGCAAAATAATAGCAGTGTTTCGAGTTTAATAGCAAGCAGAAAACAGTCAAGAAAATCACTTAAGCACCATTAAAAGTTAGTTTACCTTTTCACCTAAATTTGTAGTATAGAAAACATTATTACTTCCTGGAATGACTGGAAGCTTCACCCCAAGAGGAAGATCTAATAGATCAGTGGCTCCGACCTCTGTGATGGGGTCTTTTTGTGAGGCCTGTCAGATATAAGTAGAAACCTTATTTTTGTTTCTAGTACTATTATTTTAGTTTAGACCAATCTACTTAAACTAATACCTCCAAATAAACCAAAGACACACACTCAGGGTTGAAAGAAACCGCCCTGTTGATAACCTGAAGGCCTCCCTGTTTACCCCTGTTACCAACCCAATCTCTGAGCTCCATTCAAAGCTAATCTCGACCAGAGGGAGCTCTAGTCACTGCAGAGGGTCTGGGAGCTGGAAACCCAGCTTCAAGGGCCCACACCCCTCTGCTGAGTCCTCCCCCATAGTCTTTCGTCTGCCCGCCCTCCTTCCCTGCCAAGACCCAGCCCTGGAGCCAGAAAGAGGAGGAAGATCACCGACTGGCCCCCACTCACGGAGCCACACTGCTTCCTGTTGGCAGTTAGGCTGCGGGCGGCTGCCTTAGAGGCGGCGGCCTGAGCAGCCTTGTAGCAGTTATTGAGGTACCGGTCCATGGTCACCCATCAGCCCGCAGGGGGTGAGGGGCTGGGGTGCCACAAGCCGTCTTGGTTTCTTCTCTTCACGCACACCTTTCCCTCTCTACGCCCGTAGCTAGCCTGGGCAACCCAGACAGTGGTCACGAGGGTAACGGCTCCTCCAGGCCACGCCCCTCACAATGCTGGGTTCCAGGCTGCCGCGCTGACGTCCTAAAAGGGCGCCTCCCCAAAGCGTGTCGCCCTCAAGTGAGGGGATGGGGCATTGTGACCACACGAGCTGCCACCCGGGGCCTCCAGCGCATGCGCAGAGCCCAAGCCTCAAGGGCCAAGCGAGATGGGGAAGTGCTCCAAAAGACTTGGTGTAGGAGGACCACAGTTGACATTACCTTTCAACCTGAAACCAATAGCCCTAATTTAAATTAAGCCAGAAGTGTATCAGTTTCTGTCAGTGTATTGTTCTTGTTTATTCGTTAAACCGTGTCCGACTCTTTTGAGCCCACCAGGCTCCTCTGTCCGTGGGATTTCCCAGGCAGGAATACTGGCGTGGGTTGCCATTTCCTTCTCCAGGGGATCTTCCCGACTCAGGGATCGAACTCACATCTCCTGCATTGGCAGGCGGATTCTTTACCACTGAGCCACTAGGAAAGCCCTTGTCTCTGGAAGCCTGTAATTCTAATTCTTCCTGACCCCCAAAGAACTGATTCTGTTCAACACGTGCCTCTGAGTAATTGTGTAGTTTGCAGTAAGACCAGAGGGCTGGCTTAGAAACCCAGCTTCAAGGACCCACACCCCTCTGCTGAGTCCTCCCCCATAGTCTTTCGTCTGCCCGCCCTCCTTCCCTGCCAAGACCCAGCCCTGGAGCCAGAAAGAGGAGGAAGATCACCGACTGGCCCCCACTCACGGAGCCACACTGCTTCCTGTTGGCAGTTAGGCTGCGGGCGGCTGCCTTAGAGGCAGCGGCCTGAGCAGCCTTGTAGCAGTTATTGAGATACCGGTCCATGGTCACCCATCAGCCCGCAGGGGGTGAGGGGCTGGGGTGCCACAAGCCGTCTTGGTTTCTTCTCTTCACGCACACCTTTCCCTCTCTACGCCCGTAGCTAGCCTGGGCAACCCAGACAGTGGTCACGAGGGTAACGGCTCCTCCAGGCCACGCCCCTCACAATGCTGGGTTCCAGGCTGCCGCGCTGACGTCCTAAAAGGGCGCCTCCCCAAAGCGTGTCGCCCTCAAGTGAGGGGATGGGGCATTGTGACCACACGAGCTGCCACCCGGGGCCTCCAGCGCATGCGCAGAGCCCAAGCCTCAAGGGCCAAGCGAGATGGGGAAGTGCTCCAAAAGACTTGGTGTAGGAGGACCACAGTTGACATTACCTTTCAACCTGAAACCAATAGCCCTAATTTAAATTAAGCCAGAAGTGTATCAGTTTCTGTCAGTGTATTGTTCTTGTTTATTCGTTAAACCGTGTCCGACTCTTTTGAGCCCACCAGGCTCCTCTGTCCGTGGGATTTCCCAGGCAGGAATACTGGCGTGGGTTGCCATTTCCTTCTCCAGGGGATCTTCCCGACTCAGGGATCGAACTCACATCTCCTGCATTGGCAGGCGGATTCTTTACCACTGAGCCACTAGGAAAGCCCTTGTCTCTGGATAGCTGCCTGTAATTCTTCTAATTCTTCCCGACCCCCAAAGAGCTATGATTCTGTTCAACACATGCCTCTGAGTAATTGTATAGTTTGCACTAAGACCAGACGACTGGCTTTATACATCTGCCCACTTTATAGATCCCGTGACCGACCACTTCCGCTAGGCATGTCCTTCCCCTAGTCTCATTTAGAACATACTGGTTTTTCCAGGACTCAGTGCTGTCTTTCCTGTCTTGGGCTCTTCATCTCTCTATGCTCCTTGTCCTTCCTTTCTCGCTCTTCTATTTCTATCTTATAGTTTCTACCTTATCAGCGCTTCCCAGGTGGCGCTAGTGGTAAAGAACCCACCTGCCGATACAGGATATATACCGCAGGTGGTGCTCGTGGTAAAGAACCCGCCTACCAATATAGGAGACAGGAGGTGTGGGTTCGATCCTGGGTGGGGAAGATGCCCTGGAGGAGGGAATGGCAACCCATTCCAGTATTCTTGCCTGGAAAATCCCATGGACAGAGGAGCCTGGCAGGCTACAGTCCATGGGGTTGCAAAGAGTCAGACAGGACTGAAGCGACTTAGCACGTAGGCACCTTACATTAGATTAGCCAACATTTATTGAGTGCCTGCTCTGCCAGACACTGTGCTGGATGCTGAGGATACAACAGTGAGTAGAGCATAGTTCTTGCTGTCCAGGAACTCACTAGATGGTAAATATCTTAATAGCTGAGACTGCACTTGGTTTGTCGGGAAATCTGTACTTTTGTCTCCATGTTCTTTCATGAATCTTTTTATTGTGCTAAAAATGCATAACATAAAATTTACCATCTTAACCATTTTTAAGTGTACAGTTCAATAATGTTACATATATTCAAATTGTTATGTAACAGATCTCCAGAATTTTTTCATTTTCCAAAACTGAGTCTGTACCCATTAAACAATTCTCCTTTCTTCCCTTGTCCCAGTTCCTGGTGAACTACCATTTTGCTTTCTGTTTCTAGGAATTAGACTACTACAGATACCTTATATAAGTGATATAAGTGAAATCAAGGAATATTTGTCTTTTGTGATTGGCTTATTTCACTTAGCATAATAACTTCAAAGTTCATACGTGTAGAAGCATGTGGTATGATTTCTTCCCTTTTAAAGGGTGAATAATAGTCTGTTAAGTGTATCTGTCTCTATCACATTTTCTTTATCCATTCAACCATTAGTGGACATTTAGCTTGCTTCCACTTCTTCAGTTCATTTCAGTCGCTCAGTTGTGTCTGACTCTTTGTGACCCCATGGACACCAGGCTTCCCTGTCCATCACCAACTCCCAGAGCTCAAACTCATGTCCATCGAGTCAGTGGTGACATCCAACCATCTCAACTTCTGTCATCCCCTTCTCCCCCTGCCCCCAATCCCTCCCAGCATCAGGGTCTTTTCAAATGAGTCAGCTCTTCTCATCAGGTGTTTCAGCTTCAGCATTAGTCTTTCCAATGAATATTCAGGACTGATCTCATCTTGGATGGACTGGTTTGATCTCCTTGCAATTCAAGGGACTCTCAAGAGTCTTCTCCAACACCACAGTTCAAAAGCATCAATTCTCAAGTGCACAGCTTTCTTTATAGTTCAACTCTCATATTCATACATGACTACTGGAAAAACCATAGCTTTGACTAGATGGACCTTTGTTGGCAAAGTATTGTCTCTTCTTTTTAATATGCTGTCTAGGTTGGTCATAGCTTTTCTTCCAAGAGTAAGAGTCTTTTAATTTTATGGCTGCAGTCACCATCTGCAGTGATTTTGGAGCCCAAGAAAATAAAGTCTGACACTGTTTCCACTGTTTCTCCATCTATTTTCCATGAAGTGATGGGACCAGATGCCATGATCTTAGTTTTTTGAATGTTGTGTTTCAAGCCAGCTTTTTCACTTTCTTTTTTCACTTTCATCAAGAGGCTCTTCAGTTCCTGTTCAATTTCTGCCATAAGGGTGGTGCATCTGCATATCTGAGGTTATTGATATTTCATCTGGCAGTCTTGATTCCAGCCTGTGTTTCATCCAGCCCGGCATTTCACATAATGTACTCTGCATATAAGTTAAATAAGCAGGGTGACAATATACAGCCTTGACGTACTCCTTTCCTGATTTGGAACCAGTCTGTTGTTCCATGTCCAGTTCTAACTGTTGCTTCCTGACCTGCATACAGATTTCTCAGGAGGCAGGTAAGGTGGTCTGGCATTCCTTTCAGAATTTTCCACCGTTTGTTGTGATCCACACAGTCAAAGGCTTTGACATAGTCAATAAAGCAGAAGTAGATATATTTTCTGGAACTCTCTTGCTTTTTCTATGATCCACTGGATGTTGGTAATTTGAGCTCTGGTTCCTCTGCCTTTTCTAATCCAGCTTGAACATCTGGAAGTTCTCAGTTCACATACTGTTTTGTTTTTTAATGTGTCTTTTTAAAAAATAATAATTTATTTTTTTTTAAATTGGAGGCTAATTACTTTACAATATTGTAGTGGTTTTTGCCATACATTGACATGAATCAGCCATGGGTGTACACGTGTTCCTCATTCTGAACCCCCACCCACCTTCCTCCCTATCCCATCCCTCAGGGTCATCCCAGTACACTGGCCCTGAGCACCCTGTCTCATGCATAGAACCTGGACTGGCAATCTATTTCACATATGGTAATATACATATTTCAATGTTATTCTCTCAAATCATCCCACCCTCGCCTTCTCCCACAAAGTGCAAAAGTCTGTTTTTTACATCTGTGTCCCTTTTGCTGTCTCGCACATAGGGTCATTGTTACCATCTTTCTAAATTCCATATACATGCATTAATATACTATATTGGTGTTTTTCTTTCTGACTTACTTCACTCTGTATAACAGGCTCCAGTTTCATCCACCTCATTAGAACTGATTCAAATACACTCTTTTTAATAGCTGAGTAATATTCCATTGTATATATGTACCACAGCTTTCTTATCTATTCGTCTGCTGATGGCTATTTAGGTTGCTTCCATGTCCTAGCTATCATAAACAGTGCTGCGATGAACATTGGGGTACATGTCAGTTCATGTAATGTTGAAGCCTGGCTTGGAGAATTTTGAGCATTACTTTACTAGTGTGTGAGATGAGTGCAATTGTGTGGTACTTGAACATTCTTTGGCATTGCCTTTCTTTGGGATTGGAGTGAAAACTGACCTTTTCCAGTCCTGTGGCCACTGCTGAGTTTTCCAGATTGGTGGCATATTGGGTGCAGCACTTTCACAGCATCATCTTTTAGGACTTGAAATAGCTCAGCTGGAATTCCATCACCTCCACTAGCTTTGTTTGTAGTGATGCTTCGTAAGGCCCACTTGACTTTGGACTCCAGGATGTCTGGCTCTAGGTGAGTGATCACACCATTGTGGTTATCTGGGTCATGAAGATCATTTTTGTACAGTTCTTCTGTGTATTCTTGCCACCTCTTCTTAATATCTTCTGCTTCTGTTAGGTCCATACTGTTTCTGTCCTTTATTGTGTCCATCTTTGCATGAAATGTTCCCTTGGTATCTCTAATTTTCTTGAAGAGATCTCTAGTCTTTCCCAGACTATTGTTTTCCTCTATTTCTTTGCATTGATCACTTAGAAAGGCTTTCTTTTCTCTCCTTGCTATTCGTTGGAACTCTGCCTTCAGATGGGTATAACTTTCCTTTTCTGCTTTGCCTTTTGCTTCCCTTCTTTTCTCAGCTATTTGCAAGGCCTCCTCAGACAACCTATTGTGACTAGTACTCCTATGAATATGGATGTGCAAATGTCTCTTTGAGATCCTATTTCAAAAATTTTTGGATATATACCTAGAAGTGGGATTGCTGGATCATATGGTGATTGTATTTTAAATTTCTTGAGGATCTTTACTGTTTTCCATGGGGGTTATTCTATTTTACCATCCCCCCAACAGTACATAAGAGTTTCAATTTCTCCACATTGTTGCCAACACTTGTTATTTCCTTCCTTCCTTCCTTTTTCTCTTCTTTTTCCCCTCTTTCCCTCCCTCCTTCTCTCTCTCTCTCTCTTTCTTCTAATACTAGCTCTCCTAATGGATGTGGGGTGCTATCTTATTGTACTTTTGATTTGCATTTCTCTGATGATTAGTGATGTTAAGCATCTTTTCAAGTGCCTTTCGGCCACTTCTTGGCTCCATGGTTTGGTCTACTTCTTTGTTATTTCTTGATCATTTAGTAACAATATCTGCCACTTATTGAGAATTCATTAATTTTAGATTCTTTGCTAAACCTTGCCTCCTTTAATCCTCACAACAACCTTTGTCTAGATTTACTCTGTCTCTGTAGATGAAGACATTTTTTTCTCAATGACTGTGGTTAATATGTGGTGGAGCTGAGATTTGAATCCAAGTTAAATGAGCCCAAAAGCTATACTCTTAATCGACATATTGTATGTGTTCTTGTTTTATTTTCACATATATGACTACAACTCCTGCATTTAAAACTCTAGCCTGGTTATATACATTACTGCCAGCCAAACATGTCTATATGGATGTCTGACAAACAACTGAAACTGACATACTCAAAACTCAACTCAGCCTCCCCTCACTAAAAAGAACTAAAAAAGGCCTTATCATTCTTCCTATAGTTCCTGCCTCAGTGACTGGTACCAGTTCTACTGAGCCAGACCCCAGACAATGCCCCTAGATGCCTCCCTTCCTCCACGACCTTGACATTCAATCCATCCTTAAGCCCTAGTGTATTTACCTCCTAAGGAAGAAAGAATGAAAACAAAGCATAAAACATTTTTGTGCCTCGGTTCCTGTCTACCTCTACAAGATCCTATTGCAATACTCCCTCTCAAACCTGACCTTACAGAAATATAGAACAGCACACAACCAGCCGGTTTGTGACTCTGTGCCTCTGCCTTGCATGAATACGCCCTGTCTTTGCCTGTCTAATTCTGGGGCCTCAACTGGAATGACCTGTATAATTGGGCTCTCACTCCATGAGTTTTTTAATCCTCTAGGAGCTAAGGCTATGCTGCTTCACATGGTGGTCTTAGGTTCCCCAGCAGTAAGAAAGGGCAAACCCCAAAGTACAACTAGTTTCAAGATTTCAAGATTTTGCTTTCATCATCTCGGCCAAAGCATGTCACACAGTCAAGCCCGTGGTCAATATAGCAGAGGATTAACCATTGTTGGTGATTAATATGACAGTATAGCACTGTCCTCTCTTTGGTACCTGTGATTTGTGTTCCTCCTACGTGCAAAATATATTTACTTTTCCTAAGACCTCAGATATTTCATCTAATTATAGCCTCAGCTCAATGTCCAGAATTTTGTCATCTACAGTCACACCCAGAGGTAGCTTCTCATAAAACACTTTGCATTCGTTATCTACTGCCACATAACAAGTTACCCCTATACTTCAGATCAGATCAGATCAGTCTCTCAGTCGTGTCCGACTCTTTGCGACCCCATGAATCGCAGCACGCCAGGTCTCCCTGTCCATCACCAACTCCCGGAGTTCACTGAGACTCGTCCATCGAGTCAGTGATGCCATCCAGCCATCTCATCCTCTGTTGTCCCCTTCTCCTCCTGCCCCTAATCCCTCCCAGCATCAGAGTCTTTTCCAATGAGTCAACTCTTCGCATGAGGTGGCCAAAGTACTGGAGTTTCAGCCTCAGCATCAGTCCTTCCAAAGAAATCCCAGGGCTGATCTCCTTCTGAATGGACTGGTTGGATCTCCTTGCAGTCCAAGGGACTCTCAAGAGTCTTCTCCAACACCACAGTTCAAAAGCATCAATTCTTGGGCGCTCAGCCTTCTTCACAGTCCAACTCTCACACCCATACATGACCACTGGAAAAACCATAGCCTTGACTAGACGAACCTTTGTTGGCAAAGTAATGTCTCTGCTTTTGAATATGCTATCTAGGTTGGTCATAACTTTCCTTCCAAGGAATGAGCGTCTTTTAATTTCATGGCTGCAGTCACCATCCGTAGTGATTTTGGAGCCCAGAAAAATAAAGTCTGACACTGTTTCCACTGTTTCCCCATCTATTTCCCATGAAGTGGTGGGACCGGATGTCATGATCTTCGTTTTCTGAATGTTGAGCTTTAAGCCAACTTTTTCACTCTCCTCTTTCACTTTCATCAAGAGGCTTTTGAGTTCCTCTTCACTTTCTGCCATAAGGGTGGTGTCATCTGCATATCTGAGGTTATTGATATTTCTCCCGGCAATCTTGATTCCAGCTTGTGATTCTTCCAGTCCAGCATTTCTCATGATGTACTCTGCATATAAGTTAAATAAACAGGGTGACAATATACAGCCTTGACGAACTCCTTTTCCTATTTGGAACCAGTCTGTTGTTGCATGTTCAGTTCTAACTGTTGCTTCCTGACCTGCATACAAATTTCTAAAGAGGCAGATCAGGTGGTCTGGTATTCCCATCTCTTTCAGAATTTTCCACAGTTTATTGTGATCCACACAGTCCAAGGCTTTGGCTTAGTCAATAAAGCAGAAATAGATGTTTTTCTGGAACTCTCTTGCTTTTTCCATGATCCAACGGATGTTGGCAATTTGATCTCCGGTTCCTCTGCCTTTTCTAAAACCAGCTTGAACATCAGGGAGTTCACGGTTCACATATTGCTGAAGCCTGGCTTGGAGAATTTTGAGCATTACTTTACTAGCGTGTTAGATGAGTGCAATTGTGTGGTAGTTTGAGCATTCTTTGGCATTGCCTTTCTTTGGGATTGGAATGAAAACTGACCTGTTGCAGTCCTGTGGCCACTGCTGAGTTTTCCAAATTTGCTGGCATATTGAGTGCAGCACTTTCACAGCATCATCTTTCAGGATTTGGAATAGCTCAACTGGAATTCTATCACCTCCACTAGCTTTGTTCGTAGTGATGCTTTCTAAGGCCCACTTGACTTCACATTCCAGGATGTCTGGCTGTAGGTCAGTGATCACACCATCGTGATTATCTGGGTCGTGAAGATCTTTTTTGTACAGTTCTTCTGTGTATTCTTGCCATCTCTTCTTAATATCTTCTGCTTCGGTTAGGTCCATACCGTTTCCGTCCTTTATCGAGCTCATCTTTGCATGAAATGTTCCTTTGGTATCTCTGATTTTCTTGAAGAGATCCCTAGTCTTTCCCATACTGTTATTTTCCTCTATTTCTTTGCATTGATCGCTGAAGAAGGCTTTCTTATCTCTTCTTGCTATTCTTTGGAATTCTGCATTCAGATGTTTATATCTTTCCTTTTCTCCTTTGCTTTTTGCTTCTCTTCTTTTCACAGCTATTTGTAAGGCCTCCCCAGACAGCCATTTTGCTTTTTTGCATTTCTTTTTCTTGGGGATGGTCTTGATCCCTGTCTCCTGTACAATGTCACGAACCTCATTCCATAGTTCATCAGGCACTCTATCTATCAGATCCAGGCCCTTAAATCTATTTCTCACTTCCACTGTATAAGCATAAGGGATTTGATTTAGGTCATACCTGAATGGTCTAGTGGTTTTCCCTACTTTCTTCAATTTAAGTCTGAATTCGGCAATAAGGAGTTCATGGTCTGAGCCACAGTCAGCTCCTGGTCTTGTTTTTGCTGACTGTATAGAGCTTCTGCATCTTTGGCTGCAGAGAATATAATCAGTCTGGTTTCGGTGTTGGCCATCTGGTGACGTCCATGTGTAGAGTCTTGTCTTGTGTTGTTGGAAGAGGGTGTTTTACCCCTATACTTAGTGGCTTAAAACAATGCAAAATAATTTATTACCTTCTTGGCTTCTCTTTCAGACAGGGCATCAGAGGGTATAGTTTGTCTCTGTTCCATGATGTCTGAGGCTTCAGTTGGAAGACCCTTTCAGTGAAGGTAGCGTCATCTTAAGGCTCTGTTTACTCACATGTGTGGCTTGTAGCTGTTGGCTAGGAGCCTGTCTGTGGTTGTCAGCTAGAACAGCCACACTAATCTCTTCATATTGACTAGGCTTCCTCACAACACAGCACTGCGTTTCCAGGGCAAGGGGAGAGAGAGAGCGAGAGCAAGAGCAAGAGCATGTGAGAGAGGGTGCCAGGCAAAAGCTGTTACCTTTCGTGACCCAGCTTCGGAAGTCATACGGCATCATTTTCACCACATTTTATTTGGCTGAGGCAGTTACAAAAGTCCACCCAAGCTCAAAGGCAAGGAACATGGATGCCACCATCTTGAAGAGAGCTGTCAATGTCACATTGTGAGAACAGCATATAGGATAATCTATATATTAACGTGCCCATATTTGGAAAAATGCAATCTGCCACACAAGTTATCTAGTACTGCCCTCCAACCACAATGGTGACATGGGGACAAGATAACTACAGTAAACACTCCCACTTGAAAAGAGAGGTACAAAGGAGTCATTGACCCATAGCAACCATAGAACCACCTGGATATGTGCTGCCAGGTCCCCCTTTTCTTGGAGCAGAGAAATCCTTGACTCAATCCTCATTCTATTCCCTGGGAGTGGCTTCCTAGTTTACTGTTATTCATAGTTCTTATTTCCATCTTCTGGGCTCTTGACATGGCCCCATGGGCCATGCTTTTATTTAAAAAAAAGGTCTATGTTTGCAGCTTAGTGGTTTTCTCAGCCTGCTCCCTCCCTACGCACAGAAAGTCGGGGGCCCAGTTGGGATTTGCAAATGGAGCAATCTCAAGCCTTCTTAGATCTATTTGAAGGGGTTTTGCTAGTTCAGTTCTCTTAAAAATGTGGGTTCGGTATTTGAGTCAGATCTAGTGAGGTGGTGAACCTAGAGCCTGTTATACAGAGTGAAGTAAGTCAGAAGGGGGAAAACAAATATTGTATATTAACACATACGTATGGAATCTAGGAAATGGTACTGATGAACCTATTTGCAGGGCAGGAATAGAGATGCAGACACAGAGAACAGACTTGTGGGCACAGCGGGGGAAGAAGAGGGTGGGATGAATTGAGACAGTAACATGGAAACATACACATTGAAAGTGAAAGTGAAGTTGCTCAGTCATGTCCGATTCTTTGGGACTGCATGGACCCCGTGGTCCAACTCTTTGGGACCCCTGCCAGGCTCCTCCGTCCATGGATTTCTCCAGGCCAGAGTACTGGAGTGGGTAGTGGTTCCCTTCTCCAGGGGATCTTCCCAACTCAGGGACTGAACCCAGGTCTCCTGCTTTGCAGCCAGATTCATTACCAGGGAAACCAGGTATCTGAGCTACCAGGGAAACCCTAACGAATACATTACCATGTGAGCACACGCACACACATACTTTTTTAAATTATTATGTTGTAATATATTTGTACAGAACTTATAGTGACTTTTAAAATTTATTTTTAATTGGATAATTGCTTTGCAATGTTGTATTAGTTTCTGCCGTACAACTACGTGAATCAGCCATGAGTATACATATGTTCCCTCCCTCTTCCCGTCCCCCCATCCCACCCCTGTAGGTTGTCACAGAGCACCGGGCTGAGCTCCCTGTGTTATATAGCAACTTCAGCTGGGGGCGCAGTAAGAGGGAGGGAACATATAGAACATTTATAGATTCAAAGGAATAAAGTATGGGGTTCATATGAATCTGAGTCCGTAGAATGCAATTATACCCACAACATTTTTTGAGATGGGCTTCTTTCTACTTTGGATGGCATGTTAAGGGCTGGGGACAATGCCTTTTTTCTTTTTAAGTTGAAGTGTAGTTGATTTGCAGTGTTTCGTTAGTTTCTGGTGTACAGCGTAGTGATTCAATATGTTTACAGATTATACTCCATTAAAATTATTATAAAATATTGGCTATATCCCCTGTGCTGTACAATATGTTCTTGTAGATTATTGTATGCATAATACTTTATACCTCTGTATTGCCCCTCTTCTCTTCCCTCTCCCCACTGGTAACCACTAGTTTGTTATCTATATTTGTAAGTCTGTTTCTGTTTTGTTATATTAGTCATTTGTTTTATTTTTTAGATTCTACGTATAAGTGATAACATATGTATTTGTCTTTCTGTATCTGACTTAAGATTCAGTAAGAATTACACCCTCTGGGTCCATCCATGCTGCTGCAAATGGAAAAATCTCATTCTATTTTTATAACTAATATTCCATTGCATCTTCTTTATCTGTTCATCTGTTGAATGGGCACTTGGATTGCTTCCACATAAGTGCTGCTATGAGCACTGAAGTGCATGTATCTTACTGAACTAGTATTTTTTATGTATTTATTTTTGGCTCTGCTGGGTTGCTGCTGAAGCTTTTCTCTAGTTGTAGGGGAGGTGGGGGTTACTCTCTAGTTGTGATGTGCAGGCTTCTCATTGTGGTGGCTTTTCTTGTGGAGCATAGGCTCAAGGGTGCGTGGGCTACAGTAGCTGTGTTACGAGGGCTCAGGAGTTGTGGCTCCCGGGCTCTAGAGCACGGGCTCAATAGCTGTGGTGCAGGGGCTTAGTTGCCCCGCAGCATGTGGGATCTTCCTGGATCAGGGATTGAACCCTTGTCTCCCGATTGGCAATCAGATTCTTTATCACTGAGCCACCAGGGAAGTCCTGAAACAGTGTTTTTTACTTCATTGGCTATGTATCCATGAGTGGAATTGCTGGATCACATGGTATTTCTATATTCAGGTTTTTTAAGAACCTCCATACTGTTTTCCATAGTAACTACACCAATTTACATTCCTACCAACAATGTACTAGGGTTCCCTTTGCTCCACATCCTTGTTAACATTGGTCATCTGTAGTCTTTTTTGATGATAACTATTCTGACAGGTGTGAGGGGATATCTCATTCTGCTTTTGACTCGCATTTCTCTGATGATTAGCTGTGTTGAGCATCTTTTCATTTGCCTGTTGGCCATCTGAATGTCTTCTTTGGGAAAAAGTCTATTCAGTTCTGCCCATTTTTAAATTGGATTTTTTTATGTTGATTTGATGTTGATTTTGATTTTGATGTTGATGTATGAGCTGTTTATATATTTTGGATAGTAACCCCTTAACAGTCATATCGTTTGTAAGTATGTTCTCACATTTAGTATATTATCTTTCCATTTTGCTGATGGTTTCCTTTACTGCATAAAGCTTTTAAGTTTAATTAGGTCCCAATTGTTTATTTTTGCTTTTGTTTCTTTTCTCTTAGGAGACAGATCCAAAAAACCTACAGGTATGATTTATGTCAGTGTTCTGCCTATATACAATGCCTTTTTTTCTATTTGAAAAGGTTTCTTAAGTACCAACTTATATCTTTCTGGGGTCTTCACAAAGGATCTTACGTTACACTCTTAATCTTTGCTGGCTCGGAAAACTAGAAATGCAAAAGTTTTATTTTCTGACCCAGAAAATCCCGGCTCTTCTATATTTCCTCTAAAATTCCATTTGCAAATGCTGCTCGGCTCACCTCTCTCTTTGTGTACATTATCACATGCGGCTAGATGTTAAATGGCACTATCAGCATTCTGCTTGACTGGACGTTCTCCTTAGGTAGATACACAAGTTCATTAGGTACATATTTTCCATCTTCTGTTTACTGCAGATGACAGTTTTGCCAACTGTTTTTTTACCTATATGACATGAGATGTCATTTTCCAACCTTCTATTATAGTTTCCTCACTACTCTTAGAGATTCTACTTTGTTCACCCATTTCCCAACCTTTACTAACATTTTCCTAGCTGTTTTTCTAGCCTCTCCCCACAACTCAGTCCCAAAGTTAATACACCTGTTTTAGCTTTTTCCTTTCTTCTTCTTCTTCTTTTCTTTTTTGCAAAAGCACATTATTTTTAAGTACCAATTTCAGTGGTCTAAGATGGCTCTACTCGTGTATCTGGGGCCTTGGCTCTGAAGGTTGAAATAGCTGGACTGTCTTGGCCCTTCTCTGCACATGCCCTCTATTCTCTCTCAGGATTCAGTCAGGGGAGTGGCAGGGCCACTATATGTATTATGAAATAACATTGGACCTTACACAACTTTCAAAGAGTTGGGGAGAAAGAAGATCTGAGAAACTGTCACGAAGCATCTATGCTGAAGTGCTGGCTAGAGTGGACAAATAGGAGATTACAGGGCCATCTGAGAAGCGAAGCGTGTTTAGTCAGTGAAGTGAAACAGTGAAGGGGGAATTAGTGGAGACAGGAAAGCTGGGGCCTCATTATTACTCTTTCTGTGGCTTCACAGCTAAAAATATGTTGGGGGTCCTGGTTAACAAACAAAAGCCTGGTGGAACCTAAAAATAAATCAAGATGGAATCCTAAAATCATGTGCAGGTAACCCAAAGAAAGGCAAAAAAAAAAAAAAGAGAAAGAAATGAAGTAACAAGAAACAGAGCCTTAAAATACATGAAGCAGAAACTGATAACACAGGAGAAAAGCAATAGATAGATTATTCCCTGGTGGCTCAGTGGTAAAGAATATGCTTTCCAATGCAAGAGATGCAGGTTCAATCCCTGGGTCAGGAAGATCCCCTGGAGAAGGAAATGGCAACTCACTCCAGTATTTTTGCCTGGGCAATCCCATGGACAGAGGATCCTGGCAGGTTACAGTCCATGGAGTCGCAAAATAGTCAGACACGACTGAGTGACTAAACAACAACAACAACGTGGAAATAGCTCAACACTCCTGTCTCAGTAACTGATGATCAAATAGACAGAAAACCAGTAAAGGACCTCGGAGACCTGAACTGAACTGTCAACAAGCACATCCCAAGTGACATTTATACCACACTTCACCCAAGAACCCCAAACACACATTCTTTTCAAGTGCCAAGACAGACAGGACATATTCTGGGCCATAAAACAAGTCTTAAGTTCAAAAGCATTTAAATGATGAAAGTATAGTCTTTGATAATGTTTTTGGTTAAATTGTATTCTCCCAAGACATATATTGTAGTCATACCTTAGAATGTGACAGAATTTGGAAATAGGATCATTGCAGATGTAATTAGTTAAGATGAGGTCATCCTGGAGTCCGGTGCCCTTAATCAAATATGACTGGTGTCCCTCTAAGGAGACACATGAAGGTAGAATGCCATGTGACAACAGAGGCTGAGACTGAAGTGCTGCAGCTGCAAACCAAGGAATGGCAAGGATTAGTAGCAATCACCAGGAGCTAGGAGGAAGAAAGGAAGCATTTTCCCCTACAAGTTTACAAGGAGCATGGCCCTGCTGGCACCTTGATTTCAGGCTTCAAGCCTCCAGAACTGTGATATGATAAATTTCTGTTGTTTTAAACCACCCAGTTTTGGGTACATTGTTATGGCAGCCCTGGGGACCTAATACAGACCAATTACATACTTTCTTGAAATAAAAAATAGAAAAATCTCAGCAAAGAAATAGAAGCTTAAAAAAGGACGAAGTGGAAATTATAGTACTGACTGAAAAATATGATAACAGGAAATTTAAAAAACCCCACTCATTGGATGGGCTCAATAGCAGAGTAAAAAAGACAAAGGATAAACTCAGTGAGTTTAAAGAGAGATTAATAGAATTCGCCCGATCTGAACCATAGAGAGAAAAGAAATTAGAAGACTTAGAACTTCAGAAAGGAAAGAAGAACATCAAAATGGGTAAAAATAGGGATAAGAATAATGGACTATCTTATTTTTGTGTGTGTTTCTTAAATCATATTTTATGGTTAAAGCAAAAATTGTAACACCATCTGATGTGGTGTTTGTATATGTAAAGGAAATATTTAAGACAATTATATTTTAAAAATGGGCAGTGTAAAGGGATATAAATGGAAGTAAGTTTCCTATGTGTCACTCAAAGTAGACTTTGGTAAGTTACCTATGTATATTGCAGTTCCTAGAGCAATCATTAAAAACATTATTCAAAATGCCTTTAAAAACATGATACATGAATCAAGATGGATTCCTGAAATTTTTCAAGTAACCCACAAGAAGGCAATAAAAGAGTAACGAGAAACAGAGGAAACAAACAGAAAACAAATAAAAAATAGCAGACTTAAAACCTAACCTAGCAATGATTACCTTAAATGTAAATAATCTAAACACAGTCATTAGTGGAAAAAACAGTCTCCTCAATAGGTGGTGTTAAGAAAACCAGACAGCTGTAAAAAATGAAACTAGACCACTGTCTACATCATTACACAAAAATAAACCCAAAATGAATTAAAGATTTAAATGTAACACCTGAAACCATAAAATTCTTAGAGAAAAACACAGGCAGTATAGTATGCCCTTTGACACTGGTCTTAGCAATATTTCTTTGGAAATGTCTCGTCAGGCAAGGGAAATAAAAAGCAAAAATAAACAAATGGATTACATTTTAAAAATCTTTTTCATAGTGAAGCAAACCATCAGCAAAATGAATAGGCAACCTCTTGAATGGGGGAAGATATTTGCAAGTGAAATACCTGATAAGAGGTTAATATCCAAAATATGTAAAGAATCACACAACTAAATATTTTAAAAATCCAGTCATATTAAAAAAATGGGCAGAGGACCTGAATACACATTTTCCTGAGAAAGACAGAGAGCCAAAAGACACACGAAAAGATGCTCAACATCGGTAATCGTCAAGGAAATGCAAATCAAAACCACAATGAGTTATCATTTCACACCCGTCAGAGTGACTGTCACCACGATAACAAGATCAAGTGTTCAAGAGGGTGTGCAGAAAAGGAGACCTTCATGCACTGTTGGAGGAAATGTAAAATTGGTACAGCCACTATGAAAAACAATTAGGAGGTTTCCTCAGAACATTAAAACTGGAACTACCATGTGTGTGTGCTAAGTTTCAGTCATGTCCGACTCTTTGCGACCCCGTGGACTGGAGCCCACCAGGCTCCTCTGTCCATGGAGATTCTCCAGGGAAGAATTCTGGAGTGGTTGCCATGCCCTCCCCCAGGCGATCTTCCCAACCCAGGGCTCGAATCCAGGTCTCCTGCATTGCAGGTGAATTCTTTACTGTCTGAGCTACCAGGGAAGCCCATAATGGAATATTACTCAACCATAAAAAAAGAATGAAATCTTGCCATCTGTGACAATATGCATGGACCTAGAAGGTGTTATGCAAATTGAAATATTAGAGAAAGCTAAATACTGTGTGATATATATATACTGTGAAACCTATAAAATGAAACAAATGAACAAATGAAACAAAACAGAAACAGACTCATAGATAGCAGAGAACAAACCAGTGGTCTCCTGAGGGGAGGGGAGTAGGAGGTTGGGTGAAATAGGTTAATGGGATTAAGAGGCACAAACTTCCAATCGTGAAATAATCACAGGGATGTAATATACAGCACAATAATATCACAATAACTTTGTATGCTGAGAGATGGTTACTAGAATTATTGTGGTAATCAATTTTTACTGTATATAATGTTGAATCACTATGTGGTACACCTGAAACTAATATATCAACTATACTTTAGTAAAAAAAGAAAACTAAAAAAAAACACCCAAACCTATTAAAAGACAGAGATTAGCAGAGTGGATTAAAAATATTCTCCAACTATGTATGTCTATAAGAGATGCACTCACTTCATATATAATGACATACATAAGTTGAATGTAATATAATGGAACAAAGTATTCAAAGCAAATATTAATTTTAAAAGAAAGCAAGACCAACCATATTTATATCAGATGTAGTAGACTTTACTTGGTAGACACAAAGAGGCACATTACATAATGCTAAAAGGATCAATCCACCAGGAAACCAAATGATTCTAAAATATACATGCACCAAAACACAGAGCCTCTAAACACATGAAACAAAAATGATATAGAGAATGTAAAATATGACAAATCCACGGTTATAATGTGGGACTTACTAAATGCCCATCAACAGGAGATTCAGTAAATAAAAATTACGCTACACTCATGCTTATGCAGTAACTTAAGTGAAAGACTTGGAGCTATGTATTAACAACGTGTACTTTAAAAACATAATATTGAGCAAAACCCAGTAAGCTGCAGAATGATATAATTTATTTGAAGTTTGAATCATGTTTATGGGTAACCATTTATGTAGTAGTAGCAGTATAAAATCCTGCATGAAAGAGAAAAACATTTAGGATAGTAGTACCCCTGTGGGGAAAGGGAGGTGAATGAGACCATGAAAGAATATGAAAGAGACTTTGACTTCATATTTCATATTTTATTTCTTAAAACCAAGTCTGACTCTTCTTTTACCCCTTCCTTTCCTTCGCTTCCCATCTCTTCTATAAAAATTTAGTCCTAAAGTCAATAGATGGGACAGAGCAAGATAGCTGTCCAAGCAGAGGAGTGGTGCTGGGTCGGGCTGCTCAGTTGTGGTAAGGGGGAAAACCATAGATGAAGGCAGCCTGGGGTGGAGTCAGAGCCTGAGAAGGATGTTTTTCTAGGGGGTTGATATGGAGAAGGAAACGGCAACCCACTCCAGTATTCTTGCCTAGAAAATCCCATAGATGGAGGAGCCTGGCGGGCTACAGTCCACGGGGTCAAAAAGAGTTGGACATGACTGAGCGACTTCACTTTCTTTCTTTGATTCGGTGTAAAGAATCAGAATCCAGGAGGAGAGAGGAAGGCATTACATTGATGAGCAGTTTATGAGCAGCTCAGTGTGGAGTGTCAGAGCCCAAGCCGGTCAATGAGGGTATTGTCACGGAAGGGTGGTCTAGCATGGGGATTCAGAGCATGAGTAGGATGGAGGATTAGCAATGTGTGGGACAGCTAGGAGTATCAGAGTCTGTATTAGTTTTCTTGGGCTGCTGTAACAAAGCATCACAAACTGGACGGTTGAAAACGACAGAAATTTGCTGTCTCAGAGTCTTGGGGGCTACAAGCCTAAAAGCTTGGTGTTCGTGGGGCCATGGTCCCACAGTTCAGTTCAGTTCAGTCGCTCAGTTGTGTCCGACTCTTTGCGACCCCATGAATCACAGCATGCCAGGCCTCCCTGTCCATCACCAACTCCCAGAGTCACTCAAACTCACGTCCGTTGAGTTGGTGATGCCATCCAGCCATCTCATCCTCTGTCGTCCCCTTCTCCTCCTGCCCCCAATCCCTCCCAGCACCAGAGTCTTTTCCAATGAGTCAAATCTTCACATGAGGTGGCCAAAGTACTGGAGTTTCAGCTTTAGCATCATTCCTTCCAAAGAAATCCCAGGGCTGATCTCCTTCTGAATGGACTGGTTGGATCTCCTTGCAGTCCAAGGGACTCTCAAGAGTCCTCTCCAACACCACAGTTCAAAAGCATCAATTCTTTGGTGCTCAGCTTTCTTCACAGTCCAACTCATATCCATACGTGACCACAGGAAAAACCATAGCCTTGACTAGATGGACCTTTGTTGGCAAAGTAATGTCTCTGCTTTTGAATATGCTATCTAGGTTGGTCATAACTTTCCTTCCAAGGAGTAAGCGTCTTTTAATTTCATGGCTGCAATCACCATCTGCAGTGATTTTGGCACCCCCCAAAATAAAGTCTGACACTGTTTCCACTGTTTCCCCATCTATTTCCCATGAAGTGATGCCAAAACTAAGACCAGATGCCATGATCTTCGTTTTCTGAATGTTGAGCTTTAAGCCAACTTTTTCACTCTCCTCTTTCACTTTCATCAAGAGGCTTTTGAGTTCCTCTTCACTTTCTGCCATAAGGGTGGTGTCATCTGCATATCTGAGGTTGTTGATATTTCTCCCGGCAATCTTGATTCCAGCTTGTGATTCTTCCAGCCCAGCATTTCTCATGATGTACTCTGCATATAAGTTAAATAAGCAGGGTGACAGTATACAGCTTTGACGTACTCCTTTTCCTATTTGGAGCCAATCTGTTGTTCCATGTCCAGTTCTAACTGTTGCTTTCTGACCTGCATATAGGTTTCTCAAGAGGCAGGTCAGGTGGTCTGGTATTCCCATCTCTTTCAGAATTTTCCTCAGTTTATTGTGATCCCCACAGTCAAAGGCTTTGGCATAGTCAATAAAGCAGAAATAGTTGTTTTTCTGGAACTCTCTCGCTTTTTTGATGATCCAGAGGATGTTGACAATTTGATCTCTGGTTCCTCTGCCTTTTCTAAAACCAGCTTGAACATCTGGAAGTTCACAGTTCACGTATTGCTGAAGCCTGGCTTTGAGAATTTTGAGCACTACTTTACTAGTGTGTGAGGCGAGTGCAATTGTGCGGTAGTTTGAGCATTCTTTGGCATTGCCTTTATTAGGAATGGGAATGAAAACTGACCTTTTCCAGTCCTGTGGCCACTGCTGAGTTTTCCAAATTTGCTGGCATATTGAGCACAGCACTTTCACAGCATCATCTTTGAGGATTTGAAATAGCTCAACTGGAATTCCATCACCTCCTCTAGCTTTGTTCATAGTGGGCTTTCTAAGGCCCACTTGACTTCACATTCCAGGATGTCTGGCTCTAGGTCAGTGATCACACCATCGTGATTATCTGGGTCATGAAGATCTTTTTTGTACAGTTCTTCTGTGTATTCTTGCCATCTCTTCTTAATATCTTCTGCTTCTGTTAAGTCCATACCATTTCTGTCCTTTACCGAGCCCATCTTCGCATGAAATGTCCCCTTGGTGTCTCTAATTTTCTTGAAGAGATCTCTAGTCTTTCCCATTCTGTTGTTATTTTAACTAATTATATCTGGAATGACTCTATTTCCACATAAGGTCACATCCTGAGACACTGGGGGTGAAGACTTCAATATATCCTTTCCTGGGGACACAATCCAACCGATAACAATCTGCCCTTTGCCTCCCCCCCAAAACTCATGTCTTCTCCACGTGAAAAATACATTCATCACATTCTAATCGCCCCCCAAGTCTTAACGCATTTTAGGATCAACTCAAGTCCAAAATCACATCTAAATATCATCTAAATGAGGTATGGGTCGATCCTGGGGTAAAGTTTCTCTCCAGCTGTGAATCTGTGAAACCTAGAAAACAGTTACCTGCTTTCAAGATATAACAGTGGGACAGGCATAGGACAAACATTTCCATTCCAAAACAGGGAAACTGGAAGGAAAAAAAGCTGTCGCTGCTTTAAAACAGTTTGTAACACAACAGGGCAAATCCCATTAGGAATAACGGGTTTAGAAGAATTCTCTGTGGCTCTATCCACTGGCCCACCTCAGCTCTAGGTGGCAGCCCACCATCTGGAAAGAAGAGGTGGCCAGGCCCCCTGGCTCTCGGTGGTGTCCCCAAGCCCTGCGTGGAGGTTCTGCCCCTCAGACCCGAGCAGCTATGCTGCCCTCTGCTGCTGAGGACTTAGCCCCGCCCTCTGTAACCGGGAGGAAGCCCTGCCCTCAGGAAAGGAGGAAGTCTGAACCTTGAGCCCTGTGCAGAGACTCCAACCGCTGGACCCAGGAGAGAGCCCCACTCTCTGGAACCCAGAACATGGACAGTCCCCGGTGGCCACCTGCCTCCATCATGGGCAGGAGGCCTGCCCTCTGCAACCGAAGGAGCAGCTCTGCCTTCAGAGAAACAGGAGGCAGCCTGGCCCTCTGCACCCTGGGTGGTAACTTTGTCCTCTGATCTTTGTGCAGTGACCCCACTGTCTGATCTCTGGGCAGTGACACATCCTCTGATCTTTAGACAGAGATCCCACAATATCAGTCACTGGACAGTGACCCCACCCTCTGATCATTAGGCAGTGACCTCGCCCTCTGTTCTCTTTGGAGTGACCACACTCTCAGGCCTGGACTGCGGCCTCACCCTTTGATCTCTGGGCAGTGACCCTACCCTCTGATCTTTGGGCAGTGACTACCCTCTCAGGCCTGGGCAGTGACCCCAACTCTGATTATTGGGCGGTGGCACCACACTTCAGGTCTGGGGAGTGATACTACCCTGTTATCTCTGGACAGTGACCTCACCTTCTGGTATCTGGGCAGTGGCCTTGCCCTCTGTTCTCTTTGGAGTGACCACACTCTCAGGCCTGGACTGCGGCCTCACCCTTTGATCTCTGGGCAATGACCCCACCCTCTGATCTGTGTATAGTGACCCTGCCCTCTCAGGCCTGGACAGTGACCATACCCTCTGATCTCTGGGCACTGACCCCACCCTCTGATCTCTGGACAGTGACCACATCCTTTCAGGCCTGGACCAGCCCCACTATAGAGTTCAGGAGTGACCCGAACTCTCAGGCTTGGACCGTGAACCCACTCTCTGATCTGTGTGCAGTAACCCCACCTTCTCAGGCCTGCCCAGTGACCTCACCCTCTCTCTCTCTGGTTAGTTACACCTCCCCTTTGGCCTGGAGACTGACCACACCCTCTGATCTTTGGGAATTGACCTTTCCCTCTCATATCAAGGTGCTGACCTTCCCCACCCTCTGATCTCAGGGCAATGACCTCATCCTCTGATCTCTGTGCACTGACTTCACTCTGATCTCTGGGCAGAGATCCCACCCTCTGATCTCTGGGTATTGACATTACCATCTGATCTCCGGGTAGTGACTCCACCATCTCAGGCCTGGACAATGACTCCACCTACTCAGGCCAGGGCAGTGACGCCATCTCTGATCTCTCATTAGTGACCGCACCCTCTCAGAACAGGAGAATGACCATACCCTTTGATCACTGGACATCCCACCTTCTGATCTCTGGGCAGTGACCCTACACCTTGATCTCTGGTCAGTGATCCCACCCTCTAATCTCTGGACAGTGACGACCCTCTGATCTCTGGGCAGAGATCCCACCCTCTGATCTCTAGACAGTGACCCTACCCTCTCAGGCCTGCACTGTGTCCTCACCCTCTGATGTTTTAGCAGTGATTCCCATAATCTCAGGACTAGACAGTCACCCCACCCTTTGATCTCTGGGCAGAGACTGATTTCTGGGCAGTGACCCCTCCCTCTAGACCTGCAGAGTGACCCCACTCTCTGATCTCTGGACAGTGACCCCACCCTCTCAGGCCTGTGCAGTGACCACACCCTCTGACTTCTGGGTAGTAATCCCACCCTCTGGACTCTGGGCAGTGACCTTATACTCTGATCTCTGGTCAATGACCCTACTCTGTTATCTCTGGGCAGTGACCCTACCTGCTGATCTCTGGGCACTGATCCTACCCTCTGATCTGTGAACAGTGACATCACCTTCTGATCTCTGGACAGTGACTGTACCCTCTGATCTCTGGGCAGATCCCACCTCTGATCTCTCAGCAGTGAACCCATGCTCTGATTTCTGAGTACTGACATCACCCTCTGATCTCTGGGCAGTGACCTCACTCTCTGATCTCTGGACAGTGACCCTCCCTCTGATCTCTAGGGTAAGATCACACCCTCTGATCTCAGGGCAGTAACCCAACCCTCTCAGGTCTGTGCAATGACCTCAGATTCTGACTTTGGTTAGCAACCCTCGCACTGCCTGCCTGGAGAGTGACCACACCCTCTAATATCAAGGCACTGACCCACCCCACGCTCTGATCTCTGGGCAATGACCTCACCCTCTGATCTCTGGGCAGAGATCCCACCCTCTGATCTCTGGATATTGACATCACCGACTGATCTCCAGGTAGTGACTCCACCATCTCAGGCCTGGACAATGACCCCACCTACTCAGGCCAGGGCAGTGACCCCATCTCTGATCTCTCATTAGTGACTGCACCCTCTCAGGGCTAGAGAGTGAACATATCCTCTGATCACTGGACAGTGACCCCACCTTCTGATCTCTGGGCAGTGACCCTACCCTCTGATCTCTGGTCAGTAATCCCACCCTCTAATCTCTGGACAGTGACGACTCTCTGGTCTCTGGGCAGAGATCCCACCCCCTGATCTCTAGACAGTGACCCCACCCTCTCAGGCCTGGACAGTGTCCTCACCCTCTGATGTTTCAGCAGTGATCCCATACTCTCAGGACTAGACCGTGACCCCACCCTCTGATCTTTGGGCAGACAGCTCATCCTCTGATCTCTGTGCAGTGACCTCACCTTCTCATCTCTGATGTCTCGGCAGTAACTCCACCCTCTCATGCCTGGGCAGTGACCTCACGCTCTGTTCCCTGCGGAGTGACCTCACACTGTCAGGCCTGATCTGTGACCTCACCATCTGATCTCTGGGCAGACACCTCACACTCTCATCTCTGGACAGTGACCCCACACTCTGATCTCTGAACAGTAACCCAAGCCTCTGATCTCTGGGCACAGATCCTACCCTCTGATATATGGACAGTGACCCCACCCTCTCAGGCCTGGCCAGGGACCCGACCCTCTCAGGCCACGACAGTGACCCCATGTCTGATCTCTGGGGAGTAGCCCCACCCTCTCAGGCCTATACAAGTGACAACACCCTCTGATTTCTGGGCAGGAATCCCACACTCTGGTGTCTGGGCAGTGACACTACACTCTGAACTGTGGGCAGTGACCCCACTGTCTGATCTCTGGGCAGTGACCTTAGCCTCTGATCTCTGGGCTCTGACCCTAACCTCTGATCTGTGGACAGTGACATCACCAGCTGATCTCTGGACAGTGACTCTACCCTCTGATCTCCGGGCAGATCCCACCTCTGATCTCTCGGCAGTGAACCCATGCTCTGATTTCTGGATACTGACATCACCCTCTGATCTCTGGGCAGTGACCCCACCCTATGATATCTGCGAAGTGACCCCACCCTCTGGTTTCGGGGCAGTGACACCCCCCTCTGATCTCTCGGCACTGACCCCACCCTCTCACCTCTGGCCAGTGACCCCTCACCCTCTCAGACATGGACAGTGGCCTTACCCTCCAATGTTTTAACAGAGATCCCACACTCTCGGGACAAGACAGTGACCCAACCCTCTGATACCTAGATAGTGACATCACCCTCTGATCTCTGTGCAGTGACCTCGCCCTCTCAGACATGGACAGTGACCCCAGCCTCGGATCTCTGGGCAGTGACCCCACCTCTCAGACCTGGACAGTGACCCCACCATCCCAGGCCTGGAGAGTGACCCCAGTAGTGACCTCACACTTTGTCTCTGATTAGTGACCTCTCCTCTCTGGCTCGTAGAGTAACCACACCCTTTGATGTTTGGGAAGTGACATCACCCTCTCATATCAAGTCACTGTCCTTACCCTGTGGTTTCTGGGCAGTGACCCCAACATCTGATCTCTGGGCAGTGACCTCAGCCTCTGATCTGAGCATTGACCCCACCCTCTGATCTAAGGATACTGACCCAACCCTCTGATCCCTGGGTAGTGACATCACCCTCTGATCTCTGGGCAGTTACCTCACCCTCTCAAGGCTGAACATGACTTCACCCTGTGATATCTGGGCACTGATCTCAGTTTCTCAGTCATGGAATTGACCCCACCCTCTCAGGCCTCTGCAGTGACCACACCCTCTGATTTCGGGGCAGGTATTCCACCCTCTGGTCTCTGGGCAGTGACATCACACTCTGATCTCTGTGCAGTGACCCCACCCTCTCAGGCCTGGACAGTGACCCCACCTTCACAGGCCTGGTCATTGACCACAGCAGTGACCTCACCCTTGGTCTCTGGTTAGTGACCCCTCCTCTCTGGCTTGGAGAGTGACCTCACCCTCTCAGATCAAGGCACTGATCTTACAATGTGGTCTCTGAGCATGGACCCACCCTCTGATCTCTGAGCAATGACCCCACCCTCTGATCTAAGGATAGTGACCCCAGCATCTGATCTCTGGATAGTGACCTCACCCTCTGATCTCTTGATATTGACCTAAACCTCTGATCTCTGGGCAGTTACCTCACCCTCTCAAGGCTGGACAAGACTTCACCCTGTGATCTCTGGGCACTGACCTCAGTCTCTCAGTCCTGGAAGTGACCCCACCCCCTCAGGCCTGTGTAGTGACCTCACCATCTGATCTGTTTGCATAGATGCCACCCTATTTTCTCTGGCAGTGACCCTACCATCTGAACTCTGGGCAGTGACCCCACTTTCTGGTCTCTGGGCAGTGACCCCACCCTCTGATCTATGGATAGTGAACCTGCCCTCTGAGACCTGGACACTCACCCCAGCTTCTGATCTCTGGGCAGAGATCCCATCCTCTGATATCTGGACAGCGACCCTCCCTCTGATCTCTGGGGAAAGATCCAACCCTCTGATCTCTGGGCAGTAACCCCACCCTCTCAAGTCTGTGCAGTGACCTCACCCTCTGACTTTGGTTAGCAACCCCTGCACTGCATGTCTGGAGAGTGACCACACCTTCTAATATCAAGGCACTGACCTTACCCTCTGGTCTTTTTGCAGTGACCCCACCCTCTGATCTCTGGGCACCGACCCCCACTCTGATCTCTGGGCAGAGATCCCACCCTCTGATCTCTGGATATTGACATCACCGTCTGATCTCCAAGTAGTGACTCCACAATCTCAGGCCTGGACAATGAACCCACCTACTCAGGCCAGGGCAGTGACCACATCTCTGATCTCTCATTAGTGACCACACCCTCTCAGGACTGGAGAGTGACCATACCCTCTGATCACTGGACCGTGACCCCACCTTCTGATCTCTGGGCAGTGATCCCACCCTCTAATCTCTGGATAGTGAGGACTCTCCGATCTCTGGGCAGAGTCCCACCCCCTGATCTCTAGACAGCGACCCCACCCTCTCAAGCCTGGACACTGTCCTCACCCTCTGATGTTTTAGCAGTGATTCCCATACTCTCAGGACTAGACAGTGACCCCACCCTTTGATCTCTGGGCAG
Organism: Bos taurus; assembly: GCF_002263795.3. Lineage (NCBI taxonomy): Eukaryota > Metazoa > Chordata > Mammalia > Artiodactyla > Bovidae > Bos > Bos taurus. The sequence goes on from NC_037357.1 coordinate 4,597,378, forward strand.
ACAGCTCATCCTCTGATCTCTGTGCAGTGACCTCACCTTCTCATCTATCTCTGATGTCTCGGCAGTAGCCCCACCCTCTCATGCTCAGCAGTGATCTCACGCTCTGTTCTCTGTGGAGTGACCTCATGCTCTCAGGCCCGATCTGTGACCTCACCATCTGAGCTCTGGGCAGTGACTTCACCCTCTCAGGCTTGGACAGTGTCGTCACCCTCTGATGTTTTAGCAGTGACCTATGCTCTCAGGACTAGACCATGACCCCACCCTCTGATCTTTGGGCAGACACCTCACACTCTCATCTCTGGACAGTGACCCCACACTCTGATCAGTGAACAATGACCCCAGCCTCTGATCTTTGGGCACAGATCCCACTCTCTGATCTATGGACAGTGATCCCACCCTCTCAGGCCTGACAGTGACCCCACACTCTCAGGCCAGGACAGTGATCCTATCTCTGATCTCTAGGGAGTAACCCCACCCTCTCAGGCCTGTACAGTGGCCACACCCTCTGATTTTGGGGCAGGAATCCCACCTTCTGGTCTCTGGGGAGTGACACTACCCTCTGATCTCTGGGCAGATCCCACCTCTCATCTCTGGGCAGTGAACCCATGCTCTGATCTCTGGGCACTGACCCCACCCTCTCATCTCTGGACAGTGACCTCATACTCAGAACTCTGAGTAGTGAATTCAGCCTCTGATCTCTGTGCAGTGACCCCGTCCTCTCAGATCTAGACAGTGGTCTTAACCTCCAATGTTTTAACAGTGAACCGGAGACCAGACAAGACAGTGACCCAACCCTCTGATCTCTTGAAAGCGACCCCAGCCTCTGATCTCTGGGCATTGACCCCGCCCTCTCAGGTCTGGACAGTGACCTCACCATCCCAGGCCTGGACAGTGACCCCAGCAGTGACCTCATCCTTTGTCTCTGGTTAGTGACCCCTCCCATATGGCTTGGAGAGTGACCATACCCTCTGATCTTTGGGAAGTGACCTCACCCTCTCATATCAAGGCACTGATCTTACCCTGTGGTCTCTGGGTAGTAACCCCACCCTTTGATCTCGGCTCAATGACCTCAGCCTCTGATCTCTGAGCATTGACCCCACCCTCTGATCTAAGGATACTGACCCAGGCCTCTGATCCCTGGGTAGTGACATCACCCTCTGATCTCTGTGCAGTGACCCCATCCTCTCAGACATGGACAGAGACCCCAGCTGCTGATCTCTAGGCAGTGACCTCACCCTGTCAGAGTTGGACATGACTTCACCCTGTGATCTCTGGGAACTGACCTCAGTCACTCAGTCTTGGAAGTGACCCCACTGCCTCAGACCTGTGCAGTTGACCTCACCTGATCTGTGTGCAGAGATCCCACCCTCTGATCTCTGGACAGTGACCCTGCCCTCTCTGACCTGGACACTCACCCCACCTTCTGATCTGTGGGCAGAGATCCCACCCAATGATCTCTGCACATTGACCCCACCCTCTCAGACATGGACAGTGACCTCATTCTGTGATCTCTGGACAGTGACCCTCCCTCTGATCTCTGGGAAAAGAACCCACCCTCTGATCTCTGGGCAGTAACCCCACCCTCTGAGGTCTGTGCAGTGTCCTCACCGTCTGACTTCGGTTAGCAAACCGCCCCCCCCCACCCCAATGCATGCTTGGAGAGTGACCACACCCTCTAATATCAAGGCACTGTCCTTACCTTCTGATCTCTTCGCAGTGACCCCACACTCTGATCTCTGTGCACTGACCCCTCTCTGATCTCTGGGCAGAGATCCCACCCTCTGATCTCTGGATATTGATATCACCAACTGATCTCCAGGTAGTGACTCCACCATCTCATGCCTGGACAGCGACCCCACCTACTCAGGCCAGGGCAGTGACCCCATCTCTGATCACTCAGTAGTGACTGCACCCTCTCAGGACTAGAGAGTGAACATACCTTCTGATCACTGGACAGTGACCCTACCCTCTGATCTCTAGTCAGTGATCTCACTCTCTAATCTTGGGCCAGTGATGACCCTCTGATCTCTAGACACTGACCCCACCCTCTCAGGCCTGGACAGTGTCCTCACCCTCTGATGTTTTAGCAGTGATCCCATACTCTCAGGACTAGACAGTGACCCCATCCTTTGATCTCTGGGCAGACAGCTCATCCTCTGATCTCTGTGCAGTGACCTCACCTTCTCATCTATCTCTGATGTCTGGGCAGTAACCCCACCCTTTCATGCCTGGCCAGTGACCTCACGCTCTGTTCTCTGTGGAGTGACCTCACACTGTCAGGCCTGATCTGTGACCTCACCATCTGATCTCTGGGCAGCGACCTCACCCTCTGATGTTTCACAGTCACCCATACTCTCAGGACTAGACTGTGACCCCACCCTCTGATCTTTGGGCAGACACCTCACCCTCTGATCTCTGGACAGTGACCCCACACTCTCAGGCCAGGACAGTGACCCCATCTCTGACCTCTGGGGAGTAACCCCACACATTCAGGCCTGTGCAGTGACCACGCCCTCTGATTTCTGGGAAGGAATCCCACCCTCTGCTCTCTGGGCAGTGACATTACCCTCTGAACTCTGGGCAGTAACCCCGCTTTCTGATCTCTGGGCAGTGACCCTAGCCTCTGATCTCTGGGCTCTGATGCTAGCCTCTGATCTGTGGAAAGTGACATCACCATCTGATCTCTGGGTACTGACATCACCCTCTGATCTCTGGGCAGTGACCTCGCCCTATATTTCTGGGCAGTGAACCCCCTCCAGTCTCTGGGCAGTGACCCCAGCCTCTGATCTCTGGGCACTGACCCCCACCCTCTCATCTCTGGACAGTGACGTCATCTCAGAACTCTGAGTAGTGACCCCACCCTCTGATCTCTGTGCAGTGACCCCACCTTCTCAGACCTGGACAGTGGCCTTATCCTCCGATACTTTAAAAGTGATTCGGAGACGAGACAGTGACCCAACCCTCTGATCTTTGGATAGTGACTCCAGCCTCTGATCTCTGGGCAGTGACACCACCCTCTCAGGCCTGGACAGTGACCCCAGCAATGACCTCACTCTCTGTCTCTGGTTAGTGACCCCTCCCCTCTGGCTTGGAGAGTGACCACACCCTCTCGTCTTTGGGAATTGACCTCACCTTCTGATCTGTGTGCAGAGATCCCACCCTCTGATCTCTGCACAGTGAACCTGCCCTCTCAGACCTGGACTCTGACCCCACCTTCTGAGCTCTGGGCAGAGATCCCACCCTCTGATATCTGGACAATGATCCTACCCTCTCAGAGCTGGACAGTGACCTCATACTCTGATCTCTGGGCACTGACCCTCCCTCTGATCTCTGGGGAAAGATCCCACCCTCTGAACTCTGGACAGTATCCCCACCTTCTCAGGTCTGTGCAGTGACCTCACCCTCTGACTTTTGTTAGGAACCTCCACACTGCATGCCTGGAGAGTGACCACACCCTCTAATATCAAGGGACTGACCTTACCCTCTGATCTCTGGGCAATGACCTCACCTTCTGATCTCTGTGCACTGACCCCTACTCTGATCTCTGGGCAGAGATCCCACCCTCTGATCTCTGGATATTGACATCACCATCTGATCTCTGGGTAGTGACTCCACCATCTCATGCCTGGACAGCGACCCCACCTACTCAGGCCAGGCAGTGACCCCATCTCTGATCACTCATTAGTGACCGCGCCCTCTCAGGACTAGAGAGTGACCCTACCCTCTGATCTCTAGTCAGTGATCCCACCCTCTAATCTCGGGCCAGTGACGACCCTCTGATCTCTGAGCAGAAATCCCACCCTCTGATCTCTAGACAGTGACCCCACCCTCTCAGGCCTGGACAGTGTCTTCACCCTCTGATGTTTTAGCAGTGACCCATACTCTCAGGAGTAGACTGTGATCCCACCCTCTGATCTTTGGGCAGACACCTCACCCTCTGATCTCTAGACAGTGACCCTGCACTCTGAACTCTGAACAGTGACCCCAGCCTCTTATCTCTGGGCACAGATCCTACCCTCTGATTTATGGACAGTGATCCCACCCTCTCAGGCCTGGACAGTGACCCCACCATCCCAGGCCTGGACAGTGACCCCAGCAGTGAACTCACTCTCTGTCTCTGTTTAGTGACCCCCTCCCCTCTGGCTTGGAGAGTGACCATACACTGTGATCTTTGGGAAGTAACCTCACCCTCTCATATCAAGGCACTGACCTTACCCTGTGGTCTGGGGCAGTCACCCCACCCTCTGATCTCTGGGCAATGACCTCAGTCTCTGATCTCTGGGCAATTACCTCACCCTGTCATGGCTGGACGTGACTTGACCCTCTGGTCTCTTTTCAGTGACCTCAGTCACTCAGGTCTGGCAATGACCCCACCCTCTGATCTCTTGATAGTGACATCACCCTCTGATCTCTGAACAGTGACATCACCCGATGATTTCTGGGCAGAGACTGATCTCTGTGCACATATCCCGCCATCTGATATCTGGATAGTGATATCACCCTCTGATCTCTTGATATTGACATCACCCTCCGATCTCTGAACAGTGACATCACCTGATGATTTCTGGGCAGAGACTGATCTCTGGGCAGATATCCCGCCCTCTGATCTCTGGATAATGACACACCATCTGATCTCAAGGCAGTGACCTCACCAACTCAGGCCTGGACAATAAGCCACCTACTTGGGCCAGGGAGGTGACCCAGTCTCTGACCTCTGGACAATGACCCTACTCTGTTATCTCCGGGCAGTGACCAACCCTCTGATCTGTGAACAGGGACATCACCTTCTGATCTCTGGACAGTGACTCTACCCTCTGATCTCTGGGCAGATCCCACCTCTGATCTCTGAGCAGTGACCCCACCCTCTGAACTCTGGGAAATGACCTCACCCTCTGATCTCTAAGCATTGACCCCACCCTCTGATCTAAGGATAGTGACATCACCTTCTGATCTCTGAACAGTGACTTCACCCGATGATTTCTGGGCAGAGACAGATCTCTGGGCAGATATCGCGCCCTCTGATCTCTGGATAATGACACACCATCTCATCTCAAGGCAGTGACCTCACCAACTCAGGCCTGGACAATAAGCCACCTACTCGGGCCAGGGAGGTGACCCAGTCTCTGATCTCTGGGCAGTAACCCCACCCTCTCAGACCTGGGCAGTGAACTCACCCTCTCAGGCCAGGACAGTGACCCCACCTCTTATCTCTGGTTAGTGACTGCACCCTCTCAGGACTGGAGAGTGACCACACCCTCTGATCTCTGGGTGCTGACCTCAGTCTCTCAGTCCTGGAAGTGACCTCACCCCCTCAGGCCTGTGCAGTGACCTCACCTTCTGATCTGTATGCAGAGATCCCACCGTCTGATCTCTGGACAGTGACCCTGCCCTCTCAGACCTGGACAGTGACCCCACCTTCTCATCTCTGGGCAGAGATCCCACCCTCTCACGGCTGGATGTGACTTCACCCTCACTCTATCAGATCTGGCCATGATCCCACCCCTCAGGCCTGTGCAGTAACCTCACCCTCTGATCTCTGGGGAAAGATCCCACCCTCTGATCTCTGGACAGTGACCACATCCTCTCAGGCCTGGACTCTGCCCCCACACTCTGGTCTTTTGGAAGTCACCCTGAACTCTCAGGCTTGAACTGTGACCCCACCCTCTGATATCTGGGCAGGTATCTCATCCTCTGATCTCCAGATAGTGACAGCATTCTGTGATCTTGGCTCTGACCTCACCCTTTCAGGCCTGGAGAGTGACCTCACCCTCTGATATCTGGGCACTGACCTCAGCCTCTGATCTCTGGGCAGTGACCCCACCCTCTGATCTCTGGGCAGAGATCATACCCTCTGTTCTCTGGATGGTTACCCTGCCCTCTAGGCCTGGACAGTGCCCCACCCTCTGATCTTTGAGCAGTCACACCACCCTCTCAAGCCTGGGATTTATCCACATGCTCTAGGCCTGGGCTATGACTCTACCCTCTGATCTTTGGGCAGAGACTGATTTCTGGGCAGTGACCCCTCCCTCTCAGACCTGGACAGTGACCCCAGCCTCTGATCTCTGGGCAGTTACCTCAATCTCCGATCTCTGGGCACAGATCCCTCCCTCTGATCTCCGCACAGTGACCCCACCTTCTCAGGCCAGGGCAGTGACCCCATCTGTGATCTCTTGGCAGTAACCCCACTCTCTCTGGCCTGTGCAGTGACCTCACCCTCTGACTTTGGTTAGCAACCCCCCACCCCATGCCTGGAGAGGACCACACCCTCTGGTCTTTGGGAAGTGACCTCACCCTCTGATACCTAGGCACTGACCTTACCCTCTGATCTCTGGGCAGAGAGCCCATCCTCTGATCTCTGGATATTGACATCACAGTCTGATCTCTGGGCAGTGACTCCACCATCTCAGGCCTAGATAATGACCCCACCTACTCGGGCCAGGGCAGTGACCCCATCTCTGATCTTTCATTAGTGAGCACACTCTCAGGACTGGACAGTGACCCCTACCCTCTGATCTCTGGGCAATGACCTCACCCTCTGATCTCTGGGCAGTTACCTCACTCTCTAAAGGCTGGACATGACTTCACCCTGTGATCTCTGGGCACTGACCTCAGTCTCTCTGTCCTGGAAGTGACCTCCCCCCTCAGGCCTGTGCAGTGACCTCACCCTCTGATCTCTGGGGAAAGATCCCACCCTCTGATCTCTGGACAGTGACCGCATCCTCTCAGGCCTGGACTATGCTCCCACACTCTGGTCTTTTGGAAGTCACCCTGAACTCTCAGGCTTGAACTGTGACCCCACCCTCTGATATCTGGGCAGGTATCTCATCCTCTGATCTCCAGATAGTGACAGCATTCTGTGATCTGGGCTCTGACCTCACCCTCTCAGGCCTGGAGAGTGACCTCACCCTCTGATATCTGGGCACTGACCTCAGCCTCTGATCTCTGGGAAGTGACCCCACCCTCTCAGGCTTGGGCAGTGACCCCACCCTCTGATCTCTGGGTAGAGATCCCACGCTCTCAGGCCTGGGAAGTGACCCTGTTCTGAATCCCTGATGCCTGCCCCAGTCTCATGGACTCTGGTGGCGGCCCCATCCACTAGCCCTGACTAGCAGCCCCATACCCTCCTTCACTAACTTTGAGCCCACCTGCTCACACCTGGTCAGTGGCACTGCCCACTAAAACCACATCTTTGGCTCTGGTGTCTGCATCCATGGCTCTTCCAGTTATTCTTCCTTCATGTGTTCCTCTCTATTCCTTCGAGGCCAGATTGAGCTGTAAAATTCTCAAAAACTCTGTCAGCCTCCCTGCAATTCACAGAACTCCATGCCATTGGTAAAGGGGTTTATCCACAGAGCTCAACTGGACAACTACATCTCTATTCCTAGCTTCTGCTGGTGTGGTTGATTGGATCCTAAAGTCATACTCGTAACCTCTTATTAAAGATTGTCCAGCCACACCTTTGTTGTTCTCTTCAGAGTGACCTTTCTCATTTTTTGCAATGTGGTTAGGCTGAGAATATTTCAAATCTTCAAATTCTGATTCCTTTCTGCTTGACAGTGTGTTCCTTAATTTATCTCTATCCTCTCTCTTCGTCTTATAAGCATTAAGGAGAAACTATACTACAACCTTTTACACCTTGCAAGGAACTTTCCTTAGCTAAATGGGGTCGCTAAGAGTTGGACACGACTGAGCGACTTCACTTTCACTTTTCACTTTCATGCATTAGAGAAGGAAATGGCAACCCACTCCAGTATTCTTGCCTGGAGAATCCCAGGGATGGGGGAGCCTGGTGGGCTTCCGTCTATGGAGTCATACAGAGTCGGACACGACTAAAGTGACTTAGCAGCAGCAGCAGCAGCAGTACCAGTCACTTTAGTCATGTTTAACTCTTGGTGACCCTGTGGACTGTAGCCCACCAGGCTCCTTTGTCCATGGGATTCTCCAGGAAAGAATACTGGAGTGGGTTGCCATCCCCTTCTGCAGGGGATCTTCCTGATCCACGGATTGAACTTGGGTATCTTATATTACAGGCAGATTGTTTACCGTCTGAGCCACCAGGCAAGAACCTCTCGAAAAGCACCTTTAATATTAATATTTCAAGCAAAATTCTCTTTGAGGCAATTTAGGCTTCTTCTATCACGAACCTCAAAATTCTTCTAGCATCTACCCATTTGTGTTTGTAGTCAGTGGCTAAGTCATGTCCAACTCTTTGTGACCCCATGAATTGCAGTCCACCAGGCTCCTCTGTCCGTAGAGTTTTCCAGGCAATAATACTGGATAAGTTTGTGCCATTTGGGGATAAAGGAATGGCAAATTACTTAAGTATTCTTGCCTTGAGAACCCCACGAACAGTATGAAAAGGCAAAAGATAAGACACTGAATGATGAACTCCCCAGGTCGGTAGGTGCCCAATATGTTACAGGAGATCAGTGGAGAAAGAACTCCAGAAAGAATGAAGATATGGAGCCAAAGCAAAAACAACAGCCAGCTGTGGATGTGACTGGTGATGGAAGTAAAGTCCAATGCTGTAAAGAGCAATACTGCATAGGAACCTGGAATGTTAGGTCCATGAATCAAGGAAAATTGGAAGTGATCAAACAGGAGATGGCAAGAGTGAACATTGACATTTTAAGAATCAGCAAACTAAAATGGACTGGAATGGGTGAATTTAACTCAGATAACTTTTATATCTACTACGGTGGGCAGGAATCCCTTAGAAGAAATGGAGTAGCCATCATGGTCAACAAAAGAGTCTGAAATGCAGTACTTGGATGCAATCACAAAAATGATCTCTGTTCGTTTCCAAGGCAAACCATTCAATATCACAGTAATCCAAGTCTATGCCCCAACCAGTAATACAGAAGAAGTTGAAGTGGAATGATTCTATGAAGATCTATAAGAACTTCCAGAACTAACACCCAAAAAAGATGTCCATTACATTATAGGGGACTGGAATGCAAAAGTGGGAAGTCAAGAAATACCTGGAGTAACAGGCAAATTTGGCCTTGGAGTACAGAATGAAGCAGGGCAAAGGCTAATAGAGTTTTGTCAAGAGAACACACTGGTCATAGCAAACACCCTCTTCCAACAACACAAGAGAAGACTCTACACATGGACATCACCACATGGTCAATACCAAAATCAGATTGATTATATTCTTTGCAGCCAAAGATGGAGAAGCTCTATACAGTCAGCAAAAACAAGACTGGGAGCTGACTGTGGCTCAGATCATGAATTCCTTGTTGCCAAATTCAGACTTCAATTGAAGAAAGTAGGGAAAACCACTAGACCATTCAGGTATGACCTAAATCAAATCCCTTATGATTATACAGTGGAAGTGACAAATAGATTCAAGGGATTAGGTCTGATAGAGTGCCTGAAGAACTATGGATGGAGGTTCATGACATTGTACAGGAGGCAGTGATCAGGACCATTACCAAAAAAAAAAAAAAGAAATGCAAAAAGGGAAAATGGCTGTCTGAGGAGGCCTTACAAGTAGCTGTGAAAAGCCAAGAAGTGAAAGACAAAGGAGAAAAGGAAAGATACACCCATTTGAATGCAGAGTTCTAAAGAATAGCAAGGAGAGATAAGAAAGCCTTCCTCAGTGATCAATGCAAAGAAATAGAGGAAAACAATAGAATGGGAAAGACTAGAGAGCTCTTCAAGAAAATTAGAAATACCAAGGGGACATGTCATGAAAAGATGGGCACAATAAAGGACACATATGGTATGGACCTAATAGAAGCAGAAGATATTAAGAAGACATGGCAAGAATATACAGAAGAAGTATACAAAAAAATCTTATGACCCAGATAACCACGATGGTGTGATCACCTAGAGCCAGACATCCTGGAATGTGAAGTCAAGTGGGCCTTAGGAAGCATCACTATGAACAAAGCTAGTGGAAGTGATGGAATTCCAGTTGAGCTATTTCAAATCCTGAAAGATGATGCTGTGAAAGTGCTGCACTCAATATGCCAGCAAATTTGGAAAACTCAGCAGTGGCCACAGGACTGGAAAAGGTCAGTTTTCATTCCAATCTCAAAGAAAGGCAATGCCAAAGAATGCTCAAACTACCGCACAATTGAAACTCATCTCACACACTAGCAAAGTAATGTTCAAAATTCTCCAAGCCAGGCTTCAATAGTACATGAATCATGAACTTCCAGATGTTCAAGCTGGATTTTAAAAAAGGCAGAGGAACCAGAGATCAAAGTGTCAACATCCACTGGATCATTGAAAAAGCAAGAGAGTTCCAGAAAAACATCTACTTCTGCTTTATTGACTATACAACGGCCAAAGCCGTTGACTATATGGATCAGAATGAACTGTGGAAAATTGTGAAAGAGATGGGAATACCAGACCACCTGACCTGCCTCCTGAGAAATCTGTATTCAGGTCAAGAAGCAACAGTTAGAACTGAGCATGAAACAACAGACTGGTTCCGAATTGGGAAATGAATACATCAAGGGTGTATATTGTCACCCTACTTTTTAAACTTAAATACAGAGTACATCATGAGAAACACTGGGCTGGATGAAGCACAAGCTAGAATCAAGATTGCCAGGAGAAATATCAATAACCTCAGATATGCAGATGACACCACCCTTAGGGCAAAAAGTGAAGAGGAACTGAAGAGCCTCTTGTTGAAAGTGAAAGAAGAGAGTGAAAAAGTTGGCTTAAAAGTCAACATTCAGAAAATTAAGATCACAGCATCTGGTCCCACCCCTTCATGGCAAATAGATGGAGAAACAATGGAAACAGTGACAGACTTTATTTTTTTGGGCTCCAAAATCACTGCAGATGGTGACTGCAGCCATGAAATTAAAAGACACTTACTTCTTGGAAGAACAGTTATGATAACCTACAGAGCATATTAAAAAGCAGAGACATTACTTTGCCAGCAAAGGTCCATCTAGTCAAAGCTTTGGTCTTTCCAGTAGTCATGTACAGATGTGAGAGTTGGACTATAAAGAAGGCTGAGCACTGAAGAACTGATACTTTTGAACCGTGCTGTTGGAGAAGACACTTGAGAGTCCCTTGAACAGCAAGGAGATCTAACCAGTCGATGCTAAAGGAAATCAGTCCTGAATATTCATTGGAAAGACTGACGTTGAAGCTGAAACTCCAATATTTTGGCCACCTGATGCAGAGAACTAACTCATTTGAAAAGACTCTGATGCTGAGAATGATTGAAGGTGGGAGAAGAAGGGGTCGATTAAGGATGGGATGGTTGGATGGCATCACTGACTCTGGACATGAGTTTGAGGAAGCTCTGGGAGTTGGTGATGGACAGGGAAGCCTGGTGTGCTGCAGTCCATGGGGTCACAAAGAGTCGGACATGACTGAGTGACTCAACTGAACTGAACTGAACTTCCATGGGATCTTCCCTACCCATGAATTGAGCCCACGTCTCCTGCATTGGCAGGTGGATTCTTTGCCACTGAGCTACCTGGGAAGCCCTCATCTACCCACTGAAAGTGGAAGTGAAGTCATGTCTGACTCTTCGTGACCCCATGGACTGCAGCCTACCAGGCTCTTCCGCCCATGGGATGTTCCAGGCAAGAGTACTGGAGTGCCTTGCCATTTCCTTCTCCAGGGGATCTTCTCAACCCATGGATCAAACCCAGGTCTGCCACATTGTAGGGAGATGCTTTACTGTCTGAGCCACCAGGGAAGTCCTCAAATCTACCCACTACTCAGTTCCAATTTTTAAGACATTTAAAATTTAGGGTGAAATTTTAAGGTATTTGTTATAGCCATACAGTATCCCACTTGCCAATACCAAAATTGGTGATAGTGTTCTAGAACTGCCTTAACAGAGTACTGAAAGGCGGGTGGCTTAAAGCAACAGAAATGTATTGTCTCAGTCCTGGAGGCTGGAAGTCTGAAATTAAGGTGTCAGTAGGGCCATGCCCCCTCTGAGTCTGCAGAGGGCTCCTTCTCTGCCTTTTCTTGGCTTCTGGGGGTTTTCCAGCAGTCTTTGGTATCCCTTGGCTTTCAAGTGAGTGACTCTAATCTCTGCCTTCATCATCACCTGACATTCTCCCTTTACATGTGTCTCTTCACACAAACTATTGCAGTATAGCTGATTTGCAATGTTATGTTAGTTTGAGGTGTACAACACAGTGATTCAACCTTATTGGATGTCTTCTTTTTTAAAAAAAAAAAAACAATTTATTTATTTTAATTGGAGGCTAATAAATTTACAATACTGTAGTGGTTTTCGCCAAACATCGACATGAACCAGCCACAGGCGCACATGTGTTCCCCATCCAGAACCCCCCTCCCACCTCCTTCCCCATCCCGTCCCTCAGGGTCATCCCAGTGCACCAGCCCCGAGCACCCTGTCTTACGCATCAAACCTGGACTGGCGATCCACTTCACATATGATAATATACACGTTTCAACACTACCTTCTCAAATCATCCCACCCTCGCCTTCTCCCACAGAGCCGAAAAAACTGTTCTTTACATCTGTGTCTCTTTTGGTGTCTCACATATAGGGTCATCATCACCATCTTTCTAAATTCCATATATATGCATTAGTATACTGTATTGGTGTTTTTCTTTCTGACTTACTTCACTGTATAATAGGCTCCAGTTTCATCCTTCTCATTAGAACTGATTCAAATGCATTATTTTTAATGGCTGAGTAATATTCCATCGTGTATATGTAGCACAGCTTTCTTATCCATTCATCTGCCGATGGACATCTAGGTTGCTTCCATGTCCTGGCTATTGTAAACAGTGCTATGATGAACATTGGGATACACATGTCTCTTTCAATTCTGGTTTCCTTGGTGTGTATGTCCAGCAGTGGGATTGCTGGGTCATATGGCAGTTCTATTTCCAGTTTTTTAAGGAATCTCCACACTGTTCTCCATAGTGGCTGTACTAGTTTGCATTCCCACCAACAGTGTAAGGGGGTTCCTTTTTCTCCACACCCTCTCCAGCATTTATTGTTTGTAGACTTTTTGATAGCAGCCATTCTGATTGGCGTGAGATAGTACCTCATTGTGATTTTGATTTGCATTTCTCTGATAATGAGTGATGTTGAGCATCTTTTCATGTGTTTGTTAGCCATCTGTATGTCTTGTTTGGAGAAAGACATACTCTGTTTAGTTCTTTGGCCCATTTTTTGACTGGCTCGTTAATTTTTCTGGAATTGAGCTGCACGAGTTGCTTGTATATTTTTGAGATTAATTCTTTGTCAGTTGTCTCTTTTCCTATTATTTTCTCCCATTCTGAAGGCCGTCTTTTCACCTTGCTTAAAGCTTCCTTCATTGTGCAAAAGCTTTTAATTTTAATTAGGTCCCATTTGTTTATTTTTGCTTTTATTTCCATTACTCTGGGAGCTGGGTCATAGAGGATACTCCTGTGATTTATGTCAGAGAGTGTTTTGCCTATGTTTTCCTCTAGGAGTTTTGTAGTTTCTGGTCTTACGTTTAGATCTTTAATCTATTTTGAGTTTATTTTTGTGTATGGTGTTAGAAATTGTTCTAGTTTCATTCTTTTACACGTGGTTGACCCCTTTTCCCAGCACCACTGGTTAAAGAGATTGTCTTTTCTCCATTGTATTGGGCGTCTTCTTCTAAGGGCATCTGTTATGTTGGATTAGAAACCCACTAACCCAGGTGGCACTAGTGGTAAAGAACCTGCCATCCAATGCAGGAGACATGAGAGACATGGGTTCAATCCCTGGATTGGGAAGATCCCCTGGAGAAGGAAATGGCAACCCACTGCAGTATTCTTGCCTGGAGAATCCCATGGACAGAGGAGCCTGGCAGGCTATAGTTCATGGGGTCACAAAGAGTTGGACACAATAAAGTGACTAACACTTTCACTACTCCAATATGGCTTCATCTTAACTAATCACACCTGCAGTGCTCTGGGGAACTACGGGCTAGGACTTAATTGTATCTGTTTTTGGAGGGGGGACACAACTTAAGCCATAACAGAGCCTAAACAAGGTGAGGAAGGTCTCCTTGTGTATGGGTGGCCTGCCACAGAGAGTCAGAGCTGGAGCAAGGTGAGGAAGGTGTCCACACATGTAGGTGGCATGGTGTGGGTGTTGGATCTTGAGCAGTGTGAGTGGGGCATCTATGACATGAAAAGTCTGTGAGAGGTGTGTTGGCTTTCTGAGCCTGAACAGGGTAAGCAAGGCTGTGCTCTAGGTGGGGGTGTTTGGGGAGGAGTCTAATAGGGATTGTCAGAACATGATGGAGTCATCATGCAGGAAAGTCACCCATGCAGGAGGGATGAACTAGCTTGGAGTGCTGGAGCCCAAGCAAGGTGAGGAAGGCGACTATGTGTGTGACAGCCTGACATGGGTTGTCAGTCATCATGGGACATTATTGAGTCTACTGGCAGAGCTTGAGGTCTGAAAATTTTATGGTTGTATTCTGCTTGGGCTTCCCTGGTGGCTCAAATGGTAAAGAATGTGCCTGCGATGCGGGAGACCTGGATTCAGTCCCTGGGTCAGGACGATCCCCTGGAGGAGGGCATGGCAACCCACTCCAGTATTCTTGGACTTCCCTGGTGGCTCAGACAATAAAGAATCTGCCTGCAATGTGAGAGACCTGGGTTCGATCGCTGGGTCAGGAAGATCCCCTGGAGGAGGGCATGGCAACCCTCTCCAGTATTCTTGCCTGGAGAATCCTCTTGGACAGAGGTGACTGGCGGGCTACAGTCCATGGGGTCACAAAGAGTCAGATATGACTGAGTGAGTCAGCACAGCACAGCACGTTCTGCTTATGTAGGGAAATGTCTTTGTTTATATTAAATAGTAAAGAATTGGGGGCATCAAATCAGCAACTAAAAAAATAAAATCTCCTTGGGAATTCCCTGTTAGTCCAGTGGTTAGGACTCAGTGGTCTCAATGTCAGGGCCCCAGGTTCAATCCCTGGTCCCGGAACTAAGATTCCACAAGCCATGAGGCCAGGAAAAAAAGCTCTTCTAACTATACTTGTAACTTTTCTGTAAGTTTTAAAATAGAAAATAATTAAAAACTCTGAAATACATATGGCAGCATGTTATCATTCTAGAGATCTCGGTGGTGTATACTATATATGTTATGGTATATTATTGTGATATCTCTAGTTTTCTAGCTGATTATAATACTTCAAAGTAAAAATATTCAAAAACGAAAGGTGATACATGCTTAGTATAGAAAACAATAAACGAAATCATTCATGAGCTCATTGCCCAAAGACAGTGTTAACACTGTGTATATTTCATTTATGTTGAAAAAAGACAATCATAAAAGTAACCTGAACTTGGTGGTATAAGCGTTTGAAGGTCAGGTGATTTTTTTTAAGGTTAAAATCAGAGAGTTCCATTTTTTTCTCACTTTTAGAGGAAAATTGGAAATTCCTCAAGTTAATGTGGGAATGTGTGTTAGTCTCTCAGTCTCGTCCGACTCTTTGTGACCCCATGGACTGCAGCCCTCCAGGCTCTTCTGTCCATGGGATTCTCCAGGCAAGAATACTGGAGTGGGTTGCCATTTCCTTCTCCATAATATGGAAGCCTTAGGAATCAATGAACTAAAATGGACTGGAATGGGTGAATTTAACTCAGATGACCATTATATCTACTACTATGGGCAGGAATCCCTTAGAAGAAATGGAGTAGCCATCATGGTCAACAAAAGAGTCTGAAATGCAGTACTTGGATGCAATCTCAAAAATGACAGAATGATCTGTGTTCGTTTCCAAGGCAAACCATTCAATATTACAGTAATCCAAGTCTATGCTCCAACCAGTAATGCTGAAGAAGCTGAAGTTGAATGGTTCTATGAAGACCTACAAGACCTTTTAGAACTAACACCCAAAAAAGATGTCTTTTTCATTATAGGGGACTGAAATGCAAAAGTAGGAAGTCAAGAAACACCTGGAGTAACGGGCAAATTTGGCCTTGGAATACGGAATGAAGCAGGGCAAAGGCTAATAGAGTTTTGTCAAGAGAACACACTGGTCATAGCAAACACCCTCTTCCAACAACACAAGAGAAGACTCTACACATGGATATCACCACATGGTCAACACCGAAATCAGACTGATTATATTCTTTGCAGCCAAAGATGGAGAAGCTCTATACAGTCAGCAAAAACAAGACTGGGAGCAGACTGTGGCTCAGATGATGAACTCCTTATTGCCAAATTTAGACTTAAATTGAAGAAAGTAGGAAAAACCACTAGACCATTCAGGTATGACCTAAATCAAATCCCTTATGATTATACAGTGGAAATGAGAAATAGACTCAAAGGACTAGATCTGATAGACAGAAGGCCTGATGAACTATGGAATGAGGTTTGTGACATTGTACAGGAGACAGGGATCAAGAGCATCCCCATGGGAAAGAAATGCAAAAAAGCAAAACGGCTGTCTGGGGAGGCCTTACAAATAGCTGTGAAAAAAAAGAGAAGTGAAAAGCAAAGGAGAAAAGGAAAGATATAAGCATCTGAATGCAGAGTTCCAAAGAATAGCAAGAAGAGATAAGAAAGCCTTCCTCAGCAATCAATGCAAACAAATAGAGGAAAACAACAGAATGCGAAAGACTAGAGAGCTCTTCAAGAAAATTAGAGATACCAAGGGAACATTTCATGCAGAGATGGTCACAACAAAGGACAGAAATGGTATGGACCTAACAGAAGCAGAAGATATTAAGAAGAGGTGGCAAGAATACACAGAAGAACTGTACTAAAAAGATCTTCGTGACCCAGATAATCACGATGGTGTGATCACTCACCTAGAGCCAGACATCCTGGAATGTGAAGTCAAGTGGGCCTTAGAAAGCATCCCTATGAACAAAGCTAGTGGAGGTGATGGAATCCAGTTGAGCTATTTCAAATCCTCAAAGATGATGCTGTGAAAGTGCTGCGCTCAATATGCCAGCAAATTTGGAAAACTCAGCAGTGGCCACAGGACTGGAAAAGGTCAGTTTTCATTCCAATCCCAAAGAAAGGCAATGCCAAAGAATGCTCAAACTACCGCACAATTGCACTCATCTCACACACTAGTAAAGTAGTGCTCAAAATTCTCCAAGCCAGGCTTCAGCAATACGTGAACTATGAACTTCCAGATGTTCAAGCTGGTTTTAGAAAAGGCAGAGAAACCAGAGATCAAATTGCCAACATCCTCTGGATCATCAAAAAAGCGAGAGAGTTCCAGAAAAACATCTATTTCTGCTTTATTGACTATGCCAAAGCCTTTGACTGTGTGGATCACAATAAACTGTGGAAAATTCTGAAAGAGATGGAATACCAGACCACCAGACCTGCCTCTTGAGAAACCTATATGCATGTCAGGAAGCAACAGTTAGAACTGGACATAGAACAACAGACTGGTTCCAAATAGGAAAAGGAGTACATCAAGGCTGTATATTGTCACCCTGCTTATTTAACTTATATGCAGAGTACATCATGAGAAATGCTGGGCTGGAAGGAGCACAAGCTGGAATCAAGATTGCCGGGAGAAATGTCAATAACCTCAGATATGCAGATGACACCACCCTTATGGCAGAAAGTGAAGAGGAACTAAAAAGCCTCTTGATGAAAGTGAAAGAGGAGAGTGAAAAAGTTGGCTTAAAGCTCAACATTCAGAAAACGAAGATCATGGCATCCGGTCCCACCACTTCATGGGAAATAGATGGGGAAACAGTGGAAACAGTGTCAGACTTTATTTTGGGGGGCTCCAAAATCACTGCAGATGGTGACTGCAGCCATGAAATTAAAAGTCACTTACTCCTTGGAAGGAAAGTTATGACCAACCTAGATAGCATATTCAAAAGCAGAGACATTACTTTGCCCACAAAAGTCTGTCTAGTCAAGGCTATGGTTTTTCTGGTGATCATGTATGGATGTGAGAGTGGGACTGTGAAGAAAGCTGAGCACCGAAGAATTGATGCTTTTGAACTGTGGTGTTGGAGAAGACTCTTGAGAGTCCCTTGGACTGCGAGGAGATCCAACCACTCCATTCTAAAGGAGATCAGTCCTCGGTGTTCTCTGGAAGGAATGATGCTAAAGCTGAAACTCCAGTACTTTGGCCACCTCATGTGAAGAGTTGACTCATTGGAAAAGACTCTGATATTGGGAGGGATTGGGGGCAGGAGGAGAAGGGGACGACAGAGGATGAGATGCCTGGATGGCATCACCGACTCAGTGGACGTGAGTCTGAGTGAACTCCGGGAGTTGGTGATGAACAAGGAGGCCTGGCGTGCTGCAATTCATGGGGTCACGAAGAGCCGGACAGGACTGAGCGACTGAACTGAACTGAGCTGAACTAGGTGCCTATTCACTTGCAAGTCATTGCTAGAGTCACTAGAGGGCGCACTCCTACCAATGACCACACAAAGTTCTGAAAACAATACTGTCACATTTTCTGAAATCTTAAAAAAAAAAAAACAAATATATTTTCATCCATTTTTAAACACCAGCATGATATCCTGGTATCCTTTCCATTATCTTATGTCTGCTTACTTTACTTTTAGAATTAGAAGATGTCTCTGTCATGACTGTCAAGATAATGGCTTTTCTATTTAAGACTAATTCTGCCTCTTTGCCCTAGGTAGTAGTGTGAACCCTCTGAGGGTCTGTTGTTTCTCACTACAGTTTTCTCACACCTCCACCGAGGTGAGATTGTCACAGCTACCTTGTCAGTGGTCCTGCCATGCTCTCTTTGGAGTTTTGAGACCAGCTTTTGTTTTTATAGATTAAAAATTTTGTGAGTTTGATGGCTTTGAGAGAAAAGCAAAGGATTTTTTTTTCCTTGTTTGAAGGCCAAATAAATCCTGATATTGGAGTGTTTGGGGAGCAGGAACTGGGTTTATTTGAGGAGGCGTTTGGAGGTGGCAGTACTTGCTAGGGGAACTTTTCTCTTGAAGCAAGCCCATTGCCAAACTCAAGACTGTGTCAGTTCACTGTTGCTATGAGGCATACAACACTGAGACGCAGAGAGTGTCAGTGTGAGAGAGACCTCAACAAACAGCGTCATTTCCTGACTGTATTTGGTGAAATCCTAGGGCTGTAGAAATGTTTGATGTGAAGTTTGTTAAGAAGTTTTAAAGCCCAAATTTGTACTAAAGCAAAGTTTGTCCACTCAAATACCAGGCTACCTTCTTCTGGGTTATACCTCAAAATAATTACTCTTGGAATCTCAGTACTTAAACTTCTTTTACATTTTATTGATTAATAATAATAATATCTGATATTTACTAAATGCTTGCTATGCAGCAAGCACTTTGCATGCATCATATGATTTAGTAATGTGGTTGATATGGTTATTTTCACACTTTGCAGATGAGAAAACAGAGGCCTGGGCAGGGGATGAATACTGATTTTAAAAAATCAGATTGGTCATTTTTGTTTCTTTAAGTTATTCGATCACTTAGGTCTGCCGGACTCTAATTAAAGTCTTATTCACTTAACCATAAATTATATTGCCTTCCCATATAGGTAGTATGTGACACTATGCTTCCCTCCCCCTCTTTTTTTTTTTATATAAACAGTTTGTATGCATCTGTTTGTATAAAGTGGTGTAAACAAGTAAACCAAAAGGCACATATGAGCCACCCTCAGCGTAACTTGCACTGGGTGTGAGCTCTCAATGCAACAGAGAACACTAAGTGAAGAGACCTGATGGAGGCCGATATGGAAGTTTGAGTGGCAGCAAAGTAGCGCCCATGTGGCTTAAGGGCGTGTATGAGAGGGAGAGTAATGGAAGGGACCAGATTAATAGAAGGGGGCCAGATTTTAAAGGGACTTGCAGACCTTTTACTTACAGGCTTTTACCCTGAATTAAAAGTGCAGCCATTGCAGAGTTCTGAAAATGTGAGAGACATGATCTGACTCCCAGGTTTAGCAGGACTGTTATAGCTGCCGGGTTGAAACTAGACAGCTGCTAGCTTTATGCTGAGTGTGGCCCGTATGTGCCTCTGTTTAAATATAAATTTATTTATTTTAATTGGAGGCTAATTGCTTTACAATATTGTATTGGTTTTGCCATACATAGACAAGAATCTGCCACGGCTGTCCTTGTGTTCCCCATCCTGAACCCTGCTCCCACCTTCCTCCCTATCCCATCCCTCAGGGTCATTCCAGTGCACCAGCCCTGAGCACCTTGTCTCATGCATGGAACCTGGACTGGCGATCCATTTCACATATGATAATATACATGTTTCAATGCCATTCTCCCAAATCATCCTAGCCTCACCCTCTCCCAGAGTCCAAAAGACTGTTCTATACATCTGTGTCTCTTTTGCTGTCTTGCATATAGGGTCATCTTACCATCTTTCTAAATTCCATATATATGTGTTAGTATACTGTATTTGTGTGTTTTTTTTTTTTTCTGGCTTACTTCACTCTGTATAATAGGCTCCAGTTTCATCCACCTCATTAGAACTGATTCAAATGTACTCTTTTTAATGGCTGAGTAATATTCCATTGTGTATATGTACCACAGCTTTCTTATCCATTCTTCTGCTGATGAACATCTAGGTTGCTTCCATGTCCTATCTATTATAAACAGTGCTGCGATGAACGTTGGGGTACATGTGTCTCTTTCAATTCTGGTTTCCTTGGTGTGTATGCCCAGCACTGGGATTGCTGGATCATAAGGCAGTTCTATTTCCAGTTTTTTAAGGAATCTCCACACTGTTCTCCATAGTGGTTGTACTAGTTTGCATTCCCACCAGCAGTGTAAGAGGGTTTCCTTTTCTCCACACCCTCTCCAGCATTTATTGCTTGTAGACTTTTTGATAGCAGCCATTCTCACTGGCATGAAATGGTATCTCATTGTGGTTTTGATTTGCATTTCTCTGATAATGAGTGATGTTGAGCATCTTTTCATGTGTTTGTTAGCCATCTGCATGTCTTCTTTGGAGAAATGTCTGTTTAGTTCTTTGGCCCATTTTTTGATTGGGTCGTTTATTTTTCTGGAATTGAGCTGCAGGAGTTGCTTGTATATCTTTGAGATTAATTCTTTGTCCATTGCTTCATTGGCTACTATTTTCTCCCATTCTGAAGGCTGTCTTTTCACCTTGCTTAGACTTTCCTTTGTTGTGCAAAAGCTTTTAATTTTAATTAGGTCCTGTTTGTTTATTTTTGCTTTTATTTCCATTACTCTAGGAGGTGGGTCATAGAGGATCCTGCTGTGACTTATGTCAGAGAGTGTTTTGCCTATGTTTTCCTCTAGGAGTTTTGTAGTTTCTGGTCTTACATTTAGATCTTTAATCTATTTTGAGTTTATTTTTGTGTATGGTGTTAGACAGTGTTTTAGTTTCATTCTTTTACACATGGTTGACCAGTTTTCCCAGCACCACTGGTTAAAGAGATTGTCTTTTCTCCATTGTATATTCTTACTTCCTTTGTCAAAGATAAGGTGTCCATAGGTGTGTGGATTTATCTCTGGGCTTTCTATTTTGTTCCATTGATCTATATTTCTGACTTTGTGCCAGTACCATACTGTCTTGATGACTGTAGCTTTGTAGTAGAGCCTGAAGTCAGGCAGGTTGATTCGTCCAGGCCCATTTTTCTTTCTCAAGATTGCTTTGGCTATTCAGGTTTTTTGTATTTCCATACAAATTGTGAAATTATTTGTTCTAGTTCTGTGAAAAATACTGTTGGTAGCTTGATAGGGATTGCATTGAATCTATAGATTGCTTTGGGTAGTATACTCACTTTCACTATATTGATTCTTTGAATCCATGAACATGGTATATTTCTCCATCTATTTGTGTCCTCTTTGATTTCTTTCACCAGTGTTTTATAGTTTTCTATATATAGGCCTTTTGTTTCTTTAGGTAGATATATTCCTAAGTATTTTATTCTTTTCGTTGCTATGGTGAATGGAATTCTTTCCTTAATTTCTCTTTCTGTTTTCTCATTTTTAGTGTATAGGAATGCAAGGGATTTCTACATGTCAATTTTATATCCTGCAACTTTACTATATTCATTGATTAGCTTTAGTTAGGCTTCAACAGTATGTGAACTGAGAACCTCCAGGTATTCAAGCTGGATTTAGAAAAGGCAGAGGAACTAGAGATCAAATTGCCAACATCTGTGGGATCATAGAAAAAGCAAGAGGATTCCAGACAAACATCTACTTCTGCTTTATTGGCTATGCCAAAGCCTTTGACTGTGTGGATCACATCAAACTGTGGGAAATTCTTCAAGGGATGGGAATATCAGACCACCTTACCTGCTTCCTGAGACATCTGTAGGCAGATCAAGAAGCAACAGTTAGAACCAGACATGGAACAATGAACTGGTTCCAAATTGGGAAACGAGTAGATTGTCACCGTGTTTACTTCACTTATATGCAGAGTACATCATGCGAAATGCCAGGCTGCATGAATCACAAGCTGGAATCAAGATTGCCAGGAGAAATATCAATAACCTCAGAAATGCAGATGACACCACCACTATGGCTGAAAGTGAAGAGGAGCTAAAGACCACTTGATGAAAATGAAAGAGGAGAGTGAAAAAGCGGGCTTAAAACTCAACAATCAAAAAAGGAAGAGCATGCCATCACTTCATGGCACATAGATGGGGAAACAATGGAAACAGTAACAAACTTATCTTTGGGGGCTCCAAAATCACTGCAGATGGTGACTTCAGCCATGAAATTAAAAGATGCTTCCTCCTTGGAAGAAAAGCTCTGACCAACCTAGACAGCATATTAAAAAGCAGAGACATTACTTTGCTGCCAAAGACCTATCTAGTCAAAGCTCTGGTTTTTCCAGTAGTCATATGTGTATGTGAGAGTTGGCCTGTAAAGAAAGCTGAGTACTGAAGAATTGATGCTTTTGAACTGTGGTGTTGAAGACTCTTGAGAATCCCTTGGACAGCAAAGAGGTCAAACCAGTCAATCTTAAAGGAAATCAGTCCTCAATATTCATTGGAAGGACTGATGCTGAAGCTGAAGCTCCAATACTTTGGCCACCCGATGGGAAGAATTGACTCATTGGAAAGACCCTGATGCTGGGAAAGATTGAAGGCAGGAGGAGAAGGGGACATCACCGACTTGATGGACATGAATTTGAGCAAGCCCCAGGAGTTCTTGATGGACAGGGAAGCCCGGTTACGGCAGTCCATGAATTGCAACGAGTCCGACTCGACTGAGCAATTAAACAGAACTGATGGCAACAGCAATATCAATCAATGGGAAGTAAAACTCCTCTGCTTCAGTTCATTCAAGGAGGGGAAACTGGAGACAGCTGAGGACTGGAAGAAACACAAACTGGAATCAAGATTGCCGGAAGAAATATCAATAACCTCAGATATGCAGATGACACCACCCTTATGGCAGAAAGCGAAGAGGAACTCAAAAGCCTCTTGATGAAAGTGAAAGAGGAGACTGAAAAAGTTGGCTTAAAGCTCAACATTCAGAAAACGAAGATCATGGCATCTGGTCCCACCACTTCATGGGAAATAGATGGAGAAACAGTGGAAACAGTGTCAGACTTTATTTTTCTGGGCTCCGAAATCACTGCAGATGGTGACTGCAGCCATGAAATTAAAAGACGCTTACTCCTTGGAAGGAAAGTTATGACCAACCTAGATAGCATATTCAAAAGCAGAGACATTACTTTGCCAACAAAGGTTCGACTAATCAAGGCTATGGTTTTTCCTGTGGTCATGTATGGATGTGAGAGTTGGACTGTGAAGAAGGCTGAGCACCGAAGAATTGATGCTTTTGAACTGTGGTGTTGGAGAAGACTCTTGAGAGTCCCTTGGACTGCAAGGAGATCCAACCAGTCCATTCTGAAGGAGATCAGCCGTGGGATTTCTTTGGAAGGAATGATGCTAAAGCTGAAACTCCAGTACTTTGGCCACCTCATGCGAAGAGTTGACTCATTGGAAAAGACTCTGATGCTGGGCGAGATTGGGGGCAGGAGGAGAAGGGGACGACAGAGGATGAGATGGCTGGATGGCATCACTGACTCAATGGACGTGAGTCTGAGTGAACTCCGGGAGTTGGTGATGGACAGGGAGGCCTGGCGTGCTGCGATTCATGGGGTCGCAGAGTCGGACAAGACTGAGCAACTGATCTGATCTCATCTGATCTGAGGGAAGGAGGGTGTCGTCAATTACAGAAACTTACCTGACCTCAGTAACAGGAAGAGTCTAGACTTGCCTTCCTCAGTTTCCTCCCAGCAAGAGGCTAGTTTGCAGGGTTGTGGCATAAGGAATTACAATGATAAATGTCGCAGCTGGTAGGTACTGTATACTTATGTGCCAGTCACTGGGTTAAAGTCTCAGTATTTATCTAGACGTTTACTTCTCAAAGCACATATTAGTACTTTCACATTAAACTGCAAAAAGAGAGAGAGAGAGAGAGACAGCATTTGCTTTTCCCAAGACAAACCCTGAACCATCTGTGCTTTTAGTTGGTTATTCCTAAATTCTGAGATCAGGGCCTCTGGCTGTGCTTGATGGTTAATTTTTTTTCTTTTATTATTATTATTTTTTTTTGCCACACCCTGTGGCACTCAGGATCTTAGCTCCCCAACCAGGAATTGAACCCATGCCCCCTGCAGTGGAAGTGCAGAGTCTTAACCATTGGACCAGCAGGGAAGTCCTTTGATGGTTTCTTTTAAAAATATCTTTTATCAAACACACATGAGAGACCATATACTATAATGGTTTTCAGCAGAGTCAGGAGTAAGTTACAAAACGTTTCTTTTTGTCAATTTCCTTGCCCCCAAAATGGGGAAAACGACAATGCCTACTGAATATGATTTTTGTGAGGATAATATCAGGTAATTCATTGAAAGATTGAGAATAGTATATGGTACATGCTAATCTTTCTCTATAAGCTTTAGATATTATTTCTCTATTAATATTAGTAGGCAGAGGAGAATGACAAGGTCTTAATTGGTAAAATGAAAAGATTATGACTTCTGTCCAAACCCAGTTTTATTTTACTAATATTACTAGTGTATGAAATCTCCAAGGTTTGGGGCCCCTGCCCTTAACCATGGTGCTTGTATATGGAGTGGCTGGTTTCTCCTGTTAAGACAATGCCTCCGTCCCAACAAAGAAAGGGAAGTGCTTGGCTAAGTGCCATCTCTGAGCTCACTGCCTGGAGGACAGCACGCAAACCCGGGACCCACACAGAGACTATGCCGCTGAGCCGACCTGGAGAGGGAGAGGCATGTGGGTGGGGAGGAGGAAGTGTGAGAGACAGCTGGCTTCATAGGAAGAAGACCAACTCTGGACTCAGAATCAAATCAGAGCTCTGCAATGGACTGGCTCTGTGACTTTGAACAGATTGGTTCAGCTTTCTGAACCTCATCCGTACAATGGGATCTTAATTGTAGTTAGTTCATAGAGCTGAAAAGGAGATGAAGAGATTCACGTGGAGCACTCAGAAGAAAACCTGGCAAGCTGTAGGTGTTCAATAAACATTTGCTACCACGAAGATGATGAAGACACTAATACAGCAGACAGAACAAAGAAGTAGAGGGATAAAAAGAGCCCACTGCTTCCCAGAAGCAGGGAGAATTTTCTCAGTGCCACAAGGACCGATGTGTCTTGAGCTCTCCCTCACTAGGGTCAATGCCAGGCAGCCAAGAAAGAAGGAGGTTTTGCATGGCCCCTCACTGATGAGCACACGCACTCCAGAGCTATGAATACTGCTGATGCTGGAGACGGGCCTCAGTTCTGCTCACTTGCCTGAATCCCACAGAGCCCATCAGATCCACTGCTATGAACCTCTGGTGCCACAGCAGGCCCCAAACCAGAATTTTCCCCTCTTCCTGGCCACAGAAGGGAAAAAAAATAGTTACTGAAGAAGTGGCAAAAGTTGGGGCTTCCCTGGTAGCTCAGTTGGTAAAAAAAAATCCACCTGAAGTGCAGGAGACCCAAGACCGATTTCTAGGTCAGGAAGATAACCTGGAGAAGGGATAGGCCGCCCATACCAACATTCACGGGCCTCCCTGGTGGTTCAGATGGTAAAGAATCCGTCTGCAATATGGGAGACTGGGTTCGATCCCTGGTTGGGAAGATCCCCTGGAGGAGGGCATGGCAACCCACTCCAGTATTCTAGCCTGGAGAATCCCCATGGACAGAGGAGACTGGGGGGCTCGGAAAGGGCCGGACTGAGCAACTCAGCACAGCACAGACCAACGCAAAGAATAACACACAAATGGTATTCAGGTGCCCTCTTCTGGACCATCTGGGCAAGGGCTTTCCCAAAGACATCTCTGAGTCTACTCACTCAATCCCACGGCCTCAAGGGAGATTCATGGGCTATCCCCGCTAAGGAACTCTAATCTGGGGTCAGGAAGCAGATTATGAGGAACCTGGCAGAGTCCCACTAGAGTCTGCATGGTGATGGCCCTGGATTTCACCTTTGCTGGTGAATCTGCAGATGACCCAGGGAGCCCCAGTGTCTTAGTCAGCTCAGGACAGTTACTGGCCTCTTATTGGCCCTTGGTGGATACAGTGCACATGATTCATGGCTGTGAAGTAATCTTTTAAAAAATATTCATTTATTTATTTGGCTATGTCAGGTCTTAGTTGCGGCATGTGGGATAATTCATTAAGGCACATGGGCTCTGTAGTTGTGGCCACATGTGCTAAGTAGCTCCGAGCCATGTAGGATTTTAGTTCCCTGACCAAAGATCAAACCTGCATCCCCTGCATTGGAAAGTGGATTCCTAATCACCGGACCACCAGAGAAGCCCCTAAGTAATCTTAAGACCATAGATTTTCTTTGTCCTTACTGATTCTTGTTTTTCATTAAATGAAACAGAGCATGTAAAATATGCAGGACATGCTTAGTAGAGTTATGTAACATACTTAATTTTTTTAAGATAATTGAAATTGAGTTCTTTTCCCCCAAAATCTAACAGACAATGCCCTTGTCAACAAAGTTTATTAAGTATAGATAAATAGGCTCACCGATACATCATCTTTCACCTACTAATTACTTGCTTAAAGCCTCTGTGCCTCAGTTTCCTCATATATAAAATGGGAATGTTGATAACACTTTACTCGTAGATTTTCTTTTTGATTAAATGAAGAGAAGCATGCAAAACAACCAGGACATTGCTTAGAAGATCTAAACAACTCAAATTTTTTTTTTAATACAGACAATTGAAATTGTGTTTTTCTTCCAACAACACTTTCCTACACAGTTTACTAAATAGATGAACACGCTCAACAAAAAGCATGTATTTCTCTAACTAGTAACGACAGTAATGTCTCTGTGTCTCAATTTCCTCATCTATAAAATGTGAATGTTGATAACACCTTCCTCGTGCATTTTCTTTCTACTGAAATTAAGGCGAGCTTGTAAAACCCTGAGGACATGCTTAGGAGAGTAACATACTTAATTTGGGTTTTTTTTTTTTTTAATAGAATAGAAATCAAGTTTTTCCCCCAAACATTCTATATCGACGATGCTGTTTCCCACAAGTTTACTAAAGATAGATAAATACGGTTAGAAAAAGCATTTCTCTCACTTACTAACAATTTCATTAATGCCTCAGCTTCCTGAAGTATAAATGGAATATTGAAAATTTTCTCGTAGATATTGTTTTCAATTAAATGAAGCAGACGATCTAAAACACCGAGGACATTGCTTAGCAGTCTAAGTAACATACTTAACTTTGTTTTGTTTTTTTTTTTCTTTCAGAAGAATGGATTGAAATCGAGATTTTTCTCCAATATTCTGGACCGACAATGCACTTTCCCACAAAGTTTCCTAAGTATAGATCTCTACACTCCCCAAAAAGCATCTCTTTCACTTTCTAGTTACTTCATTAATACCTCTGGGCCTCAGTTTCCTCATCTATAAAATGGGAACGTTGATTACACCTTCTGTGTAGTTTTTCTTTTGAATTAAATGCAGGCAAGCAGTAAAACAAGACAGACTTTGCTTGGTAGATCCAAGTATCATACCTAATTTTGTTTTTTTTTTTTCTAATAGATGGAGTTGACATTGAGCTTTTTTCACCAACAATCTACAGAAAGTGCCATTTCTGCAAATTTTACTGTGTGCATAAATACGCTCACCATAAAGCATCTCTTTCCCTTATTACTAACTTCCTTAATGCCTCTGTGCCTCAGTTTACTCATCTATAAAATGGGATTGCTCTTTGTCTTTAAATAAATGAAACAGAGCATATGACACATCCAGGATGTTACTTAGTAGATCTAAGTAAAATATTTCATTTCTGTTTTTTAGAAGAGAGAGTTGAAATTGAGGGTTTTTTCTCCAACAATCTAGATAGACAATGCCCTTTTCCACAAAGTCTATTGAATGTCGATAAATACACTCTCAAAAACATCGTCCGTTTCACTTCTTGTAACTGCTTTACTGCCTCTGTGCCTCAGTTTTCTCGTCTGTGAAATGGCAATATTGACAACCCCTTCCTCGTAGTTTTTCTTTTGAATTAAATGAAGCTTAACATGTAAAATAGCCTCCACTGCTTAGATCTAACTGACATACATAATTTTTTTTTCTTTTAAGAGTGTTAAAATCTTTATTTTTACCCCACAGCCTTGTAGATTTTCTTTTACCTTACTGATTCTTGTTTTTCATTAAATGAAACAGAGCATGTAAAATATGCGGGACATGCTTAGCAGAGTTAAGTAACATACTTAATTTTTTACGTGAATTGAAATTGAATTTTTTTCCCAAAAATCTACAGACAATGCCCTTATCAACAAAGTTTATTAAGTATAGATAAATAGGGTCACCAATACATCATCTTTCACCTACTAATTACTTGCTTAAAGCCTCTGTGCCTCAGTTTCCTCATATATAAAATGGGAATGTTGATAACACTTTACTCGTCGATTTTCTTTTTGATTAAATGAAGAGGAGCATGCAAAACAACCAGGACATTGCTTAGAAGATCTAAGCAACTCACTTAATTTTTTTTTTAATACAGAGGATTGAAATTGAGTTTTTCCCCCAACATTCTAGCCAGACATTGCCCTTTCCCACACAGTTTACTAAATAAATTAACACGCTCAACAAAAAGCATGTATTTCCCTAACTAGTAACAACAGTAATGTCTCTGTGTCTCAGTTTCCTCATCTATAAAATGGGAATGTTGATAACACCTTTCTCGTGCATTTTCTTTGTAATTAGCTTCAAATCAAAATAAATAAATTTAAATTAAAAAAATAAATGAAGCAGAGAATGTAAAACACTGAGGACATGTTTAGTACAATTAAATAACATATTTAATTTGGTTTTTTTTTTAATAGAATTAAAATCAAGTTTTTCCCCTAAACATTCTAGGTAGATGAGGCCTTACCCTTTTTTAATAGAATTAAAATCAAGTTTTTCCCCTAAACATTCTAGATAGATGAGGCCTTACCCACAAAGTTTACTAGATATAGATAAGTACTGTTAGCAAAAGCTTCTCTCTCACTTACTAACAATTTCATTAATGCCTCAGCTTCCTGAAGTATAAATGGGAATATTGACAACAATTTCTTTGTAGATTTTGTTTTCATTTAAATGAAGCAGACCGTCTAAACACTGAGGACATTGCTTAGCATTGGAAGTAACATACTTAATTTTGTTTTTGTTTAGAAGAATGAGTGGAAATTGAGTTTTTTCCCAAATAATCTGGACTGACAATTCACTTTCCCACAAAGTTTCCTAAGTACAGATCTGTGCACTCACCAAAAATCATCTCCTTCACTTTCTAGTAACTTCATTAATACCTCTGGGCCTCAGTTTCGTCATCTATAAAATGGGAACGTTGATTACACCTTCTGTGTAGTTTTTCTTTTGAATTAAATGCAGGCAAGCAGGTAAAAGAAGACAGACTTTGCTTGGTAGATCTAAGTATCATACCTAATTTTGTTTTTTTTTCTGATAGATGAAGTTGACATTGAGCTTTTTTCACCAAGAATCTATGGACAGTGCCATTTCTACAAATTTAGTCTGCATAAATACAATTACCATGAAGCATCTCGTTCACTTATTAGTCACTTCCTTAATGCTTCTGTGCCTCTGTTTACTCATGTATAAAATGGGAGAGCTCTTTTTCTTTTTAATTAAATGAAACAGAGCATATGACACATCCAGGATGTTACTTAGTAGATCTAAGTAAAATACTTCATTTCTTTTTTTTAGAAGAGAGAGTTGAAATTGAGTTTTTTTCCCCAAAACTCTAACAGACAATGCCCTTATCAACAAAGTTTATTAAGTACAGATAAATCGGCTCACTGATACATCTTTTACCTACTAATTACTTTCTTAAAGCCTCTGCGCCTCAGTTTCCTCATATATAAAATGGGAATGTTGATAATACTTTACTCCTCGATTTTCTTTTTGATTAAATGAAGAGAAGCGTGCAAAACAACCAGGACATTG
Organism: Bos taurus; assembly: GCF_002263795.3. NCBI lineage: Eukaryota > Metazoa > Chordata > Mammalia > Artiodactyla > Bovidae > Bos > Bos taurus. Next base: position 4,627,721 of record NC_037357.1, read on the forward strand.
ATTAGAAGATCTAAGCAATCCACTTAAATTTTTTTTTAATACAGAGAATTGAAATGGGTTTTTTCCCCAACAGTCTAACCAGACAATGCCCTTTCCGACTGAGTTTACTAAAGAGATATACACGCTCAACAAAAAGCATGTATTTCCCTAACCTGTAACGACAGTAATGTCTCTGTGTCTCAGTTTCCTCATCTATAAAATGGGAATGTTGATAACACCTTCCTCGTGCATTTAATTTGTAATTACATGAAGCAGAGCATATAAAACTCTGAGCACATGCTTAGTAGAGTTAAGTAACTTACTTAATTTGGGTTTTTTTCAATGGAATTGAAATCAATTTGCCCCCCAAATATTCTAGATAGACGATGCCCTTTCCCACAAAGTTTACTAAATATAGATAAATATGGTTAGCAAAAGTATCTGTCTCACTTATTAGCAATTTCATTAATGCCTCAGCTTCCTGAAGTATAAATGGGAATATTGACAACAATTTACTGAGTGTAGATAGATATGCTCTCCAAAAAAGGGATCTCTTTCACTCACTAGTAACTTCATTGATGCCTCTGGACCTCAGTTTCCTCATCTATAAAATGGGAATGTTGATACCATATTCCTCGTAGATTTTCTCTTTAATTAAGTCAAGAAGAGCGTGTAAAAAACCCAGGACATTGCTTAGTAGATCTAAGTAACATACTTAATTTTGTGTTTTTTTTTTTAAGAGAGAGAATTGAAATCTAGATTGATTTCCTCACAATCTAGATAGCCAAAACCCATTCTCATGAATTTTGCAAAGTGTCAATAAATACCTCACCAAAACGCATCTCTTCCACTCACTAATAACTTCATTCATGCCTCCAGCCTGTTTCCCCATCTGTGAAAAGGGAATGCTGCTAACACCTTCCTTGTAGATTTTATTTTTAATTAAATGAAGCACAGCATGTAAAACCCTGAGGACATGCTTAGTAGAGTTAAGTAATAGACTTAATTTTTTTAAGAGAATTGAAATTGAGGTTTTTTTCCCCCAAAATCTAAGAGACAATGCCCTTATCAACAAAGTTTTTTAAGTATAAATAGGCTCACAAATATATCACCTTTCACCTACTAATTACTTGCTTAAAGCCTCTGCACCTCAGTTTCCTCATATATAAAATGGGAATGTTGATAACACTTTACTCATCGATTTTCTTTTTGATTAAATGAAGAGGAGCATGCAAAACAACCAGGACATTGCTTAGAAGATCTAAGCAACCCACTTAATTTTTTTTTAATACAGAGTATTGAAATGGGTTTTTCCCCCAACATTCTAGCCAGACAATGCCCTTTCCCACACAGTTTAATAAATAGACAAACGCGCCCAACAAAAAGCATGTATTTCCCTAACTAGTAACGACAGTAATGTCTCTGTGTCTCAGTTTCCTCATCTATAAAATGGGAATGTTGATAACACCTTCCTCATGCATTTGATTTGTAATTACACGAAGCAGAGCATGTAAAACACTGAAGATATGCTTAGTAAAGTAACATACTTAATTTGGGGGTTTTTTTTTAATAGAATTCAAATCAAGTTTTTCCCCCGAACATTCTAGATAGATGGGGCCTTACCCACAAAGTTTAGTAAATATAGATAGATACCATCAGCAAAAGCATTTCTCTCACTTACTAGCAATTTCATTAATGCCTCAGCTTCCTGAAGTATAAATGGGAATATTGACAACAATTTCCTGGTAGTATTTGTTTTCAATTAAATGAAGCAGACCTTCTAAACACCGAGGACATTGCTTAGCAGTCAAAGTAACACACTTAATTTTGTTTTTGTTTTTTTTTTTTAGAAGAATGAGTTGCAGTCGAGATTTTTCCCCAATAATCTGGACCAACAATGCACTTTCCCACAAAGTTTCCTAAGTATAGATCTCTACACTCCCCCAAAAGCAGCTCTTTCACTTTCTAGTTACTTCATTAATACCTCTGGGCCTCAGTTTCCTCGTCTATAAAATGGGAACGTTGATTACACCTTCTGTGTAGTTTTTCTTTTGAATTAAACGCAGGCAAGCAAGTAAAACACGACAGACTTTGCTTGGTAGATCCAAGTATCATACCTAATTTTGTTTTTTTTTCCTAATAGACGGAGTTGACATTGAGCTGTTTTCCGAGCATTGCTTAGGAGATGTAACTAACATACATAATATTGGTTTTTTTTTTTCTTTTAAGAGTGTTAAAAACTTTATTTTTAACCCACAGCCTTGTAGATTTTCTTATCTTACGGATTCTTATTTTTCATTAAATGAAACAGAGCATGAAAAATACACAGGACATGCTTAGTAGAGTTAAGTAACATACTTAGTTTTTTTTAAGAGAATTGAAATTGAATTTTTCCCCAAATATCTAACAGACAATGCCCTTATCAACAAAGTTTATTACATATAGATAAAAAGGCTCAGCGATACATCATCTTTCACCTACTACTTTCTTAGAGCCGATTTTCTTTTTGATTAAATGAAGAAGAGCGTGCAAGACAAGCAGGACATTGTTTAGAAGATCTAAGCAACTCACTTCATGTTTTTTTTTTAATACAGAGAATTGAAATTGGGTTTTTTCCCCAACAATCTAGCCAGACAATGCCCTTTCCCACACAGTTTAATAAATAGACAAACGCACCCAACAAAAAGCATGTATTTCCCTAACTAGTAACGACAGTAATGTCTGTCTGTCTCAGTTTCCTCATCTATAAAATGGGAATGTTGATAACACCTTCCTTGTGCATTTTCTTTGTAAGTAATTAGTCTCAAATCAAAATAAATACATTTAAATTAAAAAATAAATGAAGTAGAGCATGTAAAACACTGAGGATATGCTTAGTAGAGATAAGTAACATACTTAATTTGGGTTTTTTTTTTTTAATAGAATTAAAATCAATATTTTCCCCTAAACATTCTAGATAGATGAGGCCTTACCCACAAAGTTTACTAAATACAGATAAATATGGTTAGCAAAAACATCTACTAACAATTTCATTAATGCCTCAGCTTCCTGAAGTATAAATGGGAATATTGACAACAATTTCCTTGTAGATTTTGTTTTCAATTAAATGAAGCAGACCGTCTAAAACACCGAGGACATTGCTTAGCAGTCGAAGTAACATGCTTAATTTTGTTTTCTTTTTTAGAAGAATGAGTTGCAGTCGAGAATTTTCCCCAATAATCTGGACTGACAATGTATTTTCCCACAAAGTTTCCTAAGTATAGATCTGTACACTCACCAAAAATCATCTCTTTCACTTTCTAGTTACTTCATTAATACCTCTGGGCCTCAGTTTCCTCATCTATAAAATGGGAACTTTGATTACACCTTCTGTGTAGTTTTTCTTTTGAATTAAATCCAGGCAAGCAGGTAAAAGAAGACAGACGTTGCTAGGTAGATCTAAGTATCATACCTAATTTTGTTTTTTTCCTAATAGATGGAGTTGACATCGAGCTTTTTTCACCAACAATCTACAGACAGGGCCATTTCTCCAAATTTTACTGTGTCCATAAATACGCTCACCAGAAAGCATCTCTTTCACTTAATAGTCACTTCCTTAATGTCTCTGTGCCTCAGTTTACTCAGCTATAAAATGGGAGTGCTCTTTTTTTTTTTTTAATTAAATGAAACAGAGCATATGACACATACAGGATGTTACTTAGTAGATCTAAGGGAAAAACTTCATTTCTTTTTTTTTTTTAGAAGAGAGAGTTGAAGTTGAGTGTTTTTCTCCAACAATCTAGATAGACAATGCCCCTTTCCACAAAGTTTATTGAGTGTAGATAAATACACTCTCAAAGACATTATCCGTTTCAGTTCTTGTAACTTCATTACTGCTCCTGTGCCTCAGTTTCCTCATCTGTAAAATGGAAATACTGAGAACACGTTCCTCGTCGATTTTCTTTTGAATTAGATGAAGCTTAACGTGAAAAACACCTACCATTGCTTAGGAGATCTAACTAACATATATAATATTGTTTTTTTTCTTTTAAGAGTGTTAAAATCTTTATTTTTACCCCACAGCCTGGTACACTTTCTTTTACCTTACTGATTCTAATTTTTCATTAAATGAAACAGAGGTTATAAAATACACAGGACATGCTTAGTAGAGTTAAGCAACATACTTAATTTTTTTAAGAGAATTGAAATTGAGTTTTTTTCCCAAATAGCTAACAGAAAATGCCCTTATCAACAAAGTTTATTAAGTATAGACAAATAGGCTCACCAATACATCATCTTTAACCTACTAATTACTTTCTTAAAGCCTCTGCACCTCAGTTTCCTCATATATAAAATGGGAATGTTGATAACACTTTACTCGTCGATTTTCTTTTTGATTAAATGAAGAAGAGTGTGCAAAACAACCAGGACATTGCTTAGAAGATCTAAGCAACTCACTTATTTTTTTTTTAATACTGAGAATTGAAATCGGGTGTTTTCCCTAGAAGTCCAGGCTCGTGCCTGAACTCGTCATCATGAATGGAGCTCGGCCACATTTTGAGGCACACCGTTCTGTCACTGAGACTTTCCCCACCGCATCTTTCACCTGTATATGCCTGAGAAGTGCAGGGCCCAGCGAATGTGACTCAGGGATGTCATCTCATGAAAAGGGACCAGCTTGACATTCCTTACCAATTCTTTGTTTTTTGTGGGTTTTTTTTTTTTTTTTTTGACAACAGTTTTATTTATTTACTTTTGGCGGGGCTTGGTCTTCATCACTTCCCATGGACTTTCTCTAGGTGCAGCAGGCAGGGGCTGCTCTCTCGTTGTGGTGTGGAGGCTTCTCATATGGTGGCTTCTAACTGTGGCACACGGGCCCTTGGGCATGCAGGCTGCAGTAGTTGCAGCCCTCAGGCTCGGTCGTTGCAGCACATGGGACTTGTTACTCTGCGGCACGTGGGATCTTCCCAGACGAGGGATTGAACCCATGTACCCTGCAATGGCAGGCCAATTCTTAACCACTGGGCCACCAGGGAAGCCCTCAGCAATTCTTATCCATAGAGTACTAATCCCATTTCACATATAAAAACAAGTATACAAGAGAATTCACATGTTTCCTGGAAATACCCCCCAAAAGCCCTATAAAAACACAGTGTTTTCACTTTTTCAGTTCATCTATCAGGCATTCACTGAAGTGCTCTTGCTGAGGTGCTATGAAAAATTTGAAACTGGCAGAAAAACACCTTAGAAAAACTGTCATAGGAAACAGGTCTTACAAGACAGGGGCCACAAAATGAATGCTGTAGACAGGGGCCCTTGCCAGGCCAAACCAAGCTCACACAAAGGAGGGCACAGGTGGAGGAGGCAAGGGTGGCATGGGGGGCCTGGGTGTTTGGGGCTGCAGTGGCAGCAGAGGCACCCAACTCCAGCTGCGCCCGAAAACAATGTGGCCCTTTGGGGTCCATACAGGATTATGACGAGAGGGTGACCCAAGGCCACAGGGGACATTTGTCTGAGAATTACAGCCCTCTGATATCGCCAACACTTGGCCCTCCCACTCGTAAGCCTTGGGCAGTTAAGGTCTTGAGAGAAAAACACAACATGCAAATCTGTATGCCACTGATGAAATGGAAGGAACTATTTCATTGCCAAAATACTGTAGGAAGGTTAAGGCTGCATCCCTCCCTCCAGCCCACCCTTAGGGATGGTAGACTGTATGTGCCAAGCTCTGGTCTAGGCTTACTGCTTTGCTCCTGTCCTCTCACTTTTAGTATTCTTGGATTATTTTCCACGTCCTACATGTAAGCCCGCTCGCAAACAGTGCCGTGTCCCTGCTGTCAGTGCTTTGCCTGGTAACAGGATAAAGAAATGTTAGTGCTCTACCAGCAGTCCAGCTGCTCTGCCCCTCCTCACTAGGGACAGTGTCACCCTGGTCTTTGGGGGGGCTGGGCATGATAAAGACTCAACCCCTTTCAAAGTCATAACGAGGGAAACAGAACCAATTTAAAGGCCATCTTCAGTCTGAACTAAATAGTTACTAGGAAGGAACATGCTGGCTTTCTAGACAGAACGATGACTGAGGGGGTCTAACCTCTTGAGAGTTAGAAAGGTGGTCTGGCAAGGGGGCTCAGGGGGCTTGTGACTTGTCTTACTGGGACATGAGAGTTGCTGAAGCTCTGGATACTGCCTTAATATTTTAGTCTTGAATGCTAAGGCAAGTTCACCTAACTAGGTTCAAGTCCATTCTAACTCAGTTTCTGCCCAGCCAATAATTGGAGGGAAAGAGGCAGACCACCGTCATTTCTGCATACGCCAACCTGTCCCCACCCTCCAGCTTTTGTGGGCTCAGGACACTGTCAGCTGATTCGGTTCTACCCTCAGGTTCAGAATTCTAGATGGTGGTGATGTTGCCTGAGTGGTCAAACACCATGGTCCTACCAGCCCTTCGCCTCACCTAGGAGAGTCCAACACCATCAAGAGATCTAAGGCAGGAGAGTAGAACTAGGCATTTTAGAACAAGGTCAGCCACAGTGTGGCACCCCCGTGTTCACTGCAGCATCACGTGCAACAGCCAGATAAGCAAACAACCTCACTGTCTATCCACGGATGCATGGACAAAGAACACGTGTATACAGGCATGGCTCGGAGATACCGTGGGTTTGGCTCCAGACCACAGTAATGAGGCAAATAGCACTACAATGTCATCCACACAAATTTCTTGTTTTCCCAATACATATAAATGTCATTTTTACACTGTATTTGTATTCTATTCAGTGTGCAATAGCATTATGTCTTAGACAATAGCATAAATACCCTACTTGAAAAATACTGCTAAAAAATGTTAACCATCTTCTGAGCCTTCAGCAAGTTCGAATACTTTTGCAACAGTAACAGATCACTGATCACAGATCAGCATTACAAATATAACAATGATGAAAAAGCTTGAAATATTGCGAAAAGGACCGAAATGTGACAGAGGCAAGAAGTGAGCAAATGCTTTTGGATGAATGGCACCACTGGACTTGGAGATGCAAGGTGGCCACAAAGCTCAATGTGTAAACACGATATCTGCAAAGTGCATTAAAGTCAAGCACAAGAAATGAGGCATACCTGTATATACAATGGAACATTATTCACCCACAAAAAGGAAACTTTGAATTGGCTACATGGATGAACCTTGAGAGCACTATGCTAAGTGAAATAAATCATAAAGATAGATATTGTATGATATCATTTTTACATGCTGCTGCTGCTGCTAGGTCACTTCAGTCGTGTCTGACTCTGTGCGACCCCACAGACGGCAGCCCACCAGGCTCCTCTGTCCAGGGGATTCTCTAGGCAAGAATACTGGAGTCGGTTGCCATTTTCTTCTCCTTTTACATGGAGGACTCTCAAAACAAGCAACAATCTGCCAAAAAAAAATTTTTTTTAATGCTCACACAACAGAACAGATTGGTGGTCCCCAGAGGTTCAAAAAATGGTGAAGGGATTCAAAGGTACAAACACGTCATAGGGGGATGTGCAATATACAGGGTGGTAATTATAGTTAATAATATTTGTATTGTCCATTTGAAAGTTGTTGACCAAGTAGCTGTTAAAAGTTCTCATTATAAGAAAAACTGTGGTGTGGTAATGATGTTAACTAGATTTATTGTGGTCATTTCACCGTGTATAAGATAACTGAATCACTGTGTTATACACCTGAAACTAATATAATGTATGTCAGTTCAGTTCATTACAGTCACTCAGGCGTGTCTGACTTTTGTGACCCATGGACTGCAGCACGCCAGGCTTCCCTGTCTATCACCAACTCCTGAAGCTTGCTCAAACTCATATCTATCGAGTCAGTGATGCCATCCAACCATCTCATCCTCTGTTGTCTAGTTCTCCTCCTGCCTTCCATCTTTCCCATCATCAGGGTCTTTTCCAATGAGTCAGTTCTTCGAATCAGATGGCCAAAGTATTGGAGCTGGAGCTTGAGCATCAGTCCTTCCAATGAATATTCAGGACTGATTTCCTTAGGATGGACTGGTTTGATCTCCTTGCACTCCAAGGGACTCTCAAGAGTCTTCTCGAACACCACAGTTCAAAAGCATCAGTTTTTCAGCACTCAGCTTTCTTTATGGCCCAACTCTCACATCCACACATGACTACTGGAAAAACCATAGCTGAGACTAGACTGATCTTTGTTGGCAAAGTAATGTCCCTGCTTTTTAATATGCTGTCTAGGTTGGTCATAGTTTATCTTCCAAGGAGCAAGTGTCCTTTCATTTCATGGCTGCAGTCACCATCTGCAGTGATTTTGGAGCCTAAGAAAATAATGTATGTCAATTGTACCTCAATAAAAAAAAAATATTTTTAATTGTGGAGGTGGGGTCACACAAAGTCTTTTCCCAGGATGTCTGGCAACTATTAACAAAACCATGTCAATGAAACCACACCTTCCACTCAGCATCTTAGTTAATGGTATTTACATGGCATTTAATCATTTTGGAAGTTCCCAGACTACAAATTGTGACACTGGAAGTCTCCTCCCCTTGCCTGACTCCTCATTTTTGCTCTGTAATTTTAGGATTTAGGATCCTTCCTCTACATGAGTACATCAAGAAGACGAGTGTAATAGAGCTCATTGTTAAAGTGAAAGTGTTAGTCACTCAGTCATGTCCAAGTCTTTGCAATGCCGTGGACTGTAGCCCACCAGGGTCTTCTGTCCATGGAATTTTTTAGGCAAGAATATTGAGTGGGATGCCATTTCATCCTCCAGGGGATCTTCCTAACCCAGGGATAGAACCCAGGACTCCTGCATTGCAGGCAGAGTCTTTATCATCTGAGCCAATAAGAAAGCGCAATAGGGCTCATTTTGGGAGGATTCAAATGGACCAGTGGTACCAACCAAAATGTACCTCCCTAAACAACCAGAGCCCACACTGGGGTATGTGGGCCAGCATTAGGTCTCTATTCCCAATAATGATTACAGAAAGCAAGTCTGTTATATTTGCAAAAGAGAAAAGGAAAAACATATTAAGAGTTTCTTCTTGGGACTTCCCTTGGGATCTAGCGGTGGGGATTCTGAGCTTTCACTTCCATGACCAAAGTTCAATCCCTGGTCAGGGAACTGATCCTGAAAGGTACGAGTCGTGGACAAAAAAAAAAAAAAAAAATAGCACTAACAAAAATGAGTTTCTTCTCATCACTAGAAATAATCATCTGTAACTGTATGGTGATGGACCTTAACTACACTTGTGGTAATCATTTTGTAATGTATGCGAACAACAAATATTATGTTACACACCTGAAACTAGTGTATGTCAAATATACCTGAATGAAAAAAAAGCAAGAGAAAAGGATATTCTTGGGTATTCATGCTGTAGTCTGGACACAGATGAGAACATTTTCTCTTTACCCTTGTTTCTTCTTGCTCTTTCGCCCTTGAGAACTCCTCTAAGAGATCACTATGTAAAGCCAGGAGAAGCAAGTCACCAAAACGTCAGGTTTTCTTTCCCTGTGAGTTTTCTTTGCCTGTGTGACAGGGCAGAGGCCTGGGCCTCCCAAGCCCTGGCCAGACTGGCTGTGAGCCCAGCCCCTGGCCTTAGGCTCCCAGCCCAGGTTTCCAGACCCGTCACTCCAACCCCTGTCAGGTCTGCAGCCCAGGTCCGTCACAACCCTCACACAGGGCTCTGCAGCAAAGCTAATAATAAAACTTTCCTGATTTTTCCTCCTACCAGTGCTTCTTTGATACAACTTGAGGTTTTCTATGGTCTCAAGTATTCACCTGCTGATCTCATGACCTAGAAATAACTCATCACTACTTGAGGAAATGAAAAAGTACTTCAGATTAACACAGGTCCAAATCTACCCTGAATTGACCCCACCAACACCAAACAAATTCCACAAAACCCACTTGTTCCTAATTGTACCACAAAAAGTGGTTTAAAAAAGTCCTGAGACTAGAAATTCCTCAAGAGAATATTCACTTATGTATTTGATAGTTTCATAACATTGAATCTGTGTGATATCTTCAAGGCATTAGTAGACTATATATTACAATTCTATTTTTTACCCTTTATGGGTCACTAGAATTTTGTCTGCAATTGTTCAGTTTTGGTTTTGTTTTCATTGATAGATTTAGTGCTGCCACTCCCTACCTTGCATTACCAAACACTGAAAAACAACAGCGGGAGAACATGGACTTTAAGCTTTCCACCCCATCCATCTTGGTGCAACTAAACAGATGCTAGTTACTCCTATAGTGTGTTCTCTGAACCAATTACTCCCTTGTGCCAGCACTGAAATATTCACAAAATCACTCATTTTACCTCAGATTAGGCTTGGTTTTGAATATTTCAAGTAGTTCAATTGAACCCTCTTATAACCCAGATCCTCAGTGCATTAAGTACTTTCAGGTCACATTGAGTCCCAATATGAACTACTCATAAGATGGAAGGATTGAGTTTAGGAGGGCTAATTTCCTCCCTAAAGGACATTTGTGTTACAAGGACCTGAACTTTATAGGAAGAGACTGTATCCATATACATTCAGATAGATAGATGGCAGATAGGTAGGTACCACAGGTGTAGGAAAAGTGGCTCTATTTTTTTCCTTTGGGAACTATGTTCTCACTGGTAATGGGCTATTTCCGTGAGCTTGAATTTACTGATCCCATTTACTACCCTTTAGAGCCCCTAAGGGCTTCCCTGGTGGCTCAGCTGGTAAAGAATCTGCCTCCAATGAAGGAGACCTGGGTTTGATCCCTGGGTTGGGAAGATCCCTCAGAGAAGGGAACAACTACCCAGTCCAGTGTTCTGGCCTGGAGAATTCTGTGGACTATATAGACCATGGGGTGTCAAAGAGTCAGACAGGACTGAGCAACTGTCACTTTCAGAGTCTGCAGATGGTGATTGCAGCCATGAAATTAAAAGACGCTCGTTGCTTGGAAGGAAAGTTATGCCCAACCTAAACAGCATATTCAAAAGCAGAGACATTACTTTGCCAACAAAGGTCCGTCTAGTCAAGCCTATGGTTTTTCCAGTGGTCATGTATGGATGTTAGAGTTGGACTTTAAAGAAAGCTGACCGCAGAATAATTGATGATTTTGAAATTTGGTGTTGGAGAAGACTCTTGAGAGTCCCTTGGACTGCAAGGAGATCCAACCAGTCCATTCTAAAGGAGATCAGTCCTGGGTGTTCATTGGAAGGACTGATGATGAAGATGAAACACCAATACTTTGGCCACCTGATGCGAAGAGCTGACCCATTAGAAAAAAACCCTGATTCTGGGAAAGACTGAGGGCAGGAGGAGGAGGGGACGACAGAGGATGAGATGGTTGGATGGCATCACCGACTCAATGGACATGGGTTTGAGTGGACTCCAGGAGTTGGCAATGGACAGGGAGGCCTGGCGTGCTGCTGTTCTTGGGGTCACAAAGAGTTGGACACAACTGAGCGACTGAACTGAACTGAGAGTTCAAATCTTATTTTCCAATCATGGAAATGGCCATAAGCACAAATCAACGTGAGAATGTCCAGGACAAAAGTGTCCAAGCCCAGAAGCAGGTTTTAGGATGGCTCATCTGCCAAATTTTTTTCAGGTTTACTCATGTGCAATCTGAATGCAGTCTCATCCATGTGTCTTGCAAGCTCCTTCCTTAGAGAATGAAATCAAAATGTTCAGAATTTGGAGATGTGGATGAAATTAAATATGTGGATGTTATTTCATGCTTGGGTTTAAAGTTTCCATCCCCTTCACGCCCCCTACCCCAGTACACGTTTCTGTAATACTCAGCTCCAGACTTGCTTTAGGAGGTGGTTTTCCCTCCTGTGCAAAACGTCATTGTGGCATCAAATAAAATTAGTATTCAAGACAAAAATATTTTAATGCAGTATTTAATAAATATCAAAATTAGTGCAAAAATAGCACATGATGAAAATATTACTAAATTTGAAACATAGGTAATTGTGACCCTGCACTTGCTCCACTGTACCTCATGTGTGGTTCCAACAAAACATTATTAACAACCAGGTCAGTGGCCAAACTTTCCCTACTTGATGGATTTAAATACCACAGGATGCCACTAGGTACCGCCTCCACCACAGAGTCCTGAGGGAGGTGTCCCTGTTGGCCTTGGGCCATCCAGGTAGCTTTTGGCTCTGAAGATGGACTGCAGAAGAGAACCAGAGGCACCCAGGGGCAACCGAGCCCCCTGGAGAACTAGGCAGCTCCAGGGTTAGCTGTATACTCAGGAACCAGGCGAGGTATCTGGTGCAGTGGAAAAGGCTCTCCGTCCATTGGCTCAAAGGGTGAATGTGATGTGGTGGAGGCCCCTCTGCAGGTTCCCTCGTTTCCCCACCTGCACCCCCGCCTCAATTCCGGGCCCCAGGTGGTCAGCTTCAGCTGCTGCTGCTACTGCTTCCTCCTGGGCTCCTGGGTTCCTCCTGGACCTCCCCCAGTGCCAGTTCAGACCGCACTTAGCCCTCTTCTCCTCCCACTACCATCGCTCATACCAACGGAGGCTTCATATCTGGAAAAGGCGCAAGGCCGAGAGAGAGGCTATAGGGAGACCAAGGGCTGTGACTGTGTGGCAGCTGAGTCCGGTCCACTGGCCTCTCCCAGGGAAAGGGCGTTTTCTGGGCTTCGCCAAAGCACCTGACCTGGCCCGGCCTCTGACCAAGCAATTCTTCCCGGTCTCCCAGGCTGCAATAGCATCATCCAGGCTGTGCCCCCACCTCACCTGCCCCCAGCGGAGGCTCCAGTCTTGAGTGCTGTGAATGAATCAGCCTCTATTCCCGGATCTGTGCAGATGTCCTAGGCCGGGATAGTCCTGGGGCTAAGTGCTAGGTCAGTTTTCTGGGCGCCTGGTCCAAGTTGTAGCTTCCGTTGCTGGTCCAATGTGTACCTGCTCCTGCTTAGGCGCCCTCCCTCCCTCGACCCCCCTCCCTCCCTGGTCCCCCACTCCCTCCGGCCCTGCCCCTTGACTGAGGTAGGTGGGACCCTCTGCGAGCCCTTGAAGCCAGGGTATGGCCATAAAGTGGAGGTGTGCTAACTTGGGGTGCGGAGGGGCAGGGAAATGAGACCTCACTGGCCCCTGGAGCCAGAGCCCTGGAGAAACATTAGGAGAACATCTCTCCAGGGATTTGGGCTCCTAGCCCATAGTTCCCCTGGAGCAAGAGATGCAAAGATGGGGCTGGAGAAGGCCACAGCCCAGTGGTCCCCTTTGTCCTATGTGCTCTGAGCACGTCTCCTCCCCACCCCCCCCCTCCACCGCTCCAACTCTGTAACTAATGGATGGGGCTCTGGTTCTGTTTCACTCACCCGCAAAGTCCAGGAATGGGGCTAGTGATTCAGATGAAATGATTAGCTAGGGGGCTGCTTGCTCTGGCTCCTGGGGCCTCTATTTCAGGGCACACAGTGTGCTCAGAAGCTGGCTGCAAGAAACCCAACCCGCCCCTTATGAAGCAACAAGTACTACCGATTTGTGCTAACCCACGTCAGAGTGCACGCATAGACCCTGGCCAGTGCTTGGTGCTCTCAGAAAGCTTACAGTGCAAGGGGCCCTTCCTTCGGGGCCCTTCCTTCCACTTGGCAGGTAACTGTGGAGCTCTGCATACAGGGCTGGACTCAGCTCCCCACCGCTGGCTGCAGGCACCCTACAACACTTGCGCCCGTGTTCTAGATCAGGAAGTGTTTGTTTCCATCTTCCCCATTGCTGCTCTTCTCTCCTGCACCTCAGTTCCCTTCTTCCCCTCCACCCTCACCCCTCCCCAACCCACCCTTCCACTCCCCTCCCTCTCTGTCCCTCCTCTAACTTCCAGAATTCTGTTTCTGCAGTGAGAAGTGCAAATGAAAGCCAGGCCAGGCTGAGGGTTTTATGCTTGTTCAAGAGGTATTTACAGGTGTCCTGGGGCATGGGAATATCCCAAATATGAAGAATAGCTTCTAACCATGAGTCTCATGCTTGACGTTGTACTTGATTTATCCTGTTTCTACCTGCTCCCTCATCACAATCATCATCCCCCTTTTAAAAGAAATGAAACCAGAGTGTTACTGCTCAGTGTCACTCACCGACAAGCTCTGTGCTGCCCTGATTCACTCACTGCACTTTCACCTGTGGCCCCTCTTCTACCACTGGGTTGGAACAGAGAAGGAGGAGCAGGTAGACAGAGCTGGGGCTGCTGTATTAGGCAACCTGCCTTTGAGAGGAACAGGGATTTGATCAGACAGCCTCTTAGGCACCTTTATCCTGGAGGACATTAATCATTTTTATCATTAATTAATTGTGTTGGTAAATTCTTTAAACCTCTCTTTCTCTCTTTTTTCCCATGTCCCATGGCATATGGGATCTTAGTTTTCCCCACCAGGGATTGAACTGGTCTTCCCTACAGTGGAATCACAGAGTCTTAACCATTGGACTGCCAAGGAAGTCCCTCAAGTATGTCATTCTTAATGACACTTTAGTGCAGGTGTGGAGGAGAGGAGGTGACATTTGTGCGCCCATCACTAATGTGCCTTTTGGAAGCTTGTATTTGGGACGAATAGTTCTTTACATCCTGGGCAATAACACTTTGGCATTTAAGATTTCCAATAAAACTTTACAGAGGACCACACCACACCGCTTCATGTTTACCACTTCAGTCACTTTCTCTTTATTCATTTATTCATGAGGTTCTGTGAGAAGGGAGGTATCTATCCTCTGACGATTCCCAATGAGGACAGAATGGTTTCCTGTGAAAATGACATCTGTCCTGCATGTTTTTGTACCTGTGAGCATCACTAAGCCTATGTTGGCTGTGGTACAGAGGCCCTGTGCTGGGCGGTGTGGGAATGTCACAATACCCGACCCATCCATTGTGCTGTGGGTTCTCAGTGTCTCCAGAGGCAGATCAGCCCACACCAGAGAAAGAAGCCACAGATTATGGAGGCGGATTGCAGAGCCCCACCACTTCCTCGCTCTGTGACACTGGGCAAGTTGGCTGACCTCTCTCTGTGCCTCAACTGTCCCATCTATAGAATGGATCTCATGATGGTATGTGCCTTACACTGTTCTTAGGTTTAAATAAAGGAATAAAGTTAAGTCCCATGGTGAGCACTCAACCAGCATCAACTGGTGCTGGAGTAAAGGGAACAAGAGTGTGGTCAGTCTGTATCCTCGTCCACACTGACATTGAAGATGTCGGGTGAGGAGTTATTGGGAAGAACAGAAAAATTTATATGTTGAAAACACGTAGAGCAGTGCCTGGCACAATAGATAAGGGCTTGATCCATGTGAGTTATTGGTAGTACTTGTATTGCTATTGCTATTATTTATATTGTTACTTTGGTGTTATTGATGAAAACTATTTCTAATTCAGAGACTATGCCCTAAGTCATTAGCTGGGCGTGAGAACTGAACATGGAAAGAGGAGATGGTTAGGGATCCAACAGAGTTCAGAGCTCAAGCAGAAAAGGCTTGAGCCAAGGGCCTAGGTTAGGAGCACGCAGGAGATGGAGGAATTTCCAGGGATCCATAGACAGGGCATGTTGGAAGGGAATCTGCAGTATCACAGGACATAGTGTTGAAAGGGAGGAAATCAAGATTTGGAAAAAACTGTGCAAAACTGTTTTTGTTCTATATGTAAGGGGGAACTAGGCTTCCGAGGGGGCTCTGTGGAAAAGAATCGGCTTGCCAGGCTGTAAAATCTGGGAAGCACAACTACTGAGCCCACGAGCTGCAACTACTGAAGCGCAAGCACCCTGGAGTCCGTGCTCCACAGCAAGAGAAGCCGCTGCAATAAGAAGCCCGTGCAGTACAGCTAGAGAGCAGCCCCCACTCACCACAACTAGAGAAAGCTCACACGAAGCAACCAAGACCCAGCACAGTCAAAAATAAATCAATAGATACTTCTTAAAAAGAAAGCAAGGGTGGGACTTCTCTGGCAGTTCAATGGCTAAGACTCTGTACTCTCACTACAGGGGACCTGGGTTCAATGCCTGGTCAGGGAACTAAGATCCCACATGCCACACCAAAGACCCAGTGCAGCCAAAGAGAGTAATAAAGAAAAATATTAAAAAAAGAAATAATCTACAATTAACACTAAAAAGAGAAAGCAAGGGTAATAGAGCCTTAGTAAATTGTCATGTACATATCTTTTCAGTTTTTTGAGAAACGAAAAATTCTGTTGTCAGCCACAGTAATCAAACCACCATGGTACTGGAACAAACACAGACATATAGATCAAAGGAACAGAACAGAGACCCCCAAAATAAACCCGCACTCCTACTGTCAATTAATCCATGACAAAAGAGGCAAAACTATGCATTGGATAAGACAGTCTCTTCAGCAAGCGGCACTGGGAAGACTGGATGCTACACATGTAAGAGTGAAATTAGCACATTTCTTCACACCATACACAAAAATAAACTCAAAATGGTTAAAAACTTAAATGTAAAACAAGACACCGTTCAACTCCTAGAAAAAGCATAGGTGAAACTTTCTGTGACATAAATCACAGCGACATTTTCTTACATCAATCACCCAAGGCAAAAGAAATATCAATCAAAGCAGAAGGAAACAAATGGGCCCTAATGAAACTGAAAAGCTTATTATGCACAGCAAAAGAAATCATCAAAAAAACTAACAGAAAACCTACTGAATAGGAGAAAATATTTTCAAAGGGTGCAACTGAGAAGGGGTTAATATCCGAAATATAGGGAATTCCTGGCAGTACGGTGGTTAGCACCCCTCACTCACTGCTGAGGGCACGAGTTCAATCCCTAATTTGGAGTTAAGATCCCACAAGCCATGCAGCATGGCCCCCAGAACACTGTAAAACAATTAAAGATGAAATTGAAAAAGTAAACCTAAGAAATCTAAACCACACAAACAGTTCATAATGACTCAATGCAGAAAAGATAAACAACCTAATCAAAAAATGGGCAGAAGACCTAAATAGACATGCTCTAAAGCAGACATAGAGGGCCAAGAGGCACGTGACAAGATGACGAACGTGGCTAAGCAACAGAGAAATGCAAATCAAAACCACAATGAGGTAACACCTCACACAGGTCAGCATGGCTATCATCAAAAATTTACTAATAAATGGTAGACAGGGTGTGGAGAAAAAGAAACCCTCCTATACTGTTGGTGGGAGTGTAAATTGGTACAGGCACAATGGAAAATGGTATGCAGGTTCTTCAAAAACTATAAATAGAATTACCATTTGATCCAGAAATTCCATTCCTGGATCCAGAAAAAAAAATGAAAACTCTAATTTGAAAAGACACAGGCACCATAATGTTCATAGCAGCGCTATTTACAACAGCCAAGGCATGGGAACAACCCAAGTCACCATCAGGAGATGACTGGCTTAAAACAATCTGAAATACACACACACACACACACACACACACAATTGGCTTCCTTGGTGGCACAGTGGTACAGAATCCACCTGCCAAGCAGGAGACTCAGGTTTGATCCCTGGATCAGGAAGATCACCTGGAGAAGGAATTGGCCATCTACTCCAGTATACTTGCCCAGAGAAATCCATGGACAGAGGAGCCAGGCGGGCTACAGTCCATGGGATTGCAAGGAGTGAGACACGACTGAGCGACTAAACAATACAACAAAACCCAGTTGTAGGGTTTGATGAGAGAAGCAGAGTGAAAGGCCATGAGGGATATATTATAGAGACTAGATCTCATGCACTGGTGGGAGCCGAGATGAAGTCTATGAAAGGCTATTGCCTTCACATTTGATGGTGGCCTGAAGTCACTGGAGATATTCAAGGCTAACAGCTGGGCAGACAGGTGTATATGAACTGGGGAGAGCAAAGACCAAGTGGAAGCTGCAAGGATTCCCTTGAACCAACAAGGACAAGCTAAAACCCATGAAGGCATAAAATCCTGTGATCCATACATCTGCCTCTTACCATCTCCATTCTGGAGAAGGAGCCGGCATCCTTTGACACAGAGCTGCACGTGCACACGGCCCAGGGTCTGGAGCTGTTGTAGGAGATCACCCTGTGGGTGAGTCGCTGCAGGCCCCCTGCTGGCCCACGGCAACAAGGGTGCCAGGGCGTCAGTGCCAATGCATACAAGCGGCAATCGCACCTGCCCTTACACCCAACTTCAGAACATAATGGCCGTGGCTTCACTCCCACCTGCCAAATCTTGCCCCAGCTTTTCCAGCCAACCTCCACTCAGGACAGGGAAGGCAATCCCAGGAAAAGAAGCTCTAGCCTAGCTTAATTGACAAAGCCATGACAACAAGCGGAGACAGACACCATAGTAGAGTAGACCTGGTCATTACTGGAGGGAAGGATGACACAGCATGGCAAATGACACACGGGGGGCATTCGGGCCTCAGTTACAGACAAGGATGTCCCAGCATTTGGTGCTCAGATTCCACAAACTTTGTGTCCACAAAGGATTCATGTAACCACCACATTTATGCCACCCATCCTGTTGAGTGTCTCTATCCACAGTGCTCAGTGGAGAAGAGGAGGAAGCTACCATAAGTAAGCATGGAGCTACTGGCAGCATTTTGGAAAACTGGTCACCATGACTTTTGGTCACTGACCAATGACTTCTGAGCTAGGCCATAAACCTCTGGATGTTCCACCAGCTTCTCAAAGAGGGTGAGTATTCTTAGGGAGATATCCCCCCCTAAAAAGGAAAGACTAATTTGGAAAGATACATGCACCACAGCATTCATTGCAGTACTATTTACAATAACCAAGATATGGAATCTACCCAGGTGTCCATCAACAGAGGAATAAAGAGGATGTGGTGTATATGTATAGACACACAGTGGAATACTACTCAGCCATAAAATGAAGGAAATTTTGTCATTTGCAACAACATGGATGGACTTGGAGAGTATTACGCTTAGTGAAATAAGTCAGAGAAAGACAAACACTGTATGATATCACTTGTATGTGGAACCTAAAAAGTAAAGCAAGCTTGTGACTATGACCCAAAGAAAGAAACTAAACTCACCAATATAGAGAACAAACTAGTGACTATCAGTGGGGGAGAAAAAGTCGGGAAGGACAAGATCCTAGTAACGGATGCCTAGGTACAAACTACTGTATATGAAATAAATAAGCTTCAAGGACATATTGTGCAGCACATGGAATATAGCAATATGTCATAAGAACTATAAACGGACTATAACTTTTAAAAACTGTGAATCACTATGTTGTATCCCTGAACTTCATAATATTGCACATCAACTATAACTCAATTAAAAATATGTAAATACAAAGAAACAAAATCAACCAATAAAACAGAGTGACTGATTCCTTAATTTTTTTAAGTGTTTTTTTAATTTAATTTTATTTTTAAGCTTTACAAATTGTATTAGTTTTGCCAAATATCAAAACGAATCCGCCACAGGTATACATGTGTTCCCCATCCTGAACCCTCCTGCCTCCTCCCTCCCCACACCATCCCTCTGAGTTGTCCCAGTGCACTAGCCCCAAGCATCCGAGACAAATAAGGGTGACACTGTACAGGCTTTGGTCGGAATAGTGACTAGTTTCCAAAGCTTCAGGTGGGAATATGAACCTGAAATCTGTCCCAGTGTGACTCTTGGATAGCTTCCCAGATTAAAAATACAAGATTGAGAGACAACAACCTCTGTTTCTGTGCTCTTTCCCACATCTATTGAGAATAAGAAATAGTGGGCCCACGGATACAAGAGAAACTCACAGGAGAACAGCTTGAAGATACGGGGAAGTTGCAAAGACGATAGCACAGATATTCTGCTGATTTTATGGCATAAGATGGGCTTGAAGCATTTTCCAAAGGAGGAAGAATCAGAAGTGGCTTTATTCATCACAAATTAGTTGATTTTTACATAAGAACATCCAACGAATAGCTCTGCTTTCCTGGTTTGACTGGCAGAAAGCTATACAAGCAGAGCACGGTAAATAGCTCCACAGCCCACGCTTCATTTATACTTATTATTTATCCTCTGGATAAACAAAGTTAGAAATAGAAAATATTAATTCAGCTTCTAAAGTTGTGCACCTAAGAATTTCCTCAGGAAATTCTGATTACTCTCTTTTAAAGAGTAGTAGAAACTATGGGTGTTATTTTGAAGAACCAGTTTTCTTCAGGGGTCATGGTGGTAATGACAACAGTAACAACAATAATGACTAATACTGATTTAGGACTTGCTATGTGCTAGGCACTAACCAATTATTTTTCATGTATTATCTCATTTAGTCCTCCCCCATACCTGTAAACAATCAGTAGCCTGATTGCTTCCACTTAAAGATGAGGAAATTGGAGCCTAGAAAGGTTGTGATTTGTGTAGACACACAGTAAGCTCCAGGGCCAGATTCCAAACCCAGCTGCCCTACCTTCCTACAAAACTTCACACTGGGGACTTTCCTGGTGGTCCAGTGGCTAAGATTCCAAGTTCCCAGTGCAGAGGGCCTGGGTCAATCCCCGATGAGGGAACTAGATCCCACAGGTCACACCTAAGAGTTCACATGCAGCAACTAAGACCCAGGGCAGCCAAATAAACTAATTAAAATAGTTTTTAAATTGAGATTTAAAAAAATTCACACTGATCAACAGGTAGACAATACTTTGGCAAAAGATGTATAAACAGGAATGTTGAGTGCAGCATCTTTTAAAAGAATTTAACATTTGAAAAAAGCTTGTTCATCATAAGCAACTGATTAAATTAATGAAGGTCCCTCCATCCAACAGGTTTACGCATCTGGTAGGAACTATATTGCAAAAAGCATGGATAATATGATCCAATTTTAGTTGAAACAGCATTTTACCAGTATTTACATATATGAAAATATCTGGAAAATTACACAGAAGACAACAACGATCATTTTGAAGTGATAGGATCCAAGGTAAATGAAAACATGAATTTCCAACTTTTCCTACAACAATTACCTAATAAAGAATAGAATAAAATCTTTAAACATCACACTACTCCTTTTCCCTGAGAGATCCTGCTTCCAGCTTGAGCTCCAGACTGGAAACCGACTGCACTCAGGTGCTCTGTCATTATCCTCTCTGGGCTTCCTATTCCGCATATGTAATAACAAGAAGGCGGTTTAATTTCAAAAATTCCTTCCAGCTCTAATGTTCTTTGACTTGGTCCATATCATTCCTAGGGAAGTTCTTTACCAAAAAAGGAAACACAAAAAGGGCTGTGGGGATTTAATCTCCATAAAACGTCTTGTCACACCTTCCCTGTTGTCAACTAACAATGTTGTGATAATTTCAGGAGAACAGCCAAAGGGCCTCAGCCATACATACACATGTCCATTCTCCCCCAAATCGCCCTCCCATCCAGGCTGCCACATAACATTCACCAGTCTCCACTCTTTTTTAAGATTCTTTCCTCAGTACAGAGTACTGAGTTCCCTCTGCTACACAGTAGGTCCTTCTTTGTCATCTATTATGTATATATTAGAGTGTGTAAGACAACCCCAGTCTCCCGAGAAAGACGATTTTTAACCTACACACTAACAGACAAACAAAACACACTGGACGCCGAAACAACACACCCGGCAACTGGAGCCAAAAAAGAAACAAAACCAATACAGTATTGTAATTAGCCTCCAATTAAAATAAATAAATTTAAATTAAAAAAAAAAAAGAAAAGCAAACTGGCTAAACACAGTCCCCGGTCCCGTTCTCAGTCCATAGATTCTTGGTTTCTTTCTTAAGATCACCTGTTACTTATTACATCAGAAAATGATAATAATAATAATAATAACTAACCTTTATTTCTCGGCTATCCATAAGGCCATTTAGGGCTGCCCTGGTAGCTCCGCGGTAAAGAATCTGCTTGCCAATGCTGGAGACAGAAGAGACATGGGTTCGATCCCTGGGCCACAAAGATCCCCTCGGGTAGGAAATGGCAACCCACTCCGGTATTCTTGCCCGGAAAATTCCGTGGCTAGAGAAGCCTGCCGGGGTACAGTCCATGGACTCGCCAAGAGTCGGACACGACTTAGCCACTGAGCACACAGGAGTAGGCGAACTCATGCGGGGCAAAGGAGAGAGTCTGTTTCTTAGAAAGGCGGGGTCTGGCGGTGGCGGCCTTGACTCTCCCGCGCCCTCTGCTGGGGAGTTGGCTCCACGCTGACTCTCCGCACTTGGCCTTCCCTAGGAGCTTCTCGCACTTCGTGCGTTGATGTGAGACTGCTAGGTGACAAGGGGGGAACTGGAGGTTACTAGGGGCTGCAGTGGGGACGTGTGGAGTCTGAGAAGTGAGGTGCAGACTGAGGGCGGTGTGGGAGTCTGTGGGGCGGAGAGCGATGTGCAGCCTGCGGGATGCAGGGTCACCAAGATCTACTTTCCGCTATGCGAGTGTGGTCCTGGCATCACCGGTGGCGTCTCCCGCGCCCCGCAGCCCTTTGCTCTGCTTAGGAAAATGGTAGAAGGCGGGGGCGAGGGCCAGTTTCCCTGGAGCCTTTTAAGCCTGCCTCCTTCCCATAAACTGTAAAACCTGCCCTTACAAGGAAAGCGCTGTGTTTTCTATTAGCCTTCCCGCAGGGCCGTTTATCAGCAATCTGTATTATGAAAACGGAGGACGTTTTTCAACAATTGTAAATCCTGAAACTATGTCTTGCAGGTCCTTGGCCAGGGGCCAGTTCCCCGAGAGTCACTGCTCAGGAGTCTTCCAAACTGACTTGCTCCACACCCCACTTCTCCCCCACCCCTACTTTCCATCCCCTTAGCAAATACTTTCCAAGATGCCTATTCACCTAAGAACTGTAATTCTGAGATCTCACCCATTCATGTCCACTTGCTAGTTGTGTGGCATCAGGTACGTCACTACTCAGATAACAGCATCAACCTCTACAGAATGGGTGAGTAAACCTCCTTTATTCACTCATTCCACCTGTGTCAACTGAGCACCTATTCCATTTGGGCCCTGGGCTAGGTGCTGGGAAGACCTCAGGGAGAAAGACAGATGCTTTCCTTCCTGTCATGGAATTTGCCTCCCAACCAGGGACCCAGACAGTAAACCAATAAATACACAAATGGTGATGTGTCAGTGTAAGGAACGTGGTACAAGGAGAGAGAATACATGGATTCTGACTTGGGTTGTAAGGTCAAGGAAGGCCACTCAGGAAGGGACACAAAAGCGTAACCTGAAGGATACCTAAGCCGGATGAAAGTTGCTGGGCCAAAATGCTGAATCTAAGAAAGGTGCAGGAGTGGCTAGATATCAGGAGTGAGGAAAGAGGCTCCAAAGGAGTTTGCAGAAGTAACCAGGGGACCCTTGGTGTTGTACCTTCTATGGATTTGGACAAATGTACTAAGGACGTCTATCCATCATTATACTGTCAAACAGAGTATTTTCACTGCCTCGCAAACCCTCTGTGTTCTTCCTACTCCTCCCTCCTCCCTCTGCCTGGCAACCACTGAACTTTTTTCTGTTTTTGGTCTGTCTCCATACTTCTGCCTTTCCCACAATGGCATATAAATGGACTCATTCAGCATGTACCCTTTTGAAACGGGCTTCTTTCACTTAGTAATAATGCATTTAACGGTCTTCCATATCTTTTAGTGGACTTTTTTCAGATATTTTAATGTATCCAAGTGTGGGGAAATGAAAGTCACTCAATCGTGTCCAAGTCTTTGCTACCACATGGACTATACAGTCCATGAAATTATCCAGGATAGAATACTGGAGTGGGTGGCCTTTTCCTTCTCCAGGGGACCTTTCCAACCCAGGGATCAAACCCAGGTCTCCCGCACTGCAGGTGGATTCTTTCCCAGCTGCGCCACAAGGGAAGCCCTGATGTATCCAAAGAGCTAAAGAAAACAATGTCTAAAATCTAAAGGAAAGATTCCACTCCAATAAGAGCTTGCAAGTCATCATTCCCACCCTCAGAAGAAAAAATATGAACAGATTAAAAATCAATGACCATTCTTGGCTACATCACAGAATTGAGGTCATGGGACAAATTGTAATCCCTGAACCGGAGAAAGAGCTGGTTCTCGAGATTACAGATTATAGTGAACACAGATCAGCACACCTGAGGCAGAAAATGCTGAAATCTAAAACCTGGAACTTCAAAGGTAGCTTCAATGAATTGCTGGTGACTGAGTGTGGACTAACTTGAGAATTAAAAATTCCTAGGGACCTAATCAAAGCAACCCCCACCCCCACAATCATGGTGTTTACTCCTAGGATCCTCAACACGTTTTCTTGGTAAAGATCAGAGAAATATTGCCTCCTGTTTGACCAAGAAAGAGGGGAGAAGTAACCATCTGGAAACAAGCCAAGAGCATTCTTCGTAACAATGGCCTACCCAGCAAGGGAGAAGACTTCACCAGAGCCTTCTTGGACTTGGGGTAAGGGAAATTACCAAACTTCCAATCCCCTAGACATTGACCTTCGCAGAAGAGAAGAAAAAAGCTGAGGACTACTTGTGAAGGTCATAGTCCAGGGGGTCAGGGACACTAAACAACTGAGCCCAAACGATGAGATTATAGAACGTGTCTCCTCAACCCAGACCTGACCAAACATCAACAAGGTCTCCTTATAATGCAGTGGGTCACAGATGAAAGAACGGAAGGCTCAGACTCTATTTAAGAAGCGGTCTATGGGAAACGAAAGACGCCAGAAGGCAAAAACAAAACACTTGTGGAAATTGAATCCTCTGATACTACAGATACAGAAAACTGTAAACACAGCATATCTCTTCGCCAGACAAAAATAAGATGTCATACAAAGGCCTGTGTACTTCCAAATACCTGATCATTATTGGCTTTCAACGACAACTAAAAGATGCATAGCCTGATAAAAGGAAAGAAGAAATAGTCTGAAGAGACAAAGCAAGTGTCAGAAGCAGATTCAGGTATAGCAGAGATATGAAATTATCTGACTGAGAATTTAAAATAGATCGATATGCTAGGGCTCCAGTGGAAAAGGTGGACAACTTGCAAGAACAGATGGATAATGTAAACAGAGAGATAGAAACCCTTAGAAAGAATATAAAGGAAATAGTAGAATAAAAAACTGCAAAGAAATAAAGAATATATTTAATGGATGCATCAGATGATTGGAAAGGGCTGAGATTAGAATCAGAGAGTTTGAAGATTTATCAGTAGAACCCCCCTCAAACTGAAATGTAGAGAAAAAATTAATAAAACATAGAATAGAATATCTTCCAATCACTGTGGGACAATTACAAAAGGTATAACAGGTATAATGGGACTACACAAAGCAAAGAAAGAGAAAAGAAAGAGAGGAAGTATTTGAAGTAATAATAGCTGGGATTTTTCTAAAATTAGTGAGAGGTCAACACATCTAGGAAGTTCAGAGAACACCAAGCAATATAAACGTCAAAAGGAAAAAAAAAAAAACACACCTAGGCATATCATATTCAAATTGCAGAAAACCAAACACAGAGAAAATCTTGAAAAAAGCAGAGAATAAAAACACCTTACGTAACATGTATATTCGGAGAAGGCAATGGCACCCCACTCCAGTACTCTTGCCTGGAAAATCCCATGGACAGAGGAGCCTGGTAGGCTGCAGTCCATGGGGTCGCTAAGAGTCGGACACGACTGAGCGACTTCACTTTCACTTTTCACTTTCATGCATTGGAGAAGGAAATGGCAACCCACTCGTGTTCTTGCCTGGAGAATCCCAGGGATGGCGGAGCCTGCTGGGCTGCTGTCTATGGGGTCGCACAGAGTCGGACACGACTGAAGTGACTTAGCACCAATATGTATATTATCATATGTGAAACGGATTGCCAGTCCAGGCTTGATGCATGATACAGGGTGCTCGGGCTGGTGCACTGGGATTACCCAGAGGGATGGGATGGGGAGGGAGGTGGGAGGGGGTTCAGGATGGGGAACACATGTACACCCGTGGCATATTCATGTCAATATATGGCAAAACCAGTACAATATTATAAAGTAATTAGCCTCCAAAAATTTAATTAATTAATTAATTAAAAAGAAAACACACACCTTACCTAGAGAGGAACACAGGTGGTCCCTGCAGGGAGTCTTGCTCTATATGCCAGTCTGAGTCTTGCCAGAAGCCTGACCGAATGGCAAGGCCATTAGCCATGTGGTTCACGGTTCAGTGAAGATACAGCAAGCCTTCTTGTTGAAGTGACCTGGACAGACATCCACACTGCATGAGGCTCTGCCCATTGCAATGAGCATCCCTCGCCACACTCAGTAAGGGAAAGGGCGGTCTCAGATTCAATGGCAGCTGTGCCCCATTCCTGCTTGTTTGTAGTTGACTGGGAGGAGCCATCAGGTGTGCTGATCAGGCCCACTTATGGTCCAGGACAGGGGTCCCCAATCCCCGGGATCTAATGCCTGATGATCTAAGTGGAGTTGATGTCATGATAATAAAAACGAAGTGCACAATAAATGTAACCTGCTTGAATCGTCCTGAAACCACCATGACCCCACCCCGTCCATGGAAAATTCTCTTCCACGAAACTGGTTCTTGTGCTAAAAAAGTTGGGATTGGTGATCCAGGAGGTCTTTGTACCTGGACCCTCACAGGGCCAGTGGAAGCAGTGGCTCTTTGGGCAATGTGCCAGGGAGCCAAAGAGACACCCCTGAGAACCTTTCAGGGAGTTGTGAGACCCCATCTGCTCTGCATTTTGCTCATTCCTGTATGTACCATTTCTATATAAGATTCCTGAACCACCTCCATCAGGTGAGTTGAGACATCTGCTTGGATCCATGCCATGACTAGAATTTATGATCTTAAGATTACTAAGGGGCTTCTCTGGTGGTCCAGTGGTTAAGAATCCACTTTCCAGTGCAGGGGATGCAGCTTTGATCTCTGGTCAGGGAACTAACATCCTACATGGCTCGGAGCTACTTAGCCACATGCGCCCACAACTACAGAGCCCGTGTGCCTTTATGAATTATCCCACATGCCGCAACTAAGACCTGACATAGCCAAATAAATAAGTAAATATTTTTTAAAAGATTACTTCACAGCCATGAATCATGTGCACAGTATCCTCCAAGGGCTAATAAGAGGCCAGTAACTGTCCTGAGCTGACTAAGACACTGGGCCTCTCTGGTTCATCTCCAGATTCACCAGCAAAGGTGAAATCCAGGGCCATCACCATGCAGACTCTAGTGGGACTCTGTCAGGTTCTTCATAATCTGCTTCCTGACCCCAGATTAGAGTTCCTTAGTGGGGATAGCCCATGAATCTCCCTTGAAGCCCTGGGATTGAGTGAGTGGACACAGAGATGTCTTTGGGAAAGCCCTTGCCCAGATGGTCCAGAAGAGGGTACCTGAATACCATTTGTATGTTGTTCTTTCCATTGGTCTGTGCTGTGCTGAGTTGCTCAGTCCGGCCCTTTCTGAGCTCCCCAAGCTCCTCTGTCCATGGGGATCCTCCAGGCTAGAATACTGGAGTGGGTTGCCATGCCCTCCTCCAGGGGATCTTCCCAACCAGGGACTGAACCCAGGTCTCCCACATTGCAGATGGATTGTTTACCATCTGAGCCACCAGAGAAGCCCATGAATATTGGCATGGGTGGCCTATGCCTTCTCCAGGTTATCTTCCTGACCTAGACATTGGTCTTGGGTCTCTTGCACTGCAGGTGGATTTTTTTGCCAACTGAGCTACCAGGAAAGCCCCAACTTTTGCTACTTCTTCAGTAACTATTTTTTTCCCTTCTGTGGCCAGGAAGAGGGGAGAATTCTGATTTGGGTCCTGCTATGGCACCAGAAGTTCATAGCAGTTGATCTGATGGGTTTTGTGGGATTCAGGTAAGAGAGCAGAATGGCGGCCAGTCTCCAGCATCAGTAGTATTCATAGCTCTGGAGTGCGTGTGCTCATCAGTGAGGGGCCATGCAAATCCTCCTTCTTTCTTGGCTGCCTGGCATTGACCTTAGTGAGGGAGAGCTCAAGACACATCGGACCTTGTGGCACTGAGAAAATTCTCCCCGCTTCTGGGAAGCAGTGGGCTCTTTTTATCCCTCTACTTCTTTGTTCTGTCTGCTGTATTAGTGTCTTCATCATCTTCGTGGTAGCAAATGTTTATTGAACACCTACAGCTTGCCAGGTTTTCTTGAGTGCTCCACGTGAATCTCTTCATTTTCTTTTCAGCTCTATGAACTAACTACTATTAAGATCCCGTTGTACGGATGAGGTTCAGAAAGCTGTAACAGTTTGTTCAAAGTCACAGAGCCAGTCTGTGGCAGAGCTCTGATTTGAATCCGAGTCCACAGTTTGTTTTCTTCCTATGAAGCCAGCTGCCTCTCACATTTCCTCCTCCCCACCCACATGCCTCTCCCTCTCCAGGTCGTCTCAGTGGCATAGTCTCCGTGTGGGTCCTGGGTTTGCGTGCTGTCCTCCAGGCAGTGAGCTCAGAGATGGCACTTAGCCAAGCACTTCCCTTTCTTTGTTGGGACGGAGGCATTGTCTTAACAGGAGAAACCAGCCACTCCATATACAAGCACCATGGTTAAGGGCAGGGGCCCCAAACCTTGGAGATCTCATAGACTAGTAATATTAGTATTGATCATGGAATCTAGTCCCATCACCTCATGGGAAATAGATGGAGAAACAGTGGAAACAGTGTCAGACTTTATTTTGGGGGACTCCAAAATCACTGCAGATGGTGATTGCAGCGATGAAATTAAAAGACGCTTACTCTTTGGAAGGAAAGTTATGACCAACCTAGATAGCATATTCAAAAGCAGAGACATTACTTTGCCAACAAAGGTCCATCTAGTCAAGGCTATGGTTTTTGCAGTGGTTATGTATGGATGTGAGAGTTGGACTGTGAAGAAAGCTGAGCACCGAAGAATTGATGCTTTTGAACTGTGGTGTTGGAAAAGACTCTTGAGAGTCCCTTGGACTGCAAGGAGATCCAACCTGTCAATCCTAAAGGATATCAGTCCTGGGTGTTCATTGGAAGGACTGATGCTGAAGCTGAAACTCCAATACTTTGGCCACCTCATGCGAAGAGTTGACTCATTGGAAAAGACTCTGATGCTGGGAAGGATTGGGGGCAGGAGGAGAAGGGGACGACAGAGGATGAGATGGCTGGATGGCATCACTGACTCGATGGACGTGAGTCTGAGTGAACTCCAGGAGTTGGTGGTGGACAGGGAGGCCTGGCGTGCTGCGATTCGTGGGGTCACAAAGAGTCGGACACAACTGAGCAACTCAACTGAACTGAATATTAGTAAAATAAAACTGGGTTTGGACAGAGGTCATAATCTTTTCATTTTACCAATTAAGACCTTGTCATTCTCCTCCTACTACTAATATTAATAATAGAAATAATATCTAAAGCTTATAGAGAAAGATTACCACGTACCATATACTATTCTCAGTCTTTCAATGAATTACCTGATTTAATCCTCACAAAAATCATATTTAGTAGGCATTATTGTTTTCCCCATTTTGGAGACAAGGAAATTGACAAAAGAAAGGTATTGTAAATTACTCCTGACTCTGCTGAAAACCATTATAGTATATTGTCTCTCATCTGTGTTTAATAAAAGATATTTTTTAAAGAAACCATCAAAGGACTTCCCTGGTGGCCCAATGGTTAAGACTCTGCACTTCCACTGCAGGGGGCATGGGTTCAATTCCTGGTTGGGGAGCAAAGATCCTGACTGCCACAGTGTGTGGCAAAAAAAAACAGATAAGAAAAGAAAAAAATAAACCATCAAGCACAGCCAGAGGCCCTGATCTCAGAATTTAGGAATAACCAACTAATAGCACGGACAGTTCTGGGTTTGTCTTGGGCAAAGCAAATACTGTCTCTCTCTCTCCCTTTTTGCAGTTTAATGTGAAAGTACTAATATATGCTTTGAGAAGTAAACGTCTAGATAAATACTGAGACCTTGACCCAGTGACTGGCACATAAGAATACAGTACATACCAGCTGCGACATTTATCATTGTAATTCCTTGTGGCACAACCCTGCAAACTAACCTCTTGCTGGGAGGAAACTGAGTAAGGCAACTATGGACTCTTGCTGTTACTGAGGTCAGGTAAGTTTCTGTAACTGACGACACCCTCCTTCCCTCAGCTGCCTCCAATTTCTCCTCCTTGAATGAACTGAAGCAGAGGAGTTTTACTTCCAATTGGTTGATATTGTTGTTGCCATCAGTTCTGTTCAGTTGCTCATTCGTGTCGGACTCGTTGCAATTCATGGACTGCAGTAACTGGGCTTCCCTGTCCATAAACAACTCTCGGGGCTTGCTCTAATTCATATCCATCAAGTAGGTGATGTCCCCTTCTCCTCCTGCCTTCAATCTTTCCCAGCATCAGGGTCTTTCCAATGAGTAAATTCTTTCCATCAGGTAGCCAAAGTAATTGGAGCTTCAGCTTCAGCATTAGTCCTTCCAAAGAATATTCAGGACTGATTTCCTTTAAGATTGACTGGTTTGATCTCTTTGCTGTCCAAGGGATTCTCAACAGTCTTCTCCAACACCACAGTTCAAAAGCATCAATTCTTCGGCGCTCAGCTTTCTTTATAGGCCAACTCTCACATCCACATATGACTACTGGAAAAACCAGAGCTTTGAGTAGACGGGCCTTTGCCAGTGAAGTCATGTCTCTGCTTTTCAATATGCTGTCTAGGTTGGTCACAGCTTTTCTTCCAAGGAGCAAGTGTCTTAATTTCATGGCTGCAGTCACCATCTTCAGTGATTTGGAGCCCCAAAAGATAAGTCTGTTATTGTTTCCATTGTTTCCCCATCTATTTGCCATGAAGTGATGGCATGGTGTTCCTTTTTTGAGTGTGGAGTTTTAAGCCAGCTTTTTCACTCTCCTCTTTCACTTTGATCAAGAATCTCTTTAGTTCCTCTTCACTTTCAGCCATAGGGGTGGTGTCATCTGTATATCTGAGGTTATTGATATTTCTCCTGGCAATCTTGATTCCAGCTTGTGATTCATCCAGCCTGGCATTTTGCATGATGTACTCTGCATATAAGTTAAATAAACAGGGTGACAATCTACTCGTTTCCCAATTTGGAACCAGTTCACTGTTCCATGTCTGGTTCTAACTGTTGTTTCTTGATCCGCCTTCAGATTTCTCAGGAGGCAGGTAAGGTGGCCTGATATCCCCATCTCTTGAAGAATTTCCCAGAGTTTGATGTGATCCACACAGTCAAAGGCTTTGGCATAGCCAATAAAGCAGAAGTAGATGTTTGTCTGGAATTCTCTTGCTTTTTCTATGATCCCACAGATGTCAGCAATTTGATCTCTAGTTCCTCTGCCTTTTCTAAATCCAGCGTAAACATCTGGAGGTTCTCAGTTCACATACGGTTGAAGCCTAACTTGGGGAATTTTGAGAAATACATTGCTAGCATGTGAGATGAGTGCAACCGAGTGGTAGTTGGAACATTCTTTTGCGTTGCCTTTCTTTGAGATTGGAATGAAAACTGACCTGTTCCAGTCCTGTGGCCACTGCTGAGTTTTCCAAATTTGCTGGCACATTGAGTGCAGCACTTTCACAGCATCATCTTCAGGATTTGAAATAGCTCAGCTGTTGCCATAGCAGCACTCAAACTTTCCATCTGAAAACCCTAGGGAACAGGGAGTCATAAACTTCTTCTGAGGCTTCTGCTGCAGCTGCTTGCAGGTTGGATGGCCACTCAGGTATTTATTTATTTATTTTTCACTGAAGGATAATTGCTTTACAGGATTCTGTTGGTTTCTGCCCAACATCAACATGAATCAGCCATAGGTGTACATATGTCCCCTCCCTCTTGAATCTCCCTCCCACTTCCCTCCCCATCCCACCCCTCTAGGTTGTTACAATGCCCCTGTTTGAGTTCCCTAAGTCATACAGCAAATTCCCAATGGCTATCTATTTTACATATGGTAATATATGGTTCCATGTTCCTCTCTGTATGCATCATGCCTTCACTAAGGTATTGAGGGTTAGTAAGGGAGGGCTCCTCAAAAGTCATCGGCAGTGGTTCTCCCCATTCATCACCCAGACCCCAAACTTGACCATGCTCTTGACCTCTCACACCCATTCTGCCAAATAGCCTCTCATCAGGAAGGTAAAGGGAGAAAAGGAACTAGGAAAGGACAGGGCGTGCTGCTGTGCTAAGTCGATTCAGTCGTGTCCAACTCTCTGTGACGCCATGGACTGTAGCCCAGCAGGCTCCTCTGTCCGTGGGATTCTCCAGGCAAGAACACTGGAGTGGGTTGCCATGCCTTCCTCCAGGGGATCTTCCTGAGCCAGGGATAGAACCCCAGTCTCTTATGTCTCTGGGAGTGTTCTTTACCCCTAGCACCCCCTGGGAAAGGCCCTTAGGAGAGAGGATCAAGAATGATGTCTCTCACTCATATGTGAGAATAAAATCCCATCCTTTTCCTTCTCATGTTGGAGCACAGGGCTCCATGAGGGGGTTCTAAATAGGACCTTTCCATAAATAAACACCCTGCTTCATTGGCTTGGCCTTAGACGTCTTGGATTTGGTTCCAAGTCAATTCATCAAAAGCCATCATTTTACCAAAAGTCAAGACACAATGACCAAATGAACAAGTGGGTCATTCTTTGAAGGATTAAGTTACTATATGACTAATGTGCCAGAGCTTACCAAACTTACTGACTTACCAAAAACTTTATTGTTGTTTTATGTATTTATTTCAACTTGTTACTTAACATACAATAATGCACATATTTAATGTATATAGTTTGACGAGTTTGGATATATATATAAAACCATGATACCATCACAATGTTATTTAAGAGAAGAAATAGTCTGTTTTTTTAAAATATTCTACTTATTTATTTTTCCGTGCTGGGTCTTTGCTGTGGCAGGAGAGATCTTCCATTTCATTGCAGTGTGTGGGCTCTTTAGTTGCAGCATGTGAACTCTTAGTTGCTGTGTGTGGCATCCAGCTCCTTGACCAGTGTTCCAACCCGGGCCCCCAGCATTGGGAGTGCAGAGTCCCAGCCACTGAACCACCAGAGAAGTCCCAATGCTGTTATTTTTAAATCTAGAGTTTAATGTGGTTTCCTTTGGGAATTGGCATGGCCAAGTGCCGGTGCCAGCTGGCAAAGTCGATCAGGTCCCGAGAACGTGCACGGCGTGGCTGAGAAAGAAAACTACAGCAAAGGAATACTACAACAAAGATGGGGTCGAGAGGTTCAGACACATCTCCACAAAGGGAAGCGGTCTGACACCGACTTTATTCAGCATCTTATATTCATACAGGACAGCATGAGAAAGACAAGACAGTTAACTTTTTTCTTGGTTGACCTATACATCTTACAAACAGTTACAAGAAATCTTGAGAGCATGGGAATGGCACCCTGTTATTATTTCTTACACCAGATAACATTTCCCTGTGCGTGAGAAGTTTGCCCAGAACTCCAGGTGTCTGCAGTAAATAAGCACCTAATCTCTGGGGTGGTGGGACAGAGAGCTATGTTTGCAAGCAAACCCTCAAGGACTGAGGCAGCTCCCAGAGCTGTGTCCTTCAGACAAAGGACCCCGTTCTCACGGGCAGCTCCCCGCAGCCAAGGGCTGGAGAGAGCCAGTTCCATAAGGTTCTAGGCCTGGACACTCCCCCTCCCCATTCTTTAGTCCCTCCTTCCTCTGGGATAGGCAACTGGAGAAGACTCTCTTCCTCTGCCAGCAAATGATCCCCTCCTCGATCCCAACCCCCAGCTACAAGGGGAATTTGGCTGATGGCCTTCTCCTTCTTCCTCACATACCCTTTCCTGGGCGGTTTCCACCTGGGAATTCCATTTGAAGAAGAAAGGCAAGGTCTTCCTGCTTCTCTTAAATAATGTGATTATACTGCATCAGTGCTCAGGGACCACTCCTCCTGGCTTGAGGCAGCACTCAACCAAGAGCCTTCTTTGCAGTGTTAAATTAGCTGGAACCCAGGTTCTCCCCAGGATGTTGAAGGTGACAAAATATATCTGGAGGCCACATGATCAACTCTGAGCTGGGGAAGGAGGGCTAAGCTTTCCACCTCTGGGAGAAGGGAGGGAGACTGGAAAGTCTCACACTGGCCTAGACAGAGTTTCCTCTTGCATTTCCTCTACAGAGCCAGGAACTCCCCCTCCTGCTAGAGTGGTTTCTATCTGTGCCCCCACCCCACCCCGCATATCCTCCGCAAAAGGGAAGGTGGTGAACAGAACTGGGAGAGAACCAGATGAACACCCAGCTCCCTCTCCTCCATAAAGCCCTATGAGCAGCCCCTGTAGAAGTGGCCCTTGGGGTCCTTGCCTCTGACCTCATCACCATGAATGTGGCTCAAGCCTGCTTTGGAACACATTCTCCTCCCTTGAAGACTCAAGCGACCCGTCTTGCACATCTAGGTGCTCCCAATGGTGCAGGGTGGGGGAAGGACGGGTGTTGGAGATGAGGGTTGAAGAGAATGGATGGGTCTCGGTACACCCCTCCTGGGCACCTGGGAAACTTCAGAGATGTGTGTGGCTTACTGATGGTGACTGTGGAGCAGCAGTTTCCATCAGATGCACTAACCCCATGTGACACACAGAACAAATATGCAGAGAATTCACTACTTTATTGAAAACACAGAAAACGGGCCCTAAAATAGTGGGTCAGTGACTCAGCATGTGTATGTAAGACACTTGGCAGGCACTTGGCAGGCCCTGTGTGCTTGATGCTGAGGTATCAGAACTTCAATCTGGCTCAAAGGCACTTTCGACAAAGCTGTCATGGAGACCATTCAAGAGGAAACGGGGCTACAGAAAGGCCACCGGTGGTAGGGGACCAGGCAAGGCCGTGAGGGCAGCCGGAGTGAATGGAGGGTGGTAGAATCCAGGGCAGAGGAGGCAGAAACAGCGGGGGTAAGGGCAGCATGGGCATCAAGGGCGGCCTGGGGGGCATGGAAGGCAAGGGTATCAGCTCCAGGGGCATCGGCTCCAGAGGGACCCAGACCCAATCCGGGTCCTGAACGAGGACGGTGTTGCAGGGTCCACCCCTGTTGCTGACCACACGGTGGGCCGGGAGCAGGGGCGGCGCATCTCTGAACCTCAGTGCTCTCTGACATTTCCTCCACCTGGTCCTTCTGTGCTTAAACCACACCTCCAGTCAGAGAGAAAAAGGGGGCTGGGTTAGTACATGGACCAGTTAATGTCAGACAGGAAAAAACGGAGCAGGGAAATCTTGGTGACTTGAAGATGGGAAACTACACCAGGAGAAGAAGCTATTTCCTTCTGGTTAAAATTTTTTAGGACATTTACTTAAAGGCCCTCCCATCAGCCCCCCCTACCCCCCACCCCCAGCAAGTGAGCACTGATGATGTGCCTGGCTCTGGACTGGCTTCTCGCCTTGTCTCTCCTCCCACCTATTACTATTCGTGCCACTAACGCCACTCACTAGGCAGGCGCACCTTCGTGGTGGGGGAAGTTGAGCACATGATAAAGTGGGTGCCTTTTAAAATCATACTGAGAGTAACGGGACCCATTTTGAATGACCCATCTTTGGTGCACAGTAAATAATCAATAGGCACGGGCTGGGTTTGTAAATAAAAGCTGTCCTCAGGGACTGCTGCGACGGTTATAGAGACAGAGCTGGTGTTGTCAGTGAGGTTTGGTCGTGGGGGCCCAGGGACTCTGTGGTTCGTCTGCTGACACCAGTGGAGTGGAAGCCCTGGACACAGCCTCAGTACCAGACTGCAGATCAGAGAGGTTTAGACTGCTGCTGCTTAGTGGCTTCAGTCCGTCCGACTCTGGGCGACCCTATGGACTGCAGCCTGCCAGGCTCCTCTGTCCGTGAAACAAAGTCGGCCCAAAGTGACTAACATTCTTAAAATCTCGGCCGGCCAAGAGATGGCGGGGAGGACGAAACCACTGTTGCCTTTCTCAGCTCTGCACTCTCCACCCTGCCCCGCCCTCCAAATTTGCCCAGGCTCAGGACCCAGTCAGCTCCTTCTGCTCTGGGTGCGGCTGCAGGACCTTGGACCAGAGTCTCTCGTGCCCAGCACAGCCCTGCTCTCTAGGCGCTGCCTCTCAACCAGGAGAGCCTCATTGTCCCCTCATGATTAAGGCAAGAGCATGCAACCTGCATATTAGGAAGAGAATTGACAAACACGTGGGTCAGGATTCACAAAATGGCTCCTTCCGAAATATGAGCCAACTTTCAACAACTGAAAGAAAAACCTGTGCTGTGGGTGCCACTGCTCCCTCAGCATCCCACTTGTTGGAATTACATCATATTTAATGTTTTTGGATGTTTTCACTCTGCAAGTTTTACATGAAACCAAAGGCCTCCTCTCTCTATTGCCTCATTTTTCCTCTCCCATCTTAGTATCTGGGCCCTTCTGATGCATGAATAGGTAGTCTTAAGGAGCCACATTAATAGAGCTCATTTTGGAGGGGGGGATAGAGTGTACCAGGGATCAAATCTGCATAAAGATAAGCAAAATGCAAAACTGGCTAACTGAAGTGCTGGCGGCTACTACTTCCATATTCCCAGTACTGCTTTCATAGAGTAACTCTTGCTGTATGTGAAAACAAGGGGAGGTGTGCATTAAATATTTCTTTGGGAAATTCGTGCCACAGAATTTGGAAATAGATGGGAACATTCTCTCTTTTCCCTTATTTGTTTCCTGTGGGTCCTTTTCCCCTTCAGAATTCCACTAAGAGACCAGTATGTAAACCCCGGAGAAGCATGTCACCAAAACTTCAGGTTTTCTTTCCCAGTGAACTTGCTTTGTCTTCATGAGAGAGCAGACGCCTGGGCCTCCCAAGCCCTGGCCAGACCTGACTGTGAGCCCAGCCCCTGGCCTCGGGCTCCCAGCCTTGCTTTGCAGACCCCCACCCGCACCCCCACCCCGACCAGGTCTGCAGCCCGCATCCTTCACTGCCCTCACACAGGGACTCTGCAGCAAAGCAAATAATAAAACCTTCCTGATTTTTCTTCCTTCCTTTCTTAATTTTATACTTTAAAAAAATATTCCCTTGATACAACTTACTCTGTTCTAAGAACAAATATTCAGTTTCTGTGCCTGGAGGTACCAAGTAGTCATTACCATCTAGGTAAATGGGCAAGTACTTCAAATTAACACAAGTAATGTTAACACAAATTAACACAAGTCCATGGTTGAGAGCCATGGACCATGGGCCATCAGAGAGAAATTCTTCAAAACCAATCCCTGAAAATAGTATGAAAAGGGCAGAAAAAAATCCTTAGACATTAGAAATTGCTCAAAATAACATTCACTCATACATCTGGTAGTTTCATAATGTTGCATATATGCAGTATCTCCAATAAATATAGTAATAGTGTCCAATTTTCTCAAACTCACCTTTCTAGGTCAGTGGAAATTTACTCAACTTTTTAAAATATATATATTTAGAGAAATTCCTAAGGGTTGCAAACCTTTCCTTCATCTCCATCATAATGCACAACCTACTTTGTTAGCAATGTTTTCAGGCTGCACTTCAAACAATTTGAGAAAATTAAAATTTACAGCTGAAACTCTACACTGTTGTGAGTGTGAGTATGTGTGTGCTCAGTTGTGTCTGACTCTTTGCAACCCCACAGAGCCTGCCAGGCTCCTCTGTCCACGGTATTTTCCAGGCAAGAATACTGAAGCAGGTTGCCATTTCCTACTCCAGGAGGTCTTCCTAAAATAGGGATGGACCCCACGTCTCTTGTGTCTCCTGCGTTGCTCTACCAAACACACAAAAACAACAGCAGGAGGATCCGGCACTTGGGATTTTAAATCATGCCCCTCCCCATCAGTCTCAGCTAAACTAAACGTACATTTGTTGCTCATATGTTGCTTCCTGAGGTGAATTATTCCCTTGCCCAAATGGCTGAATACTTGAAAATTCACTCCTTGCAGAAAGAGCTGATGCCTGGCTTAAATATTTTAAATAATTTACTATACTTGGACCCTTGAATGCTTAGTCGCTCAGTCGTGTCTGACGCTTTGTGACCCCATGGACTGTAGCCCACCAGGCTCCTCTGTCCATGGGGATTCTCCAGGCAAGAATATTGGAGTGAGTTGCCACTCAAGGGGTGGACCCCCTTAAAACCCAGCTATTTGGTGCATTAATTTAAATAATTCCCAAGTCAGACTCAGTCCCAACATGAGTCCACAGAGAATTGCCCCCTAAAGGAAATCAGTGTTAGAAGGAGTTTACTTTACTGAAGAGGTATCTATTCTGGCCCCAAAGTCCCAGAAGTTCCAATCTTATTTCCCAAACATAATGCAGGCTACAAACACAAACCAAAGTGAGAATGTCCAGGATAAGGTATCCAGTTCCTGAAGTGGGTTTTAGAATGGCTGTTACGCCAAAGTGCTTTTTTTGTTTACTCACCAGTATTCTATGTTCAGTCACTCCCATGCATCTTGCAAGCTCCTGTCTGAGGGGGAAGAATTACAAATATTCAGCATTTGACATTATGCATGAAATGAAATATATGTTGTACATTTCTCACTATTTAAGATATTTACTCAGAGAGTAGCCAAGATAACAGCATAAGAAAACTCTGAGCTTACTTCCTCCCTTGGGCACACCAAAATTACAACTATATACAGAGAGGCTATTGATGAGAATGACCTGAAAGATGACCAGACAAGATCTTCCACAGCTACAGATATAAAGAAGGAGACACAATAAGATGGACAGGAAGGGTGGAGAAGGGGTATAGTCAAGACTCACACCCACAGGTCGGCAACCCATATGTCCTGGGCTTAGTCGCTCAGCTGTGTCCCACTCTTTGGGACGCCATGGACTGGATCCCACCAGGCTCCTCTGTCCATGGGGATTCTCCAGGCAAGAAAACTGGATTGGATTGCCAAGCCCTCCTCCAGGGGATCTTCCCAACCCAGGAGTCAAACCCAGGTCTCCTGCATTGCAGGTGGATTCTTAACCATCTGAGCCACCAGGCAACCAATACACAGGAGGACAATTATAATTGAAGAGATTCACCACAAGAAGCAAGGGGTCTGAGCACACTAGATTTCCTAGCCTGGGGTCCTGTGCTGGGAAGATAAGCTCTCAGAACATTTGGCTTTGAAGACCAGCAGGGCTTCCTTTCAGGAGACCTGGAGCTGTGAGAAATTGAGACTCCACTCTGAAAGGGTGAACCCAAAGTCTCACATGCTCTGGGACCCAGGGCAAAAGCAGTGATTTGAAAGGAGCCTCGGTCAGACCTACCTGTTGATCTGGTGAATCTCCTAAAGAGGCAGGAAACAACTACAGCTCACCCTGGGGACACAGATGCTGGCAGCAGCCATTTTAAGGTGCTCGTTGGACCGTGAGCACTCTGCTGCTGGCAAGGGCCAGTTTGAAATCCTCCCTCTAGATTATTAGTACTGTGACCCAGCCCTCCCCCCAGTCTATTGGCACTAATCCTGGCACACCCCAAACCAAGCCGCTAGCCAGGCAGGGTCACAGCCTCACTCAGCAACAAGTCATTTGCCATAGGAGCTTCTGAGTCCCCAGTCACCCAAGAACCACGCTTGCCCACCAGAGGTCCCAGGACACAGCCCCAAACACCGGTGGGCCAGCAGCCTATGCACTAGGCAATGCCTGGTAACCACCAGACCAGGGGTCCACCCATGGTACTCAGCCCACCACAATGGAAGGGCTCATGCAGCCCATATAGAAAGCACTCCTGGAGCATATAGCTCTGATGACCAGAGGAAGTGACAGAGTGTATTTAATGTGACCAAAGGGGGAAAATCTACAGCAAAGAATACTCTACCTGGAAAAGCTATCATTCAGAGTTGAAGAAGAGATAAAGACTTTTAGAGACAAGTAAAGCTAAGTGTTCAACACCACTAAACATGATTTACAAGAAATATTAAAGGAACTTCTCTAAGCAAAAAAGAAAAGGCTATTAACACAAATAAGAAAAGAATAAAAAGTAAAGTTATAAGCTTTTACACAGCAAAGGAAGCCATAAAGAAAACGAAAGTCCATAGGTTTATGAAACAGAAGAAAGTATTCGCGAATGATGCAATTGACAAGAGCTTAATTTTCAAAATATGCAAACAGCTCATACAACTCAATAACAATGACAAAACAACTCAATCAAAAAATGAGATGACCTAAATTGACATTTCTCCAAAGAAGACGTGTGTGTGTGTGGGCACATATGTGCTCTATCGTGTCCAACTCATTGTGAATGTATGGGACTGTAGCCTGTCAGGCTTCTCTGTGCATGGAATTTCCAAGACAAGAATTCATGGGGTCACAAAGAGTTAGACACAAAGGTGCACACACACACACGTGTCTTCTTTGGAGAAATCTCTGTTTTGGTCTTCTGCCCCTTTTTTGATTGGGTTGGGTTTTTGTTGCTGTTGTTATTAAGTTGTATGAGCTATTTCTGTATTTTTTAAATTAAGCCCAGATATTTCTTCAGAGAAGACATATAGACAGCCATCAAGCACATGAAAAGATTCTCAACACTGCTTATCAAACATCTGGGCATATATCTAGAAAAGAGCAAAATTCTAAGTAGAAAAGATACACATACACCAATGTTCATAATGGCACTGTTTACAACAGCTAAAACATGGAAGCACTCTAAGTGTTCATCAACAGATGAATGGATAAAGATGAATGGATAAAGATACAAAGATTCCATTGTATGTGTACACAATGGAATATTACTCAGCCATAAAAAGAAGGAAATTCTGCCATTTGTAACCATGTGGGTGGACCTGGATAGTATTAGGCAAAGTGAATTAATTCCAACAAAGACAAACATTATAAGATATCACTTTACATGCAGAATCACAAAACAGTACAAATGAACTTTTTTACAAAACAGAAACAGATTCACAGAGGTAGAAAACAAATTTATGGTTTCTGAGGAGGGGGAATAAGTTGGGAGTATGGGATTAACAGATGCACACTACCATATATAAAATAGATAAAAAAAAAACAAGGATTTACTGTATAGCACAGGGAAGGCTATTCATTATCATATAATAAACTATAATGGAAAGAATCTGAAAAAGAATACATATACAAACATATGTATATGTAAGCATAACCGAATACACTAGCTATATAAACCTCATGGTAACCACAAACCAAAAATCTATAATGGACACACATACAACAAAAGAGAAAGGAATCCAAACATAACACTAAAGAAAGCCATCAAATCACAAAGGAAGAGAGCAAAGAAGAAGAAAAGAACAAAAAGAAAAGAATTAACAAAATGGCAGTAAATATGTACCTACCAATAATTACGTAAATATACATGGAATAAATGCTTCAATTAAAAGACACAGAGTGGCTGACTGGACACAGAAACAAATCCCACATACACGCTGCCTACAGGAGTCTCCCTGCTGATCTAAATACTCAGACAAAAAGTGAGAGGATGCAAAAAGGTATCCCATGCAAATGTAAATCAAAAGAAAGCTGGGATAGGAACACTTGTATCAGATAAACTTAGTCTTTCAAACAGAGACCGTAACAAGAGACAGACATTACATAATTAACATAGAATCAACTCAAGAAGATGTAACAACTATAAATATATAGACACCCAACATAAGAGCACCTAAAATACATACAGTAGGTACTAACAAACATAAAGGAGAAACTGACAGTAAACATGATATTCAGGACTGTGACACCCCACTTACATCACCAGACAGATCATCCAGACAGAAAATCAATAAGGAAACACTGACCTCAAATGACATATTAGACTTAATGGACTGATAGAGCATCCCATCCAAAAGCAGCAGAATACACATTGACATTTTAGGAATGTCGACATTTTAGGAATCAATAAACTAAGGTGGACTGGAATGGGTGAATTTAGCTTGGATGACCATTATATCTACTACTGTGGGCAGGAATCCCTTAAAAGAAATGGAGTAGCCATCATAGTCAACAAAGGAGTCCGAAAGGAAGTACGTGGATGAAATCTCAAAAACGACAGAATGATCTCCGTTTGTTTCCAAGGCAAACCATTCAATATCACAGTAATCCAAGTCTATGCCCCAACCAGTAATGCTGAAGAAGCTGAAGTTGAACAGTTCTATGAAGAACTACAAGACCTTCTACAACTAACACCCAAAAAAAGATGTCCTTTTCATTATAAGGGACTGGAATGCAAAAGTGGAAAGTCAAGAAATACCTGGAGTAACAGGCAAATTTGGCCTTGGAGTACAGAATGAAGCAGGGCAAAGGCTAACAGAGTTTTGCCAAGACAATGCACTGGTCATAGCAAACACCCTCTTCCAACAACACAAAAGAAGACTCTACACATGGACATCACCAGATGGGCAATACCGAAATCAGACTGATTATATTCTTTGCAGCAGAGGAGTTCTATACAGTCAGCAGAAACAAGACTGGGAGCTGACTGTGGCACAGACCATAAACTCCTTATTGGCACATTCAGACTTAAATTGAAGAGAGTAGGGAAAAGCACTACACCATTCAGATATGACCTAAATTAAATCCCTTACAATTATACAGTGGAAGTGACAAATAGATTCAAGGGATTAGATCTGATAGACAGAGTGCCTGAAGATCTATGGACAGAGGTTCATGATATTGTACAGGAGGGAGGGATCAAGACCATCCCCAAGGGAAAAAAAATGAAAAAGGCAAAGTGGTTGTCTGAGGAGGCCTTAGAAACAGCTATGAAAAGAAGAGAAGGGAAAGGCAAAGGAGAAAAGGAAAGATATACCCATTTGAATGCAGAGTTCTAAAGAATAGCAAGGAGAGATAAGAAAGACTTCCTCAGCAATCAATGCAAAGAAATAGAGGAAAACAATAGAATGGGAAAAACTAGAGCTCTCTTCAAGAAAATTAGAGGGGGCGGTCCTAAGATGGTGGAGGAATAGGACTGGGAGACCACTTTCTCCCCCACAAATTCATTGAAATAACATTCGAGCGCCGAGCAAATTCCACAGAACAACTTCTGAATGCTGGCAGAGGACATCAGGCACCCAGAAAAGCAGACCATTGTCTTCAAAAGGAGGTAGGACAAAATATAAAAGATAAAAAGAGAGACAAAAGAGGTAGGGACGTAGATCCGTCAAGGGAAGGGAGTCTTAAAAAAGAGAGAAGTTTCCAAACATCAGGAAATACTCTCTCTGGTGGGTCTGTGGGGAGCCTTGGAATCTCAGAGGGCAAAATAACAGGGAGAAAAAATAAATAATTAAAACCCACAGATTACGTGCCCAACAGCAACTCCCAGTGGTGCGACAGCCCAGAGGCTCACATCCCCCACCAGCAAGCAGCGGAGGGACAGGGAGAGGTGGATGGCATTGCTTAGGATAAGGACCAGACCTGA
The DNA here is from genome assembly GCF_002263795.3 of Bos taurus. NCBI lineage: Eukaryota > Metazoa > Chordata > Mammalia > Artiodactyla > Bovidae > Bos > Bos taurus. The sequence goes on from NC_037357.1 coordinate 4,670,891, forward strand.
ATGCCCTGAGGGCAATCTGAGGGAACTAGCTTGAGATAGCAACCCAGACTGTGGGATAGTTATCCTGTGATCCTGCAAAAAGCCCTAACCACCTCTAGGCAAGCTCACAGAACAAAGGACTGAGCAGAGCTAGCTGGCTGCGGACCAGTCCATACCCCACTGGAGACAGGCAGGCGAGGGCAGCCAGAGCTGGAAGGGGGCAATCGCAGCCTCAGAGAGGCATCCTATACCAAACTGCAAGCAGATTTCATTGCTAACCAAGACTTCTTGGGATTGTGGATGGTCGACATGCACCGGGAGGCTCGCAGCCAGAGATCAGCTTCCCAGAAGAGAGAAGGCGCGCCCGTTGTACACCCAAAAAACCGAGCGGCTGGGACAGAGGAGGGGATAAGTCACAGCCTTCAACTGGGGGCGACTACGCACGCCAAGGACCTGGTCACCTGAGCTGCTCGGACCTGGGACGGGCGCAAAAGCAGGCCCAACCAAGTCTGCGCCTTTGCAGAGTACCCGAGAACCTGAACCTGAGCAGCTTAGACCTGGGAAGTGCATGCAAACCAGGGCCCGCATCAGACAGTTCCTGGCAAAGAAACCTAGAGTCTGAACAGTGTAGACTGGGAAAGCACACACGCCGTGAGCGGAGCAAACCCAGTGTGGCTTAATAACTGAACACACGCAGTGATATTTGTTTGCAGTGTTCCTCCCTCCCCAAAGCACGACTGAACAAGCGAGCCTAAAAAAAAAGTGACCACCACTGCACCCCTTGTATCAGGGCGGAAATTAGACACTGAAGAGACCAGCAAACAGAAGAAGCTAACATAAACAGAGGGAACCACTTTGGAAGTGGCAGGTGCAATAGATTAAAATCCTGTAGTTAGCACCGATACATAGGAAGGGGCCTATCCATAGACAGTGAGAAGTACAAGCCAGACCAAGGAACTATCTGAAAATGAACTGACCCCACACTGTCCACAACAGCTCCAGGGAAAGTCTTAGATATATTTTTACTTTTATCATTTTTAAATTAAAAAAATTTTTTTGTTTCATTTTATTTTAATTTTATTATTTTACTTTTTTTGTTATTTTTAAGTCCCCATTACTCGTTTAATTTTCATTTTTATAACCTACTATTACCTTAGGGGAAAAAAAAAAGAAAGGCCCTATTTTTAAAGCAAACTTCATATATATATATTATAATTTCTGTGACTTTGTGTTTTGCTTTTGTTTTGTTTCATTTTTGTTTTTGTTTTTTTTTAATACTGTATTTTTGAGAATATAACCACTAATCAAAATTTTTAATCTTTGCTTTTTGGTATTTGTTATCAACTTTGTAACTTTAAGAACCCAATCTTCAGTACCCATTTTTACTTGGGAGCGAAATCACTGGCCTGACTGCTCTCTCCCCCTTTGGACTCTCCTTTTTCTCCACCAGGTCGCCTCTATCTCCCCCCTCCCCCTTTCCTTCTCTACCCAACTAGGTGAATCTCTTTGTGTGTTCTGGGCTGTGGAGAACACTTAGGGAACTGATTACTGGCTGGATCTGTCTCTCTCCTTTTAATTCCCCCTTTTATCATCCTGGCCACCTCTGTCTCCTTCCCCCCTCTTCTCTTCTCTGTGTAACTCCATGAACATCTCTGAGGGGTCCAGACTGTGGACAGCACATAGGGAACTGATTACTGGCTAGCTTGCTCTCTCCCCTTTTGATTCCCCCTCTTCTCCTCCTGGTCACTTCTATCTCCCTCCTCCCTCTTCTCTTCTCCATGTAACTCTGTGTAACTCTCCAGGTGTCCCTCACTGTGGAGAAACGTTTCATCATTAACTTAGATGTTTTATCATCAGTGCTCTATAGATGGAGAAGTCTTGAGGCTACTGTAAGAATAATACTGAAAACCAGAGGCAGGAGGCTTAAGTCCAAATCCTGAGAACACCAGAAAACTCCTGAATCCAGGGAACATTAATCAATAGGAGCTTATCAAACGCCTCCACACCTACACTGAAACCAAGCACCACCCAAGGGCAGACAAGTTCCAGAGCAAGACATACCATGCAAATTCTCCAGCAACACAGGAACATAACCCTGAGCCTCAATATACAGGCTGCCCAAAGTCACACCAAACCCACTGACATCTCAAAACTCATTACTGGACACTTCACTGCACTCCAGAGAGAAGAAATCCAGCTCGACCCATCAGAACACTGACATATGCTTTCCTAACCAGGAAACCTTGACAAGCCATGCGTCCAGCCCCACCCACAGTCAGGAACCTCCACAATAAAGAGGAACCACCAACTGCCACAAAAGCCACCCCAAACACAGCAATATAAACAAGATGAAAAGACAGAGAAATACCCAGCAGGTAAAGGAACAGGATAAATGCCCACCAAATCAAACAAAAGAGGAAGAGATAGGGAATCTACCTGATGAAGAATTCCAAATAATGATAGCAAAAATGATCCAAAATATTGAAAACAAATTGGAGTTACAGATAAATAGCCTGGAGACAAGGATTGAGAAGATGCAAGAAAGGTTTAACAAGGACCTAGAAGAAATAAAAAAGAGTCAATATATAATGAATAATGCAATAAATTAGATCAAAACACTCTGGAGGGAACCAACAGTAGAATAACAGAGGCAGAAAATACAATAAGTGAGGTAGAAGATACAATGGTAGAAATAAATGAATCAGAGGAAAAAAGAAAAACGAATTAAAAGAAATGAAGACAACCTCAGAGACCTCTGGGACAATGTTAAACGCCCCAATATTCGAGTCATAGGAGTCACAGAAGAAGAAGACAAAAAGAAAGACCATGAGAAAATACTTGAGGAGATAATAGCTGAAAACTTCCCTAAAATGGGGAAGGAAATAATCACTCAAGTCCAAGAAACCCAGAGAGTCCCAAACAGGATAAACCCAAGGCAAAACACCCCAAGACACATATTAATCAAATTAACAAAGATCAAACACAAAGAACAAATATTAAAAGCAGCAAGGGAACAACAACAAATAACACACAAGGGGATCCCCATAAGGATAACAGCTGATCGTTCAATAGAAACTCTTCAGGCAGGAGGGAATGGCAGGGAATACTTAAAGTGATGAAAGAAAATAACCTACAGCCCACATCACTGTACCCAGCAAGGATCTCATTCAAATATGAAGGAGAAATCAAAAGCTTTACAGACATGCAAAAGCTGAGAGAATTCAGCACCACCAAACCAGCTCTCCAACAAATGCTAAAGGATCTTCTCTAGGCAGGAAACACAAAAAGGGTGTATAAACTTGAACCCAAAACAATAAAGTAAATGGCAATGGGATCATATTTATCAGTAATTACCTTAAATGTAAATGGGTTGAATGCCCCAACCAAAAGACAAAGACTGGCTTAATGGATACAAAAACAAGACCCCTATATATGTTGTCTACAAGAGACCCACTTCAAGACAAGGGACACATACAGACTGAAAGTGAAGGGTTGGAAAAAGATATTCTGTGCAAATAGAGACCAAAAGAAAGCAGGAGGAGCAATACTCATATCAGATAAAATAGACTTTAAAACAAAGGCTGTGAAAAGAGACAAAGAAAGACACTGCATAATGATCAAAGGATCAATTGAAGAAGACATAACAATCATAAATATATATGCACCCAGCATAAGAGCCGGAGAAGGCAATGGCACCACATTCCAGTACTCTTGCCTGGAAAATCCCATGGACGGAGGAGCCTGGTACACTGGGGTCCATGAGGTCGCTAAGAGTTGGACACGACTGAGAAACTTCACTTTCACTTTTCACTTTCATGCATTGGAGAAGGAAATGGCAACCCACTCCAGTGTTCTTGCCTGGAGAATCCCAGGAACAGAGGAGCCTGGTAGGAGGCCATCTATGGGGTCGCACAGAGTCGGACATGACTGAAGCGACTTAGCAGCAGCAGCAGCAGCAGCAACATAGAAGCACCACAATATGTAAGACAAATGCTAACAAGTATGAAAGGGGAAATTAACAATAACACAATAATAGTGGGAGACTTTAATACCCCACTCACACCTATGGATAGATGAACTAAATAGAAAATTAACAAAGAAACACAAACTTTAAATGATACAATAGATAGTTAGACCTAATTGATATCTATAGGACATTTCATCCCAAAACAATGAATTTCACCTTTTTCTCAAGTACACACGGAACTTTCTCCAGGATAGACCACATCTTGGGCCATAAATCTAGCCTTGGTAAATTAAAAAAAAAATTGAAATCATTCCACGCATCTTTTCTGACCACAATGCAGTAAGATTAGATCTCAATTACAGGAGAAAAAACTATTAAAAATCCCAACATATGGAGGCTGAACAACATGCTGCTGATCAACTAAAAAATCACAGAAGAAATCAAAAAAGAAATCAAAATATGCATAGAAACAAATGAAAATGAAAACACAACAACCCAAAACCTACAGGACACTGTAAAAGCAGTACTAAGGGGATGGTTCATAGCAATACAGGCTTACCTCAAGAAACAAGAAAAAAGTCAAATAAATAACCTAACTCTACACCTAAAGCAACTTGAAAAGAAAGAAATTATGAAACCCAGGGTTAGGAGAAGGAAAGAAATCTTAAAAATTAGGGCAGAAATTAATGCAAAAGAAACAAAAGACACCATAGCAAAAATCAACAAAACCAAAAGGTGGTTCTTTGAGAGGATAAATAAAATTGACAAACCATTAGCCAGACTCATCAAGAAACAAAGGGAGAAAAATCAAATCAACAAAATTAGAAATGAAAATGGAGAGATCACAACAGACAACACAGAAATACAAAGGATCATAAGAGACTATTATCAGCAACTATATGCCAATAAAATGGACAACGGGGAAGAAATGGACAAATTCTTAGAAAAGTACAACTTTCCAAAACTGAACCAGGAAGAAACAGAAAATCTTAACAGACCCATCACAAGCACAGAAATTGAAACTGTAACAAGATATCTTCCAACAAACAAACCCCAAGACCAGCCGGCTTCACAGCTGAATTCTATGAAAATTTAAAGAAGAACTAACACCTATCCTACTCAAACTCTTCCAGAAAATTGCAGAGGAAGGTAAACTTCCAAACTCATTCTATGAGGCCACCATCACCCTAATACCAAAACCTGACAAAGATGCCACAAAAAAGAAAACTACAGGACAATATCACTGATGAACGTAGATGCAAAAATCCTTAACAAAATTCTAGCAAATAGAATCCAACAACATATTAAAAAGATCATACATCATGACTAAGTGGGCTTTATCCCAGGGATGCAAGGATTCTTCAATATCCACAAATCAGTCAATGTAATACACCACATTAACATGTTGAAAAATAAAAACCATATGATTATCTCAATAGATGCAGAGAAAGCCTTTGACAAAATTCAACATCCATTCATGATAAAAACCCTCCAGAAAGCAGCAATAGAAGGAACATACCTCAACATAATAAAAGCTATATATGACAAACCCACAGCAAACATTATCCTCAATGGTGAAACATTGAAAGGATTTCCCCTAAAGTCAGGAACAAGACAAGGGTGCCCACTCTCACCACTACTATTCAACAGTTTTGGAAGTTTTGGCCTCAGCAATCAGAGCAGAAAAAGAAATAAAATGAATCCAGATTAGAAAAGAAGAAGTAAAACTCTCACTGTTTGCAGATTATATGATCCTCTACATAGAAAACCCTAAAGACTCCACCAGAAAATTACTAGAGCTAATCAATGAATATAGTAAAGTTGCAGGATATAAAATTAACACACAGAAATCCCTTGCATTCCTATAGACTAACAATGATAAAACAGAAATTAAGGAAACAATTCCATTCACCATTTCAATGAAAAGAATAAAATACTTAGGAATATATCTACCTAAAGAAACAAAAAGACCCATACATAGAAAGCTATAAAACACTGGTGAAAGAAATCAAAGAGGACACTAATAGATGGAGAAATATACCGAGTGCTTGGATTGGAAGAATCAATATAGTGAAAATGAGTATACTACCCAAAGCAATCTATAGATTCAGTGCAATCCCTATCAAGCTACCAATGATATTTTTCAGAGAACTAGAACAAATAATTTCACAATTTGTATGGAAATACAAAAAACTTTTAATAGCCAAAGAAATCTTGAGAAAGAAGGACAGAACTGAAGGAATGAACCTGCCTGACTTCAGGCTCTACTATGAAGCCACAGTCATCAAGACAGTATGGTACTGGTACAAAGACAGAAATATAGATTCATGGAAAAAAATAGAAAGCCCAGAGATAAATCCACGCACCTATGAACATCTTATCTTGACAAAGGAAGAAAGAATATACAATGGAGAAAAGATAATCTCTTTAACAAGTGGTGCTGGGAAAACTGGTCAACCACATGTAAAAGAATGAAACTAGAACACTTTCTAACACCATACACAAAAATAAACTCAAAATGGATTAAAGATCTAAATGTAAGACCAGAAACTATAAAACTCCTAGAGGAAAACATAGGCAAAACACTCTCTGACATAAATCACAGCAGGATCCTCTATGACCCACTTTTCAGAATATGGGAAATAAAAGCAAAAATAAACAAATGGGACCTAATTAAAATTAAAAGCTTCTGCACAACAAAGGAAACTCGAAGCAAGGTGAAAAGACAGCCTTCAGAATGGGAGAAAATAATAGCAAACAAAGCAACGGACAAAGAACTAATCTCAAAAATATACAAACAACTCCTGCAGCACATTTCCAGAAAAATAAAAGACCCAATCAAAAGTGGGCCAAATAACTAAACAGACATTTCTCCAAAGAAGACATACAGATGGCTAACAAACACATGAAAAGATGCTCAACATCACTCATTATCAGAGAAATGCAAATCAAAACCACAATGAGGTACCATTTCATGCCAGTCAGAATGGCTGCTATCCAAAAGTCTACAATCAATAAATGCTGGAGACGGTGTGGAGAAAAGGGAACCCTCTTTCACTGTTGGTGAGAATGCAAACTACTACAGCCACTAGGGATAACAGTGTGGAGATTCCTTAAAAAACTGAAAATAGAACTGCCACATGACCCAGCAAACCCACTGCTGGGCATACACACTGAGGAAACCAGAATCAAAGAGACACGTGAACCCCAATGTTCATCACAGCATTATTTATAATAGCCAGGACATGGAAGCAACCTAGATGTCCATCAGCAGATGAATGGATAAGAAAGCTGTGGTACATATACAAAATGGAATATTATTCCGTAATTAAAAAGAATACATTTGAATCAGTTCTATGAGGTGGATGACTGGAGCCTATTATACAGAGTGAAGTAAGCCAGAAAGAAAAACACAAATACAGTATCAGTTCAGTTCAGTTCAGCAACTCAGTCGTGTCCGACTCTGCAACCCCATGAATTGCAGCACGCCAGGCCTCCCTGTCCATCATGAACTCCCGGAGTTCACTCAAACTCATGTCCATCAAGTTGGTGATGCCATCCAGCCATCTCATCCTCTGTCGTCCCCTTCTCCTCCTCCCCCAATCCCTCCCAGCATCAGAGTCTTTTCCAATGAGTCAACTCTTCTCAGGAGGTGGCTAAACTACTGGAGTTTCAGCTTTAGCATCATTCCTTCCAAAGAACACCGAGGACTGATCTCCTTTAGAATGGACTGGTTGGATCTCCTTGCAGTCCAAGGGAGTCTCAAGAGTCTTCTCCAACACCACAGTTCAAAAGCATCAATTCTTCGGCGCTCAGCTTTCTTCACAGTCCAACTCTCACATCCATACATGACCACAGGAAAAACCATAGCCTTGACTAGATGGACCTTTGTTGGCAAAGTAATGTCTCTGCTTTTGAATATGCTATCTAGGTTGGTCATAACTTTCCTTCCAAGGAGTAAGCGTCTTTTAATTTCATGGCTGCAATCACCATGTGTAGTGATTCTGGAGCCCAAAAAAATAAAGTCTGACACTGTATCCACTGTTTCCCCATCTATTTCCCATGAAGTGGTGGGACCAGATGCCATGATCTTTGTTTTCTGAATGTTGAGCTTTAAGCCAACTTTTTCACTCTCCTCTTTCACTTTCATCAAGAGGCTCTTTAGTTCCTCTTCACTTTCTGCCATAAGGGTGGTATCATCTGCATATCTGAGGTTATTGATATTTCTCCTGGCAATCTTGATTCCAGCTTGTGCTTCTTCCAGCCCAGCATTTCTCATGATGTACTCTGCATATAAGTTAAATAAACACAGTGACAATATACAGCCTTGACGTACTCCTTTTCCTATTTGGAACCAGTCTGTTGTTGCATGTTCAGTTCTAACTGTTGCTTCCTGACCTGCATATAAGTTTCTCAAGAGGCAGGTCAGGTGCAGTATACTAACACATATATATGGAATTTAGAAAGAAGGTAACGATAACCCTGTATGCAAGACAGCAAGAGACACAGATGTATTGAACAGTCTTTTGGACTCTGTGGGAGAGGCCGAGGGTGGTATGATACGAGATATGAGAATGGCATTGAAACATGTAAAATATCGTATGTGAAACAAATCTTCAGGCCAGGTTTGATGCATGATACAGGGTGCTCAGGGCTGTTGCACTGGGATGACCCAGAGGGATGAGATGGGGAGGGAGGTGTGAGGGAGGTTCAGGATGGGGAACACATGTACACTCACAGAGGATTCAATTCAATGTATGGCAAAAACCAATACAATATTGTAAAGAAAAATAAATAAATTAATTAAAAAAAACATGTCATGGGGATGTAATATACAGCACAGGTATTGTAGTTAATATTATTGTATTACCTTGTATGGTGGCACAGGATAACTAAACTTATTGTTGTAATCCCTGCACAATGTACACAATGATGCATCATGAGTTGTACACCTAAAACCAGTATAATATTATACAACTATACATCAATAACATTACAAATAAAAATAACAAAATTTTTAAAAGAATATTAGAGATACCGAGGGAACGTTTCATGCAAAGATGGGCACAATAAAGGACAGAGATGGTAATGACCTAATAGAAGCAGAAGATATTAAGAAGAGGTGGCAAGAATACACGGAAGAACTAAACAAAAACGTTCTTCATGACCCAGATGAAGATGATGGTGTGATCACTCACCTCGAGCCAGGCATCCTGGAATGTGAAGTCAAGTGGGACTTAGGAAGCATCACTACAAACAAAGCTAGTGGAGGTGATGGAATTCCAGTTGAGCTATTTCAAATCCTGAAATATGATGCTGTGAAAGTGCTGCACTTATATGCCAGCAAATTTGGAAAACTCAGCAGTGGCCACAGGACTGGAAAAGGTCAGTTTTCATTCCAATCCCAAAGAAAAGCAATGCCAAAGAACGCTCAAACTACCGCACAATTGCTCTCATCTCACACGCTAGCAAAGTAATGCTCAAAATTCTCCAAGCCAGCCTTCAACAGTGCGTGAACCATGAACTTTCAACCAGAGATCAAATAGCCAATATCCATTGGATCATCAAAAAAGCAAGGGAGTTCCAGATAAACATCTATTTCTGCTTTAATGACTATGCCAAAGCCTTTGACTGTGTGGATCACAATAACTGTGGAAGATTGTTAAAGAGATGGGAATACCAGACCACCTGACCTGCTTCCTGGGAAATCTGTATGCAGATCAGGAAGCAACAGTTAGAACTGGACACCGAACAACAGACTGGTTTCAAATCGGGAAAGGAGTTTGTCAATGCTATATATTGTCACCCTGCTTATTTAACTTATACGCAGAGTACATCATGAGAAACATCGGGCTGGATGAAGCACAAGCTGGAATCAAGATTGCCAGGAGAAATATCAATAACCTCAGATATGCAGATGACACCACCCTTATGGCAGAAAGTGAAGAAGAAATAAAGAGCCTCTTGATGAAAGTGAAACAGGAGAGTGAAAAAGTTGGCTTAAAGCTCAACATTCAGAAAACTAAGATCATGGCATCTGGTCCCATCACTTCATGGCAAATAGATGGGGAAACAGTGGAAACGGTGGCAGACTTTATTTTGGGGGGCTCCAAAATCACTGCAGATGGCGATTGCAGCCATGAAATTAAAAGGCGCTTGTTCCTTGGAAGAAAAGTTATGACCAATCTAAACAGCATATTCAAAAGCAGAGACATTACTTTGCCAACAAAGGGTTGTCTAGTCAAAACTCTGGTTTTTCCAGTAGTCATGTAAGGACCTGAGAGTTGGATTATAAAAGCTGAGTGCAGAAGAATCAATGCTTTTGAACTGTGGTGTTGGAGAAGACTCTTGAGAGTCCCTTGGACTACAAGGAGATCCAAGCAGTCCATCCTAAAGGAAATCAGTCCTGAATATTCATTGGAAGGACTGATGCTGAAGCTGAAACTCCAATACTTTGGCCACCTGATGGGAAGAACTGATTCATTGGAAAAGACCCTGATGCTCAGAAAGATTGAAGGCAGGAGGTGACGGGAATGAAAGAGGATGAAATGGTTGGATGGCATCACCAACTCAATGGACATTAGTTTGAGTAAACTCCGGGAGTTGGCAATGGACAGGGAGGCCTGGCGTACTGCAGTCCATGGGATTGCAAAGTATCAAACACGACTGAGCAACTGAAGTGAACTGAACACATTCTCTTGTGCACGTGGAACATTCTCTACAAAACAAGTGTCAATAAATTTAAGAAAACTGAAATGGTATCAAGCATCTTTTCCAACTACAATGCTGTGAGACTAGAAATCAACTGCAAGGAAAAAAGCTTCAAAAAAACACAAGTACATGGAGGCTAGACAAAATGCTACCAAACAGTGAATGAGTCATTGAAGAAATCAAAGATGAAAAACAAACAAACAAACAAACAAACCCGGCAACAAACAAAAATGAAAACACAATAATCCAAAATCTATGGGATGTACTAAAAGCAGTTTTCAGAGGGAGGTTTGTAGTAATTCAAGCTTTCCTCAGGAAATAAGAAAAATCTCACATAAGCAACCTAACTGCACACCTAAAGGAACTAGAAAAAAGAGAACTAACAAAACCCAAAGTTAGTACAAGGGAGAAATCACAAAAATCAGAGAAGAAATAAATGAAATATATTTTAAAATATATAAAATAGCAATGCAAATAAGAGTTGATTCTTTGAAAAAGTAAATAAAATATATAAATCTTTAGCCAGACTCATCAAGAAAAAGAGGGTCCAAATCGATAAAATCAGAAATGAAAAAGAAGTTACAATCAACACCACAGAAATACAAAGGATCATAAGAGACTACTATGAACAATTAATTAGACATCAATAAAATGGATAACCTAGAAGAAATTAACAAATTTCTAGAAATGTACAGTCTACCAAGACTGAAGCAAGAAGAAATAGAAAATTTGAACAGATCAATTACTAGTAATGAAACTGAATGGGAAAATTAAAAAGGATGTATTTATTTTACAGCAGCAGGAATACAGCCAATATCTTATAATAACTTTAAATGAAGAATAATCTATAAAAATTTTCAGTCAGTATGTTGCACATCTGAAACTAATAGAATATTTGAAATCAACTACACCTCAATAAAACAGACATCACTAATCACAAGAAAAATGCAAACCAAAACTACAATGAGATATCACCTCACACATGTCAGAATGGCTATCATCAAAAAGACTACAAATAACAAATGATGGTAAGCTTGTGGAGAAAAGAGAACACTTGCACACTGTTGGTGGGAATGTAAGTTGGTGCAGCCACTGCAGAAAAGAGTATGGAGGTTTCTCAAAAACTTAAAAACTGAACTACCATAAGACCCCGAAATTTCAATCCCAGGTATATATTTAAAAAAAAGAAAAACTAATCCCAAAAGATACATGCACCCCAATGTTCATACCAGCATTATTCACAACAGCCAAGATATGGAAGGAACGTTAAGTGTCCATCAACATAGGCATGGATAAAGAAGATATGGTATATACATACAACAGAATACTACTCAACATTAAAAAGAATGAAATTTTGCCATCTGCAACAACATGGATGGACTTGGAGGGTATTATGTTCAGTGAAATAAATAAGTAGGACAGAGAAAGGCAGATGGTGTATGATGCCACTTATATGTGGAATCTAAAAATGAAAACAAACTATTGAATATAACCAAAAAAGAAGCCTCACAGATATAGACAATAACCTAGTGGTTATCCGTGAGGAGAGACAAGAGAGAGGGACAAGATAGGGGTAGTGGATTAACAAGTACAAACTACTATGTATAAAATAAATAAGCTACAAGGATACATTGTACAGCACAGGGAATACAGCCAGTATTTCATAAGAACTACAGTGGAGTACAACCTTTAAAAATTGCGAATCACTATGTTGTACACCTAAAACATATAATATTGTGTATCAACTACTCCTCAATTTTTTAAAAAAGATAACTTTAAAGTCTCCACCAAAAATCTATTAGAACTAATAAATGAATTCAGTACAGTTTCAGGATTCAAGATTAATATATAGAAATGTCTTTCTTTTCTATACACTTAATAATAAGCTATCAGAGAAAGCAAGAAAACAATCCCATTTAAAATAGCATTAAAAAGAATAAAATTTGAAATAGCATTAAAAAGAATACCTAAGAATAATCTTAACCAAGGAGGTTTGGTTTCACCAAAGGAAGTGAAATAAGCTTTCATCAAGTGAAAGACCTATACTCTGAAAACTATAAAACACTGCTGAAGGAATTTAAAAATTATACAAAGAAATGGAAAGATAATCTATGTTCTTGGATTGGAAGAATTAATATCACTAAAATATCCATACAACCCAAAGCAATCTACAGATTTAATGCAAGCTCTATCAAAATACATGACAGGGAAAGAAATAAAAAAAAAAGAGGGGCTATGTGTATATAGCTCATTCGTTTTGCTGTACTGGAGAAACCAATACAACACTGTAAAGCAATTATACTCCAATAAAAATTAATTAAAAAAAAAAAAACTAAAAGAACCTACAAAAAAGTGAAATATATGACATTGTTTACCCAACAATAAATTCACCCAAAGAATAAATAATCCTGAAATTTACGTGAAACCACAAAAGACCAAAGTAATCTTGAGGAAAAAAAAATAAAAAACAAAGCTAGAGGTTTCACACTCCCTGGCTTCAGACTATACCACAAAGCTATAGTCATCAATGCACTTCCCTGGCAGTCCAGTGGTTAAGACACCTGATACCGCCCTTTCACTACAGGGGGCTTGGGTTCGATCCCTGGTCAGAGAAGATTCTGAATGCCATCAGTTCAGTTCAGTTCTTCCAGCCCAGCGTTTCTCATGATGTACTATGCATATAGGTTAAATAAGCAGGGTGACAATATACAGCCTTGACGTACTCCTTTTCCAGCCATGGGGTGTAGCAAAAAAAAAAAAAAAAAAACACAAAAAAACTCAATATGGTACTGGCATTAAGAACAGACACATGGATCACTAGAACAGACGAGAAAGTCCAGAAATAAACCCAAGTACTTATCGTCCATCTATGACAAAGCAAGTAAGAATATACAACAGAGAAAACAGTCTCTTTAATAAGTGGTACTAGGAATACTGGACAGCTGCATGTCAAAGAAATTAGAACATTTTCTCACAGAACATTAAAAAATAAGCCCAAAATGGATTAATGACCTAAATGTAAGACTGCTAAGTCACTTCAGTTGTGTCCAACTCTGGGCAACCTCATAGACGGCAGCCCACCAGGCACCCCCGTCCCTGGGATTCTCCAGGTAAGAACACTGGAGTGGGTTGCCATTTCCTTCTCCAGTGCATGAAAGTGAAAAGTGAAAGTGAAGTCGCTCAGTCATGTCCAACTCTTAGTGACCCCATGGACTGCAGCCTACTAGGCTCCTCTGTCCATGGGATCTTCCAGGCAAGAGTACTGGAGTGGGGTGCCATCGCCTTCTCCATAAGGCAATGTAAGACTAGATACTATAAAACTCCTAGAGGAAAACAGGCAGAACACTCTTTGACATGAATCACAGCAATACTTTTTGGGATCTGTCTCCTAAGACAAAAAAATAAAAGCAAAAACAAGCAAATGAGACCTAATTGAACTTAAAAGCTTTTGCACAGCAAAGGAAACCATATACAAAACAAAAGAACAACCTACTGGATCAGAGAAAATTTTTGCAAAGGATATTACTGACAAGGACTTAATATCCAATATTTATAAAAACAAGTCGGGCTTCTTTCATAGCTCAGTTGGTAAAGAATCCGCCTGCAATGCAGGCGACCCTGGTTCTACTCCTGGGTTGGGAAGATCGGCTGGAGAAGGGATAGGCTACCCACCCCAGTATTCTTGGGCTTCCCTTGTATGGCCCAGCTGGTAAAGAATCCACCTGCAATGCAGAAGACCTGGGTTCGAGCCCTGGATTGGGAAGATCCCCTGTAGAAGGCAAAGGCTACCCACTCTAGTATTCTGGCCTGGAGAATTCCATGGACTGTATAGCCCATGGGGTCACAGAGTTGGACACGACTGAGTGACTTTCACTCCACTTCATACAACTCAGTATCAAAAAATGAAGAACCTAATGCAAAAATGGGCAGAAGACCTGAATAGACATTTTTCCAAAGAAGATACACAGATGGCCAACAGACATATGAAAAAATATGCTCAACACTGTTAATCATCAGAGAAACGCAAATCAAGACCATAATGAGATCACCTCATACCTGTCAAATGGCTATCATCAAAAGGATAACAAATGTTGGCAAGGATGTGGAGAAAAGGGAATCCTACACTGTGGGAATGTAAACTGGTGCAGCCATTATGGAAAACAGTATGGAGGTTTCTCCAAAAAACTAAAAATAGAACTATCCTACGATCCAGCAATTCCACTCTTGGGTAAATATCAAAGAAAACGAAAACAGTAATTCAAAATGATGTTTGCACCTCAATGTTCACAGCAGCATTATTTACAACAGCCAAAATATGAAAGCAACCTAAGTGCCCAGTAACAGATACATGGATAAATAAGATGTGGTATATATATACAATGGAATACTTCTCAGTCATACAAATGAATGAAATTATGCTATTTGTAACAATGTGGATGGACCTAGAGAGTATTATGTTTAGTGAAATAAGTCAGACACAGAAAGACACTGTATGATTTCACTTACATGTGGAATCTAATAAATGAAACAAATGAACAAATGTAACTAAACAGAGACAAAATTATACACACAGAGAAAAAAAAAAACAGGTGGTTGTCTGAAAGGAGGGGTGGGGGGAGGAGAGAAATAGGTGAAGGAGATTAAGAGGTAAAAACTTCCAGTTGAAAAATAAATGAATAACTGGTATGAAATGTACAGTGTGGGGAATATAGTCAATAATTATAGAATATATTTTATGGTGACAGACTCATGGTGACCATTTTTACATGTATAGAGATAATGAATCACTATGTTGTACAACATCAGGAAGTTCACGGTTCATATATTGCTGAAGCCTGGCTTGGAGAATTTTGAGCATTACTTTACTAGCGTGTGAGATGAGTGCAATTGTGCGGTAGTTTGGGCATTCTTTGGCATTCCCTTTCTTTGGGATTGGAATGAAAACTGACCTTTTCCAGTCCTGTGGCCACTGCTGAGTTTTCCAAATTTGCTGTCATATTGAGTGCAGCACTTTCACAGCATCATCTTTCAGGATTTGGAATAGCCAATTGCACTCATCTCACACGCTAGTAAAGTAATGCTCAAAATTCTCCAAGCCAGGCTTCAGCAATATGTGAACCGTGAACTTCTTGATGTTCAAGCTGGTTTTAGAAAAGGCAGAGGAACCAGAGATCAAATTGCCAACATCCGCTGGATCGTGTAAAAAGCAAGAGAGTTCAAAAAAAACATCTATTTCTGCTTTATTGACTATGCCAAAGCCATTGACTGTGTGGATCACAATAAACCGTGGAAAATTCTGAAAGAGATGGGAATACCAGAACACCTGATCTGCCTCTTGAGAAATTTGTATGCAGGTCAGGAAGCAACAGTTAGAACTGGACATGGAACAACAGACTGGTTCCAAATAGGAAAAGGAGTACGTCGAGGCTGTATATTGTCACCCTGTTTATTTAACTTATATGCAGAGTACATCATGAGAAACGCTGGACTGGAAGAAACACAAGCTGGAATCAAGATTGCCGAGAGAAATATCAATAACCTCAGATATGCAGATGACACCACCCTTATGGCAGAAAGTGAAGAGGAACTAAAAAGCCTCTTGATGAAAGTGAAAGTGGAGAGTGAAAAAGTTGGCTTAAAGCTCAACATTCAGAAAACGAAGATCATGACATCCGGTCCCACCACTTCATGGGAAATAGATGGGGAAACAGTGGATACAGTGTCAGACTTTATTTTTCTGGGCTCCAAAATCACGACAGATGGTGACTGCAGCCATGAAATTAAAAGACACTTACTCCTTGGAAGGAAAGTTATGACCAACCTAGATAGCATATTCAAAAGCAGAGACATTACTTTGCCAACAAAGGTCCGTCTAGTCAAGGCTATGGTTTTTCCTGTGGTCATGTATGGATGTGAGAGTTGGACTGTGAAGAAGGCTGAGCACCGAAGAATTGATGGTTTTGAACTGTGGTGTTGGAGAAGACTCTTGAGACTCCCTTGGACTGCAAGGAGATCCAACCAGTCCATTCAGAAGGAGATCAGCCCTGGGATTTCTTTGGAAGGAATGATGCTAAAGCTCAAACTCCAGTACTTTGGCCACCTGATGTGAAGAGTTGACTCATTGGAAAAGACTCTGACGCTGGGAGGGATTGGGGGCAGGAGGAGAAGGGGACGACAGAGGATGAGATGGCTGGATGGCATCACTGACTTGTTGGATGTGAGTCTGAGTGAACTCTGGGAGTTGGTGATGGACAGGGAGGCCTGGCGTGCTGCGATTCATGGGGTCGCAAAGAGTCGGACACGACTGAGCGACTGATCTGATCTGATCTGATGTTGTAGAACAGGAACTAACATATTGTTGTAGGTCAATTATACTTCAAAAGGAAACAAACTAAAAAAAGAGAGATTAGATTGGTGGTTACCAGAGGGAGTCAGGTGGGGGAACTGGGTGAAGGCAGTCAAAAGGTATAAATGAGATATAGGCAGTTCTAGACACCCAAATCAAGGGGCATCTTGAGTTTGACACTTGAGAAAGGGAGAAATTGGGCTGATTCTTAGAATTATCACACAGCAAAAGCCAACCGAACTTGGAGTAATCAAACTGAACAGAAAATACTGAGCCAAAGTTGATGCTATTTACCATCCCTTCTCATTAAATCATCTACCACCATGGAGGTTTCCATGATATGGTTTGCCTACAGCCTCTCCAATCAGTCCTTCTCTGTCTCTTGCAAACTTCTGTCACTCTTTCAATATTGCCTAGCTCAGTGAGTATACCACCCGCCATTCAGTTGGGCAAATCAGAAATTCAGATCTTTTTCTTAATCATTTCCTTTTACTCCTATGTCCAAACTACCATGAATTGCCATCAATTTTACCTTCTAAATACCTCTTTAATCTCTTCACTTCTATTACCACTACCTGGACCAACACACCATCACCTCTGGCCTTGCCTATTGAACAGCCACATCCCTGCTGTGTGGATCTTGGGCAAGTCTCTTCACATCTCTGGGCTTCAGTTTTTTAACAGGTGAAGCGGGGATAAAAAACAGTAGCTACCACATTCACATAGGGTTGTGAAGATTCGATGACAATCTGTAGAAAACCCTTTAGGGCAAGTGCATAACACAGTAAGTGCAATGTAAATGATAGCTTTTAAAATTTTACCTGCATTCACAGACACTCAGCAATCCATTCATTCTCCACCCTGTAGCTTGCTTTAGGTACAATTCTACCTCAGGCACGAACTTTAAGGATAACTAAAAATTCAGTAATTAAGATAAAGGATCTTTTAATGCAGTATTCCCTGGTGGCTCAGAGGGTAAAGCGTCTGCCTGCAATGCAGGAGACCTGGGGTCGATCCCTGGGTCAGGAAGATCCCTGGAGAAGGAAATGGCAACCCACTCCAGTACTCTTGCCTGGAAAATCCCATGGACAGAGAAGCCTAGACTACAGTCCATGGGATCGCAGAGAGTCGGACACGACTGAGCGACTTCACTTTCACTTTTCTTTCAATGTAGTATTTGGGCTTCCCTGGTGGCTCAGCTGGTGAAGCATCCTCTTGCAATGCGGGAGACGTGGGTTCGATCCCTGGGTTGGGAAGATTCCCTGGAGATTGGAACTGCTACCCACTCCAGTATTCTGGCCTAGAGAATTCCATGGACTATACAGTCCATGGGGTCCCAAAGAGTCTGACACGACTGAGTGACTTTCACTTTCACGTTCAATGTAGTCTTTACGTTAATGCAAATATAATCCATGAATAACTGATGACGAATATTTCAAATCAAAGTAGAATCCAACCGCGCACGTACTCCACCATGCCTCAGGCGACTCATTTGTTAACTGTGGGCCGACAGTTTCCCCACGTGACTTATTCAAACTCCCCACCGTAATACTGCCTCGATCCCCACCGGGCAGAGGAGCCCCCGCCCCCGCCCCAGGCCCCGGGGTTTTCAACTCCGGAGCTGAGGACAGGGACCCGCTCGCCTCAGCCGGCGCCCCCAGAGCTGCCCGCTTACTGCATGGCCGCATCGAGATACGGAGTGCGGTGGAAAACTCCCTCCAGCTCCCGCAGCTGCTCCAGCGTGAAGGTGTGCCGGGAGACTCGGTGGCGCCTGTCTGCCGCCTTCCGAACCTCGACGGCGGCTCCCGGGCGCTGCTCCTCCCCGCCCTTCTCTCCGTCTTCGCCGCCGCCCGCGCCCGCCTCAGCCTCTACCTCAGCCTTGGCCTCGCGGCTTGCCCCATCCGGGGGGCCCGCATCTCCCGCGCCCACATCGCCGCCTTCCTTTTCTTCTCCTTCTTCATATCCCGCCTCTTTCCCCTCCGCGGCTGCTCCCTGCTCAGGTTCGGACTGAGCCTTCGGCTCCTCTCCCCTCTCTCCAGGAAGCGAGACCTTCGCGGGCTCGGCCTCTGCAAGACAAGAAACCCAAAGCCAAAGATCAGGCCGTCGAGCGAGCCCGCTGAGGAAGAGGCAGGAACCCGCCGCGTCTGAGGAGGAATCCTCCCGCTCGCCCCTCCCTAGGGAAATTCGTTTCCAGGAACCCTGTGAACCGAGCGCCCAGCCTGCCACTGACCGTGAGCTTCTTCCCGATTCTCCTTGACCCCCAGCCTGAGGAAGCCCGCGACGGCCGCGTCGGTGTTGGCATCGGCATTGTGGCCACGCTGCGGCTGAGGCTTCATGTTCCGACCGCTGTCCAGGAGGCTGTGCCTGCAGCGGAGGCTGTCCTGGATCTCCCGAGACCCCGGCTCTGGACTCAGGGCTAGAAGCGGCGGCCCGCGATGTGGCACCGTTAGGCCTACTCTGGCGTCGGGTCAGGACTAGAGTCCGGATACACGCTCTCTGGGGGTTTATCATCGGTTGCTGGGGGTTGGGTCAGCTGAGGTGTGCATGCGGCAGGAGCTAGGCTGTCCTGGGGGCCGGGGCGGGGTGGGCAGGAGGTGCGGGGGCGGGGGAGACTCCAGGTGCGCACCACGGGGGGCGCTGGTAGGGAGCGTGAGTGAGAGCAGAACTCAGGCAAACTTAGTTGCAACTTAGCTGACCAAGGACTGCGCACTTGGTCCGGCGTCTTCCCAGACCAAGGGCCTGTGCCTGATTTGTGGACAGGAAGAGCAGGCCCTCACCCTAGCTCCGTAGACCTTGGAGAAACGTTTGGGGACTATCTCCTGGCTCAGCCCGCCATATCCAGCAGCCAGTACTAAGTAAGGAGAAGCAATCAAACTAATACGTTCACCCCTTGGTGTCGCCGGGGATTGGTTCCAGGACCCTCAGGGGATACAAAAATCTGCGAATGCTCAAGTCCCAAAGCGGGCCCTCCGCATCTGCGGATGTGAAACCCACAGATATGGAGGGCCATCTGTTTGTTTACAGGAAAATAAACCCCGTGTATAATTGGACCAGCTAGGCCTTTGCTTGCTCTGAGTTTTTGCAGTGAGGCTGAAGTCCGAGTCTGCCATACAAAACAAAACCCAGCCCACCCCCTTAAGAAAGGCCGTTAGCCTATTTTAGTAACGAATCCACATCAAATTGCAAGTGTAGAAACTTGCAAAGTGTTTAGAACACTCAAGAATGCTTATGGGGTACAGAGAGAGCCCCTTCCTTTTGTTTTTGCCTTTGTTGCAACTATGTATTGAGCTACATCTTTATAAACAGTTCCTATTCCTTCTGGCTGTAAATGCTCTATAGAGGTATACATGTCTCCTGTGGTGGACCCCTGTGGACATGGCTAAATTACCTGGTTTCTTGTAGCTGCCCCCCACCCCCTTATCTCCCCTCATCATGTTTTCTAGAAACCTTCCTGAGCCCTTGCTGAAGAATAAATGCATTTTATTTATTGTCAAATAAGAGAGAGCCAGGCCAGATTGCAGGCTCTATGATTTTTCCTTGAAGAAGTGTTTTATGGATGCCCCAAGACTTGTTGCCTGGAGAATCCCAGGGACGGTGGAGCCTGATTGGGTGCCGTCTATGGGGTCGGACAGAGTCGGACACAACTGAAACGACTTAGCAGCAAATGTATCATGGGACCGGGTCATCTCACCTACAGTGCCTAAGGCATAATGCCTTCTGCTTCATGTTTCTGGAGAGTGGGTAAGAAATTAACTAAAAAAGGGTTTGGTGACCAATTCTTTTTCAAAAAGATGGTAAGAGATGGCAGTCTGATACCTCTTCCTGATTTTAACCAAGACGTTTCCTCCTCATGTTGGCCCTGATTGAGTTCATCAGGCCTCTGCTTCGCTTGGCTTGATAGCCTATGCACAATTTTGGCTTAATATTAGTTATCTCATGAGAGACCTATTAGAGTTTTCATCATGATTTGCATTAGACTGCCTGAGAATTATATGACAGCTCAGGAAGTGTGTCCCTTCACAGCTCAGATTTCCACAGTGAATGTGTGTTTTCCCAACTGTAGTAACCCATGTGACCCTTGACAAACGTTGCCTTACTTTGGCATCAGGCCATGGTAGTGTTTTTCTTTAAATTTTACTTAACTTCACACTTTTAAAACCTTAAATACTGAATGGAGCCTCAAGTAATAACCACAAATCATGGTTTGATGCATTAGATTTATGGGAGTGAGGGGCCCTGGAGCCCGATTGTTGGCATCTAAATCCTGGCTGTGCTAACCATTTGCTAGCTGGCTAAACTGTTAGGTTTACTTATTCTCACTTAATCTTGGTCTCTACATCTGTGAAATGAGGACAGCAATAGGAACTACGTCACCAGGGTATTGTGAGAATTAACTGAGATGATAAAGACAAAACACTAGCAATGGCCATACTATGCTGTCCTACGTTTCTGACTTTAGTCAATTGTGTGGTTTATTTATTTATTCACAGTTCAGTTCAGTTCAGTTGCTCAGTCATGTCTGACTCTGTGACCCCATGAATCGCAGCACGCCAGACCTCCCTGTCCATCACCAACTCCTGGAGTTCCCTCAGACTCACATCCATAGAGTCAGTGATGCATCCAGCCATCTCATCCTCTGTTGTCCCCTTCTCCTCCTGCCTCCAATCCCTCCCAATATCAGAGTCTTTTCCAGTGAGTCAACTCTTCGCATCAGGTGGCCAAAGTACTGGAGTTTCAGCTTTAGCATCATTCCTTCCATAGAACACCCAGGGCTGATCTCCTTTAGAATGGACTGGTTGGATCTCCTTGCAGTCCAAGGGACTCTCAAGAGTCTTCTCCAACACCACAGTTCAAAAGCATCAATTCTTTGGCACTCAGCTTTCTTCACAGTCCAACTCTCACATCCATACATGACCACAGGAAAAACCATAGCCTTGACTAGACGGACCTTTATAGGCAAAGTAATGTCTCTGCTTTTGAATATGCTATCTAGGTTGGTCATAACTTTTCTTCCAAGGAGTAAGCGTCTTTTAATTTCATGGCTGCAGTCACCATCTGTCGTGATTTTGGAGCCCAGAAAAATAAAGTCTGACACTGTTTCCCCATCTATTTCCCATGAATTGATAGGACCAGATGCCATGATCTTTGTTTTCTGAATGTTGAGCTTTAAGCCAACTTTTTCATTCTCCTATTTTAGTTTCATCAAGAGGCTTTTTAGTTCCTCTTCACTTTCTGCCATAAGGGTGGTGTCATCTGCATATCTGAGGTTATTGATATTTCTCCTGGCAATCTTGATTCCAGCTTGTGCTTCTTCCAGCCCAGCATTTCTCATGATGTACTCTGCATATAAGTTAAATAAGCAGGGTGACAATACACAGCCTTGACGTACTCCTTTTCCTATTTGGAACCAGTCTGTTGTCCCATGTCCAGTTCTAACTGTTGTTTCCTGACCTGCACGCAGATTTCTCAAGAGGCAGGTCAGGTGGTCTGGTATTCCCATCACTTTCAGAATATTCCACAGTTTGTTGTGATCCATACAAAGTTATTGGCATAGTCAATAAAGCTGAAGTAGATGTTTTTCTGGAACTCTCTTGCTTTTTCAATGATCCAACGGATGTTGGCAATTTGATCTCTGGTTCCTCTGCCTTTTCTACATCCATCTTGAACATCTGGCAGTTCATGGTTCACATACTGTTGAAGCCTGGCTTGGAGAATTTTGAGCATTACACTACTAGTGTGTGAGATGAGTGCAACTGTGTGGTAGTTTGAGCATTCTTTGACATTGCCTTTCTTTGTGATTGGAATTAAAACTGACCCTTTCCTATCCTGTGGCCACTGCTGAGTTTTCCAAATTTGCTGGCATATTGAGTGCAGCACTTTCACAGCATCATCTTTTAGGATTTGAAATATCTCAACTGGAATTCCATCACCTCTACTAGCTTTGTTCGTAGTGATGTTTCCTAAGGCCCACTTGACTTCACATTCCAGGATGTCTGGCTCTAGGTGACTGCACACCATCATGGTTATCTGGATCATCAACATCGTTTTTGTATAGTTCTGTGTATTCTTGCCACCTTTTCTTTGTAGGTAGTCTCATGAAAAAAAGGAGGGACTCTTCATTAAAGACATTTGCTTTGCAATTACCCTAGGAGAGCAATCTATTTCTGATAGTTTTGCTTCAGGACCCAGTATTTTCACCTATAATTTTGGTTTTGCATTTTTTTGAACAGTTGGCAATCATAGTTAAATTCATTGTGTATTTGCTAGAATTATTACCAGATACTATAAAAATATTGCACTGTTCATCCTCTCTCTCCCTCCCTCCCCTACCTATTATTTAAGATCTCACTCCAAACATAAATATACTCTAAATATTAAGGATGCTAAAATCCCACAGCCCCATCTAGTTTTCTCTATCTTGGCTAAGCCACGTATCTTGTGCTCAACCTTGTTGGCTCCATTTAATCACTTCCCTATTACTCCTCAATGCATATTGGCTTCTGCCTCCATCATGCTATTAAAAGTGTTCTTAAAATCATCAATGATTTTCAGGTCCTTAAATTCAATTGAAACTTTCTGTCCTTATTTTACACAATCTCCAACATTACTGAAGAGTCTAAATAACTCCCTCATTTTGGGATCATTGATTATTTTTTATTTACATTTGCCTCATGAAAACTCACACTCCCGACTTCCCTCATTTTACCTCTCCAGTTATGACAACACTGTCTCCTTTGTTCAGTTCAGTTCAGTGGCTCAGTCGTGTCCAACTCTTTGTGACCTCATGAACCGCAGCTCACCAGGACTCCCTGTCTATCACCAACTCCTGCAGTCCACCCAAATCATGTCCATTGAGTCGGTGACGCCCTCCAACCATCTCATCCTCTGTCGTCCCCTTCTCCTCCTGCATTCAATCTTTCCCAGCATCAGGGTCTTTTCCAGTGAGTCACTTCTTCGCATCAGGTGGCCAAAGTATTGGAGTTTCAGCTTCAGTATCAGTCCTTCCAATGAATATTCAGGGTTGATTTCATTTAGGATTGACTGGTTTGATCTTGCAGTCCAAGGGAATCTCAAGAGTCTTCTCCAACACCACAGTTCAAAAGCATCAATTCTTTGGCACTCAGCTTTCTTTATAGTCCAACTCTCACATTCATACATGACTACTGGAAAAACCATAGTTTTGATTGGATGGACATTTGTTGGCAAAGTAATGTCTCTGCTTTTTAATATGCTGTCTAGGTTGGTCATAACTTTTCTTCCAAGGAGCAAGCATCTTTTAATTTCATTGCTGCAGTCACCATCTGCAGTGATTTTGGAGCCCAAGAAAATAGTCTCTCCCTATTTCCATTGTTTCCCTATTTATTTGACATGAAGTGATGGGACTGAATGCCATGATCTTGGTTTTAAGAATGTTGAGTTTTAAGACAGCTTTTTCACTCTCTTCTTTCACTTTCATCAAGAGGCTCTTCAGTTCCTCTTCTCTTTCTGCCATAATGATGGTGTCATCTGCATAGTTGAGGTTATTTATATTTCTTCCAGCAATCTTGATTTCATCTGTGCTTCATCCAGCCTAGAATTTCACACGATGTACTCTGCATATGAGTTTAGTAAGCATGGTGACAATATACAGCCTTGATGTATTCCTTTCCCAATTTGGAACAAGTTCACTGTTCCATGTCCGGTTCTAACTGTTGCCTCTTGACCTGTGTACAGACTTCTCAGGAGGCAGGTAAGGTGGTCTGGTATTCCCATCTCTTTAAGAATGTTCCACAGTTTGTTATGATCCATACAATCAAAAGCTTTAGCATAGTCAATAAAACAGAAGTAGATGTTTTTCTGGAACTCTTTTGCTTTTTCTATGATCCAACGGATGTCTGGTTGTGCTGCCTTTTCTAAATCCAGCTTGAACATCTGGAAGTTCTTTGTTCATGTACTGTTGAAGCCTCGCTTGGAGAATTTTGAGCATCACTTTGAGATCATGGGAGATGAGTACAATTGTGTGGTAGTTTGAACATTCTTTGGCGTTGCCTTTCTTTGGGATTGGAATGAAAACTTACCTTCTCCAGTCCTGTGGCCACTGCTGAGTCACCCAAATTTGCTGACATATTGAGTGCAGCACTTTTACAACATCATCTTTTAGGATTTGAAATAGCTCAACTGGAATTCCATCACCTCCACTAGCTTTGTTCATAATGATGTTTCCTAAGGCCCATTTGACTTTGCACTCCAGGATGTCTGGCTCTAGGTGAGTGGTCATACCATCGTGGTTATCTGAGCCATTAACATTTTTTATATAGTTCTGCGTATTCTCACCAGCTCTTCTTAATATCTGCTGCTTCTTTTAGGTCCATATCAGTTCTGTCCTTTATTGTGCCCATTTTTACATGATGTATTCCCTTGGTATCTCTAATTTTCTTGAAGAGATCTCTAGTCTTTTCCATTCTATTGTTTTCCTCTATTTCTTTGCACTGATCACTTAGAAAGGCTTTCTTATCTCTCCTTGCTATTCTTTCGAATTCTGAACACAGATGGGTATATCTTTCCTTTTTTCCTTGCCTTTAGTTTCTCTTCTTTTCTCAGCTATTTGTAAGGCCTCATCAGACAACCGTTTTCCTTTTTACATTTCTTTTTCTTGGGGAGGGTCTTGATCATTGCCTCTTGTACAATGTCATGAACCTCTGTCCATAGTTCTTCAGGCACTCTGTCTGTCAGATCTGATCCCTGGAATCTATTTGTCACTTCCACTGTATAATCATAAGGGATTTGATTTAGGTAATACCTGGCTGGATGGCATCACTGACTCGATGGACATGAGTTTGGGTGAACTCCAGGAGTTGGTGATGGACAGGGAGGCCTGGCGTGCTGTGATTCATGGGGTTGCAAAGAGTCAGACACGATTGAGCAACTGAACTGAATGGTTAGTATTTTTCCCTACTTTCTTCAATTTAAGTTTGAGTTTTGCAATAAGGAGTTCATGATCTGAGCCACAGTCAACTCCTGGTCTTGTTTTTTGCTGACTATATAGAGCTTCTCCATCTTTGGCTGCAAAGAATATAATCAATCTGATTTCCATTACTGACCATCTGGTGATGTCCATGTGTAGTCATCTCTTGTGTTATTGGAAGAGGGTGTTTGCTATGACCAGTGCGTTCTCTTGGCAAAACGCTGTTAGCCTTTGCCCTGCTTCATTCTGTACCCCAAGGCCAAATTTGCCTGTTACTCCAGGTGTCTCTTGACTTCCTACTTTTCCAGTCCAGTTCCCTATGATGAAAAGGACATCTGTTTTTGGTGTTAGTTCTAGAAGGTCTTGTAGGTCTTCATAGAACTGTTCAACTTCAGCTTCTTCAGCATTATTGGTTGGAGTATAGATTTGCATTACTGTGATATTGAAATGTTTGCCTTAGAAATGAACAGAGATCATTCTGTTGTTTTTGAGATTGCACCCAAGTACTGTATTTCAGATTCTTTTGTTGACTATGAGGGTTACTCCATTTCTTTGAAGGGATTCTTGCCCAGTAGTAGATATAATGACCATCTGAATTAAATTCACCCATTCAAGTCCATTTTAGTTCACCGATTCCTAAAATGTCGATGTTCACTCTTGCCATCTGCTGTTTGACCACTTCCAATTTACCTTGATTCATGGACCTGACATTCCAGGTTCCTATGCAGTATTGTTCTTTAAAGTATCAGACTTTACTTCCATCACCAGTCACATCCACAACTGGATGTTGTTTTTGCTTTGGGTCCATCTCTTCATTCTTTCTGGAGTTATTTCTCTACTCCTCTCCAGTAGCACATTGGGCCCCTACCAACATGGGAGGTCGCCTTTCAGTGTCATATCTTTTTGCCTTTTCATACTGTTCATGGGGTTCTCAAGGCAAGCATACTGAAGTGGTTTTCCATTCCCTTCTCCAGTGGACCACATTTTGTCAGAACTCTCCACTATGACCTGTCTGTCTTGGATGGCCCTACACGGCATGCCTCATAGTTTCATTGAGTTAGACAAGGCTGTGGTCCATGTGATCAGTTTGGTTAGTTTTCTGTGATTCTGGTTTTCATTCTGTCTACCCTCTGATGGATAAGGATAAGAGGCTTATGAGAGCTTGCTGATGGGAAAGACTGACTGTGGGGGAAACTGGGTCTTGTTCTGATGGGTATGGCATGCTCAGTAAATCTTTAATCCTGTTTTCTGATGATGGGCAGGGTTATGTTCCCTCCCTGTTGTTTGGCCTGAGGCAAAACTATGGTAGGGGTAATGAAGGTGACGGTGACCTCCTTCAAAAGGACTTGTGCTGGCACTATTGTATTCAGTGCTCCTGACCTAACATAATGGCAGAGTAGAAGGATGTGTGCTCATCTTCTCCTGAGAGAACTCCAAAATTGCAACTCACTGCTGAAAAACCATCAACAGGAGAACATTGTATCCCACCAAAATGATACCCCACATCCAAGGGCAAAGGAGAATCCCCAACAAGATGGTAGGAGGGGCAAAATCACATTTAGAATCAAACCCCATACCACCAGAGATGCTCAGAGGGCTCAAACAAAGCCTTGTGTGCACCAGGACCCAGAGACCCCACAGAGACTGAGCCAGACCTGCCTTGAGTGTCTCAAGTGTCTCAAGTGTTTGAGTGTCTCCTGTGGAGGCACGGGTCAGCAGTGACCTGCTATGGGGACTGGGGCTTTGGCTGCACCAGGTCTGGGTCACACAGCATGTGGGATAAGCCCTCTTGAAGGAGGTCACCATTAGCCCCACCATACAGAAAACTAGCAGATGACCAACAAATTGCAGAACAATTATACCAAAGAAATTATCTCACTGTTAAGAAAGTTCTAGGGACCACAACAGATTTCCCAACTTGGGGATCCAGCAAAGGGCCTGAGAACCCTCAGGGAATTTGACTTTGGAGGCCAGTGGGATTTGACTACAGAACGTCCACAGGACTGGGGAAACAGACTCTTGGAGGGTGCAGACAAAACCTCATGTGCACCAGGAGCCAGGAGAAAGGAAGAGTATCCCCACAAGAGACTGAGCCAGACTTGCCTGTGAGTGTCCAGGAGTCTCCAGCGGAGGTGTGGGTCCACAGTGCCCTGCGTATTCGAAAGCCAGTCTATTTTCATTTCCATCCTAACTCTTCTCTCTTGCATATTCCAGTTCACAGTTACTTCTCCCTTCTTTGCCCTCCTTTAATACTTTTTGTACTTAATCTCTGATACATCATCTTTCATTTTATTCACTACATCAGTCTCTTACTGTTCCTTAGTAAGATTTTTTTTTTCTTGTACTCCACCATCACAGTAAGAATGCAGTGGATGCTCATCTGCTTGTTAACTTCATATGATCTTATAAATCTGGGCTTCCTAAATTCCACAGGCATACAAATTATGATCATGTCAAAGTTCTCCTTAACTAACCAGGAAATATTTTTTTGCTCCATTCTTGAAGAGAGAAACTCTGTTGTGCTCACATTCTGAACAGCCGCCAGCACATTGCTGAATCTCAATAAATGTTAAACAAGAAAAGCTGAGATATATTAAACATTGCCCTACAGTTTATTCCATCTGCAGATGTCAGTATTTATTCTAACCAAAGCTTTCTCTGGCCTACAGTTGATTTTCATAAAGGGATTCATCTGTTCATCTGTCCCTTCATTTTAAGTCAAATGTGTTCACAGGCAGGGGTGGAGCCAGAGGCATAAATATAAATAGTTCAATATTCCTAATCCTTTTATTTTTTCATTAACAAATAGAAAGAACAAATCCTTTTATTTGTTCATTAACAAATAGAAATAGTCTTATACTAAATTTTCAACAGTTGATGAGTTTCTCAATACATTCTCATTCACTTGTGCTACTAAACTTTAAGATATATGGAGTACTTAATAAACTTAGTATAGAAGATATATTTTTTAACATCTTCCTGCAGCATTCTCCTTTCTCTACCAAAAAGAATGATCTCAGGTATGAAGTTTTCTGTTCTGAAAAATGCTTCCACATTGCTTCCTTGTTTATGCTACACTAAACTCTGTTTTATTAATATTCTTGTGATTTCCTTATTCAGATAGCTGTATAACAGAATCTCTCTGCTGCAAGTGAGGGGTAAGTATTTCCTGCCAGAAGAATTTGGTTCTGAATGTACAATCTCAACAACAATGCCAAATGTATCCATGATTCCCTCCCTGGTTATGCATATTAAAGGCTTCTGACAGGATAAACTAAAAAACTAGAAATGTAGTTTTATTCCAAACATCCTTTTTTTAAAAATGGCATAGGTAGGAGTTCTGAACAAAGATATCTCATGCAAATACAGGCAGCACAAACAGGTCTAAGGAATGGTTCAAATTTGTGATTGAACATGAAAATATAGCACCCAGATAGTTTTTGCTGAGGTGTAGACTAAAGGTCGGGCTTCCCTGGTGGCTCAGATGGTAAAGAATCTGCCTGCAATGCAGGAGACCTGGGTTCAATCCCTGGGTTGGGAAGATCCCCTGGCGGAGGGCACTGCAAGCCACTCCAGTATTCTTGCCTGGAGAATCCCCATGGACAGAGGAGCCTGGCGAGCTACAGTCCATGTGGTCACAAAGAGTCAGACATGACTGAGCGACTAAGCACAGCACACAGAGTAAAGGTTGGGCTTCCCTGGTAGCTCAGCTGGTAAAGAATCCACCTGCAATGCAGGAGACCCTGGCTTGATTCTTGGGTTGGGAAGATACCCTGGAGAAGGGATAGGCTATCCACACAAGTATTCTTGGGCTTCCCTGGTGGCTCAGACGTTAAGGAATCCACCTGCAATGTGGGAGACATGGCTTCTATCCCTGGGTTGGGAACATCCTCTAGAGGAGGGCATGGCAACCCACTCCAGTATTCTTGCCTGGAGAATCCCCATGGACAGAAGAGCCAGCGGGCTACAGCCCATGGGGTCGCAAAGAAGGCTACAGCCCATTGGGTCGCAAAGAGGGCTACAGCCCATGGGGTTGCAAAGAGTCAGGCATGGCTGAGCGACAAAGCACAGCACAGTGCAGACTAGAAGTCTTGTAAGAAAAGGATTTACCAATTGACACAAACAGGAGCCTTCATGGCCAGTTGTGTATGCACCTATATTTCTAGAAGAGAGCTTTGAAATCCTTCATACTGAAAATATATTTGCAATAAATGCCAGTGCAGGGTGATTCTTATGTTCCTCTGGCTGAGCTAAGATGTAAATTACCATAGTGAGATTTCAAACTGAGTCTTAGTATACAAAGCCCTCTAGGTCAGAGTCCCTCCAGCAAGCACCTCCAATCTTACTCTACAACTGTGAAGCATGTTAAAAACAGAACATATCATGCTCTGTATAGTACCTGTTTCTTGCATGTTCTACAAGCACATCAGATGAGCCAGCAATATTTTCTCTGGTAGTCTTGTTGGGATTGTGAAGAGAAAATGCACCCATTGATGACATTAGAGGGATATTGTTGTTGTTGTTTAGTTGCTAAGTCATGTCTGACTCTTTGCAACTTCATGAACTGTATCCTGCCAGGCTCCTCTGTCCATGGGATTCTCCAGGCAAAAATACTCTAGTGGATAGCCATTCCCTTCTCCATGGGATCTTCCTGACCCAGGGATCGAACCTGTGTCTCCTGCATTGGCAGGCACATTCTTTAGCACTGAGCCACCCAGTAAGCCTATTTAGAGGGATATAGATCCTTTAAATTTAGATAAAACATAAAGCACATTAAAAGTCAGATAGAAGTGGATTCACCTCAATATTTTTCAGTTTTCTAAGATTTACATTTATTCTTTAAAAAAAATACAAACTGAGCGACAAAATACTTGCTCTACAAAAGGGGAGAATAAAGATGGTGACTTGTGGTTAACCATGGCACTAAGACTTCCAGATCTACTCTCCATTCCAACATAAAATGGGGAGGATTGAAACAAGAGGATTCTAGACCTGTGGATCAATAAGAATGAGAATGCCACAATTTAAGCCAGGAGATTATCTTGGAATCTACATCCTGAGTGATGGAATGCTCTCAGCTCTTTCTGTGTCTGTCAATTTCCAGAGCACTGACAACCAAGATTAAAATCCCAAGAAAGGGTTTGGAAGGTGGCTTCTGCCTGGGCTGGTTGACCCAGAAAAGATAATACACATATACACACTGCAATCAGCTGTACAGGGCCTCATTCCTAAATATTAAAACTCCTAAAATGAAAACTTCTAAAATGAGAAATAGACCAAAGCAAACAAACAAAAAAGGGAGTTAGAGGAAACAGATAATACAGGAAGCAAAACAGAACATCATCATCATCACCATCATGAACAGAACAATGAAAAACATCAATGAATGGTTGGAAGAAGTTGATGAAACTGCACAGAAAGCAGGTAAACTGTCAGGCCTTGGAAACAACAGAAAAAGATGAAAAACCAGATCAGTTCTGGAGATCCTACTTCATAACAGAATTGCCACAAAAGCCTGAAAAGTAATCATGGGGCAGGAAGTTATTAATAAAACAATGAAATGGAATTTCCCATAAATGAAGGACAAGAGTTTCCAGAATGAAGGTGCCCACAAAATATAATAAATGAAAGGAAACACAGAGAAACTCAAATTACTGTGAAATTTCAGAGAACTGAGGTGCTGAGAAGATCCTAAAAGCTTCCCTAAAAGAAATAAAAAGAAAAGAAAGTAACATACAGAGGCTCTGAAACAAGAATATATTTTCTCAACAGGAACTCTGGATGATGGATGATATTGGGGAAATATTTTGAAAATCCAAAAGAAAAATAATTTTCAATCTAAGAATTACATCTCATTAAAGCCTCAAACAAGTGAAAAGCGATGCTTAAGATGATGCTTAAGAGAATTCTTCAAATCCCAACTAAGCCAAGATATAATATCTAAAACTAAAAATTAAAAACTGCAAGTATTAGCATGCTATTCAGAAATAGCAAGATAAGTGTCAAAAGAAACATCTAAAAGAGTTGAAAGCTATTAGTCTGGGGAATGGTACTTGAGGGTAGAGTTGGGGTGTGGAGGTAGACTGCTGTTTTTCTTTTTTTGACTTTTCAAGGCATGGTCATGTATTATTTATAAAAAAAATAAGAACTATATAAAAAAGAAATATGATGATTTCAAAAGGGATTTATATTTGAGCCTCAACATCAACTCATCCAAGTCTTAAGGTAACTATATGATTGATAAGAAGAACCTAGCCACCTTTTATTAATATAAACTCTTCCAGAAATAATCCAGCAGGTTTTTAATGCTTTACTCACTAAAATGAGATTTTATGCTAGTTGAATACCGGTGATATAGAAAGCTCCTAAATAATTTTAGCTGCAAAAGTAAGCACTGAACTTTTAGCTTCAGAAATGCCCTTTTGAGACATCTTTCTATTGTTCCTCCCATAAAAATTTCTGCGCTCTTGTTGGCCTAAAGTAGATGTGTGACACCTCTATCACTGAAAATTTCTCACTACTCTTCCTAAGAATGACATTATTCCAATAAAAAAGGTATTAACTATAAGCCAGCTCTGATTAAAACTTTATACAGAGAAGGGAGTTAGGGTCTCTTATGTGTGATAATTTGAGTACTCTTTGCTTATAGCCTGTGGGAAAGGATCGTATAAAAAAACAGCCTGGAGTGAAGAAACTCTGGCATCCTTTTGAGATTAATGTAGCACTCCTGTATCCATTTCAATAAACCTGCTTTTGTAGTTTCAGCAGCAAATGTAGTAGACATAGTATACTCTGGTCACTAAATAATTCTATAACTTGGATAAGATTATAGAATTAACTGAGGATGGAATATTGCCTACATTATGAAGTTAGTATAAGGATTACATGAGATAATATTTGTAAGGTGTTCAATGCACACCATGACACATTAGAGTACATTCAATGTTGTTTCTTGCTGCTGCTGCTGCGTCGCTTCAGTCATGTCCGACTCTGTGCGACCCCATAGACAGCAGCCCACTAGGCTCCTCTGTCCCTGGGATTCTCCAGGCAAGAATACTGGAGTGGGTTGCCATTTCCTTCTCCAATGCATGAAAGTGAAAAGTGAAAGTGAAGTCGCTCAGTGGTGCCCAACTCTTAGAGACCCCATGGACTGCAGCCTACCAGGCTCCTCCAACCATGGGATTGGAGTGGGGTGCCATCGCCTTCTCCGATGTTGTTTCTTAGTTCCTTCTTAAAATCCTTTCAACTTGAAATTTATTCTTATGAGTGATGTATTTTCTATAATTTATTTAGCCTGTGGTCACTATGCTATTTCCTAAATCCTTATTTCTCCCCTTAAAAGTAGGAAAATGCTGCTGATACTATTTTGCATTTAAATAGCCCCTTTCCTAGAGAGTATACAGGAGGAAAATACAGTGATTGAAATTGTCATTTTTAACATTTCCAAACATCATATAGGAAAATAAAATACATAAAAACAGATGATCAGCATTTCTAGACACATATTCATTATTTATAGGAACCTACCATAATACTTTTTATATGGTTAAAAAAATAGGCTGCATACAAGCTTCTTATCTAAGTTTGGTCTTTTTTCAAAGCGAGTCTTAATATCTGAAACCCTCCAGTTGAGAGTCCCTCCTTCAAGTCTCTCCCATCTTACTCTTCAACTGTGATGTGTTTAAAAGTCATTGTGTCTAGAGTTTTTATGCTGCTTTTAAACACTTTGAAGAAAAGTGCAGCTGCAATGTAAAATCCTTACATTTGTCAAACCTTCCTTTCATCCACCTGCAATATTGCATCCTTTACCCATGTAGACAGAGTCTCTTGTGTGCTTTCTTACTTCTACTTTAGGACCTTCTCTGATGCTTTTACTGTCTTCTCTCTTCTCTTGTATATGAGGTTTGTATTTGGTAAGGTCCCTGATGATCCAATCCAATCTTTATTTATTGCTCATGTACTTGGTACCTAGACTCGTATAAGATAACAAAGCAAAGGGCTTCTTTTAAAGGACCTACACAAAAAGAAGAGCTGGCTTAGAGCCACTGCTGTCAGTTTGAATCCTTGAAAAGGCTTGTTTCGAACTATATAAGAGATTGGGAAGATAACAGTATAGCTCAGTGCCTAGCCTATAGTATGTGCTCAATAAATTTGAGCTATTATTCCTTCCCAGAATAATTAACTACATATTCTTTCATCTATTTACTGTCATCTATTATTTGTATTTAGTTTTTTTATTATTTGGATTACTGTTTGCTTCCACTACCATTTAAAAAGTTTGTTAGGACCACAACCCCTAAAAGAACTAATCCCAGTGCCACTCTGCAGAGCACTATGTACAGTACACTTCCCACACCAAGTCCTCAGGCAGTGCTGCTGTGGGTTATGGTCAAAGAATGTTTAAGAACCTCTCTGCCTATGGTATAATAACATCTGGGTTCTCTTCCTGGATTTCCAATTCATTCAACCTCACCTCTAGTAGTCCATATTTTTTTTCCATATGAGTGCCGCCAGAGCAAGCAGAGTGAATGACCATATATGTGGAATATTTGAGGATCTCAGAAAGGTGTCTGTCTCTCTTATATACCATCCTTCTTCTCTTCTGATTATTTCTTTTTAGTTCAAACAGAAGTATCATGCCCACTGATTACTTTAAAATAGATTCTCCTTTGACAAATGAGAAAATGTAGCTGCAGAAACTCAGTTAATAAATGGAGCTGGAATTAAAGCTCCAAAACCCAAGCAGGTTCCTTGCTCTTGGTATACTGTAATTTTACAAATACAGCTATCACTCAAAAGAAGAGAAAATCTATTTCCTCAACTTCCTTTTGAAATGAAAAAATTATAGAGGTGATAACTACATATAGGGCATATTACTACCAAATCTTTAAAAGGCTTGAGCTTCTGTTTTTCTGAAAATTTTCCAGCTAGCTCAGGATGCTACATCCTTGATTCGTGTTAGGGATTTAAATATGGACCAGAACCTTGAGCACAAAAGTATTATGAATTTATATATAAAAGTACAGGACCCCTGTCCTATAGCACACTTCCTGACGCTAATATCAAGGTAAAGACTAGGGCCTCTAAAGTACTACATTGAGCCCTCCTCCTTCATGACTGAGAAGAGATTTTCCTTATCTATACTTCTTTTTCTGGCTATGATGCCATTTTCCCCCAACCTCTCCCAATTCCATTCTTCCTCTCATTTCTCAGGCCAACTTGCTTTGGTCAACTGCATTAAATTTCTTATTTGTTCTCAAAGGGAAAACAAATCAGGAAGGGGAACAGGGAAGAAGAAAGTGACTAGACCTAAATGGCTGAAATCTTTATACTCCATTTTCCATTTCAAACACAGAAAGGGTGAAAGCTTCTCTATTAAGGGTTATTGTTGCTGTTCACTTGCTAAGTCGTGTCCAACCATTTGTGACTCTTGGACTGCAGCATGCCAGGCTTCCCAGTCCTTCACTATCTCCTGGAGTTTGCTCAAACTCACATCCATTGAGTCGGTGATGCCATACAATTATCTCATCCTCGGTCACTCCTTTCTTCTGCCCTCAATCTTTCTTAGCATCAGGGTTTTTTCCAGTGAGTTGGCTCTTCACATCAGATGGCCAAAGATTTGGGGCTTCAACTTCAGCATCAGTACTTCCAATGAATATTCAGAACTGATTTCCTTTAGGGTTGACTGATTTGATCTCCATGCAGTCCAAGGGACTCTCAAGAATCTTCTCCAGCACCACAATTCAAAGGCATCAATTCTTCAGCTCTCAGCCTTCATTATGGTCCATCTCTAACATCCATACATAACTACTGGAAAAAACATAGCTTTGACTAGATGGACTTTCATCGGCAAAGTCATGTCTCTGCTTTTTAACACACTATGGTGGTTATAACTTTCCTTCCAGGAGCAAGTGTCTTTTAATTTCATGGCTGCAGTCACCATCTGCAGTGACTTTTGGAGCCCAAGAAAATAAAATCTGTCACTGTTTCCAATTTTTCCCCATCTATTTGCCATGAAGTGATGGGACCAGATGCCATGATCTTAGTTTTAAGAATGTTGAGTTTTAAGACAGCTTTTTCAATCTCCTCTTTCACTTTCATCAAGAGGCTCTTTAGTTCTTCTTCGCTTTCTGCCATAAGGGTGGTGTCATCTGCATATCTCAGGTTATTGATATTTCTCCTGGAAACCTTGATTCCAGCTTGTGCTTCATCTAGCCCAGCATTTCACATGATGTATCTACATATAAGTTAAATAAGCAGGGTGACAAAATAGAGCCTTGACATACTCCTTTCCCAATTTGGAACCAGTCCATTGTTCCATGTCCTGTTCTAACTGTTGCTTCTTGACCTGCATACAGGTTTCTAGGAGACAGGTCTGGTATTCCCATCTCTTTCAGAATTTTCCACAGTTTGTTGTGATCCACACAGTCAAAGGCTTTGGTGTAGTCAATAAAACAGAAGTAGATGTTTTTCTGGAATTCCCTTGCTTTCTCTATGATCTCTATGGGCAATTTGATCTCTGGTTCCTTTGCCTTTTCTAAGTTAAGCTTCTACATCTGGAATTTCTCAGTTCACATACTATTAAAAGTACAACATAGCTAACAGAAGCAGAAGATATTAAGAAAAGGTGGCAAGAATACACAGAAAAACTGTACAAAAAACAACCCAGATAATCACGATGGTGTGATCACTCACACTTAGCTAGAGCCAGACATCCTGGAATGTGAAGTCAAGTGGGCCTTAGGAAGCATGACTACAAACAAAGCTAGTGGAGATGATGGAATTCCAGTTGAGCTATTTCAAATCCTAAAAGATGATGCTGTGAAACTGTTGCACTTGATACGTCAGCAAATTTGGAAAACTCAGCAGTGGCCACAGGACTGGAAAAGGTCAGTTTTCATTCCAACCCCAAAGAAAGGCAATGCCAAAGAATGCTCAAAGTACCGCACAATTGCACTCATCTGACATGCTAGTAAAGTAATGCTCAAAATTCTCCAAGCCAGGCTTCAGCAATACATGAACCATGAACTTCCATATGTTCAAGCTGGTTTTAGAAAGGCAGAGGAACCAGAGATCAAATTGCCAACATCCGCTGGATCATGGAAAAAGCAAGAGAGTTCCAAGAAAAATATCTACTTCAGCTTTATTGACTATGCCAAAAATTTTGACTGTGTGGATCACAATAAACTGTGGAATATTCTGAAAGTGATGGGAATACCAGATGTGCCTCTTGAGAAATCTGTATGCAGGTCAGGAAACAACAGTTAGAACTGGGCATGGAACAACAGACTGGTTCCAAATAGGAAAAGGAGTACGTCAAGGCTGTATATTGTCACCCTGCTTATTTAACTAATATGCAGAGTACATCATGAGAAATGCTGGGCTGGAGGAAGCAAAAGCTGGAATCAAGATTGCTGGGAGAAATATCAATAACCTCAGATATGCAGATGACACCACCCTTATGGCAGAAAGTGAAGAAGAACTAAAGAGCCTCTTGGTGAAAGTGAAAGAGGAGAGTGAAAAAGTTGGCTTAAAGCTCAGAAAACTAAGATCATGGCATCCGGTCCTATCACTTCATGGCAAATAGATGGGAAAACAGTGGCTGACTTTATTTTTCTGGACTCCAAAATCACTGCGGATGGTGATTTCAGCCATGAAATTAAAAGATGCTTGCTTCTTGGAAGGAAAGTTATGACCAACCTAGAAAGCATATTTAAAAGCAGAGACATTACTTTGCCAACAAGGGTCCGTCTAGCCAAGGCTACGGTTTTTCCAGTGGTCATGTATAGATGTCAGAGTTGGACCATAAAGAAAGCTGAGCACGGAAGAATTGATGCTTTTGAACTGTGGTGTTGGAGAAGACTCTTGAGAGTCCCTTGGACTGCAAAGAGATCCAACCAGTCCATCCTAAAGGAGATCAGTTCTGGGTGTTCATTGAAGGGACTGATGTTGAAGCTGAAACTCCAATACTTTGGCTACCTGATGCAGAGAGCTGACTCATTTGAAAAGACCCTGACGCTGGGAAAGACTGAGGGCAGGAGGAGAAGGGGACAACAGAGGATGAGATGGTTGAATGGCATCGCCGACACAATGGACATGGGTTTGGGTGGACTCTGGGAGTTAGTGATGGACAGGGAGGCCTGGCGTGCTGCAGTCCAGGGTCACAAAGAGTTGGACAGGACTGAGTGACTGAACTGAACTGAACTGAAGCAATGTCCTGGGTGATTTACATGCTCTGCTTCATTTAATTTTAAAAAATCAACTAGGAAAGTGTTATCAACATTCCCGTTTTATAGATGAGGAAACTGAGTCAAAGGGGCATTAGTGAAGTTACTAGTAAGTGAAAGAGATGCTATTTGGTGAGCAGTTTTATGGACATTCAGTATAATTTTCACAAAAGGTCATTGACTATCTAGATTGTGGAGAAAAACACAATTTCAATTTTATCTAAAAAAAAGTATGTTACTTATATTTACTATGCACTGTCCTTGGTGCTTTACATGAATGGGGTCCATTTAATTAAAAACAAAATCTCCTAGGAATGTGTTATAAACATTCCCATTTTGTAGATGAGGAAACTGAGGCACAGAGGGATTAAAAAGTTAATAATAAATGAAAGACACTCTCGTTGGTCAGCGAATTTATGTATACTTAGTAAAGTTTGGGAAAAGGGCATTGTCTATCTAGCATGCTGGGGGGAAAATTTGATTTCTAGTCAATTTTTAAAAAACAGAATTAAATATGTTACTGTGATGTATGAAGCAATGTCCAGGGTGTTTTACATGCTTTGCTTAATTTAGTTTAAAAGAAACTATGAGGAATGTGTTATCAACATTCCCATTTTATAGATGAGGAAACTGAGGCATAAATGCTTGAATGAAGTTACTAACAAGTGAAAGAGATACGGTTTGGTGAGCATATTCATATATACAACTAAACATTGTAGGGAAAGCATTATCTGTCTAGATAGATAGATAGTTCGGGGTGGGGCGGAATAGACTTCTCTACTCTCTATTAAAAGAAAAAGAAAATTAAGCATGTTACTTTGTTCTACTAATCAATATCCTGGGTGTTTTACAGGTTCTGCTTCACTTAATGAAAAAGAAAATCTAAGAGAAAGGTGTTATCAAGTTTCCCATTTTGTAGATGAGGAAACTCAGGCTAGAAGCATTAATGAAGTTACTAGTAAGTGAAAGAGATGCTTTTTGGTGAGCGTGTTCATCGACACTTGTTAAAACTCGTGGGAAAGGGCATTGACTATCTAGATAGTGAGCAAAATAAGTCTTGATTTCAATTTTCTCTATGAAAATAAATTATGTATGTTAGTCAGACTCACTAAGCTATGTCCTTGGTGTTTCACATGCTTTGCTTCATTTAATCGAACAGAAAATAAAGGAAGAATACATTATCAACATTCCCATTGTAAAGTTCAGAAAAATGGAGGCAAATAGGCATTAATCAATGTACGTAATTGAAAGACATGCGTTTTGGTGAGCATATTTATCTATAGTTAGTAAACTTTTGGGGAAAGGGCACTGTGCATCTTTCGTTGGAGAAAAATACTCAATTTCAGTTATATATTTTAAAAAAATCAAAACTAAGTATGTTACTTAGATTGACTAAACTTGTCCCACGTTTTTATATGCTCTGCTTCGTTTAATATTAAAAAATCTACTTGAAGGTGTTATGAACATTCTGATTTTATAGATGAGGAAACTGAGGCACTGAGGCATTAATGAATTTTGGTAAGTGACAGACATGCTTCTTTGTGAGTGCATTTATCTATACTTAGTAAACTTTGTAGGAAAGAGTACAGTTCATCTAGATTGTTGGGGGGAAAAACAATTTCAATTCTATATAATATAAAAAATTGAAAAGAAAGCAATTCAGTTAGATCTAGTAAGTAGTGTCCTGGATGTTTTACATGCTTTGCTGTATTTAATTTTTAAAAATCTATGCAGAATGTGTTATCAACATTTCCATTTTATAGATGAGAAAACTGAGGCACAGAGGCATTCATGAATTGACTAATAAGTGACAGAGATGCTTCTTCGTGAGTGCATTTATCTATATACTTAATAAATTTTGTTTTAAAGAGCATTGTCTAACTAGATGTGGGAAAATATACTTGATTTCAATTCTATATTTAAAAAAAAAATTCAGATGGTAATTAGATCTAGGAATCAGTGTCCTGTGTGTTTTACATAATCTGGTTCACTTAATTAAATAAATATCAATGAGGACGGTTCTATCAACTTTCCCATTTCATAGAAAAGTAAACTGAAGCACAGTCATTAATGAAGTTACCAAAGTGAATGAGAAGCTTTAAGGTGAGTGTATTTATTGAAACTTTGTAAACTTTGTGGTAAAGGGTACTGGCTATCTAGTTTGTGGATGATATAAAACTGGATTTCAATTTTCTCTATTAATAAAAAATTAAGCATGATAGTCAGATCCACTAAGCAATGTTCTTGTTGTTTTACATGCTTTGCTTCATTTAATCAAACAGAAAATAAATGAGGAAGCTTTTATCAACATTTCATTTTAAAGATGAGGAAACTGAGGCACAGAGGCATTAATGAAGTTATGAATAATTGAAAGAGATGCATTTTGGTGAGCATATTTATCTATACAAGTAAACGTTGTCGGAAGGGAACTGTCCAAAAAAACAGACTTCTATTCTCTCTATTGAAAAAAAAAAAAAACAAATTAAGTGTGTTGCTGCTGCAGCTAAGTTGCTTCAGTCGTGTCCGACTCTGTGTGACCCCATAGACGGCAGCCCACCAGGCTTCCCTGTCCCTGGGATTCTCCAGGCAAGAACACTGGAGTGGGTTGCCATTTCCTTCTCCAATGCACGAAAGTGAAAAGTGAAAGTGAAGTCCCTCTGTTGCAACTCTTAGCGACCCCATGGCCTGGAGCCTACCAACCTCCTCCGCCCATGGGATTTTCCAGGCAAGAGTACTGGAGTGGGTTGCCATTGCCTTCTCCGATTAAGTGTGTTACTTAGTTCTAATAAGCAATGTCCTGGGTGTTTACCGTGCTCTGCTTTAATTAATTAAACAGAAAATCTACAAGAAGGTGTTATCAACATTCCCAATTTATAGATGTGGAAACTGAGGCATTGAAGCATTAACAAAGTGACCAGTAAGTGAAAGAGATGCTTTTTGGTGAGCATTTTTATCTATCCCAGTAAACTTTGTGGGAAATGGCATTATGTATCTAGATTTCTGGGGAATTTTATGCGATTTCAATTCTATATTAAAAGAAAATCAAAATTAAGTCTCATCTTTAAAATGGAATTGTTCCTGTTTTCTAGCTACAATATCCTTCTTTCAGTGACTCTAGAACCCTATGCACTTTGCTGTCTCAGGGCATTTGCATATACAGTTTACTCTGTCAGTAACACTTTTCCCGATGTGTGGACCACTTTTCTAGATCCTTCAGGACTCAACTTTATTGTCATTTTCTCACTAAGAGAACTTGTCCAAATTCCTTACCTAAATTATTCTCCTTCCACTTTCCGAACAGAAGACACAAGTTCGATCTCTGGTCTGGAAAGATTCCTCATACCAGGGAGCGACTAAGCCTGTGAGCTGCAACTCCCGAGGCCACCTGGCTAGAGCCAGTGCCCTGCATGAAGAGAAGCCACCACCACAAGAATTCTGAGCACCACAACTAGAGACACCCAGCATGTAGCAATAAGATGCAGTGCAGCCAAAAATTAATAATAAATAAAATTTAAAAAAAAGAATTATGGCATTGAAAATGCAATAACTGAATTAAAAGTTGAGTAGATGGATTCAACAGCAGATTTAAAGGAGCATAAGAAAGAATCAGTAAACTTGAGAATAGGATAATTGAAATTGTTGAGTCTGAGAACCAAAAAGAAAAAAGAAAGGGGGGAACTTGTGGGATACCATTATGTAGTACAATATACAAATAAAAAGAATCCCAGAAAAAGAAAAGAAATTATCTAAATAATGGCCAAAAGCTTGTCAAATTTGATGAAACACATGCACCCACAAATCCTGGAAGCTTAACAAATTCTAAGAAGGATAGAGCCAAAGGGACTCACACCAAGACACATTATAATCAAATTATCTAAAGCTAAAAACAAAGAGAATACTAATATTGAAGACAATAAGAAAAAAGCAACTAACCATGTAAAAGGGATGATAATAAGATTACTAGCCAATTTCTTAGCAAAAACTGCAGGGGCCAGAAGACAATGAGATGCTATATTTAAAGTACTGAACGCAAAATGGAAAAGGCATCTTGGAAGATAGCTTGGCAATTTCTCACACACACAAAACACCAAACAAACAAACAAAAAGACTGTTATCGTATGATGTAGCAATCATGCTGCAGGATATTTACCCAAAGGAGATAAAATATGTCCATGAAAAAATGTGTGCAGGGATATTTACAGCAGCTTGATTCATAACTGCCAGAATGTGGAAGCAACTGAGATGCCCTTTAGAAGGTGAATGGATAAACAAACTATGGTATATACAGACAATACAATGTTATTAAGTTCTAAAAAGAAATTAGCTCTAAATCCATGATAAGGCATGTAGTAAAGTTAAATGCATGTTACCAAGGTAAAGAAGACAATCTGTCATGGCTACAGACCTCACATTTCAACTATGTGACATTCTCAAAAAGGCAAAATTATCGAGATAGTAAAAAGATCAAAGGTTACTAGATGTTTCGAGTATACTGCTACTGCTGCTATTAAGTCACTTCAGTCATGTCCGACTCTGTGCGACCCCATAGA
The DNA here is from genome assembly GCF_002263795.3 of Bos taurus. Classification (NCBI taxonomy): domain Eukaryota; kingdom Metazoa; phylum Chordata; class Mammalia; order Artiodactyla; family Bovidae; genus Bos; species Bos taurus. The sequence continues at coordinate 4,713,615 of NC_037357.1, forward strand.
CGGGAGCCCACCAGGCTCCCCCATCCCTGGAATTCTCCAGGCAAGAACACTGGAGTGGGTTGCCATTTCCTTCTCCAATGCATGAAAGTGAAAAGTGACCGTGAAGTAGCTCAGTTGTGTCCGACTCTGAGCGACCCCATGGACTCCTCCATCCATGGGATGAATCCCAGGCACCTCTGTCCATGGGATTCTCCAGGCAAGAGTACTGGAGTGAGTTGCAATTTCCTTCTCTGTTATGAGTATGAGAATGATGAATAAAAATTACTCAGAAACTAAAAAAAATAAAATAAAATGGGAATGTTGATGATACCTTCCTCGTTTATTTTCTGTTTGATTAAATGAAGCAAAGCATGTAAAACACCATGGATATTACTTAGTGGATATGACTAACATACTTAATATTTTTTTACTTAGTTTATTTTAATTGGAGGCTAATTACTTTACAATATTGTGGTGGTTTTTGCCATACATTGACATGAATCAGCCACAGGTGTCCATGTGTCGCCCCTTCCCAAACCCCCTCCCACCTCCCTGCCCATCCCATCTCTCTGGGTCCTCCCAGTGCACTGGGTTTGAATGCTCTGTTTCATGCATAGAACTTGGACTGGTCATCTGTTTCACATATGATAATATACATGTTTCAATGTTATTCTCTCAAATCATCCCACCCTCACCTTCTCCCACAGCATCCAAAAGTCTGTTCTTTGTATCTGTGTCTCTTTTGCTGTCTTGCACATAGGGTTGTCATTACGATCCTTCTAAATTCCATATATATGTGTTAATATACCGTATTAGTGTTTTTCTTTCTGACTTACTTCATTCTGTATAATAGGCTCCAGTTTCATCCACCTCATTAGAACTGACTCAAATATGTTCTTTTTAATAGCTGAGTAATACTCCATTGTGTATATGTACCACAGCTTTATTATCCATTCGTCCACCGATGGACATCTAGGTTGATTCCATGTCCTAGCTATTGTGAACAGTGCTGCAATGAACATTGAGGTACACATGTCTCTTTCAATTCTTGTTTCCTTAGTGTGTATGCCCAGCAGTGGGATTGCTGGGTCATATGGCAGTTCTATTTCCAGTTTTTTAAGAAATCTCTACACTGTTCTCCGTAGTGGCTGTACTAGTCTGCATTCCCACCAACAGTGTAAGAGGGTTCCCTTTTCTCCACACCCTCTCCAGCATTTATTGTTTCTAGACTTTTTGATGGCAGCCATTCTGACCTGTGTGAGATGGTACCTCATTGTGGTTTTGATTTGCATTTCTCTGATAATGAGTGATGTTGCGAATCTTTTCATGTGCTTATTTGCCATCTGTCTTCTTTAGAGAAATGTTTGTTTAGTTCTTTGGCCCATTTTTTGGACTGGGTCATTTATTTTTCTGGTATTGAGCTGCATGAGCTGCTTGTGTATTTTGGAGATTAATTCTGTGTCAGTTGTTTAATTTGCTATTATTTTCTCCCATTTGGAAGGCTGTCTTTTAACCTTGCTTAGAGTTTCCCTCATTGTGCAAAAGCTTTTAAGTTTAATTAGGTCCCATCTGTTTATTTTTGCTTTTATTTCCTTTACTCTGGGTGGTGAGTCATAGAGGATCTTGCTGTGATTGATGTCATTGAGTCTTCTGCCTATATTTTCCTCTAGGAGTTTTATAGTTTCTGGTCTTATATTTAGATCTTTAATCCATTTTGAGTTTATTTTTGTGTATGGTGTTAGAAAGTGTTCCAGTTTCATTCTTTTACAGGTGGTTGACCAGTTTTCCCAGCACCATTTGTTAAAAAGATTGTCTTTTCTACATTGTATATTTTTGCCTCCTTTGTCAAAGATAAGGTGTCTGTGGGTGTGTGGATTCATCTCTGGGCTTTCTATTTTGTTTCATTCATCTATATTTCTGTCTTTGTGCCAGTACCATACTGTCTTGAGGACTGTAGCTTTCTAGTATAGTCTGAAGTCAGGCAGGTTAATTCCTCCAGTTCTTCTTTCTCAAGATTGTTAAGGCTATCTGAGGGTTTTTGTGTTTCCATACAATTTGTGAAAATATTTGTTCCAGTTCTGTGAAAAATACCATTGGTAGCTTGATAGGGATTGCACTGAATGTATAGATTGCTTTGGGTAGTATACTCATTTTCTCTATATTGATTCTTCCAATCCACGAGTATGGTATATTTCTCCATCTATTTGTGTCATCTTTGATTTCTTTCATCAGTGTTTTATAGTTTCCTATATATAAGTCTTTTGTTACTTTAGGTAAATTTATTCCTAAGTAAATACGCTCACCAAAAACCATCTCTTTCACTTACTATTAACTTCTCTAATGCCTTTGTGCCTCAGTTGCCTCATCTTTAAAATGGAATGTTGAAAACACCTTACTCATAGTTTGTTTGTTTGTTTTTTTTTTCCAGTTAAATGAAGCAGAGCATGTAAAACAGCCAGGACATTGCTTAGTAGACCTAAGTAATATATGTAATTTAGTTTTTTTTCCATAGAGAAAGTTGAAATCAAGTTTTATATCACCAACAATCTACATAGTTTATGCCCTTTCCCACAAACTTTACGAAGTTTCGATAAATATACTCACCAAAAAGCATCTCATTCACTTTGGTAACTTCATTAATACTGCTGTGCTTCAGTTTCCTCATCTATGAAATGGGAATGGGAATGTTGATAACACCTCCCTCGTCTATTTTTTCTTTAACTGACTGAACCAGAGCATGTAAAACACACAGGTCATTGTTTAGTAGATCTAAATAGCATACTTAATTTTGATTTTTTTATATATAGAATTGAAATCAAATAACTTTCCCCCAATATTTAGATACAAAATGCCCTTTCCCACAAAGTTTACTAAGGATAGATAAACGCTCACCAAAAAGCATCTCTTTCACTTACTGGTAACTACATTAATGCCTCAGTGCCTGTTTCCTCATCTATAAACTGGGAATGTTGATAACACCTTATTTTAGATTTTTATGTAATTAATTAAAGCAGAACATGTTAAACACCCAGGGCAGTGCATATTATAACTAGGTAACATACTCAATTTTTTTTTTTTAGTACAGAGAATAGACGTTGGCATATATATATATATATAGTATAGATAAATATGCTCACCAAAACGCATCTCTTTCAATTACTTTTAACTTCATTAATGCTTCTGTGCCTCTGTTTCCTCATCTTTAAAATGGGAATGTTGGTAACACCTTCCTCATTTATTTTCTGTTTGATTATATGAAGCAAAGCATGTAAAACACCAAGGGCATTCATTGCTTAGTGGATCTAACATACTTAATTTTTATTAATAGAGAAAATTCAAATCAAGACTTATTTTGCTCACTATCTAGATAATCAATGCTCTTTCACACCAATTTTAACAAGTGTCGATGAATACGCTCCCCAAAAAGCATCTCTTTCACTTCATTAATGCCTCTAGCCTGAGTTTCATCGTCTATCAAATGAGAAAGTTGATAACACCTTACTAGAACATTTTTCTTTCAATTAAATGAAGCAGAGCATGTAGAACAACCAGGACATTGCTTAATAGATCCAAGTAACATACTTAGTGTTGTTGTTGTTGTTGTTTTTTAATAGAATTGAAGTCGAGTGTTTTTTCCCCATCAATCTAGGTAGACAATGACCTTTCCCACAAAGTTTACTATGTATACATGGATATGCTCACCAAAATGCATCTGTTTCACTTACTAGTAGTTTCATTAAGGCCTGTGCCTCAGAATCCTCATATATAAAGTGGGAATCTTGATAACACCTTCCTCGTAGATTGTCTTTTTAATTAAATGAAGCAAAGCATGTAAAACACCCAGGACATTGGTTAGTAGATCTAACTAATATAATTAATTTCTATTTTAAAAACATAATTGAAATCAAGATTTATTTTGCTCACAATCTAGATAGTCAAAGCCCTTTCCCACGCATTTTACTAAGTGTCGGTAAATACGCTCACCACAAACCTTTCTTTCACTTACTAGTAACTTCATTAAGGCCTCTAGCTTCAGTTTCCCCCTCTATAAAATGGGAATGCTGATAACACCTTCTTCATAGATTTCCTTTTCAATTATATGAAGCAGAGCATGTAAAACACCCAGAACATTGCTTAGTAGATCTAAGTAGCATGTTTCATATTGGGGTTTTGTAAAAATAGAATTGAAATCAAGTTTTATATTGCCCTCAGTCTAGATCCACCTCATTAGAATTGATTCGAATGTATCCTTTTTTATGGCTGAGTAATACTCCATTGTGTATATGTACCACAGCTTTCTTATCCATTCATCTGCTGATGGACATCTAGGTTGCTTCCATGTCCTGGCTATTATAAACAGTGCTGCGATGAACATTGGGGTACACGTGTCTCTTTCAATTCTGCTTTCTTCAGTGTGTATGCCCATCAGTGGGATTGCTGATAAGTATGCTCACCAAAATGCATCTCTTTCATTACTAGTAACTTCATTAAGGCCTCTGTGCCTGTTTCCTCATCTATAAAATGGGACTGTTGATAATGCATTCCTTGGAGATATTTTTTTTAATTAAATGAAATGAGACATGTAATACATCCAGGACATTGCTTAGTAGATCTAACACACCTAATTTGGGTTTTGCTTTTAAATAGAGGGAATCAAAATCGAGAATTATCTTGCTCATAATCTAGATCGTCGAAGCCCTTTCCCATGATTTTACTAAGAAGTATCCATAAATATGCTCACCAAAAATAATCTTTCACTTACTATTAACTTCATTAATGCCTCTGTGCCTCAGTTTCCTCATCCTTAAAATGGGAAGGTTGAAAACATCTTACTCATAGATTTTTTTTAATTAAATGGATCAAATCATGTAAAATACCCTGGACAATGCTCAATCTAAGTAACATACTTAATTTTGTTTTTTTTTTAATATACAACATGGAAAATGAGTTTTCCCCCACGAATCTAGATAGATACTGCCCTTTCCCACAAAGTTTACTAAGTATAGACAAATATGCTGTCCAAAAAGCATCTCTTTCACCTAACCAGTAACTTTATTAATCACTCTGTACCTCAGTTTCCAATCTATAAAATTGGAATCTTGATAACACGTTCCTCATAGGTTTTTCTTTAATTAAATGAAGCTGAGTATGTAAAACACCCAAGACATTGCTTCATAGATCTAAGTAACATACATAGTTCTGCTTTTTTTAACAGACAGATTGGAAATCGAGTTTTATTTCCCTGACAATCTACGTACCAATGCCCTTTCCACAAACTTTAAAATGTGTACATAAATTCGCTGACCAAAAAGAATCTCTTTCACTTATTAGCTTTTTAATCCCTCTGTGCCTCAGTTTCCTCATATATAAAATGGGAATATTGATAACACCTTCCTCGTATATACTTTTTAATTAAATGGACCCAATCATGTGAAACACTAAAGACATTGAATAGTATATCTAAGTAACAGACTTAATTTTTTTTTATATTGAATTGAAATTGAGTTTCTTTCACAAACAATCTAGATAGTCAATAACCTTTTGTGAAAATTTTACTAAATGTCCATAAATATGTTCATCAAATAGCATCTCTTTCACTTATTAGTAAATTCATTAATGCCCCTTTGCCTCAAATTCCTCATTTATAATTTGGGAATGTTGATAACACCCTCCTAAGTGATTTTTTAATTAAATGAAACAGCATGTAAAACACTGAGATTATTGTTTAGTAGATCTAAGTAACATACTTAATTTTGGGTTTTTTTAAATAGAGGGAATTCAGATTGAGTTTTATATAGCCCACAATCTAGACAGTTACTGCCCTTTACCACAAAGTTTCCAAAGTTCCGATAAGTACACTCATCAAAAGCATCTCATTCACTTTGGTAACTTCATTAATGCCTCTGTGCCTCAGTTTCCTCATCTATGAAATGGGAATTTTTATATACCTTCCTTGTCTATTTTTATTTAATTGACTGAACAGAGCATGTAAAATACACAGGACACTGCTTAGTAGATCTAAATAGCATACTTAGATTTTTTTTAGTATGGAATTGAAATCGAGTAACTTTCCCCAGAAATCTAGATACACAATGCCATTTCCCACAAAGTTTAATAAATATAGATAAAATACGTTCACCAAAAAGCATCTCTTTCACTTACAGGTAACTTCATTAATGCCTCAGTGCCTCAATTTCTTCATCTATAAATTGGGAATTGTTGATAACAGCTTCTTGTAGATTTTCTATTTAATTAATTAAAGCAGAGCATGTTAAAGACTCAGGACATTGCTTGTTAGAACTAAGGAACAGACTTAATTTTGTTTTTTTTCAAGAGAGAGAATAGAAGTCAATTTTTTTCCCCAAAGATCTAGGTGGACAAACCACTTCCGACAATGTTTACTTGTATAGATAAATACACTTACCAAAACACATCTCTTTCAATTACTAGTAACATCATTAATGCCTTTGTGCCTCAGTTTCCTTATCTATAAAATGGGAATATTGTTAACACTTTCAAGTAATTTTTTTAATGAAGCAGAGCATATAAAACACCCAGGAAAAGCTTAGCAGATCTAAGTAACATACTTAGTTTTGATTTTTTTTTTTAAATATAGAACTGAAATCGAGTCTTTTTCCCCAACAAACGTGATAACAATTCCCTTTCTGACCAAGTTTAATAGAGAGTATAGATGTCGATTTTTTCCCCAACAATCTAGATAGAAAATGCCTGTTCCCACAAAGTTTACTAAGTATGCATGAACATGCTCACCCAAGAGCATCTCTTTCACTTAGTAGTTACTTCATTAATGCCTCTGTGCCTCTGTTTCCTCATCTGTAATATGGGAATGTTGATAACACTTTCCCCATAGATTTTTTAAACTAAATTAAGCAGAGCATGTAAAACACTGAGTACACTGCTTCATAGATCTAAGCAACATATTTAGTTCTGTTTTTTTAATAGATAGGAAATCGAGTTTTATTTCCCTGACAATCTATGTAATAATGCCCTTTCCACAAAGTTTACTAAGTATACATAAATTTACTGACCAAAAAGTATCTCCTTCACTTACTATTAACTTCTTTAATACCTCTGTGCCTCAGTTTCCTCATCTATAAAATGGGAATGTTGATAACATCTTCATAGATTTTCTTTTCTATTAAATGGAGCCAATCATGTAAAACACTAAGGAAGTGGCTTTGATCTAAGTAACATACTTAATTGTGTTGTTTTATTCAATACAGATTATTGAAAACAAGTTTTCCCCCAAGAATCTAGATAGATAATGCCCTTTCCCACAATGTTTACTAAGGATAGATTAATACGCTTTCCAAAAAGCATCTCTTTCACCAACTTGTAACTTTAATAATGCCTGTTTCCATTGTAAAATGGGAATGTTGATAACACCTTCCTCGTAGATTTTCTTTTTTTTAATTAAATGAAGCAGATCATGTAAAAACACCCATGACATTGCTTAGTAGAGCTAAGTGAAATACTTAATTCTTTTTTAATAGATAGAATTCAAACCGAGTTTTTATCCCCAAAAATCTAGATAGGTAACTCAACCTTGAAGAGTGGGGCAAGGGGCTATTCCTTTGACTGTGAAGGTAACTGTGGACCTCTGCATATGGGGCTGGACTCAGCTCCCCACCTCTGGCTGCAGGCACTCTGCAGTGGGGCATGCTTGCCCTTTATTGGGCCTGTGTTGTAGATCAGGAAGTTTCCATCTTCCCCATCGCTGCCCTTTTCTCCTACACCTCATCTCCCTCCCCTCCCTTCTCCCTACTCCATCCTTCCCCTCCCCTCCCCTCCCCCTCTGTCTCTCCTCTAACTTCTGGAATTCGCTTTCTCCACTGAGAAGTGCAAAATGAAAGGCAGGCCAGACTGAGGGTTTTATGGTTGTATAAGAGGTGTTTACAGGTGTCTTAGGGCACGTGAATATCCTGGATATTAAGAATAGCTCCTAACTATGAGTGCTGTGCTTGATGTTGTACTTGATTTATCCTATTTCTACCTGCCCCCTCATCATTATCATCATCCATCTCCCTTTTAAAAGAAGTCAAACCAGGGTGGAGTTGCTCAATGTCACTCCGTGACAAGCTCTGTGCTGCCCTGAGGATGAAGTGCTTCCACTCACTGTGCTTTCACATGCGGCCCCTCTTTTACTAGTGGGCTGGAATAGAGAAGCAGGAGTAGGTAGACAGAGCCTGGGCTGCTCTATCAGCCAGCCTGCCTTTGAGGGCGACAGGGATTTGATCAGACAGCCTCTTAGGTATCTTTATCATGGAGGACATTAATCATTTTTGTCATTAATTCTGTTGATAAATTCTTTAAACCTCTGTCTCTCTCTCTTTTTTTTTTGCCATGGTGCATTGCATGTTTGATCTTAGTATCCCCCACCAGGGATTGAACCGGTATTCCCTGTAGTGGAAGTGCAGAGCTTAACCACTGGACTGCCAAGGAATTCCCTCAAGCATTTCATTCTTAATGACACTTTAGTGCAGGTGTGGAGGAGAGGAGGTGACGTTTGTGTGCCCATCACTAATGTGCTCTTTGGAAGCTTGTCTTTGGGAGGAGGAGTTGCTGGGCAGTAGCACTTTGGCATTGAAGATTTCTAATAAAACTTTATTTATATTTTATGCAGAAGCAAACAAGAAAAAAAAAAAAAAAAGAAGTCTGGTCATTCAAAAGAACGATCCAAGGAAAGGAGGAAGAAAAAGTCATCTAAAAGAAAACGCAAGAAGCATTGTGCCGACAGTGACAGCGACTCTGATTCTGACACAGACTCCAGTGGTAAGAAAGTCAATATCATTAGCCCGCCTTGCTTTCAAGTTTTACTTCTTGAAAGCTGATATTAGAAAAAGGTACTTAATAATAGCCAAGAGTATTTTTTTAATAGCCAAGAGTTTGGAACACTCACTGACTTAGTGTCAGGGACCCTGCTGGGTGCCGGATATGCACTATTGCTCTTTAATCCACACAGGCACTGTAGGACGCATCTTCGAGGTGGGGAGACAGAGGACCCGAGCAGGTTAAAATTACCGCCTGCACTCAAGGTCACACAGCTGGGACTCAGAGCCAAGCGATGTGACTCCAGAGTGGTTGTGTGTAGCTGCACAAGGCCTGTGGCAGAGAACCAAGTTGGGGTCAGTCTGTGAGACATGAGGTGCCAAACCAGGCCATAGGCGGCTGCATCAGCCCAGTGGAGCGGCTGTTCTGTGAGATTCTCACACTCAGTGGGCAGCTTTGTGCGATCCTCAAAGAGGCACAACATAGGGGACCCTTCAGGCCAGCAGCTGATTTCTGGAAGACACTTCCTGTGGGGCTGCATCACAACAAAGCCCCCTTTTTATGCCATCCCCTGGGTGGTGATTGACAGAGGTGCCTCCTCTGGGGACACATTACAGGCAGGCCCCCTTCCTCTGACATCACCTTCCTTCCTCCCTGCTGGAAGACAGATGTCCTGAAGCACAGAGCTGAGCGTGGCAGTCCCTGCTTAAAATCCTTCCAGAGCTCTCCTTGGCTTCAGGGTAAAGTCAGACCCCTGTGGATGGGTGGATCTCTCATCACACATACACTTTTGCTCTCCTGCAGTATCCTGTGCGGCCTCAGAGTGACTTTCATCTCCTCATGTTACATGTCCTTTCTCCTGACTCTGCCATGTGGTACAGAGTCCGGCTGCCTACAGTCCGATCTCTCCTTGCACGTGGCTTGGCCTACTGGCTGCATAGATGGACGTGCATTACTCTTGTAATAAAGCTGACTTTAGGAAGAACTGGCTTAAGAGTCACCTTTTCATGGTCAACCATTCCTCACCCACCCTCGCGAAAACAGCCTGATGGTGAGACTCCTCTGTGTGCCTAGATCACCTCCTCCCTCCCCACTTCCCTGTCACTCAGATTCTACTGACCCCCTTCCCTCTGTCTCCTCCACTAGACTGAGCTCCTGGAAAGCATCCCCGCAAACACACACATCACGAAGATACTCAAACATCCAGAAAAGTGAAGGGAGTAGTGTCATTAATGCCATATACAGTGCCTGTCACTCACTCAGGTGTAACATCTGTTAGCCCTTTGACATTTGCTTCAGATAGGGATGTTTTGTTGTCATTGAGCTGTTCCAGGTAAAATACGTTAAGTATTTCATTATGCACCTCATTGAAAAAAGGACATTTTCTTAAATACAATACCATTATCTCACCCAATTAAGTTAATAATTCCTCATATAATCTAATACCCAGTGTAACTTTAATGTCTGTGCTTCTAATGCCTAGCATGGTTCATGACATAGATGTTAAATGAATAAATCTCTGTGATACAACAAATGGGACAGCAAAAGCATGTCTACCTGGTCAAAGATATTAATGTTTTAGGGCTAAACATTTTATCAATTTTAATGTGTTTTTCTTTTCATATGAAGATAACAAAAGGAAGACAAAAAACAAGCCCAGCAAAAGGAAAGGAAACACAAATGACCAGGTGTTTTCCTATAATTATTATTATGGAAAAGGTCAAATATTTACACAAGTATACCAACTTGAAGAACCATCAACTTATGGGAAGTTGCTACCACCCCTATTTATTTTGAAACAAAACCCAGATGTCAATTCATGTATAAACAAATCAGCATGTTTCTCTAAAAGAGAGACATTCTTTTTTCAACATAACCGTATGACCATTACTGTGCCCCAAAATTTGACAGTAATGCCTCAGTTCATTTTTCTTTTTGTTTGTAGCCTGACAGTTGCACATGAGGAAGACAGCATGAAGAAAGCCAAGGTCTCATTGCTTCTTTTCAATGATCCATTCATGTGGAATATTAAGCAAGGCCTCCGTCTTGCTTCCAGCAGCACTCAACTGAAAGGTTTCCTTTTAGTGTTTAGTCCTCAGGAACTGGGGTCTTCTCAAGGATTCTGAATGAGACAGAGTACATTTGAAGGCATGATTGTCACTCCTGAGCCGGGGATGACAATAATATGATCCTGTGGTGGGGGCAGGGGAGAAATGGGAGAAGAGCCTTTCTGGACTTGATGGAGTCTCCTGTGTTTCCTTTGGGCCAGAATGGATTGTTCCCCTCTATCCAGAAAAAGGGAGAGCATGAACAGAATGTGGAGCATCTAGAACAAAAGTAGGGGAATGTTTGGATGCTGCCTTCCCAGAAAGGCCTATGAACAGTAGTTTCTTAGGAAGATTCCTTTAGAGTCCAGGCTCGTGCCTGAACTCCTCATCATGAATGGAGCTCGGCCACATTTGGAGGCACACCGTTCTGTCACTCGAGACTTTCCCCACCGCATCTTTCACCTGTATATGCCTGAGAAGTGCAGGGCCCAGCGAATGTGACTCAGGGATGTCACCTCGTGAAAAGGGACCGGCTTGACATTCCTTACCAATTCTCTCTCTCTCTCTTTTTTTTTTTGACAACAGTTTGATTTATTTACTTTTGGCTGGGCTTGGTCTTCATTACTTCCCAGGGACTTTCTCTAGGTATAGCAGGCAGGGGCTGCTCTCTCGTTGTGGTGTGGAGGCTTCTCATATGGTGGCTTCTAACTGTGGCGCATGGGCTCTCGGGCATGTAGGCTGCAGTAGTTGCAGCCCTCAGGCTCGGTCGTTGCAGCACATGGGACTTGTTACTCTGCGGCATGTGGGATCTTCCCAGACGAGGGATCGAACCCATGTACCCTGAGTTGGCAGGCCAATTCTTAACCACTGGGCCACCAGGGAAGCCCTCAGCAATTCTTATCCATACAGTACTAACCCCATTTGGCATATAAAACTAGTATACAAGAGAATTCACATCTTTCCTGAAAATACCCCCAAAACGCCCTATAAAAATAGTGTTCTGTTTTCATTTATTCAGTTTATCCATCAGGCATTTGGTGAAGTGTTCCTGAGGTGCTATGAAAAATTTGAATCTGGCAGAAAAACACTTTTAGAATAAATGTCACAGAAAACAGGTCTTACAAGACAGGAGCCACAAAATGAATGCTGTAGACAGGGGCCCTTGCCAGGCCAAACCAAGCTCACACAAAGGAGGGCACAGGTGGAGGAGGCAAGGGTGGCATGGGGGGCCTGGGTGTTTGGGGCTGCAGTGGCAGCAGAGGCACCCAGCTCCACCTGGGCCCGAAAACAATGTGGCCCTTTGGGGTCCATACAGGATTATGACGAGAGGGTGACCCAAGGCCACAGGGGACATTTGTCTGAGAATTACAGCCCTCTGATATCGCCAACACTTGGCCCTCCCACTCGTAAGCCTTGGGCAGTTAAGGTCTTGAGAGTAAAACACAACATGCAAATCTATATGCCACTGACGAAATGGAAGAAACTATTTCATTGCCAAAATACTGTAGGAAGGTTAAGGCTGCATCCCTCCCTCCAGCCCACCCTTAGGGATGGTAGACTGTATGTGCCAAGCTCTGGTCTAGGCTTACTGCTTTGCTCCTGTCCTCTCACTTTTAGTATTCTTGGATTATTTTCCACGTCCTACATGTAAGCCCGCTCGCAAACAGTACCGTGTCCCTGCTGTCAGTGCTTTGCCTGGTAACAGGATAAAGAAATGTTAGTGCTCTACCAGCAGTCCAGCTGCTCTGCCCCTCCTCACTAGGGACAGTGTCACCCTGGTCTTTGGGGGGGCTGGGCATGATAAAGACTCAACCCCTTTCAAAGTCATAATGAGGGAAACAGCACCAATTTAAAGGCCGTCTTCAGTCTGAACTAAATAGTTACTAGGAAGGAACATGCTGGCTTTCTAGACAGAACGATGACTGAGGGGGTCTTTTATCCATCTAACCTCTTGAGAGTTAGAAAGGTGGTCTGGCAAGGGGGCTCAGGGGGCTTGTGACTTGTCTTACTGGGACATGAGAGTTGCTGAAGCTCTGGATACTGCCCTAATATTTTAGTCTTGAATGCTAAGGCAAGTTCACCTAACTAGGTTCAAGTCCATTCTAACTCAGTTTCTGCCCAGCCAGTAATTGGAGGGAAAGAGGCAGACCACCGTCATTTCTGCATACGCCAACCTGTCCCCACCCTCCAGCTTTTGTGGGCTCAGGACACTGTCAGCTGATTCGGTTCTACCCTCAGGTTCAGAATTCTAGATGGTGGTGATGTTGCCTGAGTGGTGAAACACCATGGTCCTACCAGCCCTTCGCCTCACCTAGGAGAGTCCAACACCATCAAGAGATCTAAGGCAGGAGAGTGGAACTAGGCTTTTTAGAACAAGGTCAGCCACAGTGTGGCACCCCCGTGTTCACTGCAGCATCACGTGCAACAGCCAGATAAGCAAACAACCTCACTGTCTATCCACAGATGCATGGACAAAGAACACGTGTATACAGGCATGGCTCGGAGATACCGTGGGTTTGGCTCCAGACCACAGTAATGAGGCAAATAGCACTACAACATCATCCACACGAATTTCTTGTTTTCCCAATACATATAAACATCATTTTACACTGTATTTGTAGTCTATTCAGTGTGCAATACCATTAAGTCTTAGAAAACAGCATAAATACCCTACTTGAAAAATACTGCTAAAAAATGTTAACCATCTTCTGAGCCTTCAGCAAGTTCAAATACTTTTGCAATAGTAACAGATCACTGATCACAGATCAGCATAACAAATATAACAATGATGAAAAAGCTTGAAATATTGCCTAAAGGACCGAAATGTGACAGAGGCAAGAAGTGAGCAAATGCTTTTGGATGAATGGCACCACTGGACTTGGAGATGCAAGGTGGCCACAAAGCTCAATGTGTAAACACGATATCTGCAAAGTGCATTAAAGTCAAGCACAAGAAATGAGGCATACCTGTATATACAATGGAACATTATTCACCCACAAAAAGGAAACTTTGAATTGGCTACATGGATGAACCTTGAGGTTCATAGCCAAAGCAATCTTGAGAAAGAAGAATGGAACTGGAGGAATACTTCAGGCTATACTACAAAGCTTCAGTCACCAAGACAGTATGGTACTGGCACAAAGACAGAAATATAGATCCATGGAACAAAATAGAAAGCCCAGAGATAAATCCATGCACATATAGACAACTTATCTTTGACAAAGGAGGCAAGAATATACAATGGAGAAAAGACAATCTCTTTAACAAGTGGTGCTGGGAAAATTGGTCAACCACTTGTAAAAGAATGAAACTAGAACACTTTCTAACACCATACACAAAAATAAACTCAAAATGGATTAAAGATCTAAATGCAAGACCAGAAACTATAAAACTCCTAGAGGAAAACAGTCAAAACACTCTCTGACATAAATCACAGCAGGATCCTCTCTGACGCACCTCCCAGAGTAATGGAAATAAAAGCAAAAATAAACAAATGGGACCTAACTAAACTTAAAAGCTTTTGCACAAGGAAGGAAACTATAAGCAAGGTGAAAAGACAGCCTTCAGAATGGGAGAAAATAATAGCAAATGAAGCAACTGACAAACAACTAATCTCAAAAATATACAAGCAACTCCTGCAGCACAATTCCAGAAAAATAAATGACCCAATCAAAAAATGGGCCAAAGAACTAAACAGACATTTCTCCAAAGAAGACATACAGATGGCTAGCAAACATATGAAAAGATGCTCAACATCATTTATTATCAGAGAAATGCAAATCAAAACAACAATTAGGTACCATTTCACGCCAGTCAGAATGGCTGCTATCCAAAAGTCTACAAGCAATAAATGCTGGAGAGGGTGTGGAGAAAAGGGAACCCTCCTACACTATTGGTAGGGATGCAATCTAGTACAGCCACTATGGAAAAGAGTGTGGAGATTCCTTAAAAAACTGGAAATAGAACTGCCATGCTGCTGCTGCTGCTGCTAAGTCGCTTCAGTCGTGTCCAACTCTGTGCAACCCCATAGATGGCAGCCCACCAGGCTCCCCCATCCCTGGGATTCTCCAGGCAAGAACACAGGAGTGGGCTGCCATTTCCTGACCCAGCAATCCCACTGCTTGGCATACACACCGAGGAATCAAGAATTGAAAGAGACACGTGTACCCCAATGTTCATCGCAGCACTGTTTATAATAGCCAGGACATCTAGGAAGCAACCTAGATGTCCATTGGCAGATGAGTGGATAAGAAAGCTGTGGTACATATACACAATGGAATATTACTCAGTCATTAAAAAGAATACATTTGAATGAGTTCTAATGAGGTAGATGAAACTGGAGCCTATTATACAGAGTGAAAGAAGTCAAAACGAAAAACACCAATACACTATACTAATGCATATATATGGAATTTAGAAAGATGACAACGATGACCCTATATGAGAGACAGCAAAGAGACACAGATGTATAGAACAATCTTTTGGACTCTGTGGGAGAAGGCGAGGGTGGGATGATCTGAGAGAACAGCATTGAAACATGTATATTGGCATATGTGAAACAGATCGCCAGTCCAGCTTCGATGCATGAGACAGGGTGCTCAGGGCTGGTGCACTGGGATGACCCTGAGGGATGGGATGAGAGGGAGGTGGGAGGGGGGTTCAGGATGGGGAACACATGTACACCCATGGCTGATTTATGTCAATGTATGGCAGAAACCACTACAATATTGTAAAGTAATTAGCCTCCAATTAAAACAAATAAATTTTTTAAAAAATAAAAACATAGGAAAGTAAAAGGGACAATTACTGTTTGAGGGCTAGTTTATTTGAAGCCAGCAGCAGCTCAGGTTTAGGATGAATTTTAAAGAATAGATAAGAACAATATGATACTTTGTTGACATGGGGAAGCGTTTAGAGTATATTTCATCTAGTTTTAAAAAGCAGCTTAAAGAATAAAGTGAGAGTCTGGCATGGAAACAAATTTAAAAATGTAACTCAATACTGCATGATTCATGAAAGGTCAATTTGTACAACTGATAAGCACATTTGGAATGCTGAACAGTAAGAATCTTTTGCTAAGTGTCTGAATAGGTTGATTATAACCCCAACATAGAGGTTGCAGTTCTGCCAGGCTTGTGGCTTGGTAAAACTGCTTTTCAATACACCTATGGAAACTTCATCAGATTTATCCACCAAGCCAATATATTGGCTACTATATATGACAAATTTGGTCCCATCTCAGGTTCTACCTCCCAAGCAATGGCTCCAGGCGACCCAGTTTTATTGAATGCAACAGTTGTTTCAATGACCATTGGAGTGTTTGAAGTGCAGCTGCATTTTAGGATGTTGCTGCTGTTGTTTAGTTGCAAAGTCACATCTGACTCTTTGTGACCACATGAACTGTAGCAGGCCAGGCTCCCTTGTACTTCACCAACCTCCTGGAGTTTGCTCAAACTCATGTCCATTGAGTTGTTGATGTCATCCAACCATCTCATCCTCTGTCATCCCCTTCTCCTCCTGCCCTCAATCATTCCTAGCATCAGGGTCTTTTCAAATGAGTCGACTGTTTGCATCAGGTGAAAAAAGTATTGGAGCTTTAGCTTCATCATCAGTCCTTAGATGAATGATACAGGCTGCGGATTCAGGGCAGGGCAGCAGTAGTCCTCATAGGAGGTGGCAGCTTCATGGGCTGTGGCAGAGGCACAGACTCAATTGTGCAGCAAGCAACTCTGGAAAGCTCATTTTTAAAAATTCATTGTATGGGAAGAGTAACATGGAAAATTACATTACAATATGTTAAATAGATAGCCAATAAGAATTTGCTGTATGGCTCAGGAAACTCAAACAGGGGCTCTGTATCAACCTAGAGGGGTGGGATGTGGAGGGAGATGGGAGGGAGTTTCAAAAGGGAGGGGAGATATATGTATACCTATGGCTGATTCATGTTGAGGTTTGACAGAAAACAGCAAAATTCTGTAAAGCAATTATCCTTCAATAAAAAATAAATTGATTAAAAAAAAGAAAAGAAATGGTGAAGGGGTTCAAAGGTACAAACAAGTCATAGGGGGATGTGTAATGTACAGGGTAGTAACTACAGTTAATAATATTTGTATTGTCAATTTGAACATTGTGGAGTGGGTAGCTATTAAAAGTTCTCATTATTAGAAACATTTTGGTGTGGTGATGATGTTAACTGGATTCATTGTGGTCATTTCAGTGTATAAGATAACTGAATCACTGTGTTATACACCTGAACTAATACAATGTATCTCAGTTCAGTTCATTACAGTGCTCAGGCGTGTCTGACTTTTGCGACCCATGGCCTGCAGCACGCCAGGTTTCCCTGTCCATCAACAACTCCCGTAGCTTGCTCAAACTCATGTCCATCGAGTCGGTGATGCCATCCATTTCATCCTCTTGTCTACTTCGCCTCCTGCCTTCAATCTTTCCCATCATCAGGGTCTTTTCCAATGAGTCAGTTCTTCCCATCAGGTGGCCAAAGTATTGGAGTTTCAGCTTCAGCATCAGTCCTTCCAATGACTATTCAGTACTGATTTCCTTAGGATTGACTGGCTTGATCTCCTTGCACTCCAAGGGACTCTCAAGAATCCTCTCCAACACCACAATTCAAAAGCATCATTTTTTCAGCGCTCAGCTTTCTTTGCGGCCCAACTCTCACATCCACACATGACTACTGGAAAAACCATAGCTTTGACTAGACAGATCTTTGTCGGCAAAGTAATGTCAATGCTTTCTAATATGCTGTCTAGGTTGGTCATAGCTTTTCTTCCAAGGAGCAAGTGTCTTTTCATTTCATGGCTACAGTGATTTTCCAGCCCAAGAAAATAATGTATGTCAATTGTACCTCAATAAAAAAAAAATTTTTTTAAGTGAAGATGGGGTCACACAAAGGCTTTTCCCAGGATGTCTGGCAACTATTAACAAAACCATGTCAATTAAACCACAGTGTCCACTGAGGATCATGGACATTTACATTGCATTTAATTATTTTGGAAGTTCCCAGACTACAAGTTGTGACAGTGTAGGCCTCCTATCATTGCCTGACTCCTCATTTTTTCTCTGTAATTTTAGGATTTAGGATCCTTCCTCTACATCAGTACATAAAGAAGACCAGTGTAATAGAGCTCATTTTAAAATGAAAGTGTTAGCCACTCAGTCATGTCCAAATCTTTGCAATGCCGTGGACCGTAGCCCACCAGGGTCCTCCGTACATGAAATTTTTAAGGCAAGAATACTGGAGTGGGGTGCCATTTCCTCCTCCAGGGGATCTTCCCAACCCAGGGATAGAACCCAGGACTCCTGCATTGCAGGCAGATTCTTTATCATCTGAGCCAATAAGAAAGTGTAATAGAGCTCATTTTGAGAGGATTCAAATGGACCAGTGGTACCAACCAAAATGTACCTCCTTAAACAACCAGAGCCCACACTGGGGTATGTGGGCCAGCATTAGGTCTCTATTCCCAACAGTGGTTACAGAAAGCAAGTCTGTTATATTTGCAAAAGAGAAAGGGAAAAACATATTACGAGTTTCTTCTTGGGAGTTCCCTGGAGGTCTAGCAGCGGGGATTCTGAGCTTTCGCTACCATGACCCAAGTTCAATCCCTCATCAGGGAACTGAAATCCTGAAAAGCACAAGGTGAGGGCAAAAAAAAAGAAAAAGAAAAACAACGGCAGTAACAAAAATGAGTTTCTTCTCATCACTAGAAATAATCATCTGTAACTGTATGGTGATGGACGTTAACTACACTTGTGGTAATCATTTTGCAATCTATGCAAACAGCAAATATTATGTTACACACCTGAAACTAGTGGATGTCAGTTATACCTCATTCAAAAAAAAAGAAATAGAAAAGGAGGTTCTTGGGTATTCATGCTGTAGTTTGGACATTGATGAGAACATTTTCTCTTTTCCCTTTTTTCTTGTTGCTCTTTCACCCTTGAGAACTCCTCTAAGAGATCACTATGTAAAGCCAGGAGAAGCAAGTCACCAAAACGTCAGGTTTTCTTTCCCTGTGAGTTTTCTTTGCCTGTGTGACAGGGCAGAGGCCTGGGCCTCCCAAGCCCTGGCCAGACTGGCTGTGAGCCCAGCCCCTGGCCTTAGGCTCCCAGCCCAGGTTTCCAGACCCGTCACTCCAACCCCTGTCAGGTCTGCAGCCCAGGTCCATCACAACCCTCACACAGGGCTCTGCAGCAAAGCTAATAATAAAACTTTCCTGATTTTTCCTCCTACCAGTGCTTCTTTGATACAACTTAAGGTTTTCTCTGGTCTCAAGTATTCACCTGCTGATCTCATGACCTATAAATAACTCATCACTACTTGAGGAAATGAAAAAGTACTTCAGATTAACACAGGTCCAAATCTACCCTGAATTGACCCCACCAACACCAAACAAATTCCACAAAACCCACTTGTTCCTAATTGTACCACAAAAAGTGGTTTAAAAAAGTCCTGAGATTAGAAATTCCTCAAGAGAATATTCATTTATGCATTTGATAGTTTCATAACATTGAATCTGTGTGATATCTTCAAGGCATAAGTAGACTATATACTAGAATTATATTTTTTACCCTTTTTGGGTCACTGGAATTTTGTCCGTAATTGTTCATTTTTGGTTTTGTTTTCATTGACAAATTTAGCGTGCCACTCCCTACCTTGCATTACCAAACTCTGAAAAACAACAGCAGGAGAACGTGGACTTTAAGCTTTCTACCCCATCCATCTCGGTGCAACTAAACAGATGCTAGTTACTCCTATAGTGTGTTCTCTGAACCAATTACTCCCTTGTGCCAGCACTGAAATATTCACAAAATCACTCATTTTACCTCAGAGATTATGCTTGGTTTTGAATATTTCAAATAGTACAATTGAACCCTCTTATAACCCAGCTCCTCAGTGCATTAAGTACTTTCAGGCCATATTGAGTCACAATATGAACCACTCATAAGACGGAAGGATTGCGTTTAGGAGGGCTAACTTCCTCCCTAAAGGATATTTGTGTTAGGAGGACCTGAACTTTATAGGAAGAGACTGTATCCATATATATTCAGATAGATAGATGGCAGATAGGTAGGTACCACAGGTGTAGGAAAAGTGGCTCTATTTTTTTCCTTTGGGAACTATGTTCTCACTGGTAATGGGCTATTTCCGTGAGCTTGAATTTACTGATCCCATTTGTTACCCCTTAGAGCCCCTAAGGGCTTCCCTGGTGGCTCAGCTGGTAAAGAGTCCGCCTGCAATGCAGGAGCCTTGGATTCGATCCCTGGGTTGGGAAGATCCCCGAGAGAAGGGAACGGCTACCCAGTTCAGTGTTTTGGCCTGGAGAATTTTATGGACTGTATAGTCCATGGGGTGTCAAAGAGTCAGACAGGACTGAACAACTTTCACTGTCACTTTCAGAGTCCCAAAAGTTCCAATCTTATTTTCCAATCATGGAAATGGCCATAAGAACAAATCAATGTGAGAATGTCCAGGACAAAAGTGTCCAAGCCTGGAAGCAGGTTTTAGGGTGGCTGACATGCTAAATTTTTTTCATGTTTACTCACGTGCACCCTGACTGCAGTCTCATCCATGTGCCTTGCAAGCACCTTCCCTGGAGAATGAAATCAAAATGTTCAGTATTTGGATATATGGATGAAATTAAATATATGGATGTTATTTCATGCTTGATTTTAAAATTTCCATCCCCTTCATGCCCTCTACCCTAGTACACGTTTCTGTAATACTCAGCTCCAGGCTCACCTTAGGGGGTGGTTTTCCCTCCTGTGCAAAATGTTATTGTGGCATCAAATAAAATCAGTATTCAAGACAGAAGGTTTTAATGCAGTATTTAACAAATATCAAAATTAGTACAAAAATAGCACATGATGAAAATATTACTGAAATTTAAACATAGGTAATTGTGACCCTGCACTTGGTCCACTGTATCTCCTATGAGGTTCTAACAAAACATTATTAACAAACCAGGTCAGTTGCCAGTTTCCCTACTTGATGGATTTAAATACCACAGGATGCCCAGTAGGTAACACCTCTACCAGAGTCCTGTGGGAGGTCTGGATGGCCTTGGGCCATCCAGGTAGCTTATGGATCTGAAGAGGGACTGCAGAAGAGACCAGAGGAACCCAGGGACAACCAAGCCCCCTGGAGAACTAGGCAGCTCCTGGTTAGCTGTGTACTCGGGAACCAGGCGAGGTATCTGGTGTGGTGGAAAAGGCTCTCTATCTATTGGCTCAAAGGGTGAATGTGATGCGGTGGAGGCACCTCTGCAGGTTCCCTCGTTCCCCACCCGCACCCCCACCTCAACTCCGGGCCCCAGGCATTCAGCTCCAGCTGCTACTGCTACTGCTTCCTCCTGGGCTCCTGGCCACCTTCTACACCTTCCCCAGCTCCAGTTCAGACCACACTAGGCCTCTTCTCCTCACACTACCATCACTGATACCACGGGAGGCTTCATATCTGGAAAAGGTGCAAGGCCGAGAGAGAGGCTATAGGGAGACCAAGGGCTGTGACTGTGCGGCAGCTGAGTTCGGTCCACTGGCCTCTCCCAGGGAAAGGGCGTTTCCTGGGCTTCGCCAAAGCACGTGGCCCAGCCCGGCCTCTGACCACGCAGTTCTTCCCGGTCTTCCAGGCTGCAATAGCATCATCCAGGCTGTGCCCCCCACCTCACCTGCCCCCAGTGGAGGCTCCAGCCTGAGTGCTGTGAATGAATCAGCCTCTATGCCCGGATCTGTGCAGATGTCCTAGTCCGGGATAGTCCTGGGGCTAACCGCTGGGTCAGTTCTCTTCTGGATGCCTGGTCCCAGTTGTAGTATGTGTTCCTGGTCCAATGTGTACCTGCTCCTGCTTAGGTGCCCTCCCTCCGTCGACCCCCTCCCTCCATGGTCCCCCACTCCCTCGGGCCCTGGCCCTTGACTGAGGTAGGTGGGACCCTCTAGGGTCCCTTGAGGCCAGGGCATGGCCATAAAGTGGAGGCGTGCCAACCTGGGGTGGGGAGGGGCAAGGAAATGAGACCTCACTGGCCCCTGGAGCCAGAGCCCTGGAGAAACGTTAGGAGAACATCTCTCCAGGGATGCAGGCTCCTAGCCCACAGTTCCCCTGGAGCAAGAGATGCAAAGATGGGGCTGGAGAAGGCCACAGCCCAGTGGTCCCCTTTGTCCTATGTGCTCTGAGCACGTCTCCTCCCCACCCCACCCCCCTCCACCGCTCCAACTCTGTAACTAATGGATGGGGCTCTGGTTCTGTTTCACTCACCCGCAAAGTCCAGGAATGGGGCTAGTGATTCAGATGAAATGATTAGCTAGGGGCTGCTTGCTCTGGCTCCTGGGGCCTCTATTTCAGGGCACACAGTGTGCTCAGAAGCTGGCTGCAAGAAACCCAACCCGCCCCTTATGAAGCAACAAGTACTACCGATTTGTGCTAACCCACGTCAGAGTGCACGCATAGACCCTGGCCAGTGCTTAGTCCTCTCAGAAAGCTTACAGTGCAAGGGGCCCTTCCTTCGGGGCCCTTCCTTCAACTTGGCAGGTAACTGTGGAGCTCTGCATACAGGGCTGGACTCAGCTCCCCACCGCTGGCTGCAGGCACCCTACAACACTTGCGCCCGTGTTCTAGATCAGGAAGTGTTTGTTTCCATCTTCCCCATTGCTGCCCCTCTCTCCTGCACCTCAGTTCTTTCCTTCCCCTCCACCCTCACCCCTCCCCAACACACCCTTCCACTCCCCTCCCTCTCTGTCCCTCCTCTAACTTCCAGAATTCTGTTTCTGCAGTGAGAAGTGCAAATGAAAGCCAGGCCAGGCTGAGGGTTTTATGCTTGTTCAAGAGGCATTTACAGGTGTCCTGGGGCATGGGAATATCCTGAATATCAAGAATAGCTTCTAACCATGAGTCCCGTGCTTGACGTTGTACTTGATTTATCCTGTTTCTACCTGCTCCCTCATCACAATCATCATCCCCCTTTTAAAAGAAATGAAACCAGAGTGTTACTGCTCAGTGTCACTCACCGACAAGCTCTGTGCTGCCCTGATCCACTCACTGCACTTTCACCTGTGGCCCCTCTTCTACCACTGGGTTGGAACAGAGAAGGAGGAGCAGGTAGACAGAGCTGGGGCTGCTGTATTAGGCAACCTGCCTTTGAGAGGAACAGGGATTTGATCAGACAGCCTCTTAGGCACCTTTATCCTGGAGACATTAATCATTTTTATCATTAATTAATTGTGTTGATAAATTCTTTAAACCTCTTTTTCTCTCTCTTTTTCTATGCCCCATGGCATGTGGGATCTTAGTTTTCCCCACCAGGGATTGAACCGCTGTTCCCTGCAGTGGAAGCACAGAGTCAACTCCTGGACTGCCAAGGAAGTCCCTCAAGGATCTCATTCTTAATGACACTTTAGTGCAGGTGTGGAAAAGAGGTGGTGACATTTGTGTGCCATCACTAACGTGCTCTTTGGAAGCCTGTATTTAGGAGGAGTAGTTCCGACATTACAAAGTGGGCAGTAACACTTTGGCATTGAAGATTTCCAATAAAACTTGACAGATGAGCACATCACATTGCTTTATATCCACCACTTCAGTCACTTTCTCTTTATTCATTTATTCATGAGGGTCTGTGAGAAGGGAGATACTTATCCTCTGACGATTCCCAATGAGGACAGAATGGTTTCCTGTGAAAATGACATCTGTCCTGCACATTTTTGTACCTGTGAGCGTCAGTAAGCCTATGTTGGCTGTGGTATACAGGCCCTGTGCTGGGCAGTGGGGGAATGTCACAATACCCGACCCAGCCAATGTGCTGTGGGTTCTCAGTGTCTCCAGAGGCAGATCAGCCCACACCAGAGAAAGAAGCCACAGATTATGGAGGCGGATTGCAGAGCCCCACCATTTCCTCGCTCTGTGACCCTGGGCAAGTTGGCTGACCTCTCTCTGTGCTTCAACTGTCACGTCTATAGAATGGATCTCATGATGGTACCTGCCTTATACTGTTTCGAGGTTTAAATAAAGTAATAAAGATAGGCCCGTGGTGACCACTCAAGCAGCATCAGCTGGTGCTGGGAGTGTACATTGGTGCAGGCACTATGGAAATGGTATGCAGATTCTTCAAAAAACTAAAAATAGAATTTCCATTTGATCCAGCAATTCCATTCCTGGATCCAGAAAAAAAAATGAAAACTCTAATTTGAAAAGACACAGGCACCATAATGTTCATAGCAGCGCTATTTACAACAGCCAAGGCATGGGAACAACCCCAGTAAGTGGCCTTCAGCAGACGATTGGCTTAAAACAATCTGAAATACACACACACACACACACACACACACACACACACCCCACACAAACACACATAGAAACACACAATTGGCTTCCCTGGTGGCTCAGTGGTAACGAATCCACCTGCCAGGCAGAAGACTCAGGTTTGATCCCTGGAACAGGAAGATCCCCTGGAGAAGGAATTGGCCATCTACTCCAGTATTATTGCCTGGAGAATTCCATGGACAGAGGAGCCAGGCGGGCTACAGTCCATGGGATTGCAAGGAGTCAGACACAACTGACCAACTAAACAACACAACAAAACCCAGTTGTAGGGTTTGATGAGAGAAGCAGAGTGAAAGGCCATGAGGGATATATTATAGAGACTAGATCTCATGCACTGGTGGGAGCTGAGATGAAGTCTGTGAAAGGCTATTGCCTTCACATTTCATGGTGGCCTGAAGTCACTGAAGATATTCAAGGCCAACAGCTGGGCAGACAGGTGTATATGAACTGGGGGAGAGCAAAGACCAAGTGGAAGCTGCAAGGCTTCCCTTGAACCCACAACGACAAACTAAAACCCATGAAGGCATAAAGTCCTGTAGACCATACATCTGCCTCTTACTGTCTCCAATCTAGAGAAGGAGCTGGCATCCTTTGACACAGAGCTGCATGTGCACATGGCCCAGGGTCTGGAGCCAAAAAAGAAACAAAAGCAAACTGGCCAAACACAATCCCCGGTCCCGTTCTCAGTCCATAGACTCTTGGTTTCTTTCTTAAGATCACCTGTTACCTATTACATCAGAAAATGATGATAATAATATTAATAATAACCTTTATTTCTCAGCTCTCCATAGGAGCATTTAGGGCTGCCCAGTTACCTCAGCAGCAGAGAATCTGCCTGCCAGTGCTGGAGATCGAAGAGACACGGGTTCGATCCCTGGGTCGGGAAGATCCCCTAGAGTAGGAAATGGCAACCCACTCCAGTACTCTTGCCTGGAAGATTTCGTGGTCACAAAAGCCTGGCGGGGTAGTCTATGGACTCCCAAAGAGTCGGACACGACTTAGCGACTGAGCACACAGGCATAGGCGAACACGCTGTGGTGCAGAGGAAGTCAGTAGAGTCTGTATCTTAGAAAGGCTGGGGCTGGCGGAGGCCTTGACTTAACTACCTGCCTGCCGTGCCGGGCAGGCTCGTGTCCCGCGGGCGCAGGGAGGCTCTCCCGCGCCCTCTGCTGGGGACTTGGCTCCACGCAGACTCTCTGCATTCTCGCCTTTGCTACAAGCTTCACATCTTTCACGTGGTGATAGGAGACTGCTACGTGACAAGGGGGTGAAAAGGAGATGGGGGGGGCGGTTTGCAGCGGGGACGTGTGGAGTCTGAGAAGTGAAGTGCGGACTGAGGGTTGTGGAAGGGACGCAGGTTTGATCTCTGTTTATGGAACTAAGATCCTACATGGCTTGGAGCAACTTAGCCACCCGCACCCACATCTACAGAGCCCGTGAACCATAATGAAATATCCCACCTGAAGCATTGGAGATCCCACGTGCTGCAAGGAAGACCTGACGTGGCCGAATAAATAAACTATTTTTTTAAAAGATTACTTCACACCATGAATCATGTGCTCAGCATCCACCAAGGGCCAATAACGGGCCAATAATTGTGTTCTGAGCTAAGACACTGGGGCTTTCTGATTCATTTCCAGATTCACCAAGAAAGGTGAAATCCAGGGTCATCACCATGGAGGCTCCAGTGGGACCCCGTGTCAGGTTCCTCATAATCTGGTTCCTGGCCCCATGTTAGAGTTCCTTAGCTGGGAAAGCCCATGAATCTCCCTTGAGGCCCCAGGACTGAGTGAATAGACACAGAGTGTCTTTGGGAAAGCCCTTGCCCAGATTGTCCAGAAGAGGGCACCTGAATACCATTTTTACATTTTTCTTTCCGTTGGTCTGCGCTGTTCTGTCTTTGTGCTGTGCACTCTGACTCTTTGCTAGCCTGCCAGGCTCCTCTGTCTAACCGGATTCTCCAGGCAAGAATACTGGAGTGGGTTGCCATACCTTCTTCCAGGGGATCTTCCCAACCCAGATCGATCTGGGATCGAACCCAGATCTCTCACATTGCAGACAGATTCTTTACCATCTGAGCCACCAGGGAAGCCCATGAATACTAGCGTGGGCAGCCTATCCCTTCTCTAGGGGATCTTCCCAACCCAGGAATTGAACCAGGATGTCCTGCATTACAGGTGGATTTTTTACCAACTGAGCTACCAGGGAAGCCCCAATTTTTGCTTTGTGGGATTCAGGCAAGTGAGCAGAACTGAGGCCAGTCTCCAGCATCAGCAGTATTCATAGCTCTGGAGTGCGTGTGCTCATCAGTGAGGGGCCATGCAAAACCTCCTTCTTTCTTGTCTGCCTGGCATTGACCCTAGTGAGGGAGAGCTCAAGACACATCGGACCTTGTGGCACTGAGAAAATTCTCCCCGCTTCTGGGAAGCAGTGGGCTCTTTTTATCCCTCTACTTCTTTGTTCTGTCTGCTGTATTAGTGTCTTCATCATCTTCATGGTAGCAAATGTTTATTGAACACCCACAGCTTGCCAGGTTTTCTTCTGAGTGCTCCACGTGAATCTCTTCATTTTCTTTTCAGCTCTATGAACTAACTACTATTAAGATCCCATTGTATGGATGAGACTCAGAAAGCTGAAACAGTTTGGTCAAAATCACCAAGCCAGTCCGTGGCAGAGCTCTGATTTGAATCTGAGTCCAAGTTTGTCTTCTTCCTATGAAGCCAGCTGCCTCTCACACTTCCTCCTCCCCACCCACATGCCTCTCCCTCGCCAGGTCGGCTCAGCGGCATAGTCTCTGTGTGGGTCCTGGGTTTGCGTGCTGGCCTCCAGGCAGTGAGCTCAGAGATGGCACTTAGCCAAGCACTTCCCTTTCTTTGTTGGGACGGAGGCATTGTCTTAACAGGAGAAACCAGCCACTCCATATACAAGCACCATGGTTAAGGGCAGGGGCTCCAAACCTTGGAGATTTCATAGACTAGTAATATTAGTAAAATAAAACTGGGTTTGGACAGAAGTCATAATCTTTTCATTTTACCAATTAAGACCTTGTCATTCTCCTCCTACTACTAATATTAACAACAGAAATAATATCTAAAGCTTATAGAGAAAGATTACCATGTACCATATACTATTCTCAAATTTTCAATGAATTACCTGATATTATCCTCACAAAAATCATATTCAGTAGGCATTATTGTTTTCCCCATTTTGGAGGCAAGAAAACTGACAAAAAGAAACGCTTCATAAATTACTCCTGACTCTGCTGAAAACCATTATAGTTTATTGTCTCTCATCTGTGTTTGATAAAAGATATTTTTAAAAGAAACCATCAAAGGACTTCCCTGGTGGTCCAATGGTTAAGACTCTGCACTTCCACTGCAGGGGGCCTGGGTTCGA
The DNA here is from genome assembly GCF_002263795.3 of Bos taurus. Classification (NCBI taxonomy): domain Eukaryota; kingdom Metazoa; phylum Chordata; class Mammalia; order Artiodactyla; family Bovidae; genus Bos; species Bos taurus. The sequence goes on from NC_037357.1 coordinate 4,741,155, forward strand.
ATCCTGGTTGGAGAGCAAAGATCCTGAGTGCCACAGGGTGTGGCAAAAAAAAAGATAAGAAAAGAAAAAAAATAAACCATCAAGCATAGCCAGAGTCCCTGATCTCAGAATTTAGGAATAACCAACGAAAAGCACAGACGGTTCAGGGTTTGTCTTGGGCAAAGCAAATGCTGTCTCTCTCTCTCTCTCTCTCTCTCTCTTTTTGCAGTTTAATGTGAAAGTACTAACATGTGCTTTGAGAAGTAAACGTCTAGATAAATACTGAGACCTTAACCCAGTGACTGGCACATAAGAATACAGTACATACCAGCTGCGACATTTATCATTGTAATTCCTTGTGGCACAACCCTGCAAACTAACCTCTTGCTGGGAGGAAACTGACCAAGGCAACTCTAGACTATTCCTGTTACTGAGGTCAGGTAAGTTTCTGTAACTGACGACACCCTCCTTCCCTCAGCTGTCTCCAATTTCCCCTCCTTGAATGAACTGAAGCAGAGGAGTTTTACTTCCCATTGATTGATATTGCTGTTGCCATCAGTTCTGTTTAATTGCTCAGTCGAGTCGGACTCGTTGCAATTCATGGACTGCCGTAACCGGGCTTCCCTGTCCATCAAGAACTCCTGGGGCTTGCTCAAATTCATGTCCATCAAGTCGGTGATGTCCCCTTCTCCTCCTGCCTTCAATCTTTCCCAGCATCAGGGTCTTTCCAATGAGTCAATTCTTCCCATCGGGTGGCCAAAGTATTGGAGCTTCAGCTTCAGCATCATTCCTTCCAATGAATATTCAGGACTGATTTCCTTTAAGATTGACTGGTTTGGTCTCTTTGCTCTCCAAGGGATTCTCAAGAGTCTTCTCCAACACCACAGTTCAAAAGCATCAATTCTTCAGTGCTCAGCTCTCTTTACAGTCCAACTCTCACATACACATATGACTACTGGAAAAACCAGAACTTTGACTAAATGGGCCTTTGGCAGCAAAGTAATGTCTCTGCTTTTTAATATGCTGTCTAGGTTGGTCATAACTTTCCTTCCAAGGAGTAAGCGTCTTTTAATTTCACGGCTGAAGTCACCATCTGCAGTGATTTTGGAGCCCCCAAAGATAAGTCTGTTACTGTTTCCATTGTTTCCCCATCTATTTACCATGAAGTGATGGCATGGTCTTCCTTTTTTGAGTGTGGAGTTTTAAGCCAGCATTTTCACTCTCCTCTTTCACTTTCATCAAGAGGCTCTTTAGTTCCTCTTCACTTTCAGCCATAGGGGTGGTCATCTGCATATTTGAGGTTATTGATATTTCTCCTGGCAATCTTGATTCCAGCTTGTGATTCATCCAGCCTGGCATTTCGCATGATGTACTCTGCATATAAGTTAAATAAACAGGGTGACAATCTACTCGTTTCCCAATTTGGAACCAGTTCACTGTTCCATGTCTGGTTCTAACTGTTGCTTCTTGATCTGCCTACAGATTTCTCAGGAGGCAGGTAAGGTGGCCTGGTATTTCCATCTCTTGAAGAATTTTCCAGAGTTTGATGTGATCCACACAGTCAAAGGCTTTGGCATAGCCAATAAAGCAGAAGTAGATGTTTGTCTGGAATCCTCTTGCTTTTTCTATGATCCCACGGATGTCGGCAATTTGATCTCTCGTTCCTCTGCCTTTTCTAAATCCAGCATGAACATCTGGAGGTTCTCAGTTCACATACTGTTGAAGACTAACTTGGGGAATTTTGAGAAATACATTGCTAGCATTTGAGATGAGTGCAATTGAGTGGTAGTTGGAACATTCTTTTGCATTGCCTTTCTTTGAGATTGGAATGAAAACTGACCTGTTCCAGTCCTGTGGCCACTGCTGAGTTTTCCTAATTTGCTGGTGCATTGAGTGCAGCACTTTCACAGCATCATCTTCAGGATTTGAAATAGCTCAGCTGTTGCCATAGCAGCACTCAAACTTTCCATCTGAAAACCCTGGGGAACAGGGAGTCATAAACTCCTTCTGAGGCTTCTGCTGCAGCTGCTTGCAGGTTGGATGGCCACTCAGGTATTTATTTATTTATTTTTCATTGAAGGATAATTGCTTTACAGGATTCTGTTGGTTTCTGCCCAACATCAACATGAATCAGCCATAGGTGTACATATGTCCCCTCCCTCTTGAATCTCCCTCCCACCTCCCTCCCCATCCCACCCCTCGAGGTTGTTACAATGCCCCTGTTTGAATTCCCTGAGTCATACAGCAAATTCCCAATGGCTATCTATTTTACATATGGTAATATATGGTTCCATGTTCCTCTCTGTCGGGGAAGGCAATAGCAACCCACTCCAGTACTCTTGCCTGGAAAAATCCCATGGACGGAGGAGCCTGGTAGGCTGCAGTCCATGGGGTCGCAAAGAGTCGGAGATGATTGAGCGACTTCACTTTCACTTTTCACTTTCATGCACTGGAGAAGGAAATGGCAACCCACTCCAGTGTTCTTGCCTGGAGAATCTCAGGGATGGCGGAGCCTGGTGGGCTGCCGTCTATGGGGTCGCACAGAGTTGGACATGACTGAAGTGACTTAGCAGCAGCAGCAGCAGCAGTGGTCAAATTTATATCGTATGTATATACCGTATCTTCTTTATCTGTTTCTATGTTGATGGACACTTACGTTTCTTCCATATCTTGGTATTGTGAATAATGCTGGTTTCAACATTGGGGTGTGTGTATCTTTTTGAGTTAGTGTTTTTTTTTTCCTGGATATATGCCCAGGATTAAAAATTTTGGGTCATACAGTAGTTCTGTTTTTAATTTTTTGAGAAACCTCCATACTGTTTCCCTCAGTGGCTGTACCAATTTACATTCCCACCAACAGTGTGCAAGTGTTCTCTTTTCTCCGCATGCTCACCAACATTTGTTATTTGTAGTCTTTTTCTTGATAGCCATTCTGACCTGTGTGAGGTGATATCTCATTGTAGTTTTGGTTTGCATTTCTCTTGTAATTAGTGATGTCTGTTTTTATTGAGGTGTAGATGATTTCAAATATTCTATTAGTTTCAGATGTGCAACATACTGATTCAAAGGTTTTTTAGATTATTCTCCATTTAAAGTTATTATAAAATATTGACTATATTCCTGCTCCTGTAAAATATATCCTTTAAAATTTTCCAGTTCAGTTTTATTACTAGTCATTGGTCTGTTCAAATTTTCCATTTCTTCTTGCTTCAGTCTTGGAAGATTGTACATTTCTAGGAATTTGTTAATTTTTTCTAGGTTATCCATTTTATTGATGTCTAATTGTTCATGGTCATCTCTTATGATCCTTTGTATTTCTGTGGTTTTGATTGTAACTTTTTCATTTCTGGTTTTATTGATTTGTACCCTCTTTTTCTCAATGAGTCTGGCTAAAGGTTTTATCTATTTTATTTACCTTTTCAAAGAATCAACTCTTATTTGCATTGCTATTTTATGTATTTTAGAATTTATTTCATTTATTTCTTCTCTGATCTTTATGATTTCTTCCCTTGTACTAACTTGGGGTTTTGTTTGTTCTCCTTTTTCTACTTCCTTTAGGTGTGCGGTTAGGTTGCTTATGTGAGATTTTTCTTTTTCCTGAGGTAAGCTTGAATTACTACAAACCTTCCTCTTAAAACTGCTTTGACTGCATCCCATAGATTTTGGATTATTGTGTTTTCATTTTCACTGTCTCCAGGTATTTATTTAGTTCATCTTTGATTTCTTCGATGACTCACTGTTTGTTCAGTAGTATTTGGTTTAGCCTCCATGTGTATGTGATTTTTTGAAGTTTTTTTTTTCTTGTAGTTGATTTCTAGTCTCACAGCATTGTAGTTGGAAAAGATGCTTGATGTGATTCCAATTTTCTTAAGTTTATTGAGACTTGTTTTGTGGAGAATATTCCATGTGCCCTTGGGAATGTGTATTCTGCTGCTTTTGGATGGGATGCTCTATCAGTCCATTAAGTCTAATATGTCACTGGAGGTCAGTGTTTCCTTATTGATTTTCTGTCTGGATGATCTGTCCGTTGATGTAAGTGGGGTGTCAAAGTTCTGAATATGATGCTTACTGTCAGTTTCTCCTTTATGTTTGTTAGTACGTACTATGTGTATTTTAGGTGCTCTTATGTTGGCTGCCTATATATTTACAGATGTTACATCTTCTTGAGTTGATTCCATGTTCATTATGTAATGTCTTTCTTTGTCTCTTGTTATGGCCTCTGTTTTTAAAGACTAGTTTATCTGATACAAGTGTTGCTACCCCAGCTTTCTTTTGGTTTACGTTTGCGTTGGATACCTTTTTCTCTCCTCTCACTTTCTGAGTCTTTAGATCCGAAGGGAGATTCCTGTAGGCAGCATGTATGCGGGCTTTGTTTCTGTGTACAGTCAGCCACTGTTTCTTTCAATTGAAGCATATATTCCATTTATATTTAAAGTAATTACTGGTAGGTGTATGTTTACTGCCATTTTGTTAATTCTTTTCTTTTTGTTCTTTTCTTCTTCTTTGCTCTCTTCCTTTGTGATTTGATGGCTTTCTTTAGTGTTATGTTTGGATTCCTTTCTCTTTTGTTGTATGTGTGTCCATTATAGATTTTTGGTTTGTGGTTACCGTGAGGTTTATATAGATAGCAGTGTATTTGGTTATGCTTACATATACATATGTTTGTATATGTATTCTTTTTCAGATTCTTTCCATTATAGTTTATTAAAAGATATTAAATAAACTTCCATGTGCTATACAGTAAATCCTTGTTGTTTACCTATTTTATATATGGTAGTGTGCATCTTTTAATCTCATACTCCCAATTTATTCCCCCTCCTCGGTAACCATAAATTTGTTATCTACATCTGTGTATCTGTTTCTGCTTTGTAAAAATGTTCATTTGTACTGTTTTTTTGATTCCACATATAACTGATATCATATAAAGTTTGTCTTTGTCGGAATTAATTCACTTAGTGTAATACTCTCCTGGTCCATCCACATGGTTACAAACGGCAGAATTCCATGCTTTTTATGGCTAAGTAATATTGCATTGTATATACACACCACATCTTTATCCATTCATCTGTTGGTGGACCCTAAGGTTGCTTCCATGTTTTAGCTGTTGTAAACAGTGCCACTATGAACATTGGTGTATGTGTATCTTTTCTAATTAGAATTTTGCTCTTTTCTGGATATATGTCCAGATGTGAGATGAGCAGTGTTGAGAATCTTTTCATGGGCCTGTTGGCCATCTACATGTCTTCTTTGAAGAAATGTCTGGGCTTAATTTCCAAAATGCCTCATACAAATTAACAACAACAGCAACAATAAAAACCCAACCCAATCAAAACATGGGCAGAAGACCAAAACAGAGATTTCTCCAAAGAAGACGTGTGTGTGTGTGTGTGTGTGTGTGTGTGTGTACGTGCATGCACATGCTCAGTCGTGTCCAACTCTTTGTGACCCCATGGATTTTTGGCTGGGAAATTCCATGGACAGAGAAGCCTGATGGGCTACAGCCCACACATTCACAAAGAGTCGGACACAACTGAGCACACATATGCACACACACACAAACACACACATCTTCTTTAGAGAAATGTCTATTTAGATCTTTTCATTTTTTGATTGGGTTGCTTTTGTTGTTGATGTTGTTATTGATTTGTATGAGCTATTTGCATATTTTAAAAATTCAGCTCATGTCGATTGCATCCTTTGTAAATATTTTCTTCCAGGTTGTAAACCTATGAACTTTTCATTTTCTTTATGGTTTCTTTTTCTGTGCAAAAGCTTATAACTTTGCTTTTTATTCTTTTCTTGTTTGTGTTAATAGCCTTTTCTTTTTTGCTTAGAGAAGTTCCTTTAACATTTCTTGTAAAGCATGTTTTGTGTTGAACACTTAGCTTTTCCCTGTCTCTAAAAGTCTTTATCTCTTCTTCAACTCTGAATGATAGCTTTTCCAGGTAGAGTATTCTTTGCTGTAGATTTTCCCCCTTTGGTCACATTAAATACACTCTGTCACTTCCTCTGGTCATCAGAGCTATATGCTCCAGGAGTGCTTTCTATATGGGCTGCATGAGCCCTTCCATTGTGGTGGGCTGAGTACCATGGGTGGACCCCTGGTCTGGTGGTTACCAGGCATTGCCTAGTGCATAGGCTGCTGGCCCACCGGTGTTTGGGGCTGGGTCCTGGGACCTCTGGTGGGCAAGTGTGGTTCTTGGGTGACTGGGGACTCAGAAGGTTCTATGGCAAATGACTTGTTGCTGAGTGAGGCTGTGTCCCATGTTGGCTAGCTGCTTGGCTTGGAGTGTGCCAGGACTGGTGCCAGTAGACTGGTGGGCAGGGCTGGGTACTAATAAGCTGGAGGGAGGATTCTGAAATGGCGCTTGCCAGCAGCAGAGTCCTCACGGTAGAACAAGCACCCTAAAATGGCTGCTGCCAGCATTGTTGTCCGCAGGGTGAGCTGTAGTTGTTTCCTGCCTTTTGAGGATATTCTCCAGATCAATCTGCTTAAGGCTCCTTGCAAATCATTTCTTCTGCCCTGGGTCCTGGTGCATGTGAGATTTTGGGTGCACCCTTTCAGGGTTATAAGGGGGTCCACCCCTGGAGGAGGGCATGGCAACCCACTCCAGTATTCCTGCCTGGATAATCCCCATGGACAGAGGAGCCTGGTGGACTACAGTCCATGGGGACACAAAGAGTTGGACACAACTGAGTGACTAAGCACACAAGGGGATCCAAGTATACTAAATTATTTAAAATATTTAAATCCAGGCATCAGCTCTTTCTGCAAGGAGTGAATTTACAAGTATTCAGTCATTTGCATAAGGGAATAATTCACCTCAGAACACAGCATATGAGCAACTAATGTGTGTTTAGTTTAGCTGAGACTGATGGGGAGGAGGATAGCTTAAAGTTCCAAGTGCCCGATCTTCCTGCTGTTTTTATGTGTTTGGTAGAGCAATGCAGAAGATGCAAGAGATGTGGGTTTGATCCCTGTTGGGAATATCTCCTGGAGTAGGAAATGGCAACCTGCTTGAGTATTCTTGCCTGGAAAATACCGTGGAGAGAGGAGCCTGGCAGGCTGCAGTCCATAGGGTTGCCCAGAGTCAGACGGACTGAAGCCACTAAGCAGCAGCAGTCTAAACCTCTCTGATCTGCAGTCTGGTACTAAGGCTGTGTCCAGGGCTTCCACTCCACTGGTGTCAGCAGATGAGCCACAGAGTCCCTGGGCCCCCACGACCAAACCTCACTGGCAACACCAGCCCCGTCTCTATAACCGTCGCAGCAGTCCCTGAGGACAGCTTTTATTTACAAACCCAGCCCGTGCCTATTGATTATTTACTGTGCACCAAAGATGGGTCATTCAAAATGGGTCCCGTTCCTCTCAGTATGATTTTAAAAGGCACCCACTTTATCATGTGCTCAACTTCCCCCATCACGAAGGTGCACCTGCCTAGTGAGTGGGGTTAGTGGCATGAATAGTAATAGGTGGGAGGAGAGACAAGGCGAGAAGCCAGTCCAGAGCCAGGCACATCATCAGTGCTCACTTGCTGGGGGTGGGGGGTCGGGGGGCTGATGGGACGGCCTTTAAGTAAATGTCCTAAAAAATTTTAACCAGAAGGAAATAGCTTCTTCTCCTGGTGTAGCTTCCCATCTTCAAGTCACCAAGATTACCCTGCTCCGTTTTTTCCTGTCTGACATTAACTGGTCCATGTACTAACCCAGCCCCCTTTTTCTCTCTGATTGGAGGTGTGGTTTAAGCATAGAAGGGCCAAGTGGAGGAAATGTCAGAGGTCCAGGGATGCGCCACCTCTGCTCCTGGCCCACCATGTGGTCAGCAACTGGGGTGGACCCTGCAACACCATCCTCATTCAGGAACCAGATTGGGTCTGGATCCTTCTGGAGCTGAAGCTCCTGGAGCTGATGCCCCTGGAGCCGAAGCCCCTGGAGCTGATGCCAATGCTGCCCTTGCTGCCATGCTGCCTTCCCCCTCCGTTTCTGCCTCCTCTGCCCTGGATTCTTCCACCCTTCATTCACTCTAGCTGTGCTCACGTGGCCTGGCCTGGTCCCCTACCACCGGTGGCCTTTCTGTAGCCCCGTTTCCTCTTGAATGGTCTCCGTGACAGCTTCTTCCAAAGTGCCTTTGAGCCAGATTGAAGTTCTGATACCTCACCACCAAGCACACTTCCCCCAGTGCCTGTCAAGTGTGTTAAATACAAGAGCCAAGACGTTGTCCCACTATTTTAGGGCACGTTTTCTGTATTTCCAATAAAGTTGTGAATTCTCTGCATATTTGTTCTGTGTGTCACATGGGGTTAGTACTTCTGATGGAAACTGCTGAGCCACAGTCACCATCAGTAGGCCATGCACATCTCCAAAGTTTCCCAGGTGCCCAGGAGGGGTGTACAGAGACCCATCCGTTCTCTTCCACCCTCATCCTCCCCCTACCCTGCCCCACTGGGACCACCGAGATATGGAAGACAAGTGGCGTGAGTCTCCAAGGGAGGAGAGTCTCCAAGGCTTTATGGAGGAGAGGGAGCTGGGCGTTCAACTGATTCTCTTATAGTTCTGCTCACTGCTTTCCCTTTTGTGGAGGGGATGTGGGGTGGGGGTGAGAGTCCTGGCTCTTCACAGGAAACGTAAGAGGAGACTCTGTGTAGGCCAATGTGAGAACCTTTTCCCTTCCTCCCCTTCCCTTCTCAAAGAGGTGGAAAGCATAGCCCTCCTTCCTCAGCTCAGAGGCCTTCAGATGTATTTTGTCACCTACAGCCTCCTGGGGAGAACCTGGTTTCTGCTAATTCAGCACTGCAAAGGAGGCTTTTGGTTGAGTGCTGCCTGAAGACATGAGGAGTGGTTCGTGAGCACTGATGCAGGATCAGTTCAGTTCAGTCGCTCAGTGTCTGACTCTTTTTGACCCCAGGGACTGGAGCATGCCAGGCTTCCCTGTTCATCACCAACTCCCAGAGCTTGCTCAAACTCCTGTCCACTGATTTGCTGATGCCATCTAACCATCTCATCCTCTGTCGTCCCCTTCCCCACCTGCCTTCAATCTTTCTCAGCATCTGGGTCTTTTCAAATGAGTCACTTCTTCACATCAGTTGGCCAAAGTATTGGAGTTTCAGCTTCAGCATTAGTCCTTCCAATGAATATTCAGGACTGATTTCCTTTAGGATGGACTGATTTGTTCTCCTTGCAGCCCAAGGAACTCTCAAGAGTCTTCTCCAACACCACAGTTCAAAAGCATCAATTCTTCAGCACTCAGCTTTCTTTATGGATGTGTCCAACTCTCACATCCATACATGACTACTGAAAAAGCATAGCTTTTCATATCTATTTGCCTAGATAGACCTTTGTTGGCAAAATAATGTCTATGCTTTTTAACATGCTGTCTAAGTTGGTCATAGCTTTTCTTCCACGGAGCAAGCGTCTTTTAATTTTATGGCAGCAATCACCATCTGCAGTGATTTTGGAGCCCCCCAAAATATGTCTGTCACTGTTTCCACTGTTTTCCCATCTAATTGCCATGAAGTGATGGGACCAGATGCCATGAGCTTAGTTTTCTGAATGTTGAGTTTTAAGGCAAGTTTTTCACTCTCCTCTTTCACTTGCATCAAGAGGCTCTTTAGTTCTTCTTTGATTTCTGCCATAAAGGGTGGTGTCATCTGCATATCTGAGGTTATTGATAATTTTGCCCAAAATCTTGATTCCAGCTTGTGCTTCATCCAGCCCAGCATTTTACATCATATACTATGCATATAAGTTAAATAAGCAGGGTGACAATATACAGCCTTGACACACTCCTTTCCTGATTTGGAACCAGTCTGTTGTTCCATGTCCGGTTCCAATTGTTGCTTCTTGACCTGCATACAGATTTCTCAGGAGGCAGGTCTGGTAGTCTGGTATTCTAATCTCTTTAAGAATTTTCCACACTTTGTGTGATCGACACAGTCAAAGGCTTTGGCTTAGTCAATAAAGCAGAAGTAGATGTTTTTCTGGAACTCGCTTGCTTTTTTGATGATCCAGCGGATGTTGGCAATTTAATCCCTGGTTCCTCTGCCTTTTCTAAATCCAGCTTCAACATTTGGGAGTTTATTGTTGACGTACTGTTGAAGCCTAGTTTGGAGAATTTTGAGCATTACTTTGCTATTGCATGAGATGAGTGCAATTGTGCAGTAGTTTGAACATTCTTTGGCATTACTTTTCTTTGGAATTGGAATGAAAACTGGCTTTTTCCAGTCCTGTGGCCACTGCTGAGTTTTCCAAATTTGCTGGCATACTGAGTGCAACCCTTTCACAGCACCATCTTTTAAGATTTGAAATAGCTCAACTGGAATTCCATCACCTCCACTAGCTTTGTTCGTAGTGATGCGTTCTAAGGCCCACTTGATTTCACATTCCAGGATGTCTGGCTCTAGATCAGTGATCACACCATCATGATTATCTGGATTGTGAAGATCTTTTTTGTACAGTTCTTCTGTGTATTCTTGCCACCTCTTCTTAATATCTTCTGCTTCTGTTAAGTCCATACCATTTCTGTCCTTTATTGAGCCCATCTTTGCATGAAATGTTGCTTGGTATCTCTAATTTTCTTGAAGAGATCTTTAGTCTTTCCCATTCTGTTGTTTTTCTCTATTTCTCTGCATTGATTGCTGAGGAAGGCTTTCTTATCTCTCCTTGCTATTCTTTGGAACTCTGCATTCAGATGGATATATCTTTCCTTTTCTCCTTTGCCTTTTGCTTCTCTTCTTTTCTCAGCTATTTGTAAGGCCTCCTCAGACAACCATTTTGCCTTTCTGCATTTCTTTTTCTTGGGGATGGTCTTGATCACTGCCTCCTGTACAATGTCATGAACCTCTGTCCATAGTTCATCAGGCACTGTGTCTATCAGATCTAATTCCTTGAATCTACTTGTCACTTCCACCGTATAATTGTAAGGGATTTGATTTAGGTCATACCTGAATGGTCTAGTGGTTTTCCCCACTTTGTTCAATTTAAGTCTGAATTTTGCAATAAGGAGTTCATGATCTGAGCCACAGTCTGCTCCTGGTCTTGTTTTTGCTGGATAATCATGTTATTTAAAAGAAGCAGGAAGACTTTGCCTTTGTTTGTGTTGCCTTCTTCACATGGAATTCCCAGGTAGAAAACCTCTAGGAAAGGCTGTGTGAGGAAAAGAAGGCCCTCAGCCAAGTTCCTGTTGTAGCGGGTGGTTGGGGTGGAGGAGGGCTTCATTTGCTAGCAGAGGAACAGTCTTCTTGGGTTGTCTATCCCAGAGGGAGGGACTGAAGAATTGGTAGGGAATGCATCCAGGCACAAAACCTTAGGGAACTGGCTCTCCCCAGCCCTTGGCCAAGCTGATTTGTCCAAAGAGAACTGCAGTAAATTCTGGCTCTAAAAATAAGAGCATTGGGATTCCCTCGTAGTTCAGTGGCTGGGACTCTGCACTCCCAGTGCTGGGGCCCGGGCTCTAACCCTGGTCAAGGAGCTGGATCTCACATGCAGCAGCTAAGAGTTCACATGCTGCAACTAAAGACCCCACATACCGCAACGGAGATGGAAGATCTCTCCTGCCGCAACAAAGACCCAGTGGGGAAAAACAAATAAAATATTTTTAAGAAGCCAAAACAGATTATTTCTTCTCTTAAAACAAGTAACAACACTGTGATGGTATCATGGGTTTGTATATATGTCCAAACTCATCAAAATGTATACATTAAATATGTGCATTTTTGTATGTTAAGTAACAAGAAGCTGAAATACATAGAAAAACAATAAAGTTTTTGGTCAGTCGGTAAGTTTGGTAAGCTCTGGCACATTACTCATATAGTATCTTACTCCTTCAAAGAATGACCCACTTGTTCATTTGGTCATTGTGTCCTGACTTTTGGTAAAAGGATGGCTTTTGATGAATTGACTTGGAGCCAAATCCAAGACGTCCAAGGCCAAGCCAATGAGGCAGGGTGTTTGTTTATGGAAAGGTCCTATTTAGAACCCCCTCGTGGAGCCCCGTGCTCCAACATGAGAAGGAAAAGGCTGGGATTTTATCCTCACATATGAGTGAGAGAAATCATTCTTGATCCTCTCTCCTAAGGGCCTTTCCCAGGTGGTGCTAGGGGTAAAGAACTCTCCCAGAGACACAAGAGACTGGGGTTCCATCCCTGGCTCAGGAAGATGCCCTGGAGGAACGCATGGCAACCCACTCCAGTATTCTTGCCTGGAGAATCCCATGGACAGAGGAGCCTGCTGGGCTACAGTCCATGGCGTCACAGACAGTTGGACACGACTGAATCGACTTAGCACAGCAGCACGCCCTGTCCTTTCCTAGTTCCTTTTCTCCCTTTACCTTCCCGATGAGAGGCTATTTGGAAGAATGGGTGTGAAAGGTCAAGAGCATGGTCAAGTTTGGGGTCTGGGTGATGAATGGGGAGAACCACTGCAGATGACTTTTGAGGAGCCCTCCCTTACTAACCCTCAATACCTTAGTGAAAGTAGGATGTATGGAGAGAGGTAATACCATATATAAAATAGATAGCCAATGGGAAATTGCTGTATGACTCAGGGAATTCAAACAGGGGCATTGTAACAACCTAGAGGGGTGGGATGGGGAGGGAGGTGGAAGGGAGATTCAGAGGGAGGGGACATATGTACACCTATGGCTGATTCATGTTGATGTTGGGCAGAAACCAACAGAATCCTGTAAAGCAATTATCCTTCAATGAAAAATAAATAAATAAATACCTGAGTGGCCATCCAACCTGCAAGCAGCTGTGGCAGAAGCCTCAGAAGGAGTTTATGACTCCCTGTTCCCAAGGATTTTTAGAAGGAAAGTTTGAGTGCTGCTATGGCAACAGCTGAGCTATTTCAAATCCTGAAGATGATGCCATGAAAGTGTGCACTCAATACGCCAGCAAATTTGGAAAATTGAGCACTGGCCACAGGACTGGAAAGGGTCAGGTTTCATTCCAATACCACACAATTGCACTCATCTCACATGCTAGCAAAGTAATGCTCAAAATTCTCCAAGCTAGGCTTCAATAGTATGTGAACCAGGAACCTCCAGACCTTCAAACCAGATTTAGAAAAGGCAGAGGAACTAGAGATCAAATTTCCGACATCCATTGGTTATTCCTAAATTCTGAGATCAGGGCCTCTGGTTGTGCTTGATGGTTTATTTTTTTTCCTTTTCTTATCTTTCTTTGGCCACACATGGCACTCAGGATCTTAGCTCCCCAACCAGGAATGAACCTGTGCCCCCTGCAGTGGAAGTGCAGAGTCTTAACCACTGGACCACCAGGAAAGACCTTTGACAGTTTCTTTTAAAAAATATCTTTTATCAAACACAGATGAGAGACAATATACTGTAATGGTTTTCAGCAGAGTCAGGAGTAATTTACAAAACATTTATTTTTTGTTAATTTCCTTGCCTCCAAAATGCGGAAAATGACAATGCCTACTGCATATGATTTTTGTGAGGATTAAATCAGGTAATTCATTGAAAGTTTGAGAATAGTATATGGTACATGGTAATCTTTCTCTATAAGCTTTAGAAATTATTTCTCTTATTAATATTAGTAGGCAGAGGAGAATGACAAGGTCTTAATTGGTAAAATTAAAAGATTATGACCTCTGTACACACCCAGTTTTATTTTACTAATATTACTAGTGTATGAAATCTCCAAGGTTTGGGGCCCCTGCCCTTAACCATGGTGCTTGTATATGGAGTGGCTGGTTTCTCCTGTTAAGACAATGCCTCCGTCCCAACAAAGAAAGGGAAGTGCTTGGCTAAGTGCCATCTCTGAGCTCACTGCCTGGAGGCCAGCACGCAAACCCAGGACCCACACAGAGACTATGCCGCTGAGCCGACCTGGCGAGGGAGAGGCATGTGGGTGGGGAGGAGGAAGTGTGAGAGACAGCTGGCTTCATAGGAAGAAGACCACTCTGGACTCAGAATCAAATCAGAGCTCTGCAATGGACTGGCTCTGTGAGTTTGAACAGACTGTTTCAGCTTTCTGAGCCTCCGGTTGTATACAACCAGATCTTAAGAGTAGTTAGTTCATAGAGCTGAAAAAAAGATGAGATTCACATGGAGCACTCAGAAGAAAACATGGCAAGCTGTAGGTGTTCAATAAACATTTGCTACCAGGAATATGATGAAGACACTAATACAGCAGACAGAACAAAAAAGCAGAGGCAGGGAGAATTTTCTCAGTGCCACAAGGTCCGATGTGTCTTGAGCTCTCCCTCACTAAGGTCAATGCCAGGCAGCCAAGAAAGAAGGAGGTTTTGCATGGCCCCTCACTGATGAGCACACGCACTCCAGAGCTATGAATACTGCTGATGCTGGAGACTGGCCTCAGTTCTTCTCATGCTTGAATCCCACAAAGCCCATCAGATCAACTGCTATGAACCTCTGGTGCCACAGCAGGCCTCAAACCAGAATTCTCCCCTCTTCCTGGCCAAAGAAGGAAAAAAATAGTTACTGCAAAAATAGCAAAAATTGGAGCTTCCCTGGTAGCTTAGTTGGTAAAAAATCCACCTGCAATGCAGGAGACTCAGGTTCGATTCCTAGATTGGGAAGATGCCCTGGAGAAGGGATAGGTTATCCATGCCAGTATTCATGGGCTTCCCTGGTGGCTCAGATGGTAAAGAATCCGTCTGCAATGTGGGAGACCTGGGTTGGGAAGATCCCCTGGAGGAGGGCATGGCAACCCACTCCAGTATTCTAGCCTGGAGAATCCACATGGACAGAAGAGTCTGGTGGGCTCGCAGAGTCGGACTGAGCAACTCAGCACAGCACAAACCAAGGCTAAGAATAATGTAAAAATTGTATTCAGGTGCCCTCTTCTGGACCTTCTGGGCAAGGGTTTTCCCGAAGACATCCCTGGGTCTTCTCACTCAATCCTGGGGCCTCAAGGGAGATTCATGGGCTTTCCCACCTAAGGAACTCTAATCTGGGCCAGGAATCAGATTATGAGCAACCTGACAGGGGGTCCCACTAGCATTTGCATGGTGATGGCCCTGTACCTTTCTTGGCGAATCTGGAGATGAATCGGGCAGCCCCAGTGTCTTACTCAGCTCAGGACACAATTATTGGCCTGTTATTGGCCCTTGGTGCATATTGAGCACATGATTCATGGCTGTGAAGTAACCTTTTAAAAATATTTATTAATTTCTTTGGCTATGTCAGGTCTTAGTTGTGACACATGGTATCTCCAATGCTTCATGTGGGATATTTCATTTTGGCGCACAGGCTCTGTAGTTGTGGGTGCGAGTGGCTAAGTTGCTCTGAGCCATGTAGGGTCTTAGTTCCCTGACCAGAGATCAAACCTGCATTCCCCGCATTGGAAAGTGGATTCTTAACCACCTGACCACCAGAGAAGTCCCTGAAGCAATCTTAAGACCATACATTCCCAATCATGGCATGGATCCAAGCAGATGTCTCAAGTCACTTGGTGGAATTGGCTCAGGAATCTTACATAGAAATGGTACATACAGGAATGAGCAAAACGCAGAACAGATGGGGTCTCACAACTCCCTGAAAGGTTCTCAGGGGTGTTTTGGCTCCCTGGCACATTGCCCAAAGAGTCACTGCTTCCACTGGCCCTGTGAAGGTCCAGGTACAGGGACTTCCTGGATCACCAGTCCCAACCTTTTTAGCACCAGGAACCAGTTTCGTGGAAGACAATTTCTCCACAGATGGGGCGGGGGTCGTGGTGGTTTCCTGACGATTAAAGCACATTACATTTATTGTGCCTTTGTTTTTATTATCATGACATCAGTTCCACTTAGATCATCAGGCATTAGATCCCGTGGGTTGGGGACCCCTGTCCTGGACCATAAGTGGGCCTGATCAGCACACCTGATGGCTCCTCCCGGTCAACTACAAACAAGCAGGAATGGGGCACAGCTGCCATTGAATCTGAGACCGCCCTTTCCCTTACTGAGTGTGGCGAGGGATGCTCATTGCAATGGGCAGAGCCTCATGCAGTGTGGATGTCTGTCCAGGTCACTCCAACAAGAAGGCTTGCTGTATCTTCACTGAACCGTGGATGTGGCTAATGGCCTTGCCATTCGGTCAGGCTTCTGGCAAGACTCAGACTGGCATGTAGAGCAAGACTCTCTGCAGGGACCACCTGTGTTCCTCTCTAGGTAAGATGTTTTAATTCTGTACTTTTTTCAAGATTTTCTCTGGTTTTCTGCAATTTGAATATGATATTCCTAGGTGTGGTTTGTTGTTGTTGTTTTTTGACATTTATACTGCTTGGTATTCTCTGAACTTCCTAGACATGTCATCCTGTCATTAATTTTAGAAAAATCCCAGCTATTATTACTTCAAATATTTCCTCTGTTCCTTTTCTCTTTCTTCTGCTTTGAGTAGTCCCATTATACAAGCTATACCTTTTGTAATTGTCCCACAGTGATTGGAAGACATTCTATTCCATGTTTTATTAATCTTTTTGTCTTTACATTTCAGTTGGGGGGTTTCTATTGATATGCCTTCAAACTCTCTGATTCTAATCCCAGCCGTTTCCAATCATGTGAAGGGTCCATTAAATGTATTCTTTATTTCTTTACAGGTATTTATTCTACTATTTCCTGTATATTCTTTCTAAGGGTTTCTATCTCTCTGTTTTCATTATCCATCTGTTCTTGAAAGCTGTCCAGCTTTTCCACTAGAGCCCTTAGCATATCGATCATATTTATTTTAAATTCTGACTCTGATAGTTTCATAATCTCTGATATACCTGAATCTGCTTCTGACACTTGCTTTGTCTCTTCAGACTATTTCTTCTTTCCTTTTATCAGGCTATGTAATTTTTTTTGCTGAAAGCCAGTAATGATCAGGTATTTGGAAGTACACAGGCCTTTGTATGACATCTTATTTTTATCTGGCCAAGAGATATGCTGTGTTTACAGTTTTCTGTATCTTTTGTATCAGAGGATTAAATTTCCACAAGTGTTTTGTTTTTGTCTGCTGGAGTCTTTCGTTTCCCATAGAAACTGCTTCTTCTTCTTCTTTTTTTTTTTTTTGAAGCATAAAATTTATATGTGTAAAATGGATTATCCTTTTTTAAATATAAATTTATTTATTTTAATTGGAGGCTAATTACTTTACAATATTGTATTGGTTTTGCCATACATCAACATGAATCCACCACGGGTGTACACGTGTTCCCCATCCTGAACCCCCCTCCCACCTCCCTCCCCGTACCATCCCTCTGGGTCATCCCAGTGCACCATCCCCGAGCATCCTGCATCCTGCATCGAACCTGGACTGGCGATTCGTTTCATATATGATATTATACATGTAGAAACCACTTCTTAAATAGAGTCTGAGCCTTCTGTTCTTTCAGCTGTGACCCACTGCATTATAAGGAGACCTTGTTGATGTGTGGTCAGGTCTGGGTTGAGGAGACACGTTCTATAATCTTATGGTTTGGGCTCAGTTGTTTAGTGTCCCTGACCCCCTGGACTATGATCTTCACAAGTAGTCCTCAGCTTTTTTCTTCTCTTCTGTGAAGGTGAATGTCTAGGGGGTTTGAAGTTTGGTAATTTCCCTTACCCCAAGTCCAAGAAGGCTCTGGGGTAAGGTAATTTCCCTTACCCCAAGTCCAAGAAGGCTTTACCTTGCTGGGTAGGCCATTGTTACGAAGAATGCTCTTGGCTTGTTTCCAGATGGTTACTTCTCCCCTCTTTCTTGGTCAAACAGGAGGCAATATTTCTCTGATCTTTACCAAGAAAACCTGTTGAGGATCCTAGGAGTAAACACCATGATTGTGGGGGTGGGGGTTGCTTCGATTAGGTTCCTAGGAATTTTTAATTCTCAAGTTAGTCCACACTCAGTCACCAGCAATTCATTGAAGCTACCTTTTAAGTTCCAGGTTTTTAGATTTCAGCATTTTCTGCCTCAGGTGTACTGATCTGTGTTCACTATAATCTGTAATCTTGAGAACCAGCTCTTTCTCCGGTTCAGGGATTACAATTTGTCCCATGACCTCAATTCTGTGATGTAGCCAAGAATGGTCATTGATTTTTAATCTGTTCATATTTTTTCTTCTGAGGGTGAGAATGATGACTTGCAAGCTCTTATTGGAGTGGAATCTTTCCTTTAGATTTTAGACATTGTTTTCTTTAGCTCTTTGGATACATCAGGGCTTCCCTTGTGGATCAGCTGGTAAAGAATCCACTTGCAGTGTGGGAGACCTGGGTTCGATCCCTGGGTTGGAAAGATCCCCTGGAGAAGGAAAAGGCTACCCACTCCAGTATTCTGGCCTGGATAATTCCATGGACTGTATAGTCCATGGGGTCGCAAAGAGTTGGACACGACTGAGTAACTTTCACTTCTGCACACTTGAATACATTAAAATATCTGAAAAAAGTCCACTAAAAGACATGGAAGAATCTTAAATGCATTATTACTAAGTGAAAGAAGCCAGTTTCAAAAGGCTACATGCTGTATGAGTCCATTTATATGCCCTTGTGGAAAAGGCAGAAGTATGGAGATGGATAAAAAACAGAAAAAAGATCAGTGGTTGCGAGGAGTCAAGAGGAGAGAGGAGTAGGAAGAACACAGAGGGTTTGCGGGGCAGTGAAAATACTCTGTTTGACAGGATAATGATGGATAGACGTCCTTAATACATTTGTCCAAATCCATAGAATGTACAACAGCAAGGGTCCCCTGGTTACTTCTCCAAACTCCTTTGGAGCCCCTCTCCTCCTCATTCCTGATATCTAGCCACTCCTGGGCCTTTCCAAAACATATGAAACCTTCCCAATTCAGGATTTTTGCCCAACGACCTTAATCCGGCTTAGATATCCTTCAGGTTAAGCTTTTGTGTCTCTTCCTGAATGGCCTTCCTTGACCTTACAACCCAAGTCAGAATCCATGTATTCTCTCTCCTTGTACCACGTTCCTTACACTGACACATCACCATTTGTGTATTTATTGGTTTACTGTCTGGGTCCCTGGTTGGGAGGCAAATTCCATGACAGGAAGGAAAGCATCTGTCTTTCTCCCTGAGGTCTTCCCAGCACCTAGCCCAGGGCCCAAATGGAATAGATGCTCAGTTGACACAGGTGGAATGAGTGAATAAAGGAGGTTTTGACTGTGTGGATCACAATAAACTGTGGAAAATTCTGAAAGAGATGGGAATACCAGAACACCTGACCTGCCTCTTGAGAAATTTGTATGCAGGTCAGGAAGCAACAGTTAGAACTGGACATGTAAAAACAGACTGGTTCCAAATAGGAAAAGGAGTACGTCAAGGCTGTATATTGTCACCCTGTTTATTTAACTTATATGCAGAGTACATCATGAGAAACGCTGGACTGGAAGAGACACAAGCTGGAATCAAGATTGCCGGGAGAAATATCAATAACCTCAGATATGCAGATGACACCACCCTTATGGCAGAAAGTGAAGAGGAACTCAAAAGCCTCTTGATGAAAGTGAAAGTGGAGAGTGAAAAAGTTGGCTTAAAGCTCAACATTCAGAAAACGAAGATCATGGCATCCGGTCCCACCACTTCATGGGAAATAGATGGGGAAACAGTGGAAACAGTGTCAGACTTTATTTTTCTGGGATCCAAAATCACTGCAGATGGTGCCTGCAGCCATGAAATTAAAAGATGCTTACTCCTTGGAAGGAAAGTTATGACCAACCTAGATAGCATATTCAAAAGCAGAGACATTACTTTGCCAATAAAGGTCTGGCTAGTCAAGGCTATGGTTTTTCCTGTGGTCATGTATGGATGTGAGAGTTGGACTGTGAAGAAGGCTGAGCGCTGAAGAATTGATGCTTTTGAACTGTGGTGTTGGAGAAGACTCTTGAGAGTCCCTTGGACTGCAAGGAGATCCAACCAGTCCATTCAGAAGGAGATCAGC
Organism: Bos taurus; assembly: GCF_002263795.3. Classification (NCBI taxonomy): domain Eukaryota; kingdom Metazoa; phylum Chordata; class Mammalia; order Artiodactyla; family Bovidae; genus Bos; species Bos taurus. The sequence continues at coordinate 4,761,000 of NC_037357.1, forward strand.
CCTGGGATTTCTTTGGAAGGAATGATGCTAAAGCTCAAACTCCAGTACTTTGGTCACCTCATGCGAAGAGTTGACTTATTGGAAAAGACTCTGATGCTGGGAGGGATTGGGGGCAGGAGGAGAAGGGGACGACAGAGGATGAGATGGCTGGATGGCATCACTGACTCAATGGACGTGAGTCTGAGTGAACTTCGGGAGTTGGTGATGGACAGGGAGACCTGGCGTGCTGTGATTCATGGGGTCGCAAAGAGTTGGACACGACTGAGCGACTGATCTGATCTGATCTGATTCATCCATCCTGGAGAAGGCAATGGCAACCCACTCCAGTGTTCTTGCCTGGAGAATCCCAGGGACGGGGGAGCCTGGTGGGCTGCTGTCTATGGGGTCGCAGAGAGTCGGACACAACTGAAGCCACTTAGCAGCAGCAGCATTCATCCATTCTGTAGAGGTTGATGCTGTTATCTCTGAGTAGTGACGTACCTGATGCCACACAACTAGCAAGTGGACAAAAGTGGGTGAGATCTCAGAATTACAGTTGTTAGGTGAATAGGCATCTTGGAAAGTATTTGCTAAGGGGATGGAAAGTAGGGGTGGGGGAGATGTGGGGTGTGGAGCAAGTCAGTTTGGAAGATTCCTGAGCAGTGACTCTCGGGGAACTGGCCCCTGGCCAAGGACCTGCAAGACATAGTTTCAGGATTTACAATTGTTGAAAAACGTCCTCCGTTTTCATAATACAGATTGCTGATAAAAGGCCCTGCGGGGAGGCTAATAGAAAACACAGCGCTTTCCCTGTAAGGGCAGGTTTTGCAGTTTATGGGAAGGAGGCAGGCTTAAAAGGCTCCAGGGAAACTGGCCCTCGCCCCCGCTTTCTACCATTTTCCTAAGCAGAGCAAAGGGCTGCGGGGCGCGGGAGACGTCACCGGTGATGCCTGGACCACACTCGCATAGCGGAAAGTAGATCTTGGTGACCCTGCATCCCGCAGGCTGCACATTGCTCTCCGCCCCACAGACTCCCACACCGCCCTCAGTATGTACCTCACTTCTCAGACTCCACACGTCCCCACTGCAGCCCCTACCAACCTCCAGTTCCCCCCATGTCACCTAGCGGTCTCACATCACCGCACGAAGGGCGAGAAGCTCGTAGAGAAGGCGCCAAGTGCGGAGAGGCAGCATGGAGCCAAGTCCCCAGCAGAGGGCGCGGGAGAGTCTCCCTGCGCCTGGGGAACACGCGCGCGCCAGGCCGTCTCCAGGCCGGGTACCTCCCTGGCAGGTTTTAAGTCAAGGCCGCCACCGCCGCCACCGCCGCCGCCGCCTTTCTAAGAAACAGACTCTTCCTCCTTTGCCCCGCATGAGTTTGCCTATGCCTGTGTGCTCAGTGGCTAAGTCGTGTCCGATTCTTTGCGAGTCCATGGACTGTACCCCGCCAGGCTTCTCTAACCACGGAATTTTCCAGCAAGAATACTGGAGTGGGTTGCTATTTCCTACTCCCGGGGATCTTTTGGGCCCAGGGATCGAACACGTGTCTGTTCTGTCTCCAGCATTGGCTGCTGCTAAGTCACTTCAGTCGTGTCCAACTCTGTGTGACCCCATAGACGGCAGCCCACCAGGCTCCCCCGTCCCTGGGATTCTCCAGGCAAGAACACTGGAGTGGGCTGCCATTTCCTTCTCCAATGCATGAAAGTGAAAAGTGAAAGTGAAGTCGCTCAGTCGTGTCCAACCCTCAGCGACCCCATGGACTGCAGCCTTCCAGGCTCCTCCATCCATGGGATTTTCCAGGCAAGAGTACTGGAGTGGGGTGCCATTGCCTTCTCCGTCCAGCATTGGCAGGCAGATTCTTTACCGCTGAGCTACCTGGGCAGCCCTAAATGGCCATATGGATAGCCGAGAAATAAAGGTTAGTTATTATTATTATTATTATCATTGATCTGATGTATATATAACAGGTGATCTTAAGAAGGATACCAAGGTCTGTGGGATACAACAAAAGAGAAAGGAATCCAAACATAACACTAAAGAAAGCCATCAAATCACAAAGGAAGAGAGCAAAGAAGAAGAAAAGAACAAAAAGAAAAGAATTAACAAAATGGCAGTAAACATACACCTACCAGTAATTACTTTAAATATAAATGGAATATATGCTTCAATTGAAAGAAACAGTGGCTGACTGTACACAGAAACAAAGCCCGCATACATGCTGCCTACAGGAATCTCCCTTCGGATCTAAAGACTCAGAAAGTGAGAGGAGAGAAAAAGGTATCCAACGCAAACGTAAACCAAAAGAAAGCTGGGGTAGCAACACTTGTATCAGATAAACTAGTCTTTAAAAACAGAGGCCATAACAAGAGACAAAGAAAGACATTACATAATGAACATGGAATCAACTCAAGAAGATGTAACATCTGTAAATATATAGGCAGCCAACATAAGAGCACCTAAAATACACATAGTACGTACTAACAAACATAAAGGAGAAACTGACAGTAAGCATCATATTCAGAACTTTGACACCCCACTTACATCAACGGACAGATCATCCAGACAGAAAATCAATAAGGAAACACTGACCTCCAGTGACATATTAGACTTAATGGACTGATAGAGCATCCCATCCAAAAGCAGCAGAATACACATTCCCAAGGGCACATGGAATATTCTCCACAAAACAAGTCTCAATAAACTTAAGAAAATTGGAATCACATCAAGCATCTTTTCCAACTACAATGCTGTGAGACTAGAAATCAACTACAAGAAAAAAAAAACTTCAAAAAATCACATACACATGGAGGCTAAACCAAATACTACTGAACAAACAGTGAGTCATCGAAGAAATCAAAGATGAACTAAATAAATACCTGGAGACAGTGAAAATGAAAACACAATAATCCAAAATCTATGGGATGCAGTCAAAGCAGTTTTAAGAGGAAGGTTTGTAGTAATTCAAGCTTACCTCAGGAAAAAGAAAAATCTCACATAAGCAACCTAACCGCACACCTAAAGGAAGTAGAAAAAGGAGAACAAACAAAACCCCAAGTTAGTACAAGGGAAGAAATCATAAAGATCAGAGAAGAAATAAATGAAATAAATTCTAAAATACATAAAATAGCAATGCAAATAAGAGTTGATTCTTTGAAAAGGTAAATAAAATAGATAAAACCTTTAGCCAGACTCATTGAGAAAAAGAGGGTACAAATCAATAAAACCAGAAATGAAAAAGTTACAATCAAAACCACAGAAATACAAAGGATCATAAGAGATGACCATGAACAATTAGACATCAATAAAATGGATAACCTAGAAAAAATTAACAAATTCCTAGAAATGTACAATCTTCCAAGACTGAAGCAAGAAGAAATGGAAAATTTGAACAGACCAATGACTAGTAATAAAACTGAACTGGAAAATTTTAAAGGATATATTTTACAGGAGCAGGAATATAGTCAATATTTTATAATAACTTTAAATGGAGAATAATCTAAAAAACCTTTGAATCAGTATGTTGCACATCTGAAACTAATAGAATATTTGAAATCATCTACACCTCAATAAAAACAGACATCACTAATTACAAGAGAAATGCAAACCAAAACTACAATGAGATATCACCTCACACAGGTCAGAATGGCTATCAAGAAAAAGACTACAAATAACAAATGTTGGTGAGCATGCGGAGAAAAGAGAACACTTGCACACTGTTGGTGGGAATGTAAATTGGTACAGCCACTGAGGGAAACAGTATGGAGGTTTCTCAAAAAATTAAAAACAGAACTACTGTATGACCCAAAATTTTTAATCCTGGGCATATATCCAGGAAAAAAAAAACACTAACTCAAAAAGATACACACACCCCAATGTTGAAACCAGCATTATTCACAATACCAAGATATGGAAGAAACGTAAGTGTCCATCAACATAGAAACAGATAAAGAAGATACGGTATATACATACGATATAAATTTGACCACTGCTGCTGCTGCTGCTGCTAAGTCACTTCAGTCATGTCCAACTCTGTGCGACCCCATAGACGGCAGCCCACCAGGCTCCGCCATCCCTGAGATTCTCCAGGCAAGAACACTGGAGTGGGTTGCCATTTCCTTCTCCAGTGCATGAAAGTGAAAAGTGAAAGTGAAGTCGCTCAATCATCTCCGACTCTTTGCGACCCCATGGACTGCAGCCTACCAGGCTCCTCCGTCCATGGGATTTTTCCAGGCAAGAGTACTGGAGTGGGTTGCTATTGCCTTCCCCGACAGAGAGGAACATGGAACCATATATTACCATATGTAAAATAGATAGCCATTGGGAATTTGCTGTATGACTCAGGGAATTCAAACAGGGGCATTGTAACAACCTCGAGGGGTGGGATGGGGAGGGAGGTGGGAGGGAGATTCAAGAGGGAGGGGACATATGTACACCTATGGCTGATTCATGTTGATGTTGGGCAGAAACCAACAGAATCCTGTAAAGCAATTATCCTTCAATGAAAAATAAATAAATAAATACCTGAGTGGCCATCCAACCTGCAAGCAGCTGCAGCAGAAGCCTCAGAAGGAGTTTATGACTCCCTGTTCCCCAGGGTTTTCAGATGGAAAGTTTGAGTGCTGCTATGGCAACAGCTGAGCTATTTCAAATCCTGAAGATGATGCTGTGAAAGTGCTGCACTCAATGCACCAGCAAATTAGGAAAACTCAGCAGTGGCCACAGGACTGGAACAGGTCAGTTTTCATTCCAATCTCAAAGAAAGGCAATGCAAAAGAATGTTCCAACTACCACTCAATTGCACTCATCTCAAATGCTAGCAATGTATTTCTCAAAATTCCCCAAGTTAGTCTTCAACAGTATGTGAACTGAGAACCTCCAGATGTTCATGCTGGATTTAGAAAAGGCAGAGGAACGAGAGATCAAATTGCCGACATCCGTGGGATCATAGAAAAAGCAAGAGGATTCCAGACAAACATCTACTTCTGCTTTATTGGCTATGCCAAAGCCTTTGACTGTGTGGATCACATCAAACTCTGGAAAATTCTTCAAGAGATGGAAATACCAGGCCACCTTACCTGCCTCCTGAGAAATCTGTAGGCAGATCAAGAAGCAACAGTTAGAACCAGACATGGAACAGTGAACTGGTTCCAAATTGGGAAACGAGTAGATTGTCACCCTGTTTATTTAACTTATATGCAGAGTACATCATGCGAAATGCCAGGCTGGATGAATCACAAGCTGGAATCAAGATTGCCAGGAGAAATATCAATAACCTCAAATATGCAGATGACCACCCCTATGGCTGAAAGTGAAGAGGAACTAAAGAGCCTCTTGATGAAAGTGAAAGAGGAGAGTGAAAATGCTGGCTTAAAACTCCACACTCAAAAAAGGAAGACCATGCCATCACTTCATGGTAAATAGATGGGGAAACAATGGAAACAGTAACAGACTTATCTTTGGGGGCTCCAAAATCACTGCAGATGGTGACTTCAGCCGTGAAATTAAAAGACGCTTACTCCTTGGAAGGAAAGTTATGACCAACCTAGACAGCATATTAAAAAGCAGAGACATTACTTTGCTGCCAAAGGCCCATTTAGTCAAAGTTCTGGTTTTTCCAGTAGTCATATGTGTATGTGAGAGTTGGACTGTAAAGAGAGCTGAGCACTGAAGAATTGATGCTTTTGAACTGTGGTGTTGGAGAAGACTCTTGAGAATCCCTTGGAGAGCAAAGAGACCAAACCAGTCAATCTTAAAGGAAATCAGTCCTGAATATTCATTGGAAGGAATGATGCTGAAGCTGAAGCTCCAATACTTTGGCCACCCGATGGGAAGAATTGACTCATTGGAAAGACCCTGATGCTGGGAAAGATTGAAGGCAGGAGGAGAAGGGGACATCACCGACTTGATGGACATGAATTTGAGCAAGCCCCAGGAGTTCTTGATGGACAGGGAAGCCCGGTTACGGCAGTCCATGAATTGCAACGAGTCCGACTCGACTGAGCAATTAAACAGAACTGATGGCAACAGCAATATCAATCAATGGGAAGTAAAACTCCTCTGCTTCAGTTCATTCAAGGAGGGGAAATTGGAGACAGCTGAGGGAAGGAGGGTGTCGTCAGTTACAGAAACTTACCTGACCTCAGTAACAGGAATAGTCTAGAGTTGCCTTGGTCAGTTTCCTCCCAGCAAGAGGTTAGTTTGCAGGGTTGTGCCACAAGGAATTACAATGATAAATGTCGCAGCTGGTATGTACTGTATTCTTATGTGCCAGTCACTGGGTTAAGGTCTCAGTATTTATCTAGACGTTTACTTCTCAAAGCACATGTTAGTACTTTCACATTAAACTGCAAAAAGAGAGAGAGAGAGAGAGAGAGAGAGACAGCATTTGCTTTGCCCAAGACAAACCCTGAACCGTCTGTGCTTTTCGTTGGTTATTCCTAAATTCTGAGATCAGGGACTCTGGCTATGCTTGATGGTTTATTTTTTTTCTTTTCTTATCTTTTTTTTTGCCACACCCTGTGGCACTCAGGATCTTTGCTCTCCAACCAGGATTCGAACCCAGGCCCCCTGCAGTGGAAGTGCAGAGTCTTAACCATTGGACCACCAGGGAAGTCCTTTGATGGTTTCTTTTAAAAATATCTTTTATCAAACACAGATGAGAGACAATAAACTATAATGGTTTTCAGCAGAGTCAGGAGTAATTTATGAAGCGTTTCTTTTTGTCAGTTTTCTTGCCTCCAAAATGGGGAAAACAATAATGCCTACTGAATATGATTTTTGTGAGGATAATATCAGGTAATTCATTGAAAATTTGAGAATAGTATATGGTACATGGTAATCTTTCTCTATAAGCTTTAGATATTATTTCTGTTGTTAATATTAGTAGTAGGAGGAGAATGACAAGGTCTTAATTGGTAAAATGAAAAGATTATGACTTCTGTCCAAACCCAGTTTTATTTTACTAATATTACTAGTCTATGAAATCTCCAAGGTTTGGAGCCCCTGCCCTTAACCATGGTGCTTGTATATGGAGTGGCTGGTTTCTCCTGTTAAGACAATGCCTCCGTCCCAACAAAGAAAGGGAAGTGCTTGGCTAAGTGCCATCTCTGAGCTCACTGCCTGGAGGCCAGCACGCAAACCCAGGACCCACACAGAGACTATGCCGCTGAGCCGACCTGGCGAGGGAGAGGCATGTGGGTGGGGAGGAGGAAGTGTGAGAGGCAGCTGGCTTCATAGGAAGAAGACAAACTTGGACTCAGATTCAAATCAGAGCTCTGCCACGGACTGGCTTGGTGATTTTGACCAAACTGTTTCAGCTTTCTGAGTCTCATCCATACAATGGGATCTTAATAGTAGTTAGTTCATAGAGCTGAAAAGAAAATGAAGAGATTCACGTGGAGCACTCAGAAGAAAACCTGGCAAGCTGTGGGTGTTCAATAAACATTTGCTACCATGAAGATGATGAAGACACTAATACAGCAGACAGAACAAAGAAGTAGAGGGATAAAAAGAGCCCACTGCTTCCCAGAAGCGGGGAGAATTTTCTCAGTGCCACAAGGTCCGATGTGTCTTGAGCTCTCCCTCACTAGGGTCAATGCCAGGCAGACAAGAAAGAAGGAGGTTTTGCATGGCCCCTCACTGATGAGCACACGCACTCCAGAGCTATGAATACTGCTGATGCTGGAGACTGGCCTCAGTTCTGCTCACTTGCCTGAATCCCACAAAGCAAAAATTGGGGCTTCCCTGGTAGCTCAGTTGGTAAAAAATCCACCTGTAATGCAGGACATCCTGGTTCAATTCCTGGGTTGGGAAGATCCCCTAGAGAAGGGATAGGCTGCCCACGCTAGTATTCATGGGCTTCCCTGGTGGCTCAGATGGTAAAGAATCTGTCTGCAATGTGAGAGATCTGGGTTCGATCCCAGATCGATCTGGGTTGGGAAGATCCCCTGGAAGAAGGTATGGCAACCCACTCCAGTATTCTTGCCTGGAGAATCCGGTTAGACAGAGGAGCCTGGCAGGCTAGCAAAGAGTCAGAGTGCACAGCACAAAGACAGAACAGCGCAGACCAACGGAAAGAAAAATGTAAAAATGGTATTCAGGTGCCCTCTTCTGGACAATCTGGGCAAGGGCTTTCCCAAAGACACTCTGTGTCTATTCACTCAGTCCTGGGGCCTCAAGGGAGATTCATGGGCTTTCCCAGCTAAGGAACTCTAACATGGGGCCAGGAACCAGATTATGAGGAACCTGACACGGGGTCCCACTGGAGCCTCCATGGTGATGACCCTGGATTTCACCTTTCTTGGTGAATCTGGAAATGAATCAGAAAGCCCCAGTGTCTTAGCTCAGAACACAATTATTGGCCCGTTATTGGCCCTTGGTGGATGCTGAGCACATGATTCATGGTGTGAAGTAATCTTTTAAAAAAATAGTTTATTTATTCGGCCACGTCAGGTCTTCCTTGCAGCACGTGGGATCTCCAATGCTTCAGGTGGGATATTTCATTATGGTTCACGGGCTCTGTAGATGTGGGTGCGGGTGGCTAAGTTGCTCCAAGCCATGTAGGATCTTAGTTCCATAAACAGAGATCAAACCTGCGTCCCTTCCACAACCCTCAGTCCGCACTTCACTTCTCAGACTCCACACGTCCCCGCTGCAAACCGCCCCCCCCATCTCCTTTTCACCCCCTTGTCACGTAGCAGTCTCCTATCACCACGTGAAAGATGTGAAGCTTGTAGCAAAGGCGAGAATGCAGAGAGTCTGCGTGGAGCCAAGTCCCCAGCAGAGGGCGCGGGAGAGCCTCCCTGCGCCCGCGGGACACGAGCCTGCCCGGCACGGCAGGCAGGTAGTTAAGTCAAGGCCTCCGCCAGCCCCAGCCTTTCTAAGATACAGACTCTACTGACTTCCTCTGCACCACAGCGTGTTCGCCTATGCCTGTGTGCTCAGTCGCTAAGTCGTGTCCGACTCTTTGGGAGTCCATAGACTACCCCGCCAGGCTTTTGTGACCACGAAATCTTCCAGGCAAGAGTACTGGAGTGGGTTGCCATTTCCTACTCTAGGGGATCTTCCCGACCCAGGGATCGAACCCGTGTCTCTTCGATCTCCAGCACTGGCAGGCAGATTCTCTGCTGCTGAGGTAACTGGGCAGCCCTAAATGCTCCTATGGAGAGCTGAGAAATAAAGGTTATTATTAATATTATTATCATCATTTTCTGATGTAATAGGTAACAGGTGATCTTAAGAAAGAAACCAAGAGTCTATGGACTGAGAACGGGACCGGGGATTGTGTTTGGCCAGTTTGCTTTTGTTTCTTTTTTGGCTCCAGACCCTGGGCCATGTGCACATGCAGCTCTGTGTCAAAGGATGCCAGCTCCTTCTCTAGATTGGAGACAGTAAGAGGCAGATGTATGGTCTACAGGACTTTATGCCTTCATGGGTTTTAGTTTGTCGTTGTGGGTTCAAGGGAAGCCTTGCAGCTTCCACTTGGTCTTTGCTCTCCCCCAGTTCATATACACCTGTCTGCCCAGCTGTTGGCCTTGAATATCTTCAGTGACTTCAGGCCACCATGAAATGTGAAGGCAATAGCCTTTCACAGACTTCATCTCAGCTCCCACCAGTGCATGAGATCTAGTCTCTATAATATATCCCTCATGGCCTTTCACTCTGCTTCTCTCATCAAACCCTACAACTGGGTTTTGTTGTGTTGTTTAGTTGGTCAGTTGTGTCTGACTCCTTGCAATCCCATGGACTGTAGCCCGCCTGGCTCCTCTGTCCATGGAATTCTCCAGGCAATAATACTGGAGTAGATGGCCAATTCCTTCTCCAGGGGATCTTCCTGTTCCAGGGATCAAACCTGAGTCTTCTGCCTGGCAGGTGGATTCGTTACCACTGAGCCACCAGGGAAGCCAATTGTGTGTTTCTATGTGTGTTTGTGTGGGGTGTGTGTGTGTGTGTGTGTGTGTGTGTGTGTGTATTTCAGATTGTTTTAAGCCAATCGTCTGCTGAAGGCCACTTACTGGGGTTGTTCCCATGCCTTGGCTGTTGTAAATAGCGCTGCTATGAACATTATGGTGCCTGTGTCTTTTCAAATTAGAGTTTTCATTTTTTTTTCTGGATCCAGGAATGGAATTGCTGGATCAAATGGAAATTCTATTTTTAGTTTTTTGAAGAATCTGCATACCATTTCCATAGTGCCTGCACCAATGTACACTCCCAGCACCAGCTGATGCTGCTTGAGTGGTCACCACGGGCCTATCTTTATTACTTTATTTAAACCTCGAAACAGTATAAGGCAGGTACCATCATGAGATCCATTCTATAGACGTGACAGTTGAAGCACAGAGAGAGGTCAGCCAACTTGCCCAGGGTCACAGAGCGAGGAAATGGTGGGGCTCTGCAATCCGCCTCCATAATCTGTGGCTTCTTTCTCTGGTGTGGGCTGATCTGCCTCTGGAGACACTGAGAACCCACAGCACATTGGCTGGGTCGGGTATTGTGACATTCCCCCACTGCCCAGCACAGGGCCTGTATACCACAGCCAACATAGGCTTACTGACGCTCACAGGTACAAAAATGTGCAGGACAGATGTCATTTTCACAGGAAACCATTCTGTCCTCATTGGGAATCGTCAGAGGATAAGTATCTCCCTTCTCACAGACCCTCATGAATAAATGAATAAAGAGAAAGTGACTGAAGTGGTGGATATAAAGCAATGTGATGTGCTCATCTGTCAAGTTTTATTGGAAATCTTCAATGCCAAAGTGTTACTGCCCACTTTGTAATGTCGGAACTACTCCTCCTAAATACAGGCTTCCAAAGAGCACGTTAGTGATGGGCACACAAATGTCACCACCTCTTTTCCACACCTGCACTAAAGTGTCATTAAGAATGAGATCCTTGAGGGACTTCCTTGGCAGTCCAGGAGTTGACTCTGTGCTTCCACTGCAGGGAACAGCGGTTCAATCCCTGGTGGGGAAAACTAAGATCCCATATGCCATGGGACATGGGAAAAAAGAGAGAAAGAGAGGTTTAAAGAATTTACCAACACAATTAATTAATGATAAAAATGATTAATGTCCTCCAGGATAAAGGTGCCTAAGAGGCTGTCTGATCAAATCCCTGTTCCTCTCAAAGGCAGGTTGCCTAATACAGCAGCCCCAGCTCTGTCTACCTGCTCCTCCTTCTCTGTTCCAACCCAGTGGTAGAAGAGGGGCCACAGGTGAAAGTGCAGTGAGTGGATCAGGGCAGCACAGAGCTTGTCGGTGAGTGACACTGAGCAGTAACACTCTGGTTTCATTTCTTTTAAAAGGGGGATGATGATTGTGATGAGGGAGCAGGTAGAAACAGGATAAATCAAGTACAACGTCAAGCACGGGACTCATGGTTAGAAGCTATTCTTGATATTCAGGATATTCCCATGCCCCAGGACACCTGTAAATGCCTCTTGAACAAGCATAAAACCCTCAGCCTGGCCTGGCTTTCATTTGCACTTCTCACTGCAGAAACAGAATTCTGGAAGTTAGAGGAGGGACAGAGAGGGAGGGGAGTGGAAGGGTGTGTTGGGGAGGGGTGAGGGTGGAGGGGAAGGAAAGAACTGAGGTGCAGGAGAGAGGGGCAGCAATGGGGAAGATGGAAACAAACACTTCCTGATCTAGAACACGGGCGCAAGTGTTGTAGGGTGCCTGCAGCCAGCGGTGGGGAGCTGAGTCCAGCCCTGTATGCAGAGCTCCACAGTTACCTGCCAAGTTGAAGGAAGGGCCCCGAAGGAAGGGCCCCTTGCACTGTAAGCTTTCTGAGAGGACTAAGCACTGGCCAGGGTCTACTCGTGCACTCTGACGTGGGTTAGCACAAATCCGTAGTACTTGTTGCTTCATAAGGGGCGGGTTGGGTTTCTTGCAGCCAGCTTCTGAGCACACTGTGTGCCCTGAAATAGAGGCCCCAGGAGCCAGAGCAAGCAGCCCCTAGCTAATCATTTCATCTGAATCACTAGCCCCATTCCTGGACTTTGCGGGTGAGTGAAACAGAACCAGAGCCCCATCCATTAGTTACAGAGTTGGAGCAGTGGAGGGGCAGGGAGGAGATGTGCTCAGAGCCCACAGGACAAGGGGGACCACTGGGCTGTGGCCTTCTCCAGCCCCATCTTTGCATCTCTCGCTCCAGGGGAACTATGGGCTAGGAGCCTGCATCCCTGGAGAGATGTTCTCCTAACTTTTCTCCAGGGCTCTGGCTCCAGGGGCCAGTGAGGTCTCATTTCCTTGCCCCTCCCCACCCCAAGTTGGCACGCCTCCACTTTATGGCTATGCCCTGGCCTCAAGGGCCCCCAGAGGGTCCCACCTACCTCAGTCAAGGGGCAGGGCTGGAGGGAGTGGGGGACCAGGGAGGGAAGGGGTTGAGGGAGGAAGGGAGCCTAAGCAGAAGCAGGTACACATTGGACCAGCAACACATGCTACAACTGGGACCAGGCACCCAGAAGAGAACTGACCCGGCGGTTAGCCCCAAGACTAACTGTCCTGGACTAGGACATCTGCACAGATCCGGGCATAGAGGCTGATTCATTCACAGCACTCAAGACTGGAGCCTCCACTGGGAGCAGGTGAGGTGGGGGGGCACAGCCTGGATGATGCTATTGCAGCCTGGAAAACCGGGAAGAACCACATGGTCAGAGGCCAGGCCAGGTCAGGTGCTTTGGCGAAGCCCAGAAAACGCCCTTTCCCTGGGAGAGGCCAGTGGACCATACTCAGCTGCCGCACAGTCACAGCCCTCGGTCTCCCTATAGCCTCTCTCTCAGCCGTGCACCTTTTCCAGATATGAAGCCTCCCTTGGTATCAGCAATGGTAGTGGGAGGAGAAGAGGGCTAAGTGCGGTCTGAACTGGCACTGGGGGAGGTCGAGGAGGCGGCCAGGAGCCCAGGAGGAAGCAGTAGCAGCAGCAGCTGGAGCTGAACGCCTGGGGCCCAGAGTTGAGGCGGGGGTGCAGGTGGGGAACGAGGGAACCTGCAGAGGCGCCTCCACTGCATCACATTCACCCTTTGAGCCAATGGATGGAGAGCCTTTTCCACCACACCAGATACCTCTCCTGGTTCCCGAGTACACAGCTAACCTGGAGCTGCCTAGTTCTCCAGGGGGCTTGGTTGCTCCTGGGTACCTCTGGTTCTCTTCTGCAGTCCCTCTTCAGAGCCAAAAGCTACTTGGGTGGCTCAAGGACAACAGGGACACCTCCCTCAGGACTCTGTGGCAGAGGCGGTACCTAGTGGACATCCTGCAGTATTTAAATCCATCAAGTAGGGAAACTTTGGCCACTGACCTGGTTGTTAATAATGTTTTGTTGGAACCACACATGAGGTACAGTGGAGCAACTGCAGGGTCACAATTACTTATGTTTAGATTTCAATAATAGTTTCATCATGTGCTATTTTTGCACTAATTTTGATATTTGTTAAATACTGCATTAAAATATATTTTGATTACTGATTTTATTTGATACCACAATAACATTTTGCACAGGAGGGAAAACCACCTTCTAAAGCAAGCCTGGACCTGACTATTACAGAAATGTGTACTTGGGTAGGGGGCATGAAGGGGATGGAAATTTTACAATCAAGCACAAAATAACATCCATATATTTAATTTCATCCACATTTCCAAATACTGAACATTTTGATTTCATTCTCTAAGGAAGGAGCTTGCAAGGCACATGGATGAGGCTGCAGTCAGGGTGCCTGTGAATAAACCTGGAAAAAATTTGGCAGATCAGCCACCCTAAAACCTGCTTCCGGGCTTGGACACTTTTGTTCTGGACATTCTCACATTGATTTGTGCTTATGGCCGTTTCTATGATTGGAAAATAAAATTGGAACTTTCAGTTCAGTTCAGTCACTCAGTCGTGTCCGACACTTTGCGACCCCATGAACTGCAGCACACCAGGCCTCCCTGTCCATTACCAACTCCTGGAGTCCCCCCAAACCCATGTTCATTAAGTCGGTGATGCCATCCAACCATCTCATCCTCTGTTGTCCCCTACTCCTCCTGCCCTCAATCTTTTCCAGCATCAGGGTCTTTTCCAATGAGTCAGCCCTTTGAATCAGGTGGCCAAAGTATTGGAGTTTCCGCTTCACCAGCTGTCCTTCCAATGAACACCCAGGACTGATCTCCTTTAGGATGGAATGGTTGGATCTCCTTGCAGTCCAAGGGACTCTCAAGAGTCTCTCAAACACCACAGTTCAAAAGCATCAATTCTTCTGCACTCAGCTTTCTTTATAGTCTAACTCTCACATCCATACATGACCACTGGAAAAACCATAGCCTTGACTAGATGGACCTTTATTGACAAAGTAATCTCTCTGCTTTTTAATATGCTGTCTAGGTTGGTCATAACTTTCCTTCCAAGGAGTAAGTGTCTTTTAATTTCATGGCTGCAATCACCATCTGCAGACTCTGAAAGTGACAGTTGCTCAGTCCTGTCTGACTGTTTGACACCCCATGGACTATATAGTCCACAGAATTCTCCAGGCCAGAACACTGGACTGGGTAGTTGTTCCCTTCTCTGGGGGATCTTCCCAACCCAGGGATCAAACCCAGGTCTCCTTCATTGGAGGCAGATTCTTTACCAGCTGAGCCACCAGGGAAGCCCTTAGGGGCTCTAAAGGGTAGTAAATGGGATCAGTAAATTCAAGCTCACGGAAATAGCCCATTACCAGTGAGAACATAGTTCCCAAAGGAAAATAATAGAGCCACTTTTCCTACACCTGTGGTACCTACCTATCTGCCATCTATCTATCTGAATATATACAGATACAATCTCTTCCTATAAAGTTCAGGTCCTCCGAACACAAATATCCTTTAGGGAGGAAGTCAGCCCTCCTAAACGCAATCCTTCCATCTTATGAGTAGTTCATATTGGGACTCAATGTGACCTGAAAGTACTTAATGCACTGAGGAGCTGGGTTATAAGAGGGTTCAATTGTACTATTCGAAATACTCAAAACCAAGCATAATCTCTGAGGTAAAATGAGTGATTTTGTGAATATTTCAGTGCTGGCACAAGGGAGTAATTGGTTCAGAGAACACACTATAAGAGTAACTAGCATCTGTTTAGTTGCACCGAGATGGATGGGGTGGAAAGCTTAAAGTCCATGTTCTCCCGCTGTTGTTTTTCAGAGTTTGGTAATGCAAGGTAGGGAGTGGCACGCTAAATTTGTCAATGAAAACAAAACCGAAAATGAACAATTACAGACAAATTTCCAGTGACCCAAAAAGGGTAAAAAATATAATTTTAATATGTAGTCTACTTATGCCTTGAAGATATCACACAGATTCAATGTTATGAAACTATCAAATGCATAAATGAATATGCTCGAGGTATTTCTAATCTAAGGATTTTTTAAAATCACTTTTTGTGGTACAATTAGGAACAAGTGGGTTTTGTGGAATTTGGTGATGGTGGGGTAGCTGTCAGTTCAGGGTAGATTTGGACCTGTGTTAATCTGAAGTACTTTTTCATTTCCTCAAGTAGTGATGAGTTATTTTTAGGTCATGGGATCAAGAGGTGAATACTTGAGACCATAGAAAACCTCAAGTTGTATCAAAGAAGCACTGGTAGGAGGAAAAATCAGGAAAGTTTTATTATTAGCTTTGCTGCAGAGCCCTGTGTGAGGGTTGTGACGGACCTGGGCTGCAGACCTGACAGGGGTTGGAGTGACGGGTCTGGAAACCTGGGCTGGGAGCCTAAGGCCAGGGGCTGGGCTCACAGCCAGTCTGGCCAGGGCTTGGGAGGCCCAGGCCTCTGCCCTGTCACACAGGCAAAGAAAACTCACAGGGAAAGAAAACCTGACGTTTTGGTGACTTGCTTCTCCTGGCTTTACATAGTGATCTCTTAGAGGAGTTGTCAAGTGAAAGAGCAACAAGAAAAAAGGGAAAAGAGAAAATGTTCTCATCAATGTCCAAACTACAGCATGAATACCCAAGAACCTCCTTTTCTATTTCTTTTTTTTTGAATGAGGTATAACTGACATCCACTAGTTTCAGGTGTGTAACATAATATTTGCTGTTTGCATAGATTGCAAAATGATTACCACAAGTGTAGTTAACGTCCATCACCATACAGTTACAGATGATTATTTCTAGTGATGAGAAGAAACTCATTTTTGTTACTGCCGTTGTTTTTCTTTTTCTTTTTTTTTTGCCCTCACCTTGTGCTTTTCAGGATTTCAGTTCCCTGATGAGGGATTGAACTTGGGTCATGGTAGTGAAAGCTCAGAATCCCCGCTGCTAGACCTCCAGGGAACTCCCAAGAAGAAACTCGTAATATGTTTTTCCCTTTCTCTTTTGCAAATATAACAGACTTGCTTTCTGTAACCACTGTTGGGAATAGAGACCTAATGCTGGCCCACATACCCCACTGTGGGCTCTGGTTGTTTACGGAGGTACATTTTGGTTGGTACCACTGGTCCATTTGAATCCTCTCAAAATGAGCTCTATTACACTTTCTTATTGGCTCAGATGATAAAGAATCTGCCTGCAATGCAGGAGTCCTGGGTTCTATCCCTGGGTTGGGAAGATCCCCTGGAGGAGGAAATGGCACCCCACTCCAGTATTCTTGCCTTAAAAATTTCATGTATGAAGGACCCTGGTGGGCTACGGTCCACGGCATTGCAAAGATTTGGACATGACTGAGTGGCTAACACTTTCATTTTAAAATGAGCTCTATTACACTGGTCTTCTTGATGTACTCATTTACAGGAAGGATCCTAAATCCTAAAATTACAGAGCAAAAATGTGGAGTCAGGCAAGGGGAGGGGGCCTACACTGTCACAATTTGTAGTCTGGGAACTTCCAAAATGATTAAATGCCGTGTAAATACCATTAACTAAGATGATGAGTGGATGGTGTGGTTTCATTGACATGGTTTTGTTAATAGTTGCCAGACATCCTGGGAAAAGACTTTGTGTGACCCCACCTCCACAGTTAAAAAAAAAAATTTTATTGAGGTACAATTGACATACGTTATTTTCTTTGGCTCCAAAATTACTGCAGATGGTGACTGCAGCCATGAAATGAAACAACACTTGCTCCTTGGAAGATAAACTATGACCAACCTAGACAGCATAATAAAAAGCAGAGACATTACTTTGCCAATCAAGGTCTGTCTAGTCAAGGCTGTGGTTTTTCCAGTAGTCATGTATGGATGTGAGAGTTGGACTATAAAGAAAGCTGAGCACTGAAGAACTGATGCTTTTGAATTGTGGTGTTGGAGAAGACTTTTGAGAGTTCCTTGGACCAGTCCATCCTAAAGGAAATCAGTCCTGGGTGTTCACTGGAAGGACTGATGTTGAAGCTGAAGCTCCAATACTTTGGCCACCTGATGTGAAGAACTGACTCATTTGAAAAGACCCTGATGCTAGGAGGGATTGGGGGCAGGAGGAGAAGGGGACGACAGAGGATGAGATGGTTGGATGGCATCACCGACTCGATGGACATGAGTTTGAGCAAGCTTCGGGAGTTGGTGATAGACAGGGAAGCCTGGCATGCTGCAGTCTATGGGGTTGCAAAAGTTGGACATGCCTGAGCGACTGTAATGAATGGAACTGACATACATTATAGTAGTTTCAGGTGTATAACACAGTGATTCAGTTATCTTATACACAGTGAAATGGCCACAATAAGTCTAGTTAACATTGTCACCACACAAAAATTTTTCTTATAATGAGAACTTTTAATAGCTACTCGCTTAACAACTTTCAAATAGAAAATACAAATTATTATTAACTATAGTTACCACACTGTACATTACACATCCCCCTATGACCTGAGTTTGTTCCTTTGAACCCCTTCACTATTTCTCCCAACTCTGGCAACCACCAATCTGTTCTTTTGTGTGAGGTTTTTCCTTTTTTTGGTGGATGGTTTTCAGAGTCCTCCATGTAATAGTGAGATCATACAGTATCTATCTTTATCACTTATTTCACTTAGCATAATGCTCTCAAGTTTCATCCGTGTTGTAGCAAATGCAAAGTTTTCTTTTTGTGGGTGAATAATGTTCCATTGTATATACAGGTATGTCTCATTTATTGTGCTTGACTTTAAAGCACTTTGCAGATATTGTGTTTACACATTGAGCTTTGTGGCCACCTTGCATCTAGCAAGTCCAGTGGTGCCATTCATCCAAAAGCATTTGCTCACTTCTTGCCTCTGTGACCATTTAGTCCTTTCGGCAATATTTCAAGCTTTTTCATCATTGTTATATTTGTTATGGTGATCTGTAATATATGGTCTGTTACTACTGCAAAAATACTACAACTTGCTGAAGGCTCAGATGATGGTTAACATTTTTTAGCAGTATTTTTCAAGTAGGGTATTTATGTTGTTGTCTAAGACATAATGCTATTGCACACTGAATAGACTACAAATACAGTGTAAAATGATGTTTATATGTATTGGGAAAACAAGAAATTCGTGTGGATGATGTTGTAGTGCTATTTGCCTCATTACTGTGGTCTGGAGCCAAACCCGCGGTATCTCCGAGCCATGCCTGTATACACGTGTTCTTTGTCCATGCATCCGTGGATAGACAGTGAGGTTGTTTGCTTATCTGGCTGTTGCACGTGATGCTGCAGTGAACACGGGGGTGCCACACTGTGGCTGACCTTGTTCTAAAATGCCTAGTTCCACTCTCCTGCCTTAGATCTCTTGATGGTGTTGGACTCTCCTAGGTGAGGCGAAGGGCTGGTAGGACCATGGTGTTTCACCACTCAGGCAACATCACCACCATCTAGAATTCTGAACCTGAGGGTAG
Source organism: Bos taurus (assembly GCF_002263795.3). Lineage (NCBI taxonomy): Eukaryota > Metazoa > Chordata > Mammalia > Artiodactyla > Bovidae > Bos > Bos taurus. The sequence goes on from NC_037357.1 coordinate 4,779,763, forward strand.
AACCGAATCAGCTGACAGTGTCCTGAGCCCACAAAATCCTGTGGGTGGGGACAGGTTGGCATATGCAGAAATGACGGTGGTCTGCCTCTTTCCCTCCAATTACTGGCTGGGCAGAAACTGAGTTAGAATGGACTTGAACCTAGTTAGGTGAACTTGCCTTAGCATTCAAGACTAAAATATTAAGGCAGTATCCAGAGCTTCAGCAACTCTCATGTCCCAGTAAGACAAGTCACAAGCCCCCTGAGCCCCCTTGCCAGACCACCTTTCTAACTCTCAAGAGGTTAGACGGATAAAAGACCCCCTCAGTCATCGTTCTGTCTAGAAAGCCAGCATGTTCCTTCCTAGTAACTATTTAGTTCAGACTGAAGACGGCCTTTAAATTGGTGCTGTTTCCCTCATTATGACTTTGAAAGGGGTTGAGTTTTTATCATGCCCAGCCACCCCACCCAAAGACCAGGGTGACACTGTCCCTAGTGAGGAGGGGCAGAGCAGCTGGACTGCTGGTAGAGCACTAACATTTCTTTATCCTGTTACCAGGCAAAGCACTGACAGCAGGGACACGGCACTGTTTGCGAGCGGGCTTACATGTAGGACGTGGAAAATAATCCAAGAATACTAAAAGTGAGAGGACAGGAGCAAAGCAGTAAGCCTAGACCAGAGCTTGGCACATACAGTCTACCATCCCTAAGGGTGGGCTGGAGGGAGGGATGCAGCCTTAACCTTCCTACAGTATTTTGGCAATGAAATAGTTCCTTCCATTTCGTCAGTGGCATACAGATTTGCATGTTGTGTTTTTCTCTCAAGACCTTAACTGCCCAAGGCTTACGAGTGGGAGGGCCAAGTGTTGGCGATATCAGAGGGCTGTAATTCTCAGACAAATGTCCCCTGTGGCCTTGGGTCACCCTCTCGTCATAATCCTGTATGGACCCCAAAGGGCCACATTGTTTTCGGGCGCAGTGGAGTTGGGTGCCTCTGCTGCCACTGCAGCCCCAAACACCCAGGCCCCCCATGCCACCCTTGCCTCCTCCACCTGTGCCCTCCTTTGTGTGAGCTTGGTTTGGCCTGGCAAGGGCCCCTGTCTACAGCATTCATTTTGTGGCCCCTGTCTTGTAAGACCAGTTTCCTATGACAGTTTTTCTAAAAGTGTTTTTCTGCCAGATTCAAATTTTTCATAGCACCTCAAGAACACTTCACCAAATGCCTGATGGATGAACTGAATAAATGAAAACAGAACACTGTGTTTTTACAGGGTGTTTTAGGGGTATTTTCAGGAAAGATGTGAATTCTCTTGTATACTAGTTTTATATGCTAAATGGGGTTAGTACTGTATGGATAAGAATTGCTGAGGGCGGCGAGAGGAGCCAAGATGGCGGAGGAGTAGGACGGGGAGAACACTTTCTCCCCCACAAATTCATCACAAGAGCATTTAAACGTTGAGTAAATTCCACAAAACAACTTCTGAATGCCGGCAGAGGACATCAGGCACCCAGAAAAGCAACCCAACTCTTCGAAAGGAGGTAGGAAAAAATATTAAAAACAAAAAAAAAGAGACAAAAGAGGGAGGGACGGAGTTCCGTCCCGGGAAGGGAATCTTAAAAAGAGAGAAGTTTCCAAACATCAGGAAACCTTCTCACTGCCGAATCTGTGCCAAGCTTTGGAAGCACAGAGGGCAACATAACAGGGAGAAAAAATAAATAAACAATTTAAAACTCGCAGATTGTGAACCCTACGGTAACTCCCCCAGCAGAGAAGCAGCGCAGACGCCTGCATCCGCCATTAGCAAGCGGGGGCTGGGCAGGGAGGCGCGGCACAGGCTGCACCGCTGAGAGTCAGAATCTGGCCTGAATTCCCTGAGCGCTATCTGAGCGAAATAATTTGGGCTAGCAAACCAGACTGTGGGATACCTACCACGCGAAAAGCCAGCCCTAACCTAAGACCGCCAGGCCCGCGCACGGAACAAAGGACTGAACAGAGATAGCCGGCTGCAGACCTTCCCCCTCCGGTGACAGGCAGCCAGAGCCGGAAGGGGGCAATCGCAGCCCCAGAGAGACATTATCTATAAAATTGTAAGCAGGCTTCTTTGCTAACTAAAACTTCTTGGGGGTCTGGACGGTCAACATCTGCCTGAGAAGGTGCGCCGGTTTTACATCCAGATAACCGAGTGGCGGGGAGGCGATAAGTCGCAGCATTGGCGCTCGCCTGGGAAGAGCAAATTGGCGCTCGGACCTGGGAAGAGCACAAAACGCAGGCCCAACTGAGTCTGCGCCTCTGAGGACTACCCGAGTGCCTGAACCTGAGCGGCTTGGACCTGGGAGGTGCATGCAGCCCAGGGCCAGCCTCGGATTGTTCCCGGCGGAACAACCTAGAGTCCGAGCAGTGTGGACAGGGAGGCTACACGCGCCGTGAGCGGGGGCAGACCCAGGGTGGCTGAGGCACTGCGAGCCCACGCCAGTGTTATTTGTTTGCAGCATCCCTCCCTCCCTCCCCACAGCGCGACTGAACAAGTAAGCCTAAAAAAAAAAAAAAAAAGTGTCCTCCACCGTGCCCTTTGAGTCAGGGCGGAAACCAGATACTGAAGAGACTAGCAAACAGAAGAAGATATAACAGAGGGAAACGCCTTGGAAGCTACAGGCAATAGATCAAAACCCTGTGGTTACTACGGACTACATAGGAAGGGGCCTATAGATCTTGAGAAATATAAATCTGACCAAGGAACTAGCCAAAAATGAACTGAACCCACAACACCCACAAAAAAACCCAAAAAAGTCCTAGATATATTTTTATTATTTTTACGATCATTCTTTCTTTTTTTTTAATTAAAAAAAAAATTTTAAGTCTTCTATTGTTCCTTTAATTTTCACTTTTATAACCTATTACTTTGCAAAAAAAAAAAGACCCTATTTTTTTCTTCTTCAGCAAACTTCATATATATATATTTTATAATTTTTTGACCTTGTTTTTTTTTGTTTGTTTGTTTTTGTTTTTTTCTTCTTTTCTTTAACATTGTATTTTTGAAATTCCAAACTCTACTCTAGATTTTTAATTTTCGCTTTTTGGTATATGTTATCAATTTTGTACCTATAGTTTTTTTTTATATAATTTCTGTGACTTTTTTTTTTTTTCTTCTTCTCTGTTTCTTTCTCTTCTTCTTTTATATAACATTGTATATCTGAAATTCCAAACTTTACTCTAGATTTTTAATTTATGCTTTTTGGTATTTGATATCAATTTTGTACCTGTATTTTCTTTATAATTTTTGTGACATTGTTCGTATTTGTTTGTTTTCTCTCTTTATTTTTCTTCTTTTTTTTTTTTTTTAACATTGTATTTTTGAAATTCCAAACTCTACTCTAGATTTTTAATTTTTGCTTTCTGGTATTAGTTATCAATTTTGTACCTGTACTTTCTTTATAATTTTCGTGACCTTGTTTGTTTTTGTTTCTTCGTTTTTTCTCTCTTTCTTTTCCTTCTTCTTTTCTTTAACATCGTATTTTTGAAATTCCAAACTCTACTCTAGATTTTTAATTTTTGCTTTTATGTATTTGTTACCAATTTTGTACCTTTAAGGACCCAATCTTCAGGACCCATTTTTCACTAGGGAGTGAGATTACTGGCTTGACTGCTCTCTCTCCCTTTGGACCCTCCTTTTTCTCCACCAGGTCGCCTGTGTCTCCTCCCTAACCCCTCTCTACTCTACCCAACTCTGTGAATTTCTGTGTGTTCCAGACGGTGGAGAACACTTAGGGAACTGATTACTGGCTGGATCTGTCTCCCTCCTTTTCATTCCCCCCTTTTATCCTTCTGGCCACCTCTGTTACCTTCCTCCTTCTTCTCTTCTCTGTATAACCCCGTGAACATCTCTGAGTGGTCCAGTTGTGGAGTGCACATAAGGAAGTGAATACTGGCTAGCCCACTCTCTCCACTATTGATTCACCTCATCTCATTTGGGTCACCTCTAACTCCCTTCTCCCTCTTCTCTTCTCCATGTAACCCTGTGAACCTCTCTGAGTGACCCTCACTGTAGAGAAACTTATCATCTTTAATGTAGATGTTTTATCAATGGTGCTGTATAGAAGGAGAAGTTTTGAAACTACTGTAAAAATAAGACCGATAATTGGAAGCAGGAGACTTAAGTCCAAACCCTGACTCCAGGGAACTCCTGACTCCAAGGAACATTCATTGACAGGAGCTCATCAAATGCCTCCATACCGACACTGAAACCAAGCACCACACAAGGGCCAATAAGTTCCAGGGCAAGACATACCAAGCCAATTCTCCAGCAACAAAGGAACACAGCCCTGAGCTTCAAGATACAGGCTGCCCAAAGTCACCCCAAAACTATAGACATCTCATAACTCATTACTGGACATTTCATTGCACTCCAGAGAGAAGAAATACAGCTCCACCCACCAGAACACCGACACAAGCTTCCCTAACCAGGAAACCTTGACAAGCCACCTGTACAAACCCACACACAGTGAGGAAACGCCATAATAAAGAGAACTCCACAAACTGCCAGAATACAGAAAGGACACCCCAAACTCAGCAATTTAAACAAGATGAAGAGACAGAGGAATACTCAGCAGATAAAGAAACAGGATAAATGCCCACCAAACCAAACAAAAGAGGAAGAGATAGGGAATCTACCTGATAAAGAATTCCGAATAATGATAGTGAAATTGATCCAAAATCTTGAAACTAAAATGGAATCACAGATAAATAGCCTGGAGACAAGGATTGAGAAGATGCAAGAAAGGTTTAACAAGGACCTAGAAGAAATAAAAAAGAGTCAATATATAATGAATAATGCAATAAGTGAAATTAAAAACACTCTGGAGGCAACAAATAGTAGAATAACAGAGGCAGAAGACAGGATTAGTGAATTAGAAGATAGAATGGTAGAAATAAATGAATCAGAGAGGATAAAAGAAAAACGAATGAAAAGAAATGAGGACAATCTCAGAGACCTCCAGGACAATATTAAACACTACAACATTCGAATCATAGGGGTTCCAGAAGAAGAAGACAAAAAGAAAGACCATGAGAAAATACTTGAGGAGATAATAGTGGAAAACTTCCCTAAAATGGGGAAGGAAATAATCACCCAAGTCCAAGAAACCCAGAGAGTACCAAACAGGATAAACCCAAGGAGAAACACCCCAAGACACATATTAATCAAATTAACAAAGATCAAACACAAAGAACAAATATTAAAAGCAGCAAGGGAAAAACAACAAATAACACACAAGGGAATTCCCATAAGGATAACAGCTGATCTTTCAATAGAAACTCTTCAAGCCAGGAGGGAATGGCAAGACATACTTAAAATGATGAAAGAAAATAACCTACAGCCCAGATTATTGTACCCAGCAAGGATCTCATTCAAGTATGAAGGAGAAATCAAAAGCTTTTCAGACAAGCAAAAGCTGAGAGAATTCTGCACCACCAAACCAGCTCTCCAACAAATACTAAAGGATATTCTCTAGACAGGAAACACAAAAACGGTGTATAAACTCGAACCCAAAACAATAAAGTAAATGGCAACGGGAACATACTTATCAGTAATGACCTTAAATGTAAATGGGTTGAATGCCCCAACCAAAAGACAAAGACTGGCTGAATGAATACAAAAACAAGACCCCTACATATGTTGTCTACAAGAGACCCACCTCAAAACAGGGGACACATACAGACTGAAAGTGAAGGGCTGGAAAAAGATTTTCCATGCAAATAGGGACCAAAAGAAAGCAGGAGTAGCAATACTCATATCAGATAAAATAGACTTTAAAACAAAGGCTGTGAAAAGAGACAAAGAAGGTCACTACATAATGATCAAAGGATCAATCCAAGAAGAAGATATAACAATTATAAATATATATGCACCCAACACGGGAGCACCACAGTACGTAAGACAAATGCTAACAAGTATGAAAGGAGAAATTAACAATAACACAATAATAGTGGGAGACTTTAATACCCCACTTACACCTATGGATAGATCAACTAAATAGAAAATTAACAAGGAAACACAAACTTTAAATGATACAATAGACCAGTTAGACCTAATTGATATCTATAGGTCATTTCATCCCAAAACAATGAATTTCACCTTTTTCTCAAGCGCACATGGAACCTTCTCCAGGATAGATCACATCCTGGGCCATAAAGCTAGCCTTGGTAAATTCAAAAAAATAGAAATCATTCCAAGCATTTTTTCTGACCACACTGCAGTAAGATTAGATCTCAATTACAGGAGAAAAACTATTAAAAATTCCAACATATGGAGGCTGAACAACACGCTGCTGAATAACCAACAAATCACAGAAGAAATCAAAAAAGAAATCAAAATTTGCATAGAAACGAATGAAAATGAAAACACAACAACCCAAAACCTGTGGGACACGGTAAAAGCAGTCCTAAGGGGAAAGTTCATAGCAATACAGGCACACCTCAAGAAACAAGAAAAAAGTCAAATAAATAACCTAACTCTACACCTAAAGCAACTAGAAAAGGAAGAAATGAAGAACCCCAGGGTTAGTAGAAGGAAAGAAATCTTAAAAATTAGAGCAGAAATAAATGCAAAAGAAACAAAAGAGACCATAGCAAAAATCAACAAAACCAAAAGCTGGTTCTTTGAAAGGATAAATAAAATTGACAAACCATTAGCCAGACTCATCAAGAAACAAAGGGAGAAAAATCAAATCAACAAAATTAGAAACGAAAATGGAGAGATCACAACAGACAACACAGAAATACAAAGGATCATAAGAGACTACTATCAACAATTATATGCCAATAAAATGGACAACGTGGAAGAAATGGACAAATTCTTAGAAAAGTACAACTTTCCAAAACTGGACCAGGAAGAAATAGAAAATCTTAACAGACCCATCACAAGCATGGAAATTGAAACTGTAATCAAAAATCTTCCAGCAAACAAAAGCCCCGGTCCAGACGGCTTCACAGCTGAATTCTACCAAAAATTTAGAGAAGAGCTAACACCTATCCTGCTCAAACTCTTCCAGAAAATTGCAGAGGAAGGTAAACTTCCAAACTCATTCTATGAGGCCACCATCACCCTAATACCAAAACCTGACAAAGATCCCACCAAAAAAGAAAACTACAGGCCAATATCACTGATGAACATAGATGCAAAAATCCTTAACAAAATTCTAGCAATCAGAATCCAACAACACATTAAAAAGATCATACACCATGATCAAGTGGGCTTTATCCCAGGGATGCAAGGATTCTTCAATATCCGCAAATCAATCAATGTAATACACCACATTAACAAATTGAAAAATAAAAACCATATGATTATCTCAATAGATGCAGAGAAAGCCTTTGACAAAATTCAACATCCATTTATGATAAAAACTCTCCAGAAAGCAGGAATAGAAGGAACATACCTCAACATAATAAAAGCTATATATGACAAACCCACTGCAAACATTATCCTCAATGGTGAAAAATTGAAAGCATTTCCTCTAAAGTCAGGAACAAGACAAGGGTGCCCACTTTCACCATTACTATTCAACATAGTTTTGGAAGTTTTGGCCACAGCAATCAGAGCAGAAAAAGAGATAAAAGGAATCCAAATTGGAAAAGAAGAAGTAAAACTCTCACTATTTGCAGATGACATGATCTTCTACATAGAAAACCCTAAAGAGTCCACCAGAAAATTACTAGAAATAATCAATGACTACAGTAAAGTTGCAGGATATAAAATCAACACACAGAAATCCCTTGCATTCCTATACACTAATAATGAGAAAACAGAAAGAGAAATTAAGGAAACAATTCCATTCACCATTGCAACGGAAAGAATAAAATACTTAGGAATATATCTACCTAAAGAAACTAAAGACCTATATATAGAAAACTATAAAACACTGGTGAAAGAAATCAAAGAGGACACTAATAGATGGAGAAATATACCATGTTCATGGATTGGAAGAATCAATATAGTGAAAATGAGTATACTACCCAAAGCAATTTATAGATTCAACGCAATCCCTATCAAGCTACCAACAGTATTCTTCACAGAGCTAGAACAAATAATTTCACAATTTGTATGGAAATACAAAAAACCTCGAATAGCCAAAGCGATCTTGAGAAAGAAGAATGGAACTGGAGGAATCAACCTACCTGACTTCAGGCTCTACTACAAAGCCACAGTTATCAAGACAGTATGGTACTGGCACAAAGACAGAAATATTGATCAATGGAATAAAATAGAAAGCCCAGAGATAAATCCACGCACATATGGACACCTTATCTTCGACAAAGGAGGCAAGAATATACAATGGATTAAAGACAATCTCTTTAACAAGTGGTGCTGGGAAATCTGGTCAACCACTTGTAAAAGAATGAAACTGGACCACTTTCTAACACCATACACAAAAATAAACTCAAAATGGATTAAAGATCTAAACGTAAGACCAGAAACTATAAAACTCCTAGAGGAGAACATAGGCAAAACACTCTCCGACATACATCACAGCAGGATCCTCTATGACCCACCTCCCAGAATATTGGAAATAAAAGCAAAAATAAACAAATGGGACCTAATTAACCTTAAAAGCTTCTGCACATCAAAGGAAACTATTAGCAAGGTGAAAAGACAGCCTTCAGAATGGGAGAAAATAATAGCAAATGAAGCAACCGACAAACAACTAATCTCAAAAATATACAAGCAACTCCTACAGCTCAACTCCAGAAAAATAAACGACCCAATCAAAAAATGGGCCAAAGAACTAAATAGACATTTCTCCAAAAAAGACATACAGATGGCTAACAAACACATGAAAAGATGCTCAACATCACTCATTATCAGAGAAATGCAAATCAAAACCACTATGAGGTACCATTTCACACCAGTCAGAATGGCTGCGATCCAAAAGTCTACAAATAATAAATGCTGGAGAGGGTGTGGAGAAAAGGGAACCCTCTTACACTGTTGGTGGGAATGCAAACTAGTACAGCCACTATGGAGAACAGTGTGGAGATTCCTTAAAAAACTGGAAATAGAACTGCCTTATGATCCAGCAACCCCACTGCTGGGCATACACACTGAGGAAACCAGAAGGGAAAGAGACACGTGTACCCCAATGTTCATCGCAGCACTGTTTATAATAGCCAAGACATGGAAGCAACCTAGATGTCCATCAGCAGATGAATGGATAAGAAAGCTGTGGTACATATACACAATGGAGTCTTACTCAGCCATTAAAAAGAATACATTTGAATCAGTTCTAATGAGGTGGATGAAACTGGAGCCTATTATACAGAGTGAAGTAAGCCAGAAGGAAAAACATAAATACAGTATACTAACGCATATATATGGAATTTAGAAAGATGGTAACAATAACCCGGTGTACGAGACAGCAAAAGAGACACTGATGTATAGAACAGTCTAATGGACTCTGTGGGAGAGGGAGAGGGTGGGAAGATTTGGGAGAATGGCAATAAAACATGTAAAATATCATGTAGGAAACGAGTTGCCAGTCCAGGTTCGATGCATGACGCTGGATGCTTGGGGCTGGTGCACTGGGACGGCCCAGAGGGATGGTATGGGGAGGGAGGAGGGAGGAGGGTTCGGGATGGGGAACACATGTATACCTGTGGCAGATTCATTTTGATATTTGGCAAAACTAATACAATTATGTAAAGGTTAAAAATAAAATAAAATTGGAAGAATTAAAAAAAAAAAAGAATTGCTGAGGGCTTCCCTGGTGGCCCAGTGGTTAAGAATTGGCCTGCCAACGCAGGGTACATGGGTTCGATCCCCCGTCTGGGAAGACCCCACGTGCCGCAGGGTAACAAGTCCCATGTGCTGCAACGACCAAGCCTGAGGGCTGCAACTGCTGAAGCCTGCATGCCCGAGAGCCCATGCGCCACAGTTAGAAGCCACCATATGAGAAGCCTCCACACCACAACGAGAGAGCAGCCCTGCCTGCTATACCTAGAGAAAGTCCCTGGGAAGTAATGAAGACCAAGCCCAGCCAAAAGTAAATAAATCAAACTCTTGTCAAAAAAAAAAAAAAAAAGAGAGAGAGAATTGGTAAGGAATGTCAAGCCGGTCCCTTTTCACGAGGTGACATCCCTGAGTCACATTCGCTGGGCCCTGCACTTCTCAGGCATATACAGGTGAAAGATGCGGTGGGGAAAGTCTCGAGTGACAGAACGGTGTGCCTCCAAATGTGGCCGAGCTCCATTCATGATGACGAGTTCAGGCACGAGCCTGGACTCTAAAGGAATCTTCCTAAGAAACTACTGTTCATAGGCCTTTCTGGGAAGGCAGCATCCAAACATTCCCCTATTTTTGTTCTAGATGCTCCACATTCTGTTCATGCTCTGCCTTTTTCTGGATAGAGGGGAACAATCCATTCTGGCCCAAAGGAAACACAGGAGACTCCATCAAGTCCAGAAAGGCTCTTCTCCCATTTCTCCCCTGCCCCCACCACAGGATCATATTATTGTCATCCCCGGCTCAGGAGTGACAATCATGCCTTCAAATGTACTCTGTCTCAGTCAGAATCCTTGAGAAGACCCCAGTTCCTGAGGACTAAACACTAAAAGGAAACCTTTCAGTTGAGTGCTGCTGGAAGCAAGACGGAGGCCTTGCTTAATATTCCACATGAATGGATCATTGAAAAGAAGCAATGAGACCTTGGCTTTCTTCATGCTGTCTTCCTCATGTGCAACTGTCAGGCTACAAACAAAAAGAAAAATGAACTGAGGCATTACTGTCAAATTTTGGGGCACAGTAATGGTCATACGGTTATGTTGAAAAAAGAATGTCTCTCTTTTAGAGAAACATGCTGATTTGTTTATACATGAATTGACATCTGGGTTTTGTTTCAAAATAAATAGGGGTGGTAGCAACTTCCCATAAGTTGATGGTTCTTCAAGTTGGTATACTTGTGTAAATATTTGACCTTTTCCATAATAATAATTATAGGAAAACACCTGGTCATTTGTGTTTCCTTTCCTTTTGCTGGGCTTGTTTTTTGTCTTCCTTTTGTTATCTTCATATGAAAAGAAAAACACATTAAAATTGATAAAATGTTTAGCCCTAAAACATTAATATCTTTGACCAGGTAGACATGCTTTTGCTGTCCCATTTGTTGTATCACAGAGATTTATTCATTTAACATCTATGTCATGAACCATGCTAGGCATTAGAAGCACAGACATTAAAGTTACACTGGGTATTAGATTATATGAGGAATTATTAACTTAATTGGGTGAGATAATGGTATTGTATTTAAGAAAATGTCCTTTTTTCAATGAGGTGCATAATGAAATACTTAACGTATTTTACCTGGAACAGCTCAATGACAACAAAACATCCCTATCTGAAGCAAATGTCAAAGGGCTAACAGATGTTACACCTGAGTGAGTGACAGGCACTGTATATGGCATTAATGACACTACTCCCTTCACTTTTCTGGATGTTTGAGTATCTTCATGATGTGTGTGTTTGCGGGGATGCTTTCCAGGAGCTCAGTCTAGTGGAGGAGACAGAGGGAAGGGGGTCAGTAGAATCTGAGTGACAGGGAAGTGGGGAGGGAGGAGGTGATCTAGGCACACAGAGGAGTCTCACCATCAGGCTGTTTTCGCGAGGGTGGGTGAGGAATGGTTGACCATGAAAAGGTGACTCTTAAGCCAGTTCTTCCTAAAGTCAGCTTTATTACAAGAGTAATGCACGTCCATCTATGCAGCCAGTAGGCCAAGCCACATGCAAGGAGAGATTGGACTGTAGGCAGCTGGACTCTGTACCACATGGCAGAGTCAGGAGAAAGGACATGTAACATGAGGAGATGAAACTCACTCTGAGGCCACAGAGGACGCTGCAGGAGAGTGATGGTGTACATGCGATGAGAGAGCCACTGATCAACTGGGGTCTGACTTTACCCTGAAGCCAAGGAGAGCTCTGGAAGGATTTTAAGCAGGGACTGCCACGCTCAGCTCTGCTTCAGGACATCTGTCTTCCAGCAGGGAGGAAGGAAGGTGACGTCAGAGGAAGGGGGCCTGCCTGTAATGTGTCCCCAGAGGAGGCACCTCTGTCAATCACCCGCCAGGGGAGGGCATAAAAAGGGGGCTTTGTTGTGATGCAGCCCCACAGGAAGTGTCTTCCAGAAATCAGCTGCTGGCCTGAAGGGCCCCCTATGTTGTGCCTCTTTGAGGATCGCACAAAGCTGCCCACTGAGTGTGAGAATCTCACAGAAGAGCCGCTCCACTGGGCTGATGCAGCCGCCTATGGCCTGGTTTGGCACCTCATGTCTCACAGACTGACCCCAACTTGGTTCTCTGCCACAGGCCTTGTGCAGCTGCACACAACCACCCTGGAGTCACATCGCTTGGCTCTGAGTCCCAGCTGTGTGACCTTGAGTGCAGGCGGGACTTATAACCTGCTCGGGTCCTCTGTCTCCCCACCTCAAAGATGCGTCCTACAGTGCCTGTGTGGATTAAAGAGCAATAGTGCATATCCGGCACCCAGCAGGGTCCCTGACACTAAGTCAGTGAGTGTTCCAAACTCTTGGCTATTAAAAAAATACTCTTGGCTATTATTAAGTACCTTCTTCTAATATCAGCTTTCAAGAAGTAAAACTTGAAAGCAAGGCGGGCTAATGATATTGGCTTTCTTACCACTGGAGTCTGTGTCAGAATCAGAGTCGCTGTCACTGTCGGCACGATGCTTCTTGTGTTTTCTTTTAGATGACTTTTTCTTCCTCCTTTCTTTGGATCGTTCTTTTGAATGACCAGACTTCTTTTTTCTTGTTTTCTTCTACATAAAATATAAATAAAGTTTTATTGGAAATCTTCAATGCCAAAGTGTTACTGCCCACAATATAAGGAACTACTCCTCCCAAAGACAAGCTTCCAAAGAGCACATTAGTGATGGGCACACAAATGTCACCTCCTCTCCTCCACACCTGCACCTGTCATTAAGAATGAAATAGTTGAGGGACTTCCTTGGCAATCCAGTGGTTAAGCTCTGCACTTCCACTGCAGGGAACACTGGTTCAATCCCTGGTGGGGAAAACTAAGATCTCACATGCCATGCAGCATGGCAGAAGAAAAAAAAAGAGAGAGGTTTAAAGAATTTATCAACAGAATTAATGTTGATAAATGACAACAATGATTAATGTCCTCCAGGATAAAGGTACCTAAGAGGCTGTCTGATCAAATCCCTGTCGCCCTCAAAGGCAGGCTGACTGATAGAGCAGCCCGGACTCTGTCTACCTACTCCTGCTTCTCTATTCCAGCCCACTGGTAGAAGAGGGGCCACATGTGAAAGCACAGTGAGTGGAACCACTTCATCCTCAGGGCAGCACATAGCTTGTCGGTTAGTGACATTGAGCAATTCCACCCTGGTTTGACTTCTTTTAAAGGGGGGGTGGATGATGATAATGATGAGGGGGCAGGTAGAAATAGGATAAATCAAGTACAACATCAAGCACAGCACTCATAGTTAATATCCAGGATATTCACATGCCCTAAGACACCTGTAAACACCTCTTGTACAACCATAAAACCCTCAGTCTGGCCTGCCTTTCATTTTGCACTTCTCAGTGGCGAAAGGGAATTCCAGAACTTAGAGGAGAGACAGAGGGGGAGGGGAGGGGAGGGGAAGGATGGAGTAGGGAGAAGGGAGGGGAGGGAGATGAGGTGTAGGAGAAAAGGGCAGCGATAGGGGAAGATGGAAACTTCCTGATCTACAACACAGGCCCAATAAAGGGCAAGCATGCCCCACTGCAGAGTGCCTGCAGCCAGAGGTGGGGAGCTGAGTCCAGCCCCGTATGCAGAGGTCCACAGTTACCTTCACAGTCAAAGGAATGGCCCCTTGCCCCACTCTTCAAGCTTGACTTGCCTATCTAGATTTTGGGGGATATCAACTCGATTTGAATTCTATCTATTATAAAAGAATTAAGTATTTCACTTAGCTCTACTAAGCAATGTCATGGGTGTTTTACATGATCTGCTTCATTTAACTAAAAAAAAGAAAATCTACGAGGAAGGTGTTATCAACATTCCCATTTTACAAATGAGGAAACTGAGAAACAGGCATTATTAAAGTTACAAGCTGGTGAAAGAGATGCTTTTTGGAAAGCGTATTAATCTATCCTTAGTAAACATTGTGGGAAAGGGCATTATCTATCTAGATTCTTGGGGGAAAACTTGTTTTCAATATTCTGTATTGAATAAAACAACACAATTAAGTATGTTACTTAGATCAAAGCCACGTCCTTAGTGTTTTACATGATTGGCTCCATTTAACAGAAAAGAAAATCTATGAAGATGTTATCAACATTCCCATTTTATAGATGAGGAAACTGAGGTACAGAGGTATTAAAGAAGTTAATAGTAAGTGAAGGAGATACTTTTTGGTCAGTAAATTTATGTATACTTAATAAACTTTGTGGAAAGGGCATTATTACACAGATTGTCAGGGAAATAAAACTCGATTTCCTATCTATTAAAAAAACAGAATTAAATATGTTGCTTAGATCTATGAAGCAGTGTACTCAGTGTTTTACATGCTCTGCTTAATTTAGTTAAAAAAACCTACAGGGAAAGTGTTATCGACATTCCCATATTACAGATGAGGAAACAGAGGCACTGAGGCATTAATGAAGTAACTAAGTGAAAGAGATGCTCTTGGGTGAGCATGTTCATGCATACTTAGTAAACTTTGTGGGAATGGGCATTATCTATCTAGATTGTTGGGGAAAAAATCGACATCTATACTCTCTATTAAACTTGGTCGGAAAGGGAATTGTGTATCACGTTTGTTGGGGAAAAAGACTCGATTTCAGTTCTATATTTAAAAAAAAATCAAAACTAAGTATGTTACTTAGATCTGCTAAGCTTTTCCTGGGTGTTTTATATGCTCTGCTTCATTAAAAAAAATTATTTGAAAGTGTTAACAATATTCCCATTTTATAGATAAGGAAACTGAGGCACAGAGGCATTAATGATGTTACTAGTAATTGAAAGAGATGTGTTTTGGTAAGGTATTTATCTATACAACTAAACACTGTCAAAAGTGGTTTGTCCACCTAGATCTTTGGGGAAAAAAATTGACTTCTATTCTCTCTCTTGAAAAAAACAAAATTAAGTCTGTTCCTTAGTTCTAACAAGCAATGTCCTGGGTCTTTAACATGTTCTGCTTTAATTAATTAAATAGAAAATCTACAAGAAGCTGTTATCAACAATTCCCAATTTATAGATGAAGAAATTGAGGCACCGAGGCATTAATGAAGTTACCTGTAAGTGAAAGAGATGCTTTTTGGTGAACGTATTTTATCTATATTTATTAAACTTTGTGGGAAATGGCATTGTGTATCTAGATTTCTGGGGAAAGTTACTCGATTTCAATTCCATACTAAAAAAATCAAATTAAGTATGCTATTTAGATCTACTAAGCAATGTCCTGTGTATTTTACATGCTCTGTTCAGTCAATTAAATAAAAATAGACAAGGAAGGTATATCAAAATTCCCATTTCATAGATGAAACTGAGGCACAGAGGCATTAATGAAGTTACCAAAGTGAATGAGATGCTTTTGACGAGTGTATTTATCGGAACTTTGGAAACTTTGTGGTAAAGGGCAGTAACTGTCTAGATTGTGGGCTATATAAAACTCTATTTTAATTCTCGCTATTTAAAAAAACCCAAAATTAAGTATGTTACTTAGATCTACTAAACAATAATCTCAGTGTTTTACATGCTGTTTCATTTAATTAAAAAATCAACTAGGAGGGTGTTATCAACATTCCCAAATTATAAATGAGGAATTTGAGGCAAAGGGGCATTAATGAATTTACTAATAAGTGAAAGAGATACTATTTGATGAACATATTTATGGACATTTAGTAAAATTTTCACAAAAGGTTATTGACTATCTAGATTGTTTGCGAAAGAAACTCAATTTCAATTCAATATAAAAAAAAATTAAGTCTGTTACTTAGATATACTATTCAATGTCTTTAGTGTTTCACATGATTGGGTCCATTTAATTAAAAAGTATATACGAGGAAGGTGTTATCAGTATTCCCATTTTATATATGAGGAAACTGAGGCACAGAGGGATTAAAAAGTTAAGTGAAAGAGATTCTTTTTGGTCAGCGAATTTATGTACACATTTTAAAGTTTGTGGAAAGGGCATTGTCTATCTAGATTGTCAGTGGGAAAATAGTCGATTTTCAATCCATCTATTTAAAAAAAAAAGTATTAAGTATGTTAGTTAGTAAAAAAGTTGGCTTACAGCTCAACATTCAGAAAACGAAGATCATGGCATCTGGTCCCATCACTTCATGGGAAATAGATGGGGAAACTGAAAACAGTGTCAGACTTTATTTTGCTGGGCTCCAAAATCGCTACAGATGGTGACTGCAGCCATGAAATTAAAAGACACTTACTCCTTGGAAGGAAAGTTATGACCAACCTAGATAGCATATTCAAAAGCAGAGACATTACTTTGCCAACAAAGGTCTGTCTAGTCAAGGCTATGGTTTTTCCTATGGTCATGTATGGATGTGAGAGTTGGACTGTGAAGAAGGCTGAGCACCGAAGAATTGATGCTTTTGAACTGTGGTGTTGGAGAAGACTCTTGAGAGTCCCTTGGACTGCAAGGAGATCCAACCAGTCCATTCTGAAGGAGATCAGTCCTGGGTGTTCATCGGAAGGACTGATGCTGAGGCTGAAACTCCAATCCTTTGGCCACCTCATGTGAAGAGTTGACTCATTGGAAAAGACTCTGATGCTGGGAGGGATTGGGGGCAGGAGGAGAAGGGAACGACAGAGGATGAGATGGCTGGATGGCATCACTGACTTGATGCACATGAGTCTGGGTGAACTCCGGGTGTTGGTGATGGACAGGGAGGCCTGGCGTGCTGCGATTCATGGGGTTGCAAAGAGTCGGACATGACTGAGCAACTGATCTGATCTGATGTTAGTTAGATCTATGAAACATGTCCTGGGTGCTTTCCATGCTCTGTTTAATTTACTTTTAAAAATCTATGAGGAAGCTGTTATCAACATTCCCATTTTATACTTGAGGAAACTGAGGAACAGACACATTAATGAATTTAGTAGTATGTGACAGACATAGCTCTTGGTGAGCGTACTTGTCTGTACTTAGTAAACTTTGTAGGAAAGAGCATTGTCTATCTAGATTGTTGGGTAAATATAGTTGATTTCAATTATATATTTTTTAAAAATCAAAATTCAATACGTTACTTAGATCTACAAAGCAATGTTCTGTGTGTTTTACGTGCTCTTGTTCATAAAATAAAATAAATATCGACAAGGAAGACACTATCAACATTCCCATTTCATAGATGAGGAAACTAAGGCACAGAGTTGTTAAAGAAGTTACTAGTTAGTGCAAGAGGTACTTTTTGCTGAGTGTAGTTATCTTTATTTAATAAACTTTCTGGGAAAGGGCAGTGTCTATATAGATTGTTCAGGGAAAGAACATCATTTCAACTCTCTCTTATAAAAGAAAAATGAAGTATGTTTATTAAATCTACTAAGCAATGGACTGTGGTTTACGAGCTCTGCTTCATTCAAATAAAATGAAATTCACAGTTATAGATGAGGAAACTGAGGCACAGAGGCATTAATAAAGTTACTAGTTAGTGAAAGATGTTTTTGGTGAGCGTATTTATTTATACTTAGCAAAATTTGTGGGAGAGGGCATTCTGTATTTGGTTTTTTTCAGAAAAACACTAGATTTCAGGTCTGTATTAAAAGAAATCAAAATTAAGTATGTTACTTTGATCTACTAAGCCATGTCCTGGGTGTTTTACGTGTTCTGTTTCGTTTAATTTTGAAAAATCAACTAGGAAGGTATTATCAACATTCCCATTATATAGATGAGAATACTGAGGCACAGAGGGAGTAGTGAACTTAGTAGTAAGTGACAGAGATGCTTCTTAGTGAGCATATTCAACTATACTTTGCAGGAAAGGGCCTTATCTATCTAGATTGTTGGGAGAAAAAATCTTGACTTCAATTCTATTTAAAAAATTAAATATGTTACTGTATCTACTAAGCAATGTTCTTGGTATATACGTGCTCTGCTTCATTTAAATAAAATCTATGAGGAAGGTTTGATCAACATTCCTATTTTATAAATGAGGAATCTGAGGCACAGAGACATTATTAAAGTTAAAAGATACTGAAAGATGCTTTTTGGACAGTATATTTGTCTATACTCAGTAAATTTTGTGGGAAAGGGCATTATCTATCTAGATTATTGGTGGGGGGGGGGGGACTTGCTTTCAATTCTTTGTACAAAAAAAATTATGTCTGTTACCTAGATCTAAGCAACGTCCAGGTGTTTTACATGCTCATCTTCATTTAAAAGAAAATCTACCTTCTCATTATGGATGAGGAAACTAAGCACAGAGGCATTAATGAAATTACTAGTAACTGAAACAGACGCTTTTTGGTGAATATATTTATACTTAGTAAACTTTGTGGGAAAGGGCATTGTGTATCTAGTTTGTTGGGGAAAACTACTCTATTTCAGGTCTATATTTAAAAAAGATCAAAACTAAGTACGTTACTTATATCTACTAAGCTTACGCTGGGTGTTTTACATGCTCTGCTTCCTTTAATTAAAAAAATGTATATCTACTTGAAGGTGTTATCAACATTCCCATGTTAGAGATGAGGAAACTGAGCCACAGAGGCATTAGTGAATTCACTAGTAAGTGACAGACATGCTTCTTCTTGAGCGTATTTATCTATACTTAGTAAACGTTGTAGAAAAAACCATTGTTCATTTAGATTGTTGGGGAAATATACTCGATTTCAATTTTATCTAATAAATAGAAAAAGCAATTCATTTAGATCTAGTAAGCAATGCCCTGGGTATTTTACATGCTCAGTTCAGTTCAAATGCTCAGTCGTGTCCAATTCTTTGCGACCCTAGGGACTGCAGCACGCCAGGCCTCCCTGTCCATCACCAATGCCCAGAGCTTGCTCAAATTCATGTCCCATCGAGTCGGTGATGCAATCCAACCATCTCATCCTCTATGGTCCTCTTCTCCTCCTGCCTTCAATCTTTCCCAGCATCAGGGTCTTTTCCAAAGAGGTATTTCTTCACATCAGGTGCCAAAGTATTGGAGTTTCAACTTCAGCATCAGTCCTTCCAATGAATATTCAGCACTGATTTCCTTTAGGATGGACTGGTTGGATGCTATGCTACATTTAATTTTTAAAAAATCTATGAAGAATTTGTTATCAACATTCCCATTTTATAGATGAGGAAACTGCACAGAGGCATTAATGATTTCCTAGTAAGTGCCAGAGATGCTTCTTGGTGAGTGTATTTATCTATAACTAGTAAACTTTGTAGGAAAGAGCATTGTCTATCTAGACTGTTGGGTAAATACACTTGATTTCAATTCTATATGAAAAAAAAAAAAGAAAAATTCAGTATGTTACTTAGATTTATGAAGCAATGCCCTGGATGTTTCACATGCTTTGCTTCATTTAATTAAATAAATATCAACAAGGAAGGTGCTATCAACATTCCCATTTCACAGATGAGGAAACTGAGACACAGAGGTATTAATGAAGTTACCAAAGTGAATGAGAAGCTTTTGCGGCTGCTGCTGCTAAGTCGTTTCAGTCGTGTCCGACTCTGTGCGACCCCACAGACTCCACCATCCCTGAGATTCTCCAGGCAAGAACACTGGAGTGGGTTGCCATTTCCTTCTCCAATGCATGGAAGTGAAAAGTGAAAGTGAAGTCGCTCAGTCATGTCTGACTCCTAGCGACCCCATGGACTGCAGCCTACCAGGCGCCTCCGTCCATGGGATTTGCCAGGCAAGAGTACTGGAATGGGTTGCCATTGCCTTCTCTGAGAAGCTTTTAGGTAAGCATATTTATCAAAACTTTGCAAATCTGTGGTAAAGGGAATTAACTATCTAGATTGAAGGAGATATAAAACTTGATTTCAATACACTCTTTAAAAAAAAAAAAATTAAGTATGTTACTTAGATCCCCTAAACAATATCCTGGGTGTTTCACATGCTCTGCTTTAGTTAATCGAACAGAAAATAAATGAGGAAGGAGTTATCAACATTCCCAATTTAAAGATGAAGAAACTGAGGCACAGAGGCATTAATGAGTTAATAGCAAGTTAAAGAGATACTTTTTGTTGAGCCTATTTGTCTATATGTAGAAAACTTTGTGGGAAAGGGCATTTTCTATCTAGATATTTGGGGGAATAAACCTGCTTTCATATCTATTTGAAAAAATAAAATTTATTTAGCTCTACTAAGCAATGTCCTGGGTTTTTACATGCTCTGCTTCATTTAATCAAGAAAAAAATCAACTAGGAAGGTGTTGTCAACATTCCTGTTTTATAGATGGGGAAACTGAGGCTAGAGGCCTGAATGAAGTTACTACTAAGGGAAAGAGATGCTTTTTGGTGAGCGTTTTTATCAGTCAGTTCAGTTTAGTTCAGTTCAGTGGCTCAGTCCTGTCTGACTCTTTGCGACCCCATGGACTGAAGCACGCCAGGCTTCCCTGTCCATCACCAACTCCCAGAGTTTACTCAAACTCATGTCCACTGAGTCGGTGATGCCTTCCAACCATCTCATCCTCTGTCGTCCCTTTCTCCTCCTGCCTTCAGTTTTTCCCAGCATCAGGGTCTTATCAAATGAGTCAGCCTTTCGCATCAGGTGGCCAAAGTACTGGGGTGTCAGCTTCAGCATCAGTCCTTCCAATGAACATTCAGGACTGATCTCCTTTAGGATGGACTGGTTGGATCTCCTTGCAGTCCAAGGGACTCTCAAGAGTCTTCTCCAACAACACAGTTCAAAAGCATCAATTCTTCGCCGCTCAGCTTTCTTTATAGTCCAACTCTCACATCCATACATGACCACTGGAAAAACCATAGTCTTGACTAGACGGACCTTTGTTGGCAAAGTAATGTCTCTGCTTTTTAATATGTTGTCTAGGTTGGTCATAACTTTTCTTCCAAGGAGTAAGCGTCTTTTAATTTCATGGCTGCAGTCACCATCTGCAGTGATTTTGGAGCCCATAAAAAGAAAGTCTGCCACCGTTTCCACTGTTTGTTCATGTATTTGCCATGAAGTGATGGGACCAGATGCCATAATCTTTGTTTTCTGAATGTTGAGCTTTAAGCCAACTTTTTCACTCTCCACTTTCACTTTCATAAAGAGGCTCTTTAGTTCTTCTTCACTTTCTGCCATAAGGGTGGTGTCATCTGCATATCTGAGGTTACTGAAATTTCTCCCAGCAATCTTGATTCCAGCTTGTGCTTCTTCCAGCCCAGCGTTTCTCATGATGTACTCTGCATATAAGTTAAATAAGCACAGTGACAATATACAGCCTTGACATACTCCTTTTCCTATTTGGAACCAGTCTGTTATTCCATGTCCAGTTCTAACTGTTACTTCCTGACCTGCATACAGATTTCTCAAGAGACAGATCAGGTGGTCTGGTATTCCCATCTCTTTCAGAATTTCCCACAGTTTATTGTGATCCACACAGTCAAAGGCTTTGGCATAGTCAATAAAGCAGAAATAGATGTTTTTCTGGAACTCTCTTGCTTTTTCGATGATCCAGTGCATGTTGGCAATTTGATCTCTGGTTCCTAAGTATTTACTAAGTATTTATCAATACTTAGTAAAATTCATGGGAAGGGGCTTTGACTATCTATATTGTGAGCAAAATAAATCATGGTTTCAATTCTCTCTGTTTAAAAACAAAATTAAGTATCTTAGTTAGATCTAAGACACAATGTCCTGGGTATTCTACATGCTCTGCTTTATTTAAATGAAAAAAAAAATCTACAAGTTAGGAGTTTTCAACATTCCCATTTTAAAGATGAGGAAAATGAGGCACAGAGGCATTAATGAAGTAAATAGCAAGTGAACAAGATGCTTTTTGGTGAACGTATTTATCTATACTTAGAAAACTTCTTTGGAAAGAGCATTTTCTATCTAGATTGGGGAAATAACCCGCTTTCAATTCTTTTTTTTTTCCTTAGGTCCTAGCTAACCCTCTGATTTTACCTACTATTTCTCCGTTCCCTTCAGCCTAAGCTGGCTTCTTTACTATACTGCAGACACACTAAGCCCCTTGCCATCTTAAGTCTTGCTGTGCACACTGACTTAACTCTGTTTCCTGGTTTTGTTTTGTTTTTTTAGTTCTTCAATTAAAGGATAATTTTTATACAGGATTTTCTGTTTCAGTGCTATCTATTAAAAAAAATTCAATGTTACTTAGATATACTAAGAAATGTCCTAGGTGTTTTACATGCTCTGGTTCATTTAATTAAAAAAATTCAACTAGGAAGGTGTTATCAACATTCCCATTTTATAGACTAAAAAACTGAGGCACAGAGGGATTAAAAAAGTAATCATAAGTGAAAGAGATTCTTTTTGGTCAGAGAATTTATGTATACTTAGTAAAGCTTGTGGAAAGGGCATTGTCTATCTACATTGTTGGGGGAAAAAAAAAAAAAACTTGATTTCCAACCTGTCAATTAAAAACAAAACTGAATTAAGTATGTTACTTAGATCTATGAAGCAATGTCCTGGGTGTTTTGCATGCTCTGCTTAATTTAGTTTGAAACATACTACAAGAAAGGTGTATATCAACATTCCCATTTTATATATGCAGACACTGAGGCACAGATGCACAAATGAAGTTACAAGTAAGTGAAAGAGACACATTTTGGTCAGCAAATTCATATATACAAGTAAACACTGTGGGAAAAGCATTATCTATGTAGACTGTTGGGAGGGAAATTTTACCTCTATACCCTCTATTTAAAAAAAAGCAAAATTAGTATCTTGCTTAGTTCTACTAATCAATGTCCTGGGTGTTTTACATGCTCTGCTTTACTTACTTAAGAAGAAAATCTACCAGGAGGGTATTGTCAACATTCCCATTTTATAGATGAGGAAACTGAGGCACAGAGGCATTAATGAAATTACTACAATTTGAAGAGATTTTTTTTGTGTGTGTGAGCCTATTTATCTATACTTAGTAAACTTTGTGGGAAAGGGTATTCTCTATCCAAATTGTTGGAGGGGGGGGACTCATTTTCAATTCTATCTATTAACAAAAATGAAGTATGTTCAGTTCACTCACTTAGTTGTGGCCGACTATTTGCAACCCCATGGACTCTCAAGAGTCTTCTCCAACACCACAGTTCAAAAGCATCAATTCTTCAGCACTCAGCTTTCTTTATAGTCCAACTCTCACATCCATACATGACCACTGGAAAAACCATAGCCTTGACTAGACGGACCTTTGTTGGCAAAGTAACGTCTCTGCTTTTTAATATGTTGTCTAGATTGGTCATAACTTCCCTGCCAAGGAGTAAGCGTCTTTTAATTTCATGGCTGCAGTCACCATCTGCAGTGATTTTGGAGCCCAAAAACATAAAAGTCTGCAAACTGGAAGTGGTCAAACAGGAGAATGCAAGAGTGCTTGCTTTTAGTGAGCGTATTTAACTATGAAAGGGCAGGTTTGTCTAGATTGTTGGGGGAAAAAACTCGATTTCAATTCTATTAAAACAAAAAATTAAGTATGTTACTTAGATCTACTAAGCTACATGTTCTTCTTCATTTAATCAAAAAGAAAATCTACGAGGAAGGTGTTATCAACATTCCCACTTTATAGATGAGGAAACTGAGGTACAGAGGCTTTATTAAATTTACTAGTAATTGAAAGAAATGATTTTGGTGAGTGTATTTATCTATACTTAGTAAACGTTGTGTGAAAGGGCATTGTCTATCTAGATTTTGGGGGGAAAATTACTCTATTTCAATTCTATTTAAAAAAATTAACTATGCTACTTAGATCTACTAAGAAATGTCCTGGATGTTTTACATGCTCTGCTTCATTAAACTAAAAAGAAAATCTACAACAAAGATGTTATCAGCATTCCCATTTTACAGATGAGGAAACTAAGGCACAGAGGCAGTAATGAAGTTATAACAAGTGAAACGGATGATTTCTTTGAGAGTGTATTTATCTACACTCAATAAACTTTTTGGAAAATGGCACTGTCTATTTAGATTGTTGGAGAAAAAACTCAGTTTCAACTCTCTCTTACAAAAAAAAGAAATTAAGTATTTTTCTTAGATCTACTAAGTAACATCCTTGATGTGTCATATGCTCTGCTTCATCTAATTAAAAAAAAATCAAAAGAGGAAGGTGTTATCAACACTCCCATTTTATAGATGAGTAAACTGAGGCACAGAGGCATTAATGAAGTTACTAGTAACTGAAAGAGGTCTTTATGGTGAATGTATTTATGGACACATAGTAAAATATGCAGAAACGGCACTGTCTCTAGATTGTTGGTGAAAAAAACTCAATGTCAACTCCATCTATTAGAAAAAAAACAAAATTAAGCAAAGTCCGTCTTGTTTTACCTGCTTGCCTGCATTTAATTAAAAAGAAAAACTACACAGAAGGTGTTATCAACATTCCCAATTTATAGATGAGGAAACTGAGGCAAAGGGGCATTAACGATTTAACTAGTAAGTAGAAGAGATATTATTTGGTGAACGTATTTATAGACATTTAGTAAAATTTTCACAAAAGGTCACTGGCTATCTAGATTGTTGGCAAAAAACTCAATTTCAATTCTATCTTAAAAAAAAATATCTAAGTATGTTACTTAGATCTACTATGCAATATCCTTGGTGTTTTATGTGATTAACTCCATCTAATTAAAACCAAAATCTATGAGGAATGTGTTATCAACATTCCCATTTTATAGATGAGGAACCTGAGGCACAGAGGGATTAAAAAGTTAATAATAAGTGAAAGAGATTCTTTTTGGTCAGCGATTTTTATGTATACTTAGTAAAGTTTGTGGAAAGGTCAAAGTCTGTCTAGATTGTCAGGAAAAAAACTCAATTTTCAATCTATTTAAAAAAAATTGAATTAAGTATACTACTTAGATCTACAAATCTCCTGGGCGTTTTCCATGCTTTGCTTAATTTACTTTAAAAAATCTATGAGGAAGGTGTTATTAACATTCCCATTTTATACATGAGGACACTGAAGCACAGAGGTATTAATAAAGTTACTAGGAAGTGAAAGAGATGCTTTTTGGTGAGCATATTTATCTATAGTTAGTAAACTTTTGGGGAGAAGACTATCCATATTGTTGGGGAAAAATACTCGTTTTCAATTCCATCTATTAAAAATGTAAACAAAATTGAGTATGTTACTTAGATCTACTAAGCAATGTCCTGGGTGTTTTACATGCTCTGCTTCATTTAATTAAAAATAAAATCTACAAGGAAGGTGTTAGCAACATTCCCATTTTACAGATGGGGAAACAGGCTAGAGGCATTAATGAAGTTATTAGTGAGTGAAATAGATGCGTTTTGGTGAAATATTTATTGACACTTTGCAAAATTCATGAGAGTGGGCTTTGACTAGATTGTGAGGAAATAAATCTAGATTTCAATTCTATTAAAAAACAAAATTAAGTATGTTACTTAGATCTACTAAGCAATGTCCTGGGTATTTTACATGCTTTTCTTCATTTAATTAAAAAGAAAATCTACGAGGAATATGTTATCAGCATTCCCATTTTATAGATGAGGAAACTGAGGTCCAGAGGCATCAATGAAGTTACTAGTGAGTGAAAGCAGAGAAGGCATTTGGCATCCCACTCCAGTATTCTTGCCTGGAAAATCCCATGGATGGACGAGCCTGGAAAGCTGTAGTCCATGGGGTCGCTGAGGGTCGGGCACGACTGAGTGACTTCACATTCACTTTCATGCATTGGAGAAGGAAATGGCAACCCACTCCAGTATTCTTGCTTGGAGAATCCCAGGGACGGGGGAGCCTGGTGGGCTGCCGTCTATGGGGTCGCACAGAGTCCGACACGACTGAAGCAACTTAGCCGCAGCAGCAGCAGTGAGTGAAAGAGATCCTTTTTTTTTGAGAGCATATTTATCTACACTCAGTAAACTTTGTGGAAGGTGCACTGTCTATCTAGAATGTTGCGGGGGGAGGAATCAATTTCGGTTATCTCTATTAAAAAGAAAAAACAAAAGTATGTTACTTAGACTACTAAGCAATGTCCTCGGTGTCTTACAGGGTCTGCTTCATTTAACTGAAAACAAAATCTATGAGGATATTGTTATCAATATTCCCATTTATACTTCAGGAAACTGAGACGTTAATGAAGTTGCTAGTAAGTGAAAGAGATGCTTTTGCTAACCATATTTATCTATACTTAGTAACCTTTGTGGGAAAGGGCATCATCTATCTAGAATGTTTGGGGGAAAAAACTTGATTTCAATTCTATTTTAAAAAAAATTAAGTATGTTACTTTACTAAGCATGTCCTCAGTGTTTTACATGCTCTGCTTCATTTAATTCCAAATAAAATGTACAAGGAAGGTGTTATCAACATTCCCATTTTATAGGTGAGGAAACTGAGACACAGAGACATTAACGGCATTACTAGTTAGGGAAATACATGCTTTTGAGTGAGCGTATTTATCTATTCAGTAAACTTTGTGGGAAAGGGCATTGTCTGGCTAGATTGTTGGGGGAAAAAAACCCAATTTCAATTCTATTTAAAAAATTTAAATGTGTTGCTTAGGTCTTCTAAGCAATGTCCTGGTTGTTTTGCACCCTCTTCTTCATTTAATCAAAAAGAAAATCTACGAGTAAGGTGTTATCAACACTCCCATTTTATATATGAGGAAACTGAGGCACAGAGGCATTGAGAAAGATATTAGTAAGTGAAAGATGATGTATTGGTGAGCATATTTATCTAGACTTAATAAACTTTGTTGGTAAGGGCACTGTCTATTAGATTCTTGGGGGAAAAAACTCAATTTCAATTCTATTAAAAATAATTAAGTATGTTACTTTACTAAGCATGTCCTGGGTATTTTACATGCTCTGTTTCATTTAATTAAAAATAAAAATCAGTAAGGTAAAATAAAATCTACAAGGCTGTGGGGAAAAAAATAAAGATTTTAACACTCTTTAAAAAAAAATATTATGTATGTTAGTTAGATCTCCTAAGCAATGGTGGCTGTTTTATATGTTAAGCTTCATTTAATTAAAAAGAAAATCTATAAGGAAGGTGTTGTCAATATTCCCATTTTATAGATGAGGAAACTGAGGCACAGAGACTTAATGAAGTCACTAGTAAATGAAAGTTTCTTTGGTTAGCATATTTATTGACAGTAAACTTTTGGGGAAAGGGCATCATCTATCTAGATTATTGGGGGGGGCTTGAGTTCATTTCTATCTATTAAAAAAAAAACTTAAGTATGTTACTTAGATCTACTAAGTGATTTCCTGAGTGTTCTACATGCTCTACTTCATTTAATTAAATTGAAAATCCACAAGGAAAGTGTTATCAATGTTCCCATTTTATAGATGAGGAAATTGAGGTACAGAGGCATTAAGTTACAAGTAAGTGAAAAAGATGGGGGTTTTGTGAGAGTATTTATCTATACAGTGGCACCCCACTCCAGTACTCCTGCCTGGAAAATCCCATGGATGGAGGAGCCTGGTGGGCTGCAGTCCATGGGGTCACTAAAAGTTGGACACGACTGAGCGACTTCACTTTCACTTTTCACTTTCATGCATTGGAGAAGGAAATGGCAACCCACTCTAGTGTTCTTGCCTGGAGAATCCCACGGACGGGGGAGCCTGGTGGGCTGCCGTCTATGGGGTCACACAGAGTCGGACATGACTGAAGTGACTTAGCAGCAGCAGGAAACTTGTGGGAAAGGGGTTTGTCTATCTAGATTGTTGGGGCAAAAAAACTCGATTTCAATATTATTAAAAAAAAAATAAGTATGTTACTTATATCTACTAAGAAATGTCCTCGGTGTTCTACATGCTCTGCTTCATTTAATTAAAAAGAAAATCTACAAGGATGGTGTTAACATTTCCATTTTATAGATGAGGAAAGTGAGGCACAGAGGCATTAATGAAGTTAACTCGTAATTGAAAGAGATGCCTTTTGGTGAGTGTATTTATCTATACCTAGTAAAGCTTATGGGCGAGGGCATTGTCTAGCTAGATTGTTGGGGGAAAAAAACTCCATTTCAATTCTATTAAAAAACAAAACAAAACTTAAGTTTCTGAATTTTCCAAAATCAAAATTTGTCTTACTCTATTTCTTCCCTCTATTTTAAAGTATTTGCACTTTTTTGTCACGTAGGCAAAATAAGCACACTCTACTCCTCTCATTCTGTCGCTTTCAGCATGTTATTCCTCCACCATAATCACAGCCCTAGAAAGGAGGGTAATTTGGACTAGCATAAACGGGGCAGAAGAAAGCCCTGAACTCACTGTTACTCAGTTTTTATGCAGAGAGCAAGTGAAGTAGGCACTCTGCCCTCTTGAATAGTTCCATTCTTAAAGTTTTGATCACAGAATTGGGCTCAATATTCTCTCTCTCCTAATTCTGTGTTGATAATCATTCTGGTCAACTGTGCTGACAAAGGACCGTCTAGTCAAAGCTATGGTTTTCCCAGTAGTCATATATGGAGTAGGACTATAAAGAAAGCTGAGCACCAAAGAATTGATGCTTTTGAACTGTGGTGTTGGAGAAGACTCTTAAGAGTCCCTTAGACTGCAAGGAGATCCAACCAGTCCATCCTAAAGATCAGTCCTGGGTGTTCATTGGAAGGACTTGTGATGAAGCTGAAACTCCAGTACTTTGGCCACCTGATGCGAAGAGCTGACTCATGTGAAAAGACCCTGATGCTGGGAAAGATTGAGGACAGGAAGAGAAGAGGATGACAGAGGATGAGATGGTTGGATGGCATCACCAACTCGACGGACGTGGGTTTGGGTGGACTCCGGGAGTTGGTGATAGACAGGGAGGCCTGGCATGCTGCAGTTCAAGGGGTCACAAAGAGTCATACATGACTGAGCAACTGAACTTAACTGAACTGAGACATCTCCCAGCTGTTGTCTTGTTAATCTGCCCCTCAATGCCTGTAACGTTTGTAAATTTCTCATTTTTAACACATTCAAGGCACCTAGCAGGTATGAATACTTATAGAGCAATAATTAGAACTTTTCCTTCTTAAATTGGGATGGGTCAATCCTTATCCCAATTCCCAAGAAGAGTAGTACTGAAGAATGTGCTAACCATTGGACAACTGCACTCATCTCCCACGCTAGTAAGGTCATGCTTAAAATCTTGCATGCTAAGTTTCACCATTATGTGAACCAAGAACTTCCAGATGTCCAAGCTGGCTTTAGAAAAGGAAGAGGAACCAGAGATCAAATTGACAACATTCGCTGGATCATAGAGAAAGCTAGGGAATTTCAGATAAACATCTACCTCTGTTTCATCAACTACGCTAAAGCCTTTGACTGTGTGGACCATAATAAAGTGTGGAAAGCTCTTAAAGACATGGGAATACCAGATCATCTTACCTGTCTCCTGAGAAAACTGGATGAGGGCCGAGAAGCAACAGTTAGAACGTGTATGGAACTAGTTCAAGACTGAGAAAGGAGTATGACAGGGCTGTCTGCTGTCACCCTGTTTAATCTATACATGGAGCACATTATGAGAAATGCCAGGCTGGATGAGTTACAAGCTGGAATCAAGATAGGCGGGAGAAACATCTACAACCTCAAGTATGTGGATCATACAGCTCTAAAGGCAGCAAGCAAAGAGGAACTAAAGAGGTGACGGAGGAGAGTGAAAGAGCCGACTTAAAACTACATATTAAAAAACCTAAGATCATGGCATCCAGCCCCATTTCTTCATGGCAAATAAAGGGAGAAAAGGTGGAAGTAGTGACAGATTTCCTCTTCTTGGGCTCTAAAATCACTGTGGATGGTGACTGCAGCCATGAAATCAGAAGACGCTTGCTTCTTGGCAGGAAAGCTATGACAAACCTAGACAGTGTGTTGAAAAGCAGGGACGTTACTCTGCCGACAAATGTCCATATAGTCAAGGCTATGGTTTTCCCAGTGGTCATGTACAGTTGTGAGAGCTGGACTATAAAGAAGGCAGAATGCCAAAGAATTGATGCCTTTGAACTGTGGTGCTGAAGAAGACTCCTGAGAGTCCCTTGGACAGCAAGGGGATCAAACCAGTCAATCTTAAGGGAAATGAACCCTGAATACTCATTGGAAGGACTGATGCTGAAGCTGAAACTCCAGTATTTCGGTCATCTGATGCGAACAGCTGACTCATTGGAAAAGTCCCTGATGCTGGGAAAGATTGAGGACAGAATGACAAGAGGGAGTCAGAGGTTGAGATGGCTAGATGGCATTACCGATGCAATGGACATGAACTTGGGCAAACTTACCGAGATGGTGAGGGACAGGCAGGCCTGGAGGGCTGCAGTCCATGCAGTCACAGAGTCAGACATGACTGGGCGACTGAACAATTTCTTAAACTATTTTCCCACTCCAATACTCACTTTCATTAGAGGAAAATTGATCTCACTCTTCCCTCATTCCTCAAGGTTAAGATTGAAATCACTTCACAAAAAAGTGGTCTCAATCTTAGCTTCATCTGCTGTTACACACATCACTTTTCCTACATTCACCCAATCGTGTCTTCGGAGAAAGTTTTCTCTTTTCCAGTGTAAACTCTTTCATTTCAACCCTTTCCTGCTGCTGCTGCTACTGCTGCTAAGTCGCGTCAGTCGTGTCCGACTCTGTGCGACCCCACAGACAGCAGCCCACCAGGCTTCGCCATCCATGGGATTCTCCAGGCAAGAACACTGAATTCAGTCTAGTGGAGAATAAAAACTTGCTCACAAATGACAAACACTATAAATCGATCTAGGACCCTTGGCCATGCCTGCTGCCAGACCAGAGCTGAAAGCGGGTGGAGGGGTCAGGGGCCCACATGAAGGCGCCCAAGGATGAGTAAGAATTAAGGGAGAAAACGGGCGAATAAGGAGCTGTCAAGGACAGAAGCAAAAGATGGAGATGGGTGCAAGGAAGGTAGAAATTCTTAACTGAGACCGTTCAGAAGCGGGACGAGAGATGAAGCGGACTCTGAAGGCAGGTAGGCTCCTCAGAGCGAAGGTGCGGCCGTATCACTCACCTCCTCCTGGTCCTTGTCCAGGAGATCGTCCCGGCTCGTTGCTCCGGCAGCCGCGATCCTGGATGCCGCGCTTGGCGGACTAGGAGGCAGATGCGGAGGAGGGTCCGCCCCGAGGAGCCGAGGGCCGCTCTCACGAACGACACCGCGAGCCGGGGTCGCAGGGCTGGTTTTGGGGGCCTCGGAGGAGGACACCCAGCTGACGACTGAGGCCATTCAGGTTCCCGGGCCGAGAGCAGGCGAGACCGCCGGCTCCGCGGGGTCGGGGCTCTTCCAGGAACTGCGAGGCGTTCCACTCCAGACTGCGCGAGCCAGACACCAGAGCCATTGTTGCCACGAAAGAGGGCACACTCACGAGCCGGGGAAGATCTCTGGTCTCTTTGGCCCCCAGAACCCGCCGCTGCACAAGCCCTACCAATGCCGAGGAAACAGCGGAAACCTTCCGGGTACGTCGGCAAAACCCTTCCCCAGGCCTATGTGGCGTCCAGCTAAAGTGAAACGACGTGCACATCCGTATAAAAAAGCCGCCGCTGCAACCGGTTCCGCGCATCCTTCCGGTTCCTCAGGAGGCTCGCCAGGTCTAAGATGCATCAGTGACTGTGTCTTCCTTAGCCTTGTCCTTGAAATGACTGAAAGGAAGGATGACACACCACAAGGTACATTTCAGAGTGGCCGTATCACGAACACAGCCAGTTCTGCTTGTGTTTCAGGTGCTTTCTATGCCTGTGTGTTACGTTATACTCTATACTATTGGGTGCTTACTGTTTCTCATGTGTGTGTGTGTGTGTGTGTGTGTGTGTGTGTGTGTACATATACATAGTATATGCATGTGCGTGCTAAGTCCATCAGTCGTGTCCGCCTCTTTGCGACCCTATGGACTGTAGCCTGCCGGGCTCCTCTGTCCGTGGGGTTCTCCAGGCAAGAATACTGGAGTGGGTTGCCTTTCCTTTCTCCAGGGGATCTTCCTGACCCAGGGACGCAAACTGGGTCTCTTATGTCTCCTGAATTGGCAAGTGGGTTCTTTACCACTAGTGCCGCCTGGGAAGCCCAATATATGCACAGATGAGCATATATATGTACATACAGAATATATAGGAATGGCCCAAATCGAGTTACATTATTTTTTTAAGTCTGCTGCTGCTAAGTCATTTCAGTCGTGTCCGACTCTGTGCGACCCCATAGACGGCAGCCCACCAGGCTCCCCCGTCCCTGGGATTCTCCAGGCAAGAACAGTGGAGTGGTTGCCATTTCCTTCTCCAATGCATGAAAGTGAAAAGTGAAAGTGAAGTTGCTCAGTCGTGTCCGATTCCTCTCGACCCCATGGACTGTGGCCTACCAGGCTCCTCCGTCCATGGGATTTTCCAGGCAAGAGTACTGGAGTGGGGTGCCATTGCCTTCTCCTTTTAAGTTTATCTTGATTTAAAATAAAAATCTAAGTGGGAAGAAAAGAAAAGGCACAAAGTATTTCCTATGCAACTGTGTGTTTATTTTAGTGCTGTCAGATTTAGCAGGAAAGAAAATATAGTAGGCTTGATTACATTTGAAGTTCACTAAACAATGAATACTGTTTTAGTATAAGTATGCCCCGGGCTTTCCAGGTGGTTCTAGTGGTAAAGAACTTGCCTGTGGATGCAGAGACTTGGATTCTATCCCCGAGTCAGGAAGATCCCCTGGAGGAGGGCACGGCAACCCACCCCATTATTTTTGCTTGGAGAATCCCATGGACACAGGAGCCTGGCAAGCTACAGTCCATAGGGTAGCAAAGAGTAGGACCCGAATGAAGCGACTTAGCACACAGACATAAGTATGTCCCATACAATAATAATGCACTATCAACTATTTTCTAGTAAAGATAAGGAAATGGCCACTATTATACCTCCTCTCCCACCACCTCTAAAGTTTATTCCTGATATTCTAAGGTTTTTCACTTGCTGTTAGAGACAGTGGGTTTGAAAGCATCCCCTGATACCTGGAAGCCGGCTAGCACTCAGGCCATGTTCTTCTGTTGGACATAAACTTACAGAACACCAGTCTAGATGTCAGTGACTGACAATGTGAGACAAAACTAAACCACTTCATTATTTTTTCTAAGCAGTTCAGTTCAGTTCAGTCACTCAGTCGTGTCCGACTCTTTGCAACCGCATGGACTGTAGCCTACCAGGCTCCTCCATCCATGGGATTTTCCACGAAAGAGTGCTGGAATGGATTGCCATTTCCTTCTCCAGGGGATCTTCCCGACCCAGGAATCAAACCCCGGTCTCCTGCATTGCAGGCAGACGCTTTACCATCTGAGCCACCAGGGAAGCACAGACCAAAAAAAAAGGTTGCTCTACCACCCACAAAACACCAAACACCCCCTCTCTTCACCAACATGGGTGACTGCTTCTTTATCCATTACAGATTTATCCTTGCCCTAGTCTGTCCTCCCTACAGATGAGATCATTGAGATGCCCAATGCCCTAAATTATCCAAATACTATAGTAAGTTCTTGCTAACGTTCTCTTACTGAAACACCTCTAGTTTCCTATAGTGTTCGTTCTTCCTCCCTGCAAAGAAAAATAAACCCAACTTGTCAGCTATGAGTATATTCCTGGTGGTCTTTGGTTGAAGGGCATTGACATGTTCCACTGCCTAGAATGCTTCCCCAGATATTTGCATGACTCTTTCCCTTAGTTCATTCTGTTCTTTGCTCATGCATCATCTTTTCAGGGAGGTCGTCCCTGAAAAGATTTACAGTACCACCCTCATCATTCTCTCTCCCTTTATGCTGGTCATTTTTCTTCATAGCACTCATTGCTATCTGATATTATATTATATATTTAGATAATATGTTTATTGCATGTCTCTCCCATTAGAATCTAAATTTCCTGAAGACTAGGACTTCACCTTTTTTTTTTTTTTTTTAATGTGGACATGCCACATGGCATGCAGAATCTTAGTTCTCCAACCAGGGATCAAACCCATGTCCCCTGCCTTGGGAGGGCGGAATCTTAACCTCTGGACTGCCAGGGAAATCCCACTAGGACTTCATCTTGATGATGATTGTATCTACAGTGTGTAGAGCATTTCCTGGCACAGAGTAGGTACTAAGTGATATGAATTTAATGAACACATGAGTGGATTTTTATTGTGTCAGGGTGTATATAATATTAATAGTTTCTTCTATCACATATTCATAATCAACCTTGTTGTTTGGTCTTAGTCCTCCATTTAAGTAGATTGGCTCATTGCAAAATGTCCATTCTTAATTCTTTGACTCATTTTTTATCGGATTTGATTTCATATTGCCAAATAGTTTTTCACAAAGGATGCCTGGGTAGTGCATTCTCTCAACTTTTTTCATATTTGAAATAGGCTACCTGTTGCTTTTGGGGGAGTAGATTGTATTATTGTCAGCAATGTCCACTTCCTCTTTCCCTGTAGAAGGGTTATATATCCCTATGCAATTGCCTTTGTAAGGTTTTAGGAAGAAAAAGAGAATCAGCAGTTATCAAGCAAGTCACTTAAAGAGATAATTGAGAGAGAATTGTTGGGATAAAGCAGAAAAGGGGAGAGTGATGAAAAAGCAAACATATTTAGCACTTATAAGGTTCTAGACACTCATTCACTCATAATTCAAGTAACCACATCAGTCTACCATCTGTTGGGTCAAGGCAGACCTCACAAATGGAAACTGTAAGCAGTTTGACACTATCCGTAGTTAATTCATTTAATCCTCAAAACAACTCTTTGGGGAGGTATTATTATCTTTATTTTACAGATGAAGAATCAGGCTCAGGGTCACACAGCTAAGTGGAAGTACCAGAATCCCAATGCTTTCACTGCTGCCCAAGTCTTTGTTTTTTCCATGATACCTTACTGTGGTTTCTTCTTATACTCATGCAGTGACCTTTCTAAATTTGTGTAGCTAAGTACAACTCAGGGGAAGGGCTATAGGACTGAATAAATGTCATTTTTTCTCTTTTATCATCATCAATTAATACATATTAAGCACCCACGAGGTTCTCTGTGTTTTAACATAGGAGAGGACAGTTGCTGGCTTAATGGAATTCTTCAAAAAAGGCAAAGACAAACAAACACAAACACGCAGTTTTAAAACCTGACTCCATTATCAGCCAGTCAAAAATCTCTCTAGACTGTGAAACAATTGATACCTCCAAATCCAGTTGATAAAGGTTCTTGTCTTTAAAAACTATGGCAAACAAATACTTTTTTTTTTTTTAAAAAGCTACTAGATTATTTGAAGTAAGGTTATGCCTGGAGATAAAAATAAAGTGAAAGGTGAAATAACTTGTGAGAAACAGAAAATTAGTGACTTTCCAAATATCTTGTCTCCAAAGCAACTGTTTAGGCCACTCAAATTTCTTGGTCTGACCTGCTTTTCCTATCAAAAAAGTCCTTTCCAGATTATTATTGTTGTTTAGTTGTTAAGTCGTGTCTGACTCTTTTGGGACCCTATGGACTGTAGCCTGCTAGGCTCCTCTGT
Source organism: Bos taurus (assembly GCF_002263795.3). Lineage (NCBI taxonomy): Eukaryota > Metazoa > Chordata > Mammalia > Artiodactyla > Bovidae > Bos > Bos taurus. Next base: position 4,815,338 of record NC_037357.1, read on the forward strand.
CTATGGTATTTCTCAAGCGAGAATACTGCAGTGGGCTGCCATTTCTTTCTCCAGGGGATCTTTGCAACCCAGGGATCAAACTCACATTTCAGGATTATTAGATTCCCTTTGATTATAGCTAACTTTTTTCTTTTACAATTTTCTTTAAAAAGATTTTATTTATCTATTTATTTATGGCTGTGCTGGGTCTTCGTTGCTGCACGGACTTCCTCTAGTTGCAGCATGATGCGTTGTGGTGGCTTCTCTTGTTGCCAAGCACAGGCTCTAAGGTGCTCAGCCTTCAATAGTATGGCTCCCAGGCTCTAGAACACAGGCTCAGTAGTTGCGGCACATGGACCCAGTTGCTCTGTGGCACATATGATCTTTCTGGGTCAGGGATCAAACCCGTGTCTCCTGCAGGGATAGGTGGATCCTTTACCACTGAGTCACCAGGGAAGGCCTTAAATTCTTTTTAAAATTGAAGTGTAGTTTATTTAGGGCTTCCCTGGAGGCTCAGAGATATAAAGAATCCACTTGCAATGCACGAGACACAGGTTCAGTCCCTGGGTGGAGACGATCCCCTGGAGAAGGAAATGGCAACCCACTCCAGTATTCTTGCTTGGAGAACCCCATGGACAGAGGAGCCTGGCAGGCTACAGTTCATGGGGTTGCAAAAGAGTCGGACACAACTTACCAACTAAACAATTGTTGATTTACAATATTGTGTTAGTTTCAGGTGTACAACAAAGTGTTCAGTTATATATATTATTTTTTTCAGATTATTTTCCATTATATTATAAGATATTGAATATTGTTCCTGGTGTTATACAGTAAATCTTTGTTGTGTATCTTTTATATACAATAGTTTGTATCCGTTAATCCTATACTTCCAACTTGTCCCTCCCTCTCTCCCTCTCCCCTTTGGTAACCATGAGTTTGTTTTCTGTGTCTGTGATTCTGTTTCTGTTTTGTATACAGATTCATCTGTATTATTTTTTAGATTCCATATATAAATGACATCATATAGCATTTGTCTTTCTCTTTCTGACTTACTTCACTAAGCAAAGTACTCTGTAGGTCCATCCATGTTGCTACAAATGGCAATATTGCATTCTTTTTTATGGCTGAGTAATAACATTCCATTGTATATATGTACCACATCTCTTTAAGTCAATCATCTGTTGATGGACACTTGGATTGTTTCCATGTCTTGGCTTTTGTAAATAGTGCTGCTATGAACATTAAAGTGTATGTATCTTTCTGAATTAAAGTTTGTGTTTTTTCCAGATATATACCTAGGAGTGGAATTGCTGTATCATATGGTAGTTCTGTTTTTAGTTGTTTTTATTTTTGCTAGGGTATAATTGTGCTTTAATGCTTCTGTGTAATGTTATGATCCAATAGTTCTCAGGTTTACATATTATTTATACAATGATTTTCTGGTCACAAATGATAGCATAAGGGTTGTTTTTTTTTTAATCTACTTTTTAATTGAAGGATAGTTGCTTTACAGAATTTTGTTGTTCAGGAACCTCCATACTGTTTTTCATAGTGGCTCCATCAACTTACGTTCCCAGCAAGTGTGTGAGGATTCCCTTTTCTCCACACCCTCTCCAATATTTATTATATGTAGGCTTTTTGATGATAGCTATTCTGACTGGTTTTGACTTGTATTTCTCTAATTATTAGTGAATAATTTTTATGTGTCTGTTGGCCATCTGTATGTGTCTATTTAGGTGTTCTGCCCAGTTTTTGATTGAATTATTTGGATATTGAGTTGTATGAGCTGTTTTTGTATTTTGGATATTGAATTGTTTCGATATTGAGTTGTATGAGCTGTTTTTGTATTTTGGATATTAACCCTTTGTCAGTTGCATCCTTTGAAAACATGTTCTCCTATTCCATAGGCCGTCTTTTCGTTTTGCTGATGGTTTCTTTTGCTGCGCATAAGCTTTTAAGTTTGATTAGGTCCCTTTTGTTTCTTTTCACTTTTATTTCTTTTGCCTTGGGAGGCTGAGCTAAGAAAATATTGCAATGATTTATGTCAAAGGATGTTGACATATGTTCCTTTCTAGGATTTTTATGGTGTCATGTCTTACATTTAGGTTTTTAAACCAGTTTGAGTTGATTTTTGTATATGGTGTGAGGGAGCATTCTAATTTTATTGATTTACATTTAGCAAGCTTTCCCAGCACCACTTGTTGAAGAGACTGTCTTTTCTCCATTGTATATTCTTGCCTCTTATGTTGTAGATTAATTGATCTTAGGTGTGTGGGTTATAGGCAGTTTCTTAATTTTGGCTTATTTTTTGCTGAGTTAGGGAGTGAGCCATGTGGACAGAAGGGAAGGGGCAGTTTTCTACATTTTGAAGTAACAGGCCTTCATCATACCTCAGCTGGGGTTTCACACTTTGAAAGCCCTTTCAGGAAAGGGACAAAGACAAGGCAATTTGGTTGGAGGTCTTGGTGCTGTTGGTGCTGATGTAAAAGAAATTGTATTGCATCTTACAGTTTACTGAGAGGTAACCAACACCTATTTGATATCAAGAGTGGCAGTTACTATGATCTATATTTCAAAGAAATATCTTGTTTTAGTTTTTGTCAACTAAGCTACTGAAAGATAAATAGATCCTAAACTTTCAAGATGTACTTTGTCCTATTTCCTAAATAATTTTTTGCTACTAAGTTTTGTGAGAGGATGACTCAGAAAAATGGTCATTAATGTTCTAAGTAGTTTTGTTAAGTGCTCAGTTGCCAGGAAAACACTACAATCTATCTTAGTTTCTTTTACAACAGCACACTTCTATTTTCCATGAAATGTGTTTATGTTAATAATGCAGTGATTCCCACATAGGTTTTTTTTTACCACAATACAAAACTTTGGAGAAACGCCTAGGGAATTTCATATGGATTTCTTATCTCCATGTGAAAATACAGCTGTATTACACTACTTTGATATTTTACTATGTGACTTGACTTTATTGAGGAGAATGTAGAATAGATTAGAGGTCGATAGATGATGACATCCTTGTCTGCTTTTATGTTGAAGAAAATTAAATATAGTTAGTAGATCTGTTTTTATTCTGGAATATCCTGATGGACATTTTCTCCAGGATTTTTGTAGGAAGGAAGTGGAAGGATTCCAACTGAATGGTAAATAAGTGCCGATTCAAATTTTTGGAAACTGATGCAATATTATCCTGTATATATATATATATATATATATTTTTTTTTTTTTAAGAAAATGAACATAGCGAATGGCTCTAATTGTTGAAGAAAATGCTACTATTTTGGTTCCTTAGTTGAATATGATCAATAACCAGCCTGAAGGGAAATGTTTGGCTCTTCAAATACCCATCCTGTCACTTCATTCATCATAGTACTCAGTCAGAAGTGGATTACCAGAGGAGTTTTTCAAATTACCACAACTCATTCATGTATTCATTCACTTAACAATTATTGAACACCTACTATGTGTGGACAGTAAAGCCCTCTGTGCAGGCAATGCTATGTAAATAAAAGTAATAAGCACACACAATGCAAGTGTTACACTTTATCTTTCAAGATGCAGCTCTAATTCAGTTTGCTAGTTCCTTCTCTGTGTTCTGTATTTTGTCGATGTTTGTATACCTATCTACTGAGCTCTTTGAAAAGGTAGAGACCTTGGCTTATTAATTTTGTATTCCACACAGTCTAACATAAGATTTGGTACAGATCAAACAGGTGGTCAGAAAAGAATAGTTGCAATAAAGGAATTAACAATATTGCATCATTTAGTATTCAGTTGAGAAGACAGTACTTACCCCAAAACTGATTTCTTCAAAGTAGGTGTTAGAATGTGCTTGTTATCCTTCAACTTGAATCAGGACTTGATTCATTATGTTTTATTATATTCATTCTGATTATATGTCAAGGTGGTTTCAGTTCAGTTCAGTCGCTCAGTTGTGTCTGACACTTTGCGACCCCATGAATCGCAGCACGCCAGACCTCCCTGTCCATCACCAACTCCCAGAGTTTACTCAAACTCATGTCCATCGAGTCAATGATGCCATCCAACCATTTCATCCTCTCTCATCCGGTTCTCCTCCTGCCTTCAATCTTTCCCAGCATCAGAGTCTTTTCCAATGAGTCAGTTGTTCACATCAGATGACCAAAATATTGGAGCTTCAGCTTCGGCATCAGTCCTTCCAGTGAATATTCAGGACTGATTTCCTTTAGGATTGGTTTATCGTCTAACAACAAGCTATTAAATAGGGCAGTCTCGAACTTTCAAAAGAAATGAAACCTTATTAGTCTCTCGAAGTTTTTACGCCCTAGAAGCTTACACAGAACGTAGAGGAAAGGGACTAGTAGCCCTCGCATCTCAACCGTTATTGCCGCGTTACCCCCCTTCCCTTTCCTTTTTCCCACCCTTTCGCCCTCCGGAAGGGGCCGAGCGCTCCCGGCGCTTCCCAGTCTTCCTCCGCCCCTTGCGGAAGGAGCCGAAGGCGGAGCGGGGCGCCGAAGTGGGACGGCCTAGCGCTCGGGCCTCTCCGGAAAGAGCCGAACCGCGCTCGGAAGAGGAGGGCTCCTTCGTCTTCGGCGTCTCGCCCCCGCGCGGTGCCCTCTGTCGGCGGCGTGAGGCAGCTGTGGCAGCGGTGGCGGCGGGAGGCGGTAGCCGCGTCGACGTTGACCAAGACTGGAGCGACGTTTAAAGAAGGAGCCGAATCGCCGCAGAGTCCGGCTTCTGACTGTTGGAGGATTCCTACCCTTCCGCGCGGGCTGACGACGAGAAGCGGCGGCGCCGGGAAGCAGGTGAGGAACCGGCTGCGACCCGTGAGGGGGCGATGGAGCGCGCCGGCTTCCTCCGTCTCTGGGCCGCGCCAGCCTTCGCTTTCTCCTCACTTGAACCAGGAAGCGGCGGAGTCTGAGGCTCCGCTCCTCCGGCCCTTTTCTTTGTGTGGGCTCGGGAGCGAAGGAGGGGACGAACCAGGAGGGCCGCGGCGCGGTCTCCTCCGCCGTCAGGGGCCGTCAGGGCCCGGGGTAGGCCCGGAGCTTGGGGAGCCCACCGCGGAGAACCACTCGGCGTTTTTCACGGCCCTCGCCTGCCTTTTTGCGCCAGTTCCCCCTCCTCACCCCGACTTTGATTTAGAGCTTTTCGGCCAGGCCCATCCTCCCCTTCCCAGGGCATAACAATGCCGCCTGCTTGGCCACATCCCCTCCCAACACCCCACCCTCCGCTTCGCCACCTTCTACTTTCCCTGGCCGGCCGCCTCTCCCGACTACCCCCGCCCTGACCGTGCTGGCCGGCCTTCCATCTGTATTTGCAAGAAACTGCTTTTCCACGTGAATCCGGGTTGAAAACCTCGGTTGCAGCCGGCCGGGTGCGAATGGGGAAGAGGGGGTGGACAGAGGGAGATGGGGTTCAGCTGCCGCGTGTAGGTTGTTTCACTCTCGCGGGTGGCGTCTCTCTTTTCCAACGTCACCTGCCCTCGGTCAAGGATTTGTCTCACGGGCGTGCAGAATGGCTTTTCCACGGTCAGGTCGCGGATCTGGGGTTGGGATGGGTTCAGACCGATTTGTGCTGATCCTGGGTCCACCTGGACGGGAAAGACAAAATGAAACAACAAAATGAAACCAAGTCCTGGTGTCACCTGGACGCATACATTGAAATCCTTGCCCCGTTGGGAAAACCCATTTGCAAAGGACAAAAATAGTGGGACTGTATTCAGAAAACCTGTCTATCCACTGAAAAGTGACTTGTGTCGAAATGCCCATATTTCGGAAGCGCTGGTAGCTGGCTCGCTGTCCAAAGGTCACCCTTTCTGATGAATGCCTTTATGGTAACCTGGAATTCCCTGCTACTGTTAACAAGCAATGCCTTATAACATGATGTTTTAAATCCTTGATTTCTAGACATTTCTTTTTGTGTGTGTGTTTTTAAGCTATAATTTTGAAAAATTTAGAAGACATTTGAGACGCCCTGCCTTCCACATGTGTATAACTTAAGAACTGTGACAATTGTACTATTTTGGTAACTCTAAAGGGAAAGAATATATACTAGGAATAGAAGTGTCTCTTTACCAAAAGTACTTATCAACTAATTTTTAATTATATATACATGTATCATTTTATGTATTTAAATTGTTACCAGAAATATCTTCTGTGAAGTGCTGAAAATTGTTTAGAGGGTGGTACACAGCAATACTATTTATTGACATTCCCTCTCCTCCTTTTCTAGAGTGATGTCTGGTCTGTTCCAGTAAGTTTATATCTTCATTTTCACTAAATCATTCTGTGTGAAGAAAATTCTCATATCAGTGCTCATAATTCTTTCCCAACAAAATGAAATGTTTTGTGTTTTCACGCAGTTGAGCTTTAAGAAATGGTAAACTTTTCCCTTGTTTTGTTTTTCACAATAGTATTTATTGACTTCCTTTGGCGTTCTAACATTCCATCTCTGGAGACTGTGGGGAGTAGACAGGTGAGGGGAAGAAGAAAAGAGGAGAGGGTAACAAAGGTGTTTCATAGTTTAACCAGATGAAGCATCCCTGTTAAAATAAGAACATAAAAACTTTAGAGGTAATAGTCACCAGTGTTTCTGAATGCTGGTTCAGTCTGTGGCTGCAGGGAGTAGCTGTTGAATACGTTGTTAAAGATAAGTTAAATGTTTAGGAAGACTACCTATTTTGGACTTAGTATTGTACACATCAAGCTTTTCTGACACCTCATTCATTTACAGGTGAAATAACTTTTTATGTGTTCACAATGAAGATTTTTCTTAAAGTGTTCAGACAGTTAAAAATTAACTCTAAACTCTTGAGAAAATCCAAAATTGGAACAAAAAAATTAACTTTAGTCTTTAAAAATTGCTTAGTGGTGATGCATGTATCTAAGATTCAAAGGAAGAGATTAGTGTTCAAATCTGTAGATCAGTTTAAAACTTGCTTGTCTCTTCTTAGGGGGAAGTCATGAGATTTAACATGTGGTCCAAATAACAGTTATATATAAAAATCTGTAAGAACAGTTTATATAAAAACCAAAAAGTTACACCAAACTTCCACTAAAACGCCAATAAACTATTTAATGAAGCTGTAGCTCAAATTCTAAATAATGAACTACTTGTGTTTTTCTTTCCTAATGCACACATCTCCCCTTCTCCTTTCTCTTACAGGGATGGAGAGTAGAAAACTGATTTCTGCTACAGACATTCAATACTCTGGCAGTCTGCTGAACTCCTTGAATGAGCAACGTGGCCATGGACTCTTCTGTGATGTTACTGTTATTGTGGAAGACCGAAAATTCCGAGCCCATAGAAACATTCTTTCAGCTTCAAGTACTTACTTCCATCAGCTCTTCTCAGTTGCTGGGCAAGTTGTTGAACTGAGCTTTATAAGAGCAGAGATCTTTGCAGAAATTCTCAATTATATCTATAGTTCTAAAATTGTTCGTGTTAGATCAGATTTACTTGATGAGTTAATTAAATCAGGGCAGTTATTAGGAGTTAAGTTTATAGCAGAGCTTGGTGTCCCGTTGTCACAGGTTAAAAGCATCTCAGGTACAGCTCAGGATGGTAATGCAGAAAACTCACCTCCTGAAATACAAAAATCAAAAGATGAATCCCAAGAAAATGGGGCCACTATAATGCCAATTATAACAGAATCTTTTTCCTTGTCTGCTGAAGATTATGAGACAAAAAAGATCATTGTTACTGATTCAGATGATGACGACGATGATGTCATTTTCTGCTCTGAGATTCTGCCTGCAAAGGAGACTTTGCCGAGTACCAACACAGTGGCAGAGGTCCAGCCTAACCCAGGCTCTGTTGCTATTTCAGATGATGCACCTTGTGTGAGCAATAGCTCTCCCCCTTTAACAAACATCACACCTACTCAGAAACTTCCTACTTCTGTGAATCAGGCAACTCTGAGCCAGACACAGGGAAGTGAAAAATTGTTGGTGTCTTCGGCCCCAACACATCTGACTCCCAACATCATTTTGTTAAATCAGACACCACTTACTACACCACCAAATGTCAGTTCTTCACTTCCAAATCATATGTCTCCTTCAATCAATTTACTTGTACAGAATCAACAGCCACCAAACAGTGCTGTTTTACCAGGAAACAAGGCCAATGAAGAGGAGGAGGAGGAAATTATAGATGATGATGATGACACTATTAGCTCCAGTCCAGATTCTGCTGTCAGTAATACGTCTTTGGTCCCACAGGCTGAGATCCCCCCAAATACCACTTTTGATGGATCGTTGATACAAAAGATGCAGATTCCTACACTTCTGCAAGAGCCAGTTTCTAATTCTTTAAAAATTTCAGATATAATTACAAGAAACACTAATGATCCAGGTTTAGGATCCAAACATCTAATGGAGGGTCAGAAGATTATTACTTTAGATACAGCTACTGAAATTGAAGGCTTGTCAACGGGTTGCAAGGTTTATGCAAATATTGGTGAAGATACTTATGATATAGTTATCCCTGTCAAAGATGACCCTGATGAAGGGGAGGCCAGACTTGGAAACGAGATACCAAAAACACCTAGCAGTGAGACGGCAAATAAACGTATGAAAGTTAAACATGATGATCACTATGAGTTAATAGTAGATGGAAGGGTCTATTATATCTGTATTGTATGCAAAAGGTCATATGTCTGCCTGACAAGCCTGCGGAGACATTTTAACATTCATTCTTGGGAGAAGAAGTATCCTTGCCGTTACTGTGAGAAGGTCTTTCCTCTTGCAGAATATCGCACAAAGCATGAAATTCATCACACAGGAGAGCGAAGGTATCAGTGTTTGGCCTGTGGCAAGTCTTTCATCAACTATCAGTTTATGTCTTCACACATAAAGTCCGTTCATAGTCAAGATCCTTCTGGAGACTCGAAGCTTTATCGTTTACATCCATGCAGGTCTTTACAGATCAGACAATATGCATACCTCTCTGATAGGTCAGGCACTATGCCTGTAATGAAGGATGACGGTATTGGATATAAGGTTGATGCTGGGAAAGAACCTCCAGTAGGGACCACATCTGCTCCTCAGAACAAGCCCATGACCTGGGAAGATATTTTTATTCAGCAGGAAAATGATTCCATGTTTAAACAGAATGTAACAGATGGCAGTACTGAGTTTGAATTTATAATACCAGAATCTTATTGAACTCCTTTGAAATATCAGAAAGTTTTGGTTTGGATTTAAGGGTCAGGGCTTTCAGAAGACCTGTAAAACAAAGGTGAAAACAGGTTCATTTGATCTGCCATGTCATTTGAAGGTAGTCTAGTTGGATTATTTGTTCATAATTTTTAGAAGCAAATTATTCTGAAAGTTTGAATAGAGGTTGAGAACTTCCCCCTCCCCCAAGTATCTGTTTATATAGTTAGCTTTCAGCACATTTAAAAGAGGCAAAAAGAAAAAAAAAGCTTGGAGAGATAGTTTCCTGAATAGAATTTGAATCAGTTTGAATGTTCTTTGAAAATAACTGGAGTTATTAGCATACCCTAGTATATCTTGCAACTTTCCCCTTCCATGTTAGCACTTTACTGCTGAATTCTCAATTTTCTTATTATTGAGACTATAAATGTGTGTTGTGTCTTGTATATGGCATAAAGAGTAAATGAGAACTTCTAAAGTTGTCCTGGAAATTTTCAGAGTAAGTCTCTGCTTGGTTGTGTATTTTGCTAACCCAAATGGATAGCAGCCTCCTGCCTCCCACCCCTCATGAAAATAGCCGTGCAGACAAGTTTCTCATTTGAAGAATAAACAAGTTTTAGCTAATTAGAATTAAACTTCACTTTTATCACCATAGTCTCGAAAAGACTGGTGCCTGGACTACTGTATATATATACCTTTGCAGTGTGGTTTCTATGGGCAAAAAAGAAATCTCTGTAATGCAGACAGGAAGAGATTAAAAGTTTTTATCATATTTGCTTTAAATTCTGTGCTCTTATATGATAGAGACAGAGAATGGAAGTGAATGGAGATTTCCTTTTTGCTCATTATGGTTAAAAAATATTCCCATTAAGTTTTTCAGACTTTGAATTTGAACACCACCAAACTAATCTTTATGTATGCATCTTTATAAATGACAAATTTCATAAATGAGACTCTTACATATTTTGGGTGGGAGGCCACTGGCATGTATTTTTAAATGTTCATATTACTTAGAATCTCTAATAGGAAGTTTTTATTTGACATAGCTGAATCAGATATCTAGTATTTTCCTTTCAGCAAGACCTTTTAGGTTTTTACTCCTAAAATAAGTTCCATTCCATCTGCAAATTGCTGCAGTATTATAGCAATCAGAAGCAATACAAGGAAGTTAAATAGGCTTGTTGATTCCCATTTATCTTGAGAACAATGAATACCACCTTTCTCCCTTTTAAAATGACACATGTTTAAACACTTAGAAAATAAAGTCAAAACTTATTGAAGTGCCAGTACTAAAAGGGAAGCAGGTTGGAACAAATATATAGCCTAGCGTTTATAATAGATTGACTTGTTGAACTTCTGTAAATTTTTGCAAACGAAAAAAATATGATTAGATACTGAAAAAGATTGTTGTGCATAGTTATTAGTCCTTTGTAACCTTGCTTAAGTATTTCTTAATTCAACATAGATATTTTCTTTCTCCTTAACGATGTATTTTTGAAAATAGTCTATTTCTTGACTTTGAACTTAAAGCTTTAATCAATTTCTCATGTATACATCATCTTTCTGACAGTAAGCTAGACTTGAAGATAATGATTTCAGTATTTCTTGAGATGGTAACTGAGGGTATCGGGCATCAGTGTTTGCAGTAATACAAGGAGAAAGAAAAATTAATACAGTCCTTTGCTTACCGAGGGTTAGAATGATGTGCATCTTTTGTTTTCCGTTCTGTAAGTTGAGACCTTAAGACCATTTTGTAAACTAATCCTTGGAAAATTTTTAAATTACCATACAGCTTACAAGTCTGATCTCTGGAATTGCAATATCTGTTTCCTTTGTGTATATGTATTGATAACATTACTCTTTGACTATAGGGTACACTCTGAAATGTTTTCAGTGGAAATTTGTTTCATTTATGCTGTTTCACCAGTTAGACATAATTCAACAAGTGTGAATGATACTTCCAGTCCTTTCAGACTTAACTGCTAACTTCATGGATGGCTCAGATGGTAAAGAGTCCACCTGCAGTGCAGAAGACCTGGGTTCTATCCCTGAATCAGGAAGATCCTCTGGAAAGGGAATGGCTACCCACTTCAGTATTCTTGCCTGCGAAAGTCCATGGACAGAGGAGCCTGGCAGGCTACAGTCCATGGGGTTGCATAGAGTCAGTTACGACTGAGCAACAAACACTTTCACTTTTTCAATAAAACTTGGTTTCTACAAGGCCATTATGACAGACTAGGAATTCTATAATGGAAAACTATCCGTTCAGAATTATCTTGATATAATTATTTGCTGCTGCTGTGCTCTATCTAAGTTCTGAGTCTGAAATTTCAACTTTGCCTACTGAAGGTATCTTCTAGTTTTTTGGGAGGAGGAAAACTGGAAAATTCACTTTAAATTGTATTTTTGCCAGAAGACTCTTACTTGAACGTATGTCAGGGTCTTCAGTTTTTTTAGAAGTCTCTATATCCAAAGTTCAGAATCCATGTGGAATACTCTTTAGGAATTAAAACCATTCACTCCCAGTGTTTATGGGGTTGGAAATCTGTAGCAAGATGCTATTCAAAACCTGTCATGGTGTTTTCCTATTTTATACTTAGTTTTCTGGCAATTGAACTCTTTTTTTTCATTCAAGTTGGCTTCAGATTTGCTCCTATGCTAAATTACCTATAAATATTCTGGATAGGAACTGTTTGAAATAGCAATTTGTTCAAAGAGATGACAGAAAATGAAAGTGCTTAGTTTAAGCAAAGATTTTTATATGCCATAGCAATCTTGAGAGATTCATTTTAAAATATATTTTATCATTTTGCTGGTAATGATCCCCCACATACAACCACTATGAGGAATCGATGCTGCATTTTTCCCATTGTACCAAAAAGATAAAGGTAAAAATGGTAAAAGTTTTTTGTATTGTCAAGGCGTGCATACTCTAAAGAATTAAATACTAATTCAACAGCACTGGCTTTCTCACCTCTGTCAATCATATGAAACTTTTGTTCATTTCCACCCAGTGCTGTAGTGTTCATACTTGTACAGTCTTCCCTGTCATGACTTTAAGTTCTACTTTTCATTAACCGTTACCTGATATTAGTTCGTAGAGTTTCTTATGGCAAAAATAAAATGTTTTAATTCTGATTTTTTAGTGTCTTTTTTTTTTACAAGATGATCTTTCATTAATTATATAGACTATTACATTCTGTTGTTTTTCAATTTTTGTAGCAGGAGACTGGAACTATATTTCTGATGACAGTATGACAGAATTTCCTGTTAGGTTTTATATGTTGGTTAATCGCATGCCCATTATATCTTGAACCATAGTAGTCAGAAGTGAGTCAGCTGCTGTCAGTTGCTTTAGAGCATTTGTGATACTTCTGTTGATTCCATGAAGACACATGTAAGTTGATAAGGAGGAGGATAGTTTTATTAATTTGAAACATCACAAAAGCAGTCTGGGTTTCCAACATGGCAGTGATACAGATTTTAAGCAATATCCAGTTTACACAGGTTCTGGATTAATATTTTAATTTTTCATGCCCAGTTCAATACTTTAAAGCAGAATTAGGAATAAAGCGGTAAATATTACAAAATGCAGTCAAGGTACATTTTGGAAATACAAATTCCTTCATTACAGCAAATGTTTTTGCAAAAGAGTAAAGCAGCAAATATTAACTTTTCTAAGGTAACATGCAGTTGTTATAATTCAATGTAATAAAAAAAGAAGCTGCTAAAATTAAGTTACAAAATCTATACTGTTTCAAGTTATTTTGTAAAGTAAGAAAAATACATAGAAATGAGTCCTAGAATCTTAACACTTTAAGAAATGTGATAAATGTAGGATATACTGTGTAATGGTGCCTTTTAAAAAATTAAATACTCATACACGTTCATTAAAGCAAAATGTAAAGTGTAAACAGCAAGAAATTTCATTGAGTATCACAAGTTGATATTTGTATAGTAAGTCAATTGGTTATTAGTCCCTTTTTGAAATCCAATAGAATTTTAATATGCTCAGAACAGTAGAAAATAATAGTGTTATATAACGCAAAAAGATTATAATTGTTCAGATTTGAAATTCAGAGAGACGTCATTTGTGATGTCAAAAGTTAAACTGAATGTTTTGCAAACATTTACTGTGAACAGTGAGCGCACTTGTTGTGCCTTGAGAATTCTTGATGGCTGGGTGTCTACAAGGTAGATGGGAGCACCAGCATTTGCCTGCTACCTCTAATCCATCAAGTTGGGAGGTAGCAAAATTGGCTGGAAATTTTTCCTGTATATGTTCTGTCTAAAATACAATAGCCCTGTATTTTTTTTTTTACAAGTGTAGGATTATCAATCTTCCTTTAAATCAATTCTCAGGTTAACATAAGATCGCAATGAAAGTGTTCATTCTGAAGTGAAGGCATGGGTGCCAAAGTGTTAAATTCATCAGGTTGAGGTTTAAAGCTATGTATAATTAAAAGAACTGTACAAATACCACAATGTGCCAAATGGATTTTAAATCTACAATAACACTTAAGAGTTTGTCAAGTTGGCTACATTTGAGGTTTTGCAGACTTAAAGCGGCATTGTAACACTTCCATAATCTTGAACACTGTCACGATTGGTCTCAACAGAAAAAAGGACCAATTAGAGCAGTGGCATTAAAATACAGATGATTCTTTTGGGGTAGGGTGCAGGATACGTGCGGTTTGCTGGGGTTGAAGCACAATATTTGAAGATTAAATAGTCACAAAGATTAGTGACATTTCAAGAACCTAATCTAGCATTTTTAAAACTCAGTTTTAACCGTAAGATTTCTATCTCCCACAGCAAATGCAACATGTAGTAAACCGCTGTTTTCCTAAGTTACCTGATGTATAACTGGGATCTACTTAAAACATCTCACATGCTGCTCTGTGTATGTCAGTGCTTCTTGAACAATCAATCCTGTTCCCCACTACTCGAAGGAATATTGCACTTTTCCCTTTGGGAGGTACCAATCACAAAAGCTGAGCTGAATGATCACAACAGCCATTTTTACAATACAGAGAAGAAAGGAGTAAGGGATATGGCCAGCTTTATTCAGCATCAGACACAAGCAAACAAAATCTTAGCCAGAACTCTCTGCACTGGAACTACCGTGTAGCCCTATCATCTGGGAAATTTTCCTTAGGGACTGACTTTAGTGGGAGGGAAAGAGAGGGCCTCTAAGCCAGGCGCTTCAACTGAGGTGCTAGGGTGGCAATCTGCTAAGGGTGAGGACAACACTCCTTTTACACCAAGTGAAGCAGATGGCAACCATGCTTCTGCGGCCTATAGAGGTGGGGCCATAGCGTAATGCAGGCCCAGACCAGAGACGCTTCTTGCTGAGATGGCTCCCCAGCCTCGCACTGTCCTGCTCAGAACTGCTGGGCTCAGCCTGGCCACCCCTCCTCTGCACTAATAACAAATAAACTTCTTCTCTATCTTTCCCTAGCCTGGCAGGCCACTGTCAAACTTTATGTATGAGTCACACTTTAAATTTTGTACCCTACACACTTCCACTAAAGCAGAAATACAAAAGCCACAATAATCTCAACAGCCAGCGGGCATTCCTCTTTAGGGGCTGTAAGGGGGTGGCTTCTCAAAAGGCGGATAGTAAGGTGGAGAGTAACGGGGTGGAGCACTCGAGGACCACATGTAGCTGGGCGAAGGCGAGGCAGACTGGGGCTCGTCAGAAAGTCCAGAGGGAGGGGAGGATGGAAAGGCGCTGGAATGCTGTGCAATCAAAATAAAACATCAGTTTCCACCATGAGGTTGCAATTCCCCAACATTAGTCATTATTTAAAAATGAATATGGACCCAGTGTGTTCTGGTTTGGAACAACCAAGAGCCCCTAAACCTCGCAGGGTTATTGAGGGCCATAAAACGGAGCTGGTCCAACTTTCACTCAAGCTGCAAAGCTCAGGCAGAGATGCCTTGGAATCCTCTTCCCCAGCCCTTTGGACCTCTCAGTCAGTCAGTTATCCTGTTGCTCCTACTTCTGGGTTATTTTGGGGGGGCTTCCCAGGTGGCTCGTGGTAAAGAACCCGCCTGCCAATACAAGAGACATGGGTTCGATCCCTGGGTTGGGAAGATCTCCTGGAAAAGGAGATGGCAACCTACTCCATTATTCTTGCCTGGGAAATCCCATGGACAGAGGAGCCTGGTGGGCTACAGTTCATGGTGTCATTAAGAGTTGGATATGACAGAGCAATGGAGCATGCATGGCACTTTGGGAAGGGAGTGAGATACGGGATACAAAAAAAATTCCCAGTGAATCAGCATGTGAGGAGTCAATCTGCCACTTCTCTTTCCCGGCCAGTGTACACCCTTGACCCTGACTTTCCTACTCAAGGAGAGTTGACCTGTTTTGGTCACTGCTCTCTCCCCCAGAGCGCAGAACAGTGATTGGCAAGTAGAAGTTGCTCAATCAATGTTGGATGAGTGACTAAGACTTCAGTCACTCATAGAGCACAGAAGAATTTTTTAGAAATAAAATCTATTTTCAAAGTCTACAGTCACATCTTGTGGGTACCGTGGCCTTGCTCCAGTGGTGGAGCATGGCTGAGGCCTGAAGGCTGAAGGGATCTCCAATAAGAGCCAATGAATAGGGCTGTAGAATGGCAATTTTCTGTTGTGCCTTAGCTCTAGGAGGAACTGCTGTATTTTTTTAAAAGAAGACCCACTTATACCAAAATTTCTCAAGAGTTCAAGTGCTGTTTGGGGAGGTCAATACCTTTACTTTGTTCTGCTGGCCAGAGTCAAAGTGGTTGACCGTTTAGTTGTTAAGTCATGTCTGACTCTTTGATACCCTAGGAACTGTAGCCCACCAGGCTCCTCTGTCCATGTGATTTCCCAGGCAAGAATACTAGAGTGGGTTGCCATTTCCTTCTCCAGGGGATCTTCCTGGATCAGAGGTCAAACTCACGTCTCTTGCTTGGGAGGTGGGTTCTTTACCACTGAGCTACCTGTGAAGCCCTAGAGTCTAAGCTGATCATGTCATTTCCAGGCCTAGAACAATCTAGAGTCAGCTTTGCCGTGAGGTGTCTGGAGCCTGAGACCAGTTGGCTGATTCTCCTTATCCCCAGTCCTGACTTCCGTACTCCTTAGAAAGGGGTATCCTGGTTTCTAGGTCTTGCTTTAGACATTGAAATCTCTGTCTCCTACCACATAATGTCAGGACTGATCCTCCCCCACCCCATCCACCCTTTTGATCTGAGAGAAGGAATGAAAGGGTCATAGAAAGCCTTTAAAGACGAAAAAAAAAAAAACCTTGAGGGACTTCCCTGGTTATGTGGTTAATGCTTACAATGCAGTGGTTAATGCTTCCAATGCAGAGGGCACGGGATTAATCCCTGGTTGAGGAACTAAGCTCTCACATGCTGCATGGTGCAGCAGAAAAAAAAAAAAAAAAAAGATAAAAGAGCTTGAGGCAGTTGACTTGAGACAAGCCAGACTGCTTCCAAAAATCTCCAAATTTCTTCTCCCTCCAGGAAGAGATATGCTTCCTTTGACACTGATCTCATGATCTCTCCTCTCTCTCCCTCCTCCTCTGTTGCTTTCGCTGTCCTCTTAAACCAGAGAGGAGAGCAAAATCCCACCAGGAACAACATCTCTGCGTCCAGGGTTGTGACACTCTGCCTTTCTAAATCCCGCTCCAGGATAGAGTCAGGAGGCCAGTTCTCTGCCCACTAGACACAGAAGGGAAGGCAAGTTTCAAAGATGGAGCTAAAGCCCATTCTGTCCTGAGAGGCAGTAACAGGCTGCTGGGGGCAGTTGTAGACTTTGATCCTAAGGAGACTGGTACAGCCACCTTGGGTTTTCACCTCTCAGTTTCCCGTGATGTGAAAGTGGAAGTCGCTCAGTCGTGTCCGACTCTTTGTGACCCTATAGTCCAATGGAATTCTCCAGGCCACAGTACTGGAGTGGGTAGCCTATCCCTTCTCCAGGGGACCTTCTTGATCCAGGAATCAAACCGGGGTCTCCTGCATTGCAGGCAGATTCTTTACCAACTGAGCTACCAGGGAAGTTTCCCGTATAAGAAGGTATTTAGGGGGATAGGGGTGGGATGCTTCTCACTGCCCTCTGATGATGCTGGAGTTTTAGGAATAAATGGCAGAGCGAGGGAGCTAACTGGCCATAGTCCACCCCCCGCCCTTGGGATAGTGGGTTGGAGGGGGTGGGCACCACCATGCAGTTTCCTAGCAACAGGCAGTTACCTTGGGAAAGCTTTGGCTTTGTTGCAGCTGGGGAGCAGGCCCGGTACATTTTAGTTCCTGCCTAAGACTTGACTAACGGGACAGGACGGCCACTCAGAAGAACAGAGCTTTGAATCTTTTCGCACCACAAAGCATGAAAAGCATGAAAAGCATCTAAATAGCTTACTGCTGGGCTCTGAGCTTCCTGAGCTGCTTCTGAGAGGCTGGGGTGGCTTATCGCAGGGACAGAGGAGGTGGGAACACCCTCACAGACACTTCTCTCCCGCCTCAATCTGCCCCTCCCTCTCCCACTTCAATCTGCCCCTCCCTGCCCCAGGCGGACCCACACTCTGCAAGACCCATGTGCATTTCTATCACGTGTGCTTCTCTCTTCAGAAGCGCTGGGAAGCAGTGACTCCCTGAAGAGCCCTGGAACTGGCCGGGTGATGAAGGTTACACCAGCAAAAGATGCTGTGTTCCAAGGGTGAAATCCAGGGTCTCTTGGTTCTTTGCATTCCCCCTCTGTTTCTGGCCCAGAAAGCAAACCCAGGAGAGACAGAGAGAAGAGTGGGAGCAAAGCGAGGGATCAGAAACAAGAGAGAGGAGGAGAGGCAAGGAGAAGCTTGGCAGGAGAGGGGAAATAGAAGGCTGAGTGGCGGTGGCAGCCTGCTAAGGTTGTCAGTCACCTGCTCCATCTACCATCTCCCCCAAGACAACCTCCACTCTCTCATTCAGTAGGCCCAATTTATAATGGATCTTTTTCAGTGGCTACATAGAAACCTAGTGTACCTTTCTGTGATTTAACAAAGACCATCCACAGAGGCAGTGGCATTTTACAAAGGCTTTTGTTTTAAGCTAAACTTGGCAATTCACCAATTGGACAGGACAGGGACATGGTTAGAGTGAAGTCGGGATTCTGGCCCAGTAGGTCAGACTGGAATCGTTAAGGGATTTACCCCAAAACTTGTTGTTGTTGTTTAGCCACTAAGTCAGGTCCGACTCTTTTTCAATCCCATGGACTATAACACTCCAGGCTCCTCTGTCCATGGGATTTCCCAGGCAAGAATACTGGAGTGGGGTGCCATTCCCTTCTCCAGGGGATCTTCCTGACCCAGGGATTGAACCCACATCTCCTGCATTGGGCAGGTGGATTCTTTACCACTGAGTCCCCAGGGAAGCGGACCCCAAAGCTACACAGGGTTGAATTTCCCAGCAGAAGTAGAAACTGATGTTTCATACCCTATAGGATATGGACTGCCTGGCTACCTGGAAGTGGGTGCAAGGTACAAGAGAAGTGAGTGCAGGAAGATGAGCAAGGAGGCACTGACAGCCTTGGCTTCAAGTCCAAAGTCTGCAAGAATCCTGTTTCTCCAAGCTCAGCCCTCACGACATCCTCAGGGCCACCTGAGCAGACCCACGTCCTTGCTCCCATCTGACCACAAGAAATGCTTCCCAAGCTTCCTGACTGGACAGCTACCCAATAAGGGTGTGACTTTGCGGGGTTAAAAGAATATCCTATAAATCTCATCAGCCTCAGGGGTAAAAAGGGAGAGAGAAGTCTTCAAAGTGACATAAATAGTTCTATTTGGAAATGATCAAATTGGGGAAATCATTCAGAACAAAGCCCAGAAAGGTCCATTTTCCTGCTATTATTTGGTTCCCCAATACAATGTAAGAGAATAAGGGCACTCTGGCTTGTTGTTGCTGTTGTTAGGTCTGTGCTTCTGCTGCTTTTATTGTCAGAGCTGGTATGCATTTTGCTGACTGCTTTCCATTTATCTGGGAACACAGCAGATGGCCCTAATCCTCCTGGCTTTCTTGGGTAAAGACTGGTATTTCCTTGTATGAAACGATAAGGAACTGGAACTTGGTGAACAAAAGAAAGCTCCATTCAAATACTAAAACAAAATGCTGTATAAGTTCTAGAGGGAAACAAATACCACCTAAAAACATATCCCTTAGGGATCTCCCTGGTGGTCCAGTGGTTGAGAAACTGCCTTCCAATGCGGGGGACACAGGTTCAATCCCTGGTCAGGGAACTAAATTCCCACATGCCAACATGCCGCAGGGCAGTTAAGCCCATGCGACACATCTAGAGAAGCCCACACAGTAACTAGAGAAAGCCCATGCACCTCAACGAAGAGCCTGTGCACTGCATTGGGGACCCAGTGAAGCCAAATAAATAAATCACATCCCTTAAAACCCACAACTTTAGAACATCTCCAAAAAGGAAATAGAAAAGACAGCTTGAACCTCTGGAAAGAACCAGGAGAGGTATAAGAAGTGGCCCAGCAGTCCTTGGAGTGGGGAGCCATGTAATCACACGGTAAGGGTGAGTCAAGAGAACCTTTCTGAGTAATGATTATAAAGCCCATAATTTAAAGCAGTAAAACATGGAAATATTCTGAAACTAACTGGGGAAAAGATCAATAGTGTGCTCAGATTTACAGCTTCTCCAAAGACTCCCCCAAGCCAGCCTCTGGCCTCAGACAGACCTGGATATACATCTCTGTCCTCGCTGCTGTCCCTGAGCATCCCCACTCAGGTCCTTAGACTGACCTCGTAATGCAGGCCTAGGTCTCACTCAGTCTCTACATCCATAGCTCCAAGCACATGTGAACACAGAGTAAACACTGACTGAACTGAAAACGACAGCCTGGGCCACCACTGGCATTGGGGAACCTTGTTTTCATACCTGGGATGGTTTTGAATGAGTAATGATGGACAGAAAGATAGCTCCATTACATAAACAGGGACTTCCTATCTTAAGAGTTTGCAGCAGCCATTACTAAGGAGGTTACTGTTCCTACTCCAGAGATTTGTTATAAAGTGAAAAGTCCAAAAACCAATCTAATCAATATAATTTACTTCCATATAAAAAAAAATGGAAGCAGCCTCTTGGGAGCCATGCGTGGCCCCTCTCTCCTAGGATGACTTTTGGTTATGGATGCCTCAAAGAATGGTGACCCTCTCATGCTAGGTTCAATGTCCCTGAATTCTCTTAAAGGATTCCTTTTTGTCCCTGTCACTATTGCAATTATCTATGCCCTTTCAGAGCATATTTGTGTTTTTCAGTCTATACTATCTATTTGGGGAACAAGTTCCCTGAGTTGTCTACCTGTGAATACAGTAGGCTTTAAAACAAGTTCTAACACTTTCCCCCAGGCTTTAATGGATGTCTCCTTGTGCTGGTGCTGTATTTTGTGACAGTGAACAAGTCCACATTCACACTAGACGTACTCCTATTGCAGTATAGAGTCCTAGACCTGCCCATACAGTGTCTAAATCAAACCAGAGTACACTTTACTCAACTAAATGGGGAGGGTTTTCAGTTTCAAGTATTTTGTTAATCTGAGGCAGAAATTAGGTTTTCCAAGGGCTCTGTTTTTCTAAACTGGCTGGTTAATTGGAAGCACCCCCAAACAGTCATGCTTTTATGTCCCCTTGGAACATTCAGGACTCTTAGTCAATAGAACAAAATTCATTATGGGTTTGCCTCCTTTCAAAGGCATTTCCCTGGTACCCAAATTTTGAATTAACCAGATTGGAGTGGAATCCCACTCTTCTGTGGTCCAGGGTTTATAATCACTGTAAATGCCTAAAAGACCGTTTCATTTGTTTTCCTGAAGTGTCTAGTTCAGCGCTCTGACCACATACAATGAATTCCCTTTAATGAACTGCCTTTTGGGTTCTGTTTTTCTATGCTTCATCTTAGCTCAAAAGGAAAGTGGGAAAGTGCAAATTTGGTAACACTATTTCTGACCCACATGATAACAAGGCAAAAAAATTAAAAAGGAAGGGAGAAGGGTGTTATAAAAAATATTTTCTCTGTATAGTCCCAGTTAGGAAGTCTAGAAAAAACGAAGGGACTGCTTTCTCATTACAGATTTGATTCAAACCCTTGTGTGATTCAGCGTGTCCTTGTGCTATGGAACAGGACTAGACAAGCCTCTTCCTGTAGCAGAGGAATGGAAAAAGCCACCATTGGACAGGGGTCTGTGGTGATGTACTCATGAGTACCTCAGGGGAGGTCAGCGCCCCTTGGGACATCTGAATCCTATCTCCTTCTCTCCCCCTTTCGTCTGTCACTCTGTTGCTTCTCCTCTTGTGTCTTTCCCAGCCTCCGCCATCACTGCCTGCCTATGCAGTCCTTAAGCTTCACGGGTACCCACAGGCTGCGGGATGGAGAGCCTGGCTACCTCATATATATTAGGAAGGATCCAAAATACGGAGAGAATAAGAGAGGATGAGCAAGAGCAAGGGTAACAGGGACTTCTTTTTTTTCTCTCAAAACGTACCTGAAAGTCATAAGCAGAATAAGGTGGCAGGTGAGGAGGGCTATGGTAGTAGGTGTTGTAGGATGCCACTTGAGGACGAGCATAGTAAGAAACAGTTGGATGGGCATTTTCAACAGAGCAGTTCAGTGCTGGGAGAGTTGGGTTCTGTAAAATCAAAAAACAATATAAATGTTCATCACTGGGGGAATGGGTAAATAAACCACGGGACATCCATTCTACAGAATACTATGGACCTGTTGATAAATGATGATGTGCACCTATAGTTAGTGACAGGGAAGTTGTCCAGGATATACTTGTAAATATAAAAAACAAAAACAGGGCTTCCACGGTGCTTCAGTGGTTAAAAATCCGCCTGCCAATGCAGAGGATGCAGGCTCAACCCCTGGTCCGAGAGGATCCCACATGCCACGAGATAACTAAGCCCAGGCGCCACAACTGCTGAGCCTGAGGGCCTAGAACCCAGCCTCTGCAACAAGAGAAGCCATGGCAATGAGAAACCCACACACCACAACGAAGAGTAGCCCCTGGTCACTGCAACTAGAGAAAGCCTGCATGCAGTCAAAAATTAAAATTAAAAACAATGTTTAAGAAAGCAAGCCATTGACAAAACTATGGACACAATAAAAGATCACTGGTTGTCAGGGGTTGGGATTGGGAAGAAGGATGAACAGGCAGAACGCAGAGGCTACTTAGGGCAGTGAAAATACTGTGTGCTGCCAGAATGATGGATATATGTCATTATACACCTGTCCAATAGAATTCATTTGTCCAATACATTTGTCCAGTATTCTATGTCCCATAGAATTACAACATCAAGAGTGGGCCCTAAGGTAAACTATGGACTTTGGGTAATTATGATGCGTCAATATAGATTCATCCTTGCTAACAAATGTACCACTCTGTGGGGGATGTTGATAATGGGGGAGGCTGATAATGGGGAAGGCTGTGTGTTGGGGAAGAAAGTTTATGGGAAATCTCTGTACCTTCATCTCAGTTTTGTTGTGAATCTAAAATTGCTCTAAAAATAAAATCTTTTAAAAAGTCACCATGTTCTATTACCAAAGCATAATCCCAGTTTATGTAAAGACCCAAACAATTATATATAAATATACACTTGTCAATGAAATTAATTTGGAAAGATTCACAACAAATTGTTAGCTATGGCTGTGTCTGGGGAGGGCAGTGGTATTAGGAAGTAAATGGGGACTCTTTACTCTCAATTAGACAGCCGAAGTTTTCACAACTACTACGTATCACTTGTATCATTTCCCCACACTATTTTGAAAAATTCAAACCGATAGTTGAAATCTTTGACTTTCAAAAACACAAAGGAAAAAAAAATTGAGAACCACCCCCCCAATACAAAATGTTAAACCAACAAGACTATTGCTCTCACTGTGACAAAAATATGATTAATCATGAAGAGTTTGGAAAAACTGTAAGGATTCTTGCAGATTCCAACCTCACTAAGGAGCTCGCAGGCACACATGAAGGTATTCACTTCGCCTCAGCCCTGGGGGCTGGAGGCAAAATCTTAGCACAGAAACCAAGAAAGACCAAGTAGAGTATATTGATACCCCTCCACACACACACACATTTTGGGGAAAATAAAACAATGCAGAAAGAATTGAATACCCTTTTTATAACATGGTGGTGTGTGTAGCCCTTCAA
This sequence comes from Bos taurus, assembly GCF_002263795.3. Taxonomy (NCBI): domain Eukaryota; kingdom Metazoa; phylum Chordata; class Mammalia; order Artiodactyla; family Bovidae; genus Bos; species Bos taurus. The sequence goes on from NC_037357.1 coordinate 4,838,633, forward strand.
GGGTTAAAACCAATCTTGTCTAGGATGGGAGTCTGGATTTCAATAAGGCCAAAACACTGCTAGAGGAAGTCACCACTGCTCATGAGTTCCCAAGCAGGACTGTGCTTTGTACCTTATGAGTGCCACATGGCTCAAGGTGTGGGAGAAATGTCCTTTCCATGGTCCATGTCATTGACACCCCCTCTGTTCGTGCATATAATCTAGAGCTGTCCACAAAGTCCATGTGTCTTGTTTCTGGTATGTATCTACTTTGTGTTAACGGTGAGCAGAAGCTTCCTCTCAAGTGATGAAAATGTGTGGGCAGGCTTTGGCAATGGCACAGGCAACCATGTTGGGGTGTTGGCAGAGGAAACTCCCGTAGAGCAAGTTTCAACACAGTCTGTTGCTCTCTTCCTTGGAGTGGGTTACTGTTTACATCTCTAGGAGGTTTGAAGAGCTACAAACCTCAGTCATTATGATGCTGCTCACAGACAACCACAGAAATGTTTCTCAGCCTCTCTCATGTGTGGGAGAGGGCTGAGGTCTTGACCATTCTAAGGGCTGGCTCGCATTACAGAAGCGGAGTGTTCAGCAATGCCCTTACCTCTCCACCAGGATTCCAAGAAGAAATGTCACGCCTGAGGAAGTCCCAGAAATCATGTTCCCTTGGCCTTGTGCCAGTTAAAACCACACCCTCCAACTCTTGCAAAATGAAACCAGCTCTTTTATGCAAAGAGAGGGCTTCTCAGGTGGCTCAATGGTAAAGAGCCGGTGCAGGAGATGTAAGGGACGCAGGTTCAATCCCTGGGTCGGGAAGATCCCCTAGAGGAGGAAATGACAACCCACTCCAGTGTTCTTGCCTGGAGAATCCCATGGACAGAGAAGCCTGGCGGGCTACAGTCCATAGGGTCACAAAGAGTGGGACACGACTGAGCATACACACGTAACCACAGAGACGCAATTGGGGAATATAAACGATCTAGAAAAGGTTTTTTGTGTGTAGCAAGGCTGGGGGTCCAGGATCCTCTTTGAAAGGAAGTTGAATATTAGAAAGAAACACAGGAGGAAGATGAAATAAGCACAGGAGAGCCACAGATGAGAGATGCAGAGGATGTAGAGAAAATGGACAAGGTACCAACAGAGGTTGAGAGTGTCAAGGGGGGTGAAGTTGGGAGTGGTACAGGGAAGGAGCAAAAGGGATTGCCCCAGAGCATGGTCTAGTTACAGTTTTAAATCCATAATTCTGATTTTACAATAAATCTGGGCTCTGTTTCTATTCGTGTGTGTATATAGGAATGTGTGTTTCTGTACCAATAATTCTGGGGCTTAAGTTATGAGATCTCCACTTCTGATAAGTAGCATTCTGAGCTCCAGTGAAACAAACGGTGATTTGCAAGCACAGGAAATGTGCTGTGCTGTGCTAAGCTGCTTCAGTCGCGTCTGACTCTTTGCGACCCCATGGACTGTAGCCCACCAGGCTCCTCTGTCCATGGGATTCTCCAGACAAGAATACTGGAGTGGGTAGCCATTTCCTCCTCCAGGCACAGGAAATGGTCAAATCCATCTCACCCGGACAGAACTGAGTCCCTTCAAAGACAATGATTGTGGACTTTGGAAAGAAGACCACTTTGATTTCTCCCTACTTTACACCAGAGACACTAAGTAGCAAAAAATGGCAAGACAGTATCACTTCTTATGATTCATCTCAAGTTCTCATATCTTTGAGCCACAAACACTGTGGTCATCCAACATTTCTTTAAGATCCTTGGCACCAAGCCCCTCTGGTCAGGGAATGAAGACGTCCTTTTTCCTTTCAGGCTCCCACAACTCTGGAAACAGTGCTCCGAGTTGATCCCATTGAAGGCTGCCAGCTCACAGCCTTTGGCTCCTGGCCTCACTCCTCAGGAATGCCTTTCATCAGCCAGCTCCTCTGGGCCTCCCTGAGGCCCCTAAGGCATTCTACTCAGGGTGGAGACACATCACCATGAGGCATCAAGCACGTTTGGACGTAGGCCAAGGATTTTCTGGTTGATGTTCCAGGATTTTCTATACCATGTCTCATTTTCATAAAGCGATCAAAACAATGGTTCTTCTTTGGTGCCCTGTCGTAATATATAGCTCATACTTGCTCTCTCTTGTCATGAATCAAATTTCCTGCCTCTGCTCTTTGCCTTCATCTTTTGTTTTCCCCACTGGCCCTCAATTGGGTTCCCAGGCTTGGCACTGGATGAGGCTCAGGTCTTCCCTCACTCTCCTCCTCATTTCTCAGAGAAGCTCCCAACAGTTGGAAACAACTGGCTTTTAATTTTTAAAATTAAAGAAACTCAACAAAGGAGGTGATGTCTGTTAAAACACCTATGGAACCAGAAAGGGCTGGCCGAATGATCCTCAGGGGCATTCGGAGTGTGATGGAGCGGCAGGAGCAAAGGCTCTGGCATTTGACCTACCTGGGCTCCACTCCCAGCTCTGCTATTTAGCCGTGGGCAGGTCACTTGACTTCCTATGGGCCTGTTTCCTCAACTGTTAATGGTGGGAGTAATGAGGCATGAGGCAGTAGTAGTGGGAGAGGAGCGGAGAAAGGAATTGTGCAAATGCCCTTTATAGAGAGTAAAGGGGCTATTACTGCCACCTCTCAGGATAGACTGTCAACAAACCCCTTAATCCCCTAGAGATCAAAGGTCACAGTGAAATGAACAGGCCACATAGTACACCTGAAACTAATATGCTATAGTAAAGTCAACTATACCTCAACGATTTTTTAAAAAAGAGTTAAGAAATAAATCTATACATCAATGGTCAGCTGAGTTGTGATAGGGGTCCTTGCAGGAGCCCCACAGAGCCTAGCAGGTGGCCGCCAGTCAGTCTGTGCCTCAGGGTGCTTAGCTGTCCACCTCTCAGAGCTCAGAGGAAATTCAGAGAACCCTTAACACCCATCGGATGTCCCATCTCAACTCGCCAACCCCAACCAGAAGCTTCTCTTCGTCTGTCCCCTGGGAAAACTCTACTTGGTGCTACATGGTGACCTAAATGGGAAGGAAATCCAAAAAAGGAGGGGATATATGTATATGTATAGCTAATTCATTTTGCTGCACAGTAGAAAGTAACACAACCTCGTAAAGCAACTATACTCCAAGTTTTAAAGAAAAGGACAAAGTGCATTCTTTTCTCCAAAGAAGCCCCAACCCAGAAACAGCTTTTCTGAAGAAGCTTTCTCATGCCAAAGCTCCGTCAGGCTCAAACTGAGAGGACAGCCTTCTCCCTCCAAGCTGCCCCCCACCCTAGCCCCATGCCTCCACCAGGCTTAGGGCTTGAGCTCTCCTGAGAAGAGTCAGACACAACTGAGCAACAGAGCATGCACGCAGTGTAGCCACAGACTGGAATCACTAGGAGGGCTTTTTTAAAAGTACTGCTGCCTGAGCTTCGATTTAGACCCATTAAATTGGCATTCTGGAGGAGTGGCCCAGGCCGGCAGATTTTTTAAAGCACCTCAGGTGATTGTATTCTAATCGGAGGCCAGGTTGAGAACCAGAGCTCTAAAGCTATTATCTCCATAATTAGAGATCAAGGTTTATTAAATAAGCAAACAAAAGCTTTGAAGTGCTTTAAAAGCAAAAGAGGGAAGGCCCCCAGGACTATGGAGGACCTCCTGGGTGCTGAGCCCTGAGATGCATATTCACACCCATGTGAATATGGACAAGCAGCTTTCTGGAGAAACTGCAGGAGGAAATTCCTGGGGAGGGGGAGACAGCCCTACTTCTTACCTGTAGCTAAAAAACGTCTTTCCTTCCAGCTCTCCTGAAGTCTGTAACAGGAAAAACTACCCCAAAAGATATTCTACTAAAAGTGTGTGTGGGATGAGTTGGGGTAATGACAGGCTATGTTTACATAACCAGCATGAACCCCACCCGTCCCCAGAATATGCATCAAAAACACAGGCAGTGTCTCATGTTAACAAGACATGTTTGCAGGCTGAGGACATGACCTGGCTCCTTCGACTTAAGATGTTTGAAGGCAGCTACATTTTTTTTTTCCTTTGGCTGTGCCATATGCCCTGTGGCTTGTGGAACCTCACTTCCCGGACCAGGGATTGAACCGGCGCCCTGGGCAGTGAAAGCGTGGAGTCCTAATCACTGGACCGCCAGGAAATCCCACCCTCCCCACCCCCTCCAAGGCAGCTACATTCTTGAAGCAATGGTTTCTGTTCCTCCCTTCAAAACGCGGGTCCCCATGGCCCCCACCCACTGAGCCTTGCCCCACCCTTTACAGGAAGAGGGGCCTCTGTGGAAATTCGAAGTCACTTCCTTCCTTACCATGTCCTTAAAGCCCCCCAGGACAGCGGCAGTGATGATGCCCAGGAAGAGGCCAACGATGTTGAGGATGGTGGCAGACCAGAGCAGGTGGTAGAGGTGGATGATATCCTGGCAGCTGCTGACATCGATGTACTCGTAGTAGCCACCAGTGATCTCTACCCGGCTGGAAGGGGAGAAGGGCACCCAGTCAGTCGCCAGGGAGCAGGCTGTCCCCCAGGGCTTTGGCTACCATGCAGCCCAGTGAAAAGACAGGGGGTCACGTGGGGCACTATCATAATGGACACGGAAGCCAAGAATGCACTTGGGGATAAAGATAGTATAATGAATCAAAGTGTCACTGCTGTTTATCCCCCTCCCCCAAACCCCTCCTATCTGCCAGAGAAATACTTGTTACCATCGCTAATTTTAATCCTAAATGGGAATTATTAATACCTGCTGTGTGCAGGCACGGGGGCTAAGCATTTTACAGACATGGGTTCATCACATCTGTGCTACTATGGCAGCTCCTAGTCAACAGGTGTCTATTAAAATTAAGTTAAAAATTCAGTTCTTCCATCTCACTAGTGAAAGTGAAGTCGCTCAGTCGTGTCTGACTCTTTGCGACCCCATGGACTGTAGCCTACCAGGCTCCTCAGTCCATGGGATTTTCCAGGCAAGAATACTAGAGTGGGTTGCCATTTCCTTCTCCAGGGGATCTTCCCGAACCCAGGGATCGAATCTGGGTCTTCTGCATTGTAGGCAGACGCTTAGGCACACATTAAATGCTCAGCAGCCACACTTTTAAGGGTCATGCTAGTGGCTGGTTACTATACTGGACAGAGCATTTCTGTCATCACAGGAAGTTCTATTAGGCAGCACTGTGAATCCTTACAATATTTATGATGTAAGTATTAGTCCCCATTCCCATTTTACAGATGAAGAAACTGAAGCACAGAGAGGTTAGGAACTTCCTCAAATTGTAAGCAGTAGAACTGGGATCTGAATTCAGGCTTCAATGATTTCAGTATTTCCTTTCTCAAAACAAAATGAAATGCCAATAAAGAACATCCCAATAAAGTACTAAAGCTGAGTTCCTGCACAAAATCTGAATAGCGCCTCCTCAGAGAGACCTTTCCTGACCACTCTGTCCAAAGATAATCCCCCATCCAGCCCCATCATTCTCTAGCCCACTACTTTCTATGAACTGAATTGCGTCTCCCTCTGAAACTCATATATTGAAACCCTAACTTCCCAAGTGACTGTATTTGGAGAAGGGCTTTTTAGGAGATAATAAATTAAGGTTAGATCATAAGGTCTAAGGTACAGGATACTATTAAGTGCTCAGCTGTGTCTGACTCTTTGCAACCCCATGGACTGTAGCCTGCCAGGTTCCTCTGTCCATGGAATTCTCCAGGCAAGAATACTGGAGTGGGTTGCCATTCCCTTCTCCAGGGGATTTTCCCAACCCAGGGATCAAACCTGAGTCTCTTGCATCTCCTGCACTGGCAGGCGGGTTCTTTACTACTACCGCCACCTGGGAAGCCCCTAAAGTCTAAGGGTGGGGTCCTAATCCGATGGGATTGGAGGCTTTTACAAAAAGAGGAAGAGAAATCTCTCCACACACTTGCACACACTGAGGAAAGGTGTTAGCTGTTAAATAAATTAAACAAAAGTTCCTGTCTTTCTGGACGTTGCAAAGTAGTTTACAACTTGGCCACTGGAATCAGTAATGAATCTCAAACACTGATTCTTAAACTTACAACCAAACACCCTGGCATCAGTATGGTTGTTACATGCAACTCTCCTGCTATAAGAACACCAAAAATGAAAAAAAAGAAAGAAAATAAAGGTTAACCTCCAAAATGAATCAGGGAGAGATTATTCACACAAGACTTTTAAACTTTACAGGTGAATTATCTTAGAATTCTGTAAAACCAGTGTATCTCTAAAGAATTGAAACCAGTGTGGTTATGGGACAGCCTGTGTCAAAATCATCTGTGTTTGTATATCTGTGTGCCAGCCTGTGTGTGTCAGTGTGTTATTCGTGGGTGCCTCTGTGCGTCTCTGTGTGTGTGCATGCATCTTTGAGAAAGAGATGGTTAAACATGCAGACTCTGAGGCCCCGCCACTGGGGGTGAGGCTCTGGGATTTGTGTTAACTGAGTTCATTGATCTTTGAGACCCACTGTGTTAAACAGTAAGCTTCCACAGTGGAATTTTAACAGTGTTTCAATTCACCAGAATTTGAACTGGATTTCAGGATTTGGGGGAACATAGCTGGACACCGCCTGGAAGCATACACTGAGCGCCTTCTATTAGTGGGCACAGTACTCAGGCCTGGGGATGGGACAAGGAAGATACACAGATGACTTACTGCTCAAAAAGGCACCGCTCTACAAGGATGCTCCCCTTTACAGGGGAGCCCTGTGTGGAATGGTGAGTGTAGGGTTGTAGGGATGCAGGGGAGGTTTGAGAATCAGCTTCTGACTTCTCCCAAGTTATCTTTGAAAGTAGTGAAGTGCTTACATCCTAATACACCAAGGGCAGGCTGGTAACACCTGTAGATATATAGATGGGCAGTACAGTGAGCAGATCTGGAGGCAGACTGCGCTTGAACCTTGGCTCTGTCACTTATTTGCTGTCTGACCTTGAGCAACTTTCTTAACCTCTCTGAGCCTGAGGGGTTTCACAAGTGAATGCACGAAAGTAGTATTCCAGCACAATACAAGTACTCTAGCAGTACTCTACCACCTGAACACTGTAGCTGTTTTATTTCCCTTCCAAGAGCCAGCCTCTGGCAAAATGAGTCAAACCCTTGAATTGTGTTCTTAAAAGTAGTGATGCTTTATAAGGACACAGACCACAACATGGGGCTTGGTTAGTAGTTCGTTGAAAATATTCAATAATTGTAGAGAATATATGTTTGGTTTCAGTTTGAGCGGGTTCAGCAGCTACTATGTTATTTTTACAGAGCCATGAAGCAAAAGAACATTAATACTAGATCTGGTTAAGGGTTTAGCAAATTAATGTGGTTTGTTTCTGTTTGAGATTCATGATTCCATTTGGTTCAGTCTTGGGGCAGAACTTCCTCTGAAATTTCATCTTTTGTATTCTCACAGCTCCCACCGTCAAATTTTCATGACTGCAAAGTCTCCTTCCAGAGCCCACCACAGCCTGCTTCAGCTTCCCAACACATTTAAAACACTAAGTCATTCAGCTAATCAAAACCCTTCCACAGCTCTCCATTACCTTCAGGAAAATGTGCCCCAATTCCTCAGTCTGCCATGATCCGACTCCAGAATGGAATCCACACTCCAGCCAGGCTGGTCCTCAGAAGCACCAAACTAGCCAGGTGGGGTAGTTATTCCAGACCTTTGTTCAGATTTCTCCCCCTGCATGGGAGGTATTGCCGTCTGTTCTCAGCCTCTCCTGATCTCTCCCACTGCACAAAGCTTCCACACACTGGTCTCATTCTTCAAGGACTCCAGTGCCCATTCATCACCTTTCTCCTTGGGCTCCCACAGCCTCAGTCTGTTCTTCTTAGTTCGGCACTTTGCATATATCAGTAATGCAGCTATTCATTTGATCCGATGTTTACCTGGAGCCTAATTAGAGCTGAAGCTGCAACCAAGGCCAAGGTGGACATGATAGCTCCATCTAAATTCTAACCTCTGGAGGGCAAGGTTATCTCTTACACTTCTGTTGTGTCTCCCTCACTGCCTCCGAGCTCAGTGAGAGAACTGTTGTGGGTCATCAACAGATACTTGGGGAATGAGTAATTGAGTTCAAAGACAGATCATTGCATTGATCATAAGACTGATTACCCAATCTGGGCTTTCACCCACTTGCTCTTAACTTGCTGGGTATATCTGGAGAAACAGATAAACTCTCTTCGTTTCAGTCCCCACTCAATAAATTAGGAGGCACTGGATCTTGGATAAAGCCACAGGGCATCCTTCTGCTCTTCCATAAGGGCCTGGAATTATTCACCAACTCCCCATGGACAGATAGAGGCTGTGTGCCACCTCTGGACACATTTCTCCACCTCCCCATGATCCCCCGGTAAACTCAGTTACTTAAGGGCAAAATGTTATTTTATCAATATGTATTCTTCTAGAACAATCCCTGGCACATAGTAGGAGCTCAAGAAAAAGTTCGCCCAAGGGAGGAACAGATGAAAGCGAGCTCTCATCTTTCATTTTATTACCAGTGGCGGCAGTTCACAAACCACCCCCATGTCCTTTCGCTTCCTGTCGGTTACACGACAAAAACCAGTGATATTGACTTGACCTCTCCAAAGCCGAGGGAAGGCTGGAAGGCAGCCGCTGAGGAGCTGTATCCTAAAGAAACCGCCTTCCTGCATAGGCTGAAACAGAATCATCTAGGTTTGGTGTTAAAACCTCACTGCCCCTGACGTCAAAGAAGGTCTGTGGCTTCAAGGGGACAGTAGAAACTCTGTTTCCGTAGTGCCCTACAAATGACTGCCTGATGTTTTTGTTTCCACTTTTTTTTTCTTGGCCTCCTTTCCAGGAAATGGACTGGAGGAGCTGGCAATTGATTAAAAATAGGCTTTGTGTGAGGAAAACAAATATGCATTTGGCAAAATTAAAGTCTCTGAGCCTTAGAAGGCTTGCAGCTAGCTATATTTAGGCTTAGAAGTTAGGTCTCCTTCGAGCTGGCTGGGAAAAGCCTCAGGTCAAGGAAAATCTTTTCCTTATATTGCAGGATCATCGCCTCTGAAGTCTCACAGCCTTGGTTTCTGATTGCATGGGACGGTTTCCTGATGAAAAGCTCAGGAAGTGCTCTCCCGGTGGCTTTGCCCTTGGAATCTCAACGTTACAGACCTGGGCAAGGACTCGATGACCGCCTGAAGCTGGTCTCCAGACATCAGGTGGGTGAGCAGCATTTCCAGCTCAAAGGCCTTTATGAGCAGTACCCACACCCCGCACCCCACTCTCCACCCGTAGCCCTCTTAGTCGCCTGGCCCAATACTTTATATTCCTGAAGAAAAGGGTGTTCCTCTTTTTGATCGTTTCCAATACATGTCACTCCCTTGTCATCAGGTTTTTGAATTGAGCCCAGTCCTGTGCTGGGGCCTGAGGATACAGATAAGATGAAGTCATGTTTGCTGCCTTTAGGGAGCCCAGACTTTTAGCAGAGCTCCTCATAAAATTTCTTTAGGGCCTTGAAGACAACCCTGGCATAACTTGCTTTAAGAAAGCCACTGATTATGAAGTTCAGATTGACAGGAAGATTAATTGGGCTTGAGTCTCCACTTTAAAAAAAAGTTCACCTAAGGGCTCAGCTAAATGGAAATTAAAGCAGGATTTAGTTTATTCAGACCTTTTTCAGAAACACACCTAATTGCACAGAGAAAGGTGTGCCCGCGAGGAATCACTTGTCAGCCCTCCCAGCCCGCCTCTTCTCACCTCCTGGGATCTCAGGAGGCCTGGGAAGGGAAAAAGGAGACCTGGCCAGAGGACAGGTTGTCCAAAGGAGGGAAGAGGTAAAAAGAGAGGGGTGGACTGAGCAGGGGGAGGGAGGCAGATAGGGGAGGCAAGAGGAAAGATAGTAAAATAACCCCAAATCCCCTAGGACCTATTTTACATTTCTTTGATCATTTTTGGAAGGATGGGCTCAGGAAGTACAATTATAGCCAGCTCTCCATCACCGCTAAGGAGGGAAGTCCTTTTCAAGTGTTAGTTATTATTACAACATGAATAATTGAACCTCCCAGATAATCCCCAAACCTCATTTGAGTCTTTCAGTTTCTCTTCCTCCACTGCCAAATCTTTTAACAAAATGAGACCAGTGCTAGCAGAGAAAGTAAACAGGCTGGGGTGAATCTCTCTTCTCCTCCTACTCCCCCTTCCCCCTCCCCTGCCTCTGGTCTTAATCCTCCAAGTGAGAAAACTGGTCCGCCAATACCAAGAGTAAGGAGTGTGAGTGAGGAGCAGTGCATCCATCTGACCCCTCTGGATCTAGCTTCATCCTTCTGCCAACTCCTCCCTTCCTCCCTTCCCCTCCTCAGCCCCCTTGCACTGAGAGCTGGAAGAAAACACGTGCGTGACGTGCAGGGCCATTTCCTTATGTTCTGCATCACGCCTTCACACACTACTGTCTACTCCACCTTCTAAATTCCTCTTAGAAGTACTCCCTGCTTTCCACCAGCCCCACAACAACTTCATCTAGGCTCCATTCCCTTTGGCCTGGACTCTGGCGTGGCTCCCTCGCTGTCTCCAGCCACTCAACTCCATGCGCCATGCTGTACCGTTCAGTGGCTCCCAGTTGCTTACAGGGTCAAGTCCCAAAGCATTCCTGTGGTCTGTATATGACTAGGGCTCTACTCCTCACCTCCTACTACCTTGTAAAACCACCCCCACTCCACAACTGCTGGGAAGACCCTCCCCATCTCCACCCCTAGTTTAAGTTTGCTCCTAACTCCCGTCTTATCTTTTAAGCCTCAGCTCCCACATCCCCTCCTCCTTGACACGCCTCCTCCCCCCCCCCGCCCCCAGCAACTCTGGCTTCCAGTCTTTTGTGTTGAGAGGTTCCCCAGTACCTCCCCAGATCCCCACCACACTTCTCACACTAGACTGTAATCAATGGCTCATAAGTCTGTCATCCCTGCTGGCCTACAAGCTCCTCAGCAGGACTCTGTATTTCTGGCACCTAAATGTGTTTTGAAAGAGAATAAATGATGTTTTAACATTGAACAGTAGAGCACCAGAGTGGTTGTAGCAGAACTAGCACCACCAAGCCTGCTCCTGCCTCAGGGCCTTTGCACTTGCTGTTCTGTTTGCTTGAGATACTCTTTTACTCAAGTATCTACTTGGTTGGCCCTCTGGCATCATTCAGATCTCTTCACAAATTTCACCTCCTCAAAGAGCTCTTCCTTGGCTCCTTTTATCCAACATGGTACTCACACTCCCCACTTTGAAACTATTTACCTATCTTTCCTGCTTCATTTTTTTTCATGGCTTTGATTGACACCTGGCATGTTACATATTCATGTGTTCATTGACTATCTTCCTTAATAAAATCTAAGTTCCATGAGGGCAAGGAATTTTTTTTTTTTTTTTTTTTGCTCCTGCTGCTGAATCTCCAACATCTGGAACAAGGCCAGGCACAGAGAAAATGCTCAATAACTGTTTGTTGAATGTTGTTGAACTTGGACTTAGAACTGGCTGTGAACCCTCCCTCTACCATTGTCAAATTCTGTGTGACCTTGGACTAGTTGTCTGTTTCCTCTGAGCCTCAGTCTTATCATCTGTAAAATGGGAAGAATAATTGTACATAAATCATGGGTAAGAATGAAATGAGATCAGCACTTTGAAAGTACTTACTTAGTATGCTGCCTGGCACAGAGACGGCAGGTAACACCTGTCAGCTGAAATCCATGGACACACCAGTGTCTTCTGCTTCTCTGATCCCTACCGTGCACCCTTCCCCCACTTAGTCCTTCTCACCACCAGGGGCTTGGCACTCACTTGCCGCAGTTGTAGAGGTCACAGCAGAAGCAGGTGTTGCCCCGGATGCGAGGTGTGCAGAATCCACGGCTGAGGTGAGGGCAGTTCACCTGCGGACACACAGCAGTGAGCAGGTGAGCTGGCGTTGGGTGGGAGCAGGACCCTCTGGGATTGGCAGTGCGAGCTAGTGAACTGATGGAGACGGTAAGGATGGCTGTGAAATGAACACACCAAAGCACAGCCGGGATGGGGCTGGGCGGGCGGCTGGCTGATCTCGTGCATGAGGCAAGTCACTGTGGAGCTGGGCTCACATCCAGCCTCAGCCACAGCCCTCAGCACCCCATCCCTGGAGGGTGGAGATGGAGAGGAGGAAGGACGGATGGAAGGGTGGACAGAAGAACAAATGGACGGTAGGAAGTGAGGCTATGAGGGGGAATCAGGGTACAGGAGGAAAGAGGACCACATTGGGGAAGGAAGACAGAGGGGCGGTCACATGCACTCTGAAGTACACTAGTACCTCTCGAGCTGCCTGCGTAAGGTTCCTCATAACCCTCGCGGAAGGAGAATTTTTGGTTGAGGAACTTATGACCTTATACAGGAAAAATAGGGTTAGGGGGACCAGGGTTACAAGTGAACCTATGGAAGTCATCATTCATATTTTTACAGTCACCAAGGTAACACAAGAATGCGATCATGATGAAATCAAGAGAATAACAATGACATTTTATACATCTCGAGTTTGCCCACAAAAAAGGAAAAATTAACTTCCATTTACCATCTTTTGTTTGTGAGAAATCTTCCAGGCTACCCTCCCCCCAGCACAGGTGCAACGAAGTGCTTGTAAATGTGTTTTGCTGTGTTACAGAGGATACGGATGGTAAACAGGCACTTATTTTATATTGGGTCCTTCATCCAAAAGCTCAAGCCTTTCTGACACACTGTCGGCACGTGCATCCTTCTATTCCTTTCTAACCCGAGAATAGTTTGGAAAAATAGTGAATTGCTGATCAGGAAAGGAAAATGGGGCAAGTGGGTGGCAAAGTCACCATGTAAGTACTTGCCCTAACGCCTTGGGAGCAGGGCCATACCTTTGCCGGCCTCCCCAGGCACCGTTCACACTGGATTTTAGGGAGAAGGCTTCCCCTAATGCCGGTCCATTTTATGGAATGCAGTCACCACTTTACACCCACTTCTCAGCCTTTTCCAACAATCACAAGTTTACCATTTTTCTAACTATTCTCAGAGTGGGGGTTGATTCATAATGGCACCCCACTCCAGTACTCTTGCCTGGAAAATCCCATGGATGGAGGAGCCTTAGTAGGCTGCAGTCCATGGGGTCGCTAAGAGTCAGACACGACTGAGCGACTTCCCTTTCACTTTTCACTTTCATGCATTGGAGAAGGAAATGGCAACCCACTCCAGTGTTCTTGCCTGGAGAATCCCAGGGACGGGGGAGCCTGGTGGGCTGCCGTCTATGGGGTCACACAGAGTCGGACATGACTGAAGCGACTTAGCAGTAGCAACAGAGAACCAAATGGTCGATGTTGCTAGAAGCATACGGTAGAGGTTCATGTTAAAGGGCTCTCTGGGTTGGGGAGGGGTGGTTGTGAGCTGAAATGAAAGCTCTCCGAGAATGACCTGAAGCCTCACCTCACCCAACTGCCCACAGACTGCCTCGGCTTCTCCATGAGGTGACAGGGACCCAAGGAGAGCTGTGTGGGGTGGGAGAGATAACACCTCACGTGTCCACACAAGCATCATCAGACTGGTCTCCTGGGGGTGTCAAGAGACCAGGGGAGTCAGGGCCAGGCCGACAGCTGCCCCAGAGCCTCAAATTGAAGCAGGCTTCTCGATGACCTTCATTTGGCTCCTGACCACCGCCACCACCCCGCCCGCGTGTAAGACTCAGGCTCTGCCTCCCGGGTCCAGGCCTACTGCCTTGGTGGGCCTCCCACTTTACTTCCAGCTAGACATCAAGTCCAGGCAGCTGAACTATCCTCCGCAGATGTGGGGAATGACCTGCCTGTGGCCTCTGTACTCTCCTCGGTCCCTCTCAGGATCAAAGCCACACACAGAGAGGCTGCCTGTTGGGGTCAGAGGGGCAGCCTGTGACCACAGAACAAAGTGAATCTGATTAGGCCTCAGGACGTGCTAACCTATGACCATGGTCCCATTAGCACCTTGCCTTGAACTGAACCACTAACAAATCAACTAAAGACACCTCACAGCAAGCTGCAGGCCTCGGGAAGAGAGTCAAAGAAAAAGGGTTCTAGGCAGAACAGGAGACTTTTCCCAAAGGTAAGACGGGTAACCCCATTCTGGCTCTTACCTCCTCAGCTTCCTTCTGAGATGTCTTGGGGACATAGTGGCACCGGTTAGCATAGAGGGGCTTCAGATCCTGGAAAGGGAAACAGCAAACCAAAAGGCTTTGGGCTTTGGAAAACAAAGCGGCAAGTGCTCTGATGGGTAAGAAAAGATTTGAACACACACACATCCCAGAGCAGGTAGTGTTGGGTTAATTTCTGTGAGGATCAGATAAAAATGTTCTAATAACTACTTTCTATTGGGCCACTTAGTTAATGAGAAATTAGGAAATTGATTGAGAAATGTGTTTCTTAACATTTCCTATCTGGTTTTCTTTTATTTCTGTCTTTGTCTCTTTGCAAAGAATCCCCAGGGAACAGGAGTCAAAACTCCAGGTGATCACGACATGACCCTCTGCAACAGAGGGAGGCCAGCTCCAACAATGAGGTCTCATCACCTGAGGACAGGACCAGGGCAGGCTGATGCATCCTCCCTGTTGTCATTGCCATAGCTTTTACAGAAGAAGAGCTCAGGAAGCAAATCCCAGGGGGATGGGCAGCCACGGAGCCCACACTAGGTTTTAACTCAACTGAACTATGAGCCATTTTCACTCAACTACACAGATTAGAAAAAGACAGTGAACTCCAAAAATACCGCTAAAGCCCAGGAAAAGTTGACTAGCCCTGCTGGTTTGGCCAGATGCCTGTGAGGGAGCTCTCAGGCATGGGGCGAGGAGGGGAGCAGGGTGTGCATTGGGGTGGGACAGACAGATGCCACCCAGTGCTGCCCAAAAGTTGGCAGGCAGGGGATGCTGCCCAACTTTTACAGGACACTAAACATCCCCTGAGTGGGAGGGGCCTTCAGCCAAGAGCAGGTTAGCACAGGATCAGCAGTTTACACAAACTGACCTTTGGAAGTGGGCCAAAGCACCCTGGCAGAGGGAATTTATCTATTGCCCCATCCCAACTGAACCCACTTCTCTCACCACTGCCAATCATCCTGATGGCTGCTTGCCCCCACACATGTGATTGAGCATCTCCTGTACCTGACACCCATGTGCCCCCTGCCTCCCTGCCTGCCACCCCGTCCAGTTGCTTCTACCTAGCTGCTCTGTGTTCTCAAAGTATCCTGCCCTGGGGCTCAGCCTGGAGTCAGGCTGGAAGGCATGAGGGTTCTCATGGTCACGAGTGGCAGGGTTTATTGTCCCCATTTGGGCAACGGTAGAAGTAGTTATCATTCCGCGGTTGTGGCGGGGGCGAGGCTCGATGTGCTGGTTGTAACCTCCTGACCTCCTGGTTCTACTAAGAGCATTCAGCTGCCAACTGCCTAAACGAAGATCGACGTGTGTGTGTGTGTGTGTGTGTGTGTGTGTGTGTGTATGATGGTGGCCCGTGTGCTGCCTGTGGCTGCCCTTCTGCACTGAGGCCCCAGGGAAGGAATAAGCCCATGTGACTGGCAGGTAAGAAAAGGCCACTGAGCCGGCCGTCAGCCTTTTATTTATGTCTGAAGGGCGAGCAACGGCCAGTCTGAGCGCTGGCCACCAGCTGCCTTCCACTGAGAGTCTGAGTGCTCAGGGCCAGGCCCTTCTCAGGGTGCCTTCACGCCCATGATTTCATACCGTCCTCATGTTACCCCTGAGAGGTAACTAAGTTCCTAGTACGTCCAGGTAGAAGAGAAGAAACTGCCACAAGAAGGTGACGTGACTTTCCCGGCTAGTTAATGGCTATCTTCAGGGAAGGGAAAGGAAGGAAATTGGAGACAAGGGAGAGAAGGAATGAGACGCATTCAGAGGGCTGTGTCAGAAGGCAGGTGAAGCTCATATGCCCCTGAGCCAAAGGACAGGGCACCGTGGGACTTCCCTGGTGGCCCAGTGGTTAAGACTTGCAGGGGCAACACATTCAATCCCTGGATTCCCACATGCCATGGGATGCAGCCAAAAATTAAACAAAAGGACAGGGCACCATGAGGTTAAAGGGGCTCCACAACAGGAAAGGCTGGTTCTAACCCACCCAAGCAGTGCTGGAGTCCAAATGTGCCTTTCATTCAAGCTGACCAACAGATATCACCATTGATTAATAAAGCCTCCTTCCTCAAAACTTCACAGGGTCATGTCACGTATGGAAGTAAAAAAAAAAAAAAAAAAAAAAAAAACCAGAACTGGGTGTCAGTGAGGACTGGTAGATGTCTCAGGACAGGTACAGTATAGGCAAAAAGGTTTTCTCAAAGACTCATCCAGCTTTACCCCAAACCCTTGAATCAAATGCTCTACTGCAGGCCACGACCAGCAGGAGGTACAGATGACCTAGAGTCAGAGGCTGGAAGAAACTTCCAGTAAATATAACTTAGATTGTTCTTCCATTGCATTTTGGCTAAGGCCACCAATCAAAACCTTTTGGAGTTTAGAAGTCAGGGAAATGCAAATCAAAACCACAATGAGAAACCATTTCATACCTGCTAGGACGGTTAGAATTAACAAGTCAGCTAATAATAGGAGACTGGCACACTCGGACACTTCCAGTGCAACTATAAAATGATGCAGCCACTTTGGAAAATTGGCAGTTCTTCAAAAGGTTAAATATAGTTACCATATGACCCAATACTTCGAATCATACACAAAGAAAATGAAAACATAGGTCCACAGAGAAACTGGTACACAAATGTTTATAGCAGCATTATTCATAAAAGCCAAAAGGTGGAAACAACCTGTATGTCCGTCAACTGGTGAATGAACAACCAAAGTGTGGTATATCCATACAATGGAATATTATTAGGCCATAAAAAGAAAGGAAGCACTGACATATGGTACAATATGGATGAATGTAGAAAACATACTAAGTAAAAGATGTCACAGAAAACCACATATTATATAATGCCATTAATATGAAATGTTAACTAATAAAGGGAAATCTATAGAAAAAGAGAGTAGATTAGTGGTTGCCTAGGACTTGGAGGAGCAGGCAGATTAGGGAGGTGATAGCTAACAGGTATGGAGGAGGCAGTGGCACCCCACTCCAGTACTCTTGCCTGGAAAATCCCATGGACGGAGGAGTCTGGAAGGCTGCAGTCCATGGGGTAGCTAAGAGTCAGACACGACTGAGCGACTTCAGTTTCACTTTTCACTTTCATGCACTGGAGAAGGAAATGGCAACCCACTCCAGTGTTCTTGCCTGGACAATCCCAGGGACGGGGGAGCCTGGTGGGCTGCCATCTATGGGGTCGCACAGAGTTGGACACGACTGAAGTGACTTAGCAGCAGCAGCAGCTAACGGGTATGGGGTTGTTTGGGGGATGATGAAAACCTTCTAAAATTGATTTGGTGATAGTTTGCACATATCCATGAATGTACTAAAAGCTCTGAATTATATGCTTCAGATGGATAAATTAGATGAGATGTGAACTATGTCTCAATAAAGCTGTTTAAAAAAAATTAGAAGTGGGAAGAGGAGGGAAAAGGAGGAAGCCATTTTAGCTCATGATGCCATGAAAATCTACCTCAGGCTTCTTGGCCACTATGCCTGTGTTGCCATGGAGACTGCCTCGGAGTGAAGAGTGCTTGTCAAATGGGGATAATCATGCCTGCCCTACATATCTCACAGGATGGTTGTGGGTCTCAAATGAGATAATAGATGTCAAGGCACATTGAAACGCTAAATTCACCACACAAAAACAATTATTGTCATTAAGATGGCGCCTGTTGGAACAAAACAGCACACAATACTATGAGTGACTACAAGCATGCTACAAAAATAGGTATATATACTCAGAGGGTAATATGTGAAAATTGCCTATGTGATAGAATCGCTATTTTAGGGTGGTTAGGGTAGTAGGAGAGTGGATGTCACAAGTTCCTGTTGTGTCATTTGCCTTTTCAAAAAGAAAAAGATGGCTGCTCTCAGCTAAAATAATAAGGGATGGATCTGATACAGGAACCAATGTATTCTTGGCCCCAAAAGAGAACTGGGCAAAAAACCTCTCTCTCCCACCCCATACTTTGCCCCTGCCCAGAAATGGTCTCCTTACACAGCAACACTGACTATGTGAATTCCACTAAGCTTGGCAAGTGAGGGACTGACTCTTAAATTTGGGAGGAGAGTCCAAGAACAAGTTGGGATTAAAACAATGTTGCAAATCACCCTTGCCCAGATCCATCCATACCCAGGACTCTCCCTCAGGCTAACCTGCACTGTTAGCCAAAGACTGAAATGGAATAAAATATCATTGATCCACAGAAGATCCACAGAATATTCTGATTCAATTTTTCTCTAATTCACTTGTTTTAGAAAATACACAGTTCCAACTAGTTCATAGGATGTTTTCATTTTCTTTTTTATTTATGGATTTTTAATTGCTTTATGTTTTCATTTTCACTGTTGGTTCAGTTGGGGATAGAAATAAGTGTCTGAGTGGGTTGTGGGGGCTCACTAAGCAGCTTAGCTCACTCTTGCTTGGGATTTGTGGGCCAGATCAGGGCCACGCTATGACCTCCCTAGGACTATTGCCTTTTGCAACTCCTTCCTCCATTCAAAATATTGAATAGGATGTTTCATTTAATTCTTTGTTATGACTGCATTGGTATAAAGACAAATTTCTATTACATGTGAAAACTTTGTTTTTCTTTTTTTTTTTTTTTTTTTTGCCTAAAAGGTCATCATTTTTCCTCTGATTTGAAAATAAATTATATTTTTCTGGGACCCTATAAAAGTTCATGGTTGTGGGCACTGTGTCTATTGAGCCCAATGGAAGAAGGTAGCCTTGGGCCAGATTAAGAAAGCACAGAGTGAGGGGTGAGGGTTCCTCTAGCGGGGCCCACGGGAAGGACCCGAATCCCAGGTTTCCCTGAGAAGCACAGATTTGGGTTTCAGGCCTTCCTCGAGGCCTAGCTTCTCCAGAATTTGAAGCACTTGGCGCCTGAATGCCAGGACTGGGATTGTTCTGAAGACTTTTAGTTCTGGGGCTTTCTCCAGACCCCAATCACATCACTCCTCTCCAGCTATGAAGACAGCAATGTTCAACGATCCTAGAAACGGTGTCTGGGGGACTTCCCTGGAGGTCCAGGAATTAAGACTCTGCGTTCCCAATGCAGGGGCACACGGATTCCAGCCCAGGTCAGGGAACTAGATTCCACATGCTGAAAACAACGTTTCTGTCCTCATGGGCCACTCTTGTTGCTGCTGGAGATGGCGAGGGGAGGTCAGCTACCAGGGCTCTCTCCCTGCCTCCTCACTCCCAATGCCAATTCCCTGGCCCCAATGCCCTTGTCTTTGACTTTTCCAAATCTCAACGACCTCCAGCCCTTCCCCCACTGGGAAGCCCGGCCTGACCCAACGTAAACCACTCTGGCACCTAGAGTTCACCCCCTCAGCTCAGCCCCAGTTCTGTAGTGCATTCCGTGAGGTCCTCATGTTGACGTTACCTCCATGGGACAGGGATCCTGTCTTCTACTTCTTCCGCACCCCTCACAGCCCTCAGCATACACCCAGCACACACCCGCTCGATGAAGCCTCCTTGTATTGCACACTTACTTTAACCCCAGACTAAAAATACTCACAATGTGTCTGGCAGCAAAGACCCCATCAACTATGGCACAGCAAAAGGCCGCAATCACACCAAAGCTGATAAAGACGATAGAAGCCACCAGCTGTGGGGGGACAAAGCAAAAGTGTCTGTTAGCCTTCCATGCCACCCCACGGGGAGGCCCTTTTCAGTAGCATGACTGGGAGGGGGATGCAGAGAAGGGGCCACTGGATTATATCCTACATTTTCAGGGCAAGCTAAGAAATTTACTCCGTGAGTCAGTGAGTACCCAAGGAAGAGGAGGCTGAGGAATCAGGCTACATGGCTCTTCCACTCTGAGACTCAGACCTTTGACATCATGTTGTCCAATCCTATTTTATTTACTGTGGAATTTGAGGCTCAGAGAGGGGAAATGGTGTGTCCCAGGTCACTGGCCAGGCTATGGGAGAGCCTGTGCCCGCCAACTCCTAGTACAGTGATCTGCCCAACCCCTCATGACTCTGAGGCCCCACACAACCCGACATGGCCCTGCATCACAGAGGAAGGAGACCACACAACTTATGGCTTAGATGTCAAAGACATTTTACAAGGGTTGCAGTCTCTGAAATTGATCAATTCTGTGCAGTCAATACAAAAAAATTCAAGTACAAAAATTGTTTGCTGGAACTAGACTGCCCTATTCTCTGATCATGTTAGGTAACAGAAATTTTCCTAATAACGTGTCTCCATTACAAGGGTAATACTACAATCCAATGAGGAGGTAGGCATTTCCAGGTATTTCCAGGGTCGGGAGTAGGTACTGCCTGAGCCCACCATCTACCCTTGTGAAAGTGTTAGCTGCTCAGCCGTGTCCCAGTCTTTGCGACCCCAAGGACCGTAACCTGCCAGGCTCCTCTCTCCATGGGATTTTCTAGGCAAGAATACTGAGTAGGTAGCCATGCCCTCCTCCAGGGGATCTTCCTGACCCAGGGACTGAACCCAGGTCTCTTGCATTGCAGGCAGATTCTTTACCATCTGAGCCACGTGGGAAGCCCCCACCTGCCCTTGTTGACCCTCAAAACAACACTCCTTGAGGTGCTTTTGTGGGGGAAGGGGAGAAATAGGATGACATTAGGCTGCTCTCCAGGGATAAGACCCATCTCAACAGGCTACGAGGAAATACAGATCTCCTTTGGGAGTCGTTCAGAAACCTTGTCCCATAAATCTCACTTCACAGCAGTACAGAGGATTGGTAAATAATGGATGAACGATGTCATGAAATTGGCATTATTAGCTATGCTATGATCAGCTCTACAATTAGAACTCCCCTGTTATTTTGAATAATTTAAATCCAAAGTGCAAACACAACCGGCTGTGGGAGAGTCCAGGTGACATGGAAGAAGAGGACTATGAGAACTCCCCTGAGGCCGACTCCGCACATTGCTGGGGGAGAACATATGGTTAGAGCTCTCTGTCCCTGGAGCTACTACGTTATCTGATTAAACTTGCTGTTAAATAGACTCCATTATCAAAGTCTAGATGCCATGGAGACTTGTACTGGGGAGCCTCATCAGTCCACCATCTGACCACTCACCAGGCCTCTTGATTTACAAGCCTATAAAACTGCAATAAGCTTGCAATTCAGTCTGTACTTTCTTCTCTTGCCCTCTACGAAGCCTTCTCAGGCTGAAGCAGGAAGACACAACAGCTTGCCCTTGCGGGGCCCCATTTGGACAGAGAATTTGGTGAGTTTTACCTCCCAGTATATGCCCATCCTTCCTCTTCACCTCATCACCCAGGTAGCTTTGAACCAAGGGTCATGGGACTATCGGAGACCAGCTTTGTAATTTTATTTTGTCTTCTTGTGCCCTATATGTATTTGTTCTGTTAATTCAAGTCCCTTAGATGAAAATCTCAGGCTATACATCAGAGAGGGAGGGATAAGGGTGGCCACTGCATGCAGGAATCAGAGTAGCAAAGGCACCCCAAGTGAGGACAGTGGCCTGACTGGCTACGCTGGTGCACTCATTCACTGATGAGGGGAAAATCAAAGGGGAAGATACAGATTATTCTATCCTTGTGACTTAAGGAGATGAGCTGGGCAACTGAGCGAGCATTAGGCAAGGTGAGAACAAGTCCCACACCACAGGGTCGCTTTACAACAAGTTTCCTGGAAGCTTAGGGGAAGGTAGCTGTTTCTTTCGTGGTCCAACGTGGGCAACCTTAGGAAGTGTGCTACCCGTCCACAGAAATGTTGAGCTCTTGCAGATGAAGAGGTGGTCTGATTGCGTAGCCACGGAAACTCACCATCTGCCGTTTGTTCTCCACGAGGTTTGATCCAATGATTCCAAGGAACGATCCAAAGCCAAGCTGTAAAGCAACAGGGCGTGGATGGTCACAGGACAGGGTTCAGGATCGCACAAAAGAACCTGCCAAACCTGTGCGGTTGTTACGCACACAAATACAGTATGAGCTAAAAAAGCGTTTCTTTCACCATTTACCAATCTGCCCCTGTAGATATGAATCACACCTAAAAAGAAACTCAAGTGCCCGAAAGCTAAAAGTAAAAGTCAACCATAGCTTTTCAGAGCCTGCTGATTTCAATTTCCATATCCATTACCTAGCATGTGACCAGTGAGGCAGTCAGAGTCGGATAACGGTGAAAAGCACGAATTATATTCTGATCTTTATCTTTTCTTTGAAAAGAGACCTTCTACCCTGATGCACGAATCACAAAATAAAGGTTGGAAATAGCAATTTTTGATGCATCTGCCACACGAATCAAACCCAGGAAGTACTTTAGAAATCAGCAAGCACCTTAACCTAGACTTAAAAAAAAAAAAAAAAGAACAATTTTTTGGAAAGCCTGTATTTGTGGTTGACCCACTGCAATTTATGTGAGCACTTCTTCACCTCTTCTTCCATCTCTGCTTCATTTATGGACAGAAAGCATTCATTAAAGGGTGAGCAGAAATGGCAGTGTAAAATGCTGAGAAACAATCTCCCTGTCTTAGCGTCTGGGATGATGGCTCGGAGTAGCAAATCCCACTTCGCTCTCAGTTCTGACATTAGTGGACTGAGTCTGCCAGTCTCAGCTGGGAACGATCACTAACTGACGGCCGTTATCAGGAATGAAAGTGGAAGAAGTAAAATGTGGTGGGAATGGACCAATAAATCTTAACGCAAGTCCAGTGGTGTAGTTACATTTCTCTTGTGCCTTACTAATGATCAGGCTTTCCATCTGCAGCCTTACTTTGGCTCACAGGGGTATCTCTCTCAGCCTGAGGCCCCCCAAGCCTTACACCAGGCTTGGACATCTAAAGGACCCAAAGGCTGGGCAAGAGCCTGGTGGGACAGTGTAGGGGGACTGGGCGCTTGCCTCAGAGACCCAAGGAAGAAAGAGATTGAAGGGAAGGAATGAATACAAATTTCCAAGGCTCATTCTGTAAGGCCACTCAACCAGCAGCCCCTCTTGGGAAATGCAAGCTGAAGAGCGTAAGGATGTATTCCATGCCATCCAAGACCCTACAGAGAACATCCTCTCAACAGTTACTCTATGCCTGTCTCCTACCTGGTCTTGTTTGAAATGTAATTAAAATGCGTTGTAATAAAAGTATAGTGATTACGGACATCCCTGGTGGTCCACTGGTTAAGAATCCACCTTGCAGTGCAGGGAAAACAGGTTTGATCCGTGGTCAGGGAACTAAGATTGCACATACTGTGTAAGCCTGGGCACCATGACTAGAGAGCCTGTGTACCACAACAAAATATCCCATATGCCACAACTAAGATCAGACATAGCTAAATAACAAATAAATAAAAACTTTAAAGTACAGTGATTAAAAGCTGGTCATCAGACTAGCCTGGCTTCTAAACCCAGCTCTTCCCCTTGTGTCTGCAACCTCGAACAGACCGACTGACCTCCCTAAACCTCAGTTTCCTTAGCTGGAAAATGGGGACCATCAAAGTGGCCGTCTTGCAGGATTTTTTAAGGATTAGCCAGGATGCTACAGTCAAAGAACTTTGCACACAGCCTAGCACACAGCAAGTACTCAGTAAATAGGAGTTATTGTTCTAGCGATTATTATCACTTTTTAAAAAGACATTTAACTTTTGAGCAGCTCTAACCTGATTTGAGCTGGGAAATCCTATCATTCTTTGCTCTATTTCAGAAGAGTTTCATATTCTATCTTATCTGCCCTTCCAATATGTTCACAGTTTCTATTTTTTCAGGAAGAATTCCATGAATAGTCTGTGCTTATGACACTCTGGGCCATTTGTGGAGATTGAAAGAAAGTCAGAGGCAGCTTCTTACAAGGAAAATAAGTCCTTTTACTGAGTGGTTCATCAGTTTCCACAGATATTCACTGAAAGTCTCCTGATCCCCAACGACAACCTTTGCCTTAAGACAGGAAACAAAGCAAAGACACTCACTTCTGCTGACACTCAAATAACTCTCTGATGGCAATACCGGAAGAGGCGGCCTGAAGCCTCATGGAATTGTCTGGAAATCCCGGGGCAGCCAGTTACTTTACCCAGTTCCCTCCCCTTTCCTTCCATTCCATTTCTATTCCACTCCAACTCATTCCATTTTCTAACCCTCACTGAGTACTTTTGTCACATAAATAAGACGACATGGCCCTTTCCCTGTACAAATGCATAGCCTAGTAAGGGAGAGAGTCTGTGGCTGAATGACCACAGGTGAGGTAGAAACAAGGTGCTCAAGAAGCTGAGAATAATTCATTTTGTATTATATCTTTGACTCTGCTATTCTTAGAAACTGTGTGGTCTTGGGCTAGTTCTTTAAGCACGCTGTGCTTCAGTTTCCTCCTCTATTAAATGGGAATCACAATGATCTCGACCACACAGGGCTGCTGTGGGGATGAAATGAGACAAGGCATGTATGTAGTGTGACCTGCATAAGCGAGGCTGCTAAATACACGGTCGTTTCCAGATCTCACAGAGGAGGGGAGAAATGGGGCCAAAGACAGGCAGAGTTCACCAGGTGGGATGCTAAGATCACCTGAGTTCTGGCTAGAAGAATTCACTCATCTGGATGATGGCACTAACTCGCCAGTGCGCCGCTAAAACTACTTTACATATGAAAAGTATTTGAATTTAAAGAAGCACTTGCCCTCCATGTTGATATGAGTCCCATTTGCTAGACAGCAAAATGGAGGCCTAGAGAATTGTCTGGGCTTGTCCCCTCTGACAGCAAGTTCAGGCAAAACCAGGAGTAGCCCTCAGATCCCCTGACTAACAGCTGGTGTTCTTCCAGCCACACTTTGCTGCATTTGTGGCAACTGTGAGCAGAACAGTGACCTTTGCCACTGCCCACTCCCCTCAGGGAAGATGCTCTCTGCAAGGAGGGAGTGAGAGATCCTATTTGAGAAAGAGCTGAGGCAGTGAAAGCAAAGGAGGAAAAAATTCAACAGAATTTCCTGCAAATAGGCAGCAGCGTCTAATCAACTGTTTGCTCCCCAGAGGCCTCAGAGAGGTAAGCTCTATGGTCCTCCCTCGAGAACACTGAATCGTGGAATGTTTCAGACCTTTGGACCTCCATCTTGACTCCCCATTACCTGAACAAATAACCAGCTTGCTTTGTTTTGGCTGCTCTCCAATTGTAGGGGAAAAAAAGACAAATCATTAAAAATCAGATTCCAGGGTTCTTTTTAGACTGCACCCATGCCTATTCCCATCCTGGAGATGAAGCTCAAAAAGATTAATCATTTGATAACTTTTCATTGGACAGCTACTCTGGCAGGCTCAGTACTAGACTTGTGATTTGGAGGCCAGGAAATGAGGTGGGATACGATACCAAGACCAATGAGATAGCCTCAAGGAACTATAATTAGGTAATGGGTCTACAATCCCATTCTGTAATCCTGAAATCAACAAAGCTCTTAAAACCAAAAGGCTTTTTTGTAACTAACTTGGTGGCAAAGCCTGACCTCAAACTGCTGTGAGGTTATTTTATAATGTTTATCTACTTAGTGTAAAAATTCACAGTTTACTGTAGAAAGATGAAGATGCTTGATTACTGGGTATATCTCAAGACTCCACTGGGATGTTAGATAATATTGGGTTGGCCAAAAAGTTCATTCAGATTTTTCTGATGCTTATGAAAAACCCAAATGAACTTTTCAGCCAACCCAATATATGACAGATGCACTGTATTATCTTTCTAAAATATAAAAAATAAATAAATTTGCAAACACAGCTGGCCCAAGGGTTTAGATAAGGGATTGTTGATGTGTATAAACAAAGCTAAATGAGAATATAGCCCAACATCCCACAAAACAGAATGTGACTAGTTTTCCAACAATTATGAGTAGAAAGAATCTAAGGTAGGGAGTTCAAAGATGGTAGACACAACTATGGATCCCAGTAGCTGAGAAATGTGCCAGCTGTCTTTAAGATAGGATAGAAAAGAACATTTGCATAAACAGAGAGAGAGAGCACTGGGAGGACGTCCCAGCCCAAGTAATGTTCGGGGGACTGTGAATGGACAATTTTGGGAAAAGAAAGGTGTGGGAGACCAGGCTGACGGCATCTTCAGAGAGCTTTGAATGACAATGCTAAGGAGGCAACAGGAAGCTAGTGGAGGGCTAGTCTTATCAAGCAAATCAAGACTCAAGACTCATCTTTGAAACATACTTACTGAACAAGGAATTTTATCTTAGAATGATCTTATATTTTAGAAACAGTTTCAAACAAGAGGTAAAAAAAATTTCTGCCTCATTCACAATGCTGCTGCTGCTGCTGCTAAGTCGCTTCAGTCATGTCTGACTCTGTGCGACCCCATAGACGGCAGCCCACCAGGCTGGTGACTACAAAACTATTTTGTGGCTACAAAACCACAAAATCCCACTGTTCAGAGCTCCTTGTATTTCCTGAGCATTCCAGTTAGTCAAACTTTTGTTGGATTTCAAGAGTATTCACATGTGAAGCTGAAGCCACATTGGCCTTAGAGAAGATTTCTGGGTTATTGATGGTTTTGAATGATCCCTGTTGTCTCTGCCTCCTACTCCCGCATGGGAACTCTGATACAATTTTCAGTTAACTGAGCCTCCCCTTCCCCTGACTGGGAAAGAGGACAGAAACTCCTGGTTTCTTTCCTGAAAGAAAACCCAGGTGGATGTGGGCCCTAGCAGTACAACAGGTAGGGGAGAAGATGTTGGCATGAGAGACTTTTAGCACTGATCAGGTGGCCAACTCCATCTTGGGGGTTGCATGGGAAACACATTTGGAGGCCTCGTTCTCCTGGATCTAAGGCTAGAGCTATACAGAAGGAGTGGGCTTTCTCCCTTGTCTTTTCCAGCTTCATACAAACGAGGCTCTTGTTTTATTTTATTTCATTATTATTATTTTTTTAGTCCTCCTGGGTAGAAAGTTCACTGGAACTCTTCTAGAAAGGACTATGTCTTGAATATTTGAGGACAGTAAAAATCCTAAGCCAGTTTGTCTTTCTGGGTTGGTTTTAATTTTTTTAAATGATACCGTTCAGCCTGTAGAGATGAGCACACCTTTAAAGATGCCTGTTGCACACATGCCTTAAGATGATGACACCACATTCTGGTTCAGGTACAGTAGTTAAAACCCTATCAGAATGCACCTCATTGTCGAAGGGCATCTCATTTGGTAAAATAAAGATGCCGCAGAAAAGTGTCACGTGACTTAGAGTTTAATAAATACGATTAGATTTTTCAATGCTTGAGATCTCAATATTTTTAAATGAAGTGTATGGTAAGTCATCATTTAATCTAATAATTGCCCCCCAATTGGTCTGTTTTAAAATTTTACATTCTCACATACGCATTTAACCAGAGTCCTAAAATAGCAGAGTTCCAAATAACCTGACATTTTTTTCCCCTAATCTATACAATAGTTATTTATATTCAGACTGGCCAACTAGATAGTGCGGAATCTAAAGATGCCACATTTGGCTCATTCTGGTTTTATTGCTAAGCATTGTTTATTTATTGTGTTTTAGTTCTCCAAGTGGCTGCCGATCCACCTGAATTAAGACTTCCTCCAGGTGTTTCTTAAAATACACGCCAAGGTAGGGAAACCACTGGCTTAGAGTCTATACAATAACTCTCTAGTAACCAAATTATTCAATTAGTGAAAGCACCCAGGTCCCGAATAAATCTAGATTCTCAGGCATTTATTTTTTCAGAGGTATGAGTCATTATTGTATCTGTTATAACATTATCTGACCTATCACCTCAAATGGATTTTTCAGCTGTTCAACCTGCAATCTTCCCCCCTTCACTTTCTATAATTAAAATCTATTTTAAAGAAACAATCTACAGGAACTATAAAAGCAAAAATTTTAAGGTTAATCCATAAGGCCAGTTCTCTGATTAACATTTCCATATCAGCTCTCAGTGAGACACACACACACAGATACTCTTCCACTGCTTCAACTCCCAGTGCTAGCTGAACATCAGGTACTCCAATAACAATCACAAGCCCTCCTTCCTTTGTTAATGTATTCCAACCCAGCCACCCACAGGCAGATATTCTACAGAGAAGGTTTAGAGCCACCGTTCATGAATAGCAGCTGCTACTCTTAAATGACATGGAAAATACCTTCCCCTCACCCAGGGGGAGTCTGAATCTTGGCTTGAGTATGTGCTCAGCAGTCAGAAATCTCTTACTAAATGTAGTTACCTGAAGCCCACAAAGTCACACAGACCCTATAAATTGCTTTCCCAAGCCACCAAAATGCAATCTTACCCCCCCTCCCTCCATTCCCCCCTCCCTCATGTGTTTAAAAATAAAACCCAATTCTGCTGACGACTGGTTTTCTTGCCTCACCACAGGAAGTGGACCGGGTGAGTTCTCACGTCACATGCTTAGCAGAGGGCACCAAATGCTGTTTGTGGGACACCTGCCCTTGGCTGAGGGGAGCCCTGTGGGCCCAAGGAGGAACTCCCCCAGTGGGGTGGGCGGCCTTCAGCAGCTGGGTGCCAGAGTCCAGGGCTATTGAGGAGGCTGACTGTGGAATCGGTGACCTAGGCAACAGGCGTCAGGCTTGGTCACTCACAGTACTGGCTTGTCAAAGGCATCCATCTTTAATCCCTTCCCCTTCCTTTGCTTCTCTCTGCAACCCCCACCACTCCAAAAAAAAAAAAAGAGTGAAAAAGAAGAGAGACAAAAAAATAACAAATTCGCCTGTCCTCTCTGATAACCTAAAATGTAAAAAAAAAACACAAAATCCCATCCTAACTAACTTTCTTCCCGCCCTCTAGCAGTTACAATTGAGAAGCCATTTAATTGGTATTCAATTAAGTTTTGGGGGTCAGTAGTAGCATGTGTAGATCCAAATGAGGTTTTTGTTTGTTTTTCTTTTTCCTCAATTCAACTGAGGTATAATTGACAAAATGGTATATATTTCATTTCATATATGATGTGATGATTTAGTATCCAGTGAGGTTTTGTATGCTGAAGTCAGCGCTTTCCAGAGTGGATTGCATGCAGCCTGGGGATGGGTAAAACAATCCACTCAAGTAGGGAAAGAAATTTTTCCTATTTTTTGTTTATCTGAAAGAATAGGAAATTTTGCATTACAATTATTCAACACACGGACTGTCACGGGCGCCCTCCCTTGGTGTGAACATCAGGTGACAAGGCAGCTATCCTTTGGGAGGAGAGCAGTTTGAAAGCAGCAGGGGGTTGGGGGTGGGGCAGATTATGTGTGCCCGGATAGTCTTATCTAGTCTTAACTAGTGGCAACAAAACGGACAAGGGGTGAGCAAAGACTCCTGTTGATAAACTACAAAGAAGATGACCCTAATAAAGCAACACAGTGAGAAAATGACAGGAAGTCTCAGGGTAAATTCTTTGCCACCCTGTGAGAGTACATTCAAAACGCAATGATGCCAATGACAATCATATCTGAGAAGAAAGTCCCACATATTCAAAATTATCTAGTAGGTTACTTGAAATAAGGATTTATAGCCACTAACTTTAATGAGACTTCATATGAAGTGTGTATCATTCCTTGAAATTATAGTGTTAGTATGAAGATATTAAAAATTAAAAGTGCATTCACTTTTATCTAATTTTTGAATTTCCATTTTAATAGGTTTATGAACCTGTATATACTTTGTAAGTGAATACGTATACATATTTTAGGAGTGGATATTCCACATATTTTTCCTGAGAGGACGGCAGGATGACTTTGGAGATCAGTGTGCTGTGGGTCATAAGACTATCAAGCTGCAAGGGTCCTCAGAGTTCAAGTAAGGTCGGGTGACCTCTGTTATGTATAGGAAACCAGATGCCCAGAGAGGAAAGAACCTCAGCCTACGGTTAACACTGCTAACTATTAACATCTCCTAGATGAGAAAACTGAGGTCCAAAGAGTGAGGGGAGGTTGCTCGGGATCACACTGCTAGTTAGGCATGGAGCTAGGGTTCTTCTTAGTCCAGTGCTCTTCTAAATAGGCCCGAGTTGTCTCTCTATATGAACACAGATACATAAAGGAGGAAAACTGAGCAAACACAGAAACTCAAACAGAATTGAAAGCCATCAGAGTAGAACCAAACGTCTCTAGCTAGCAAGCTGCTGAGACCTACCTATGCTTCTGATACTTACAATAACTCCTGGGTAATAACCTCCAACAGTCACATTCTGGGTCCTGGTGGTTGCAGCAAGGCCCACCGTGAGAATTAACACGGACACAATGAGCAAAGTCACGGTGACATAGATGGAGTTTCGTTTCCTCCGATTGAAGGCTCCTGAAAGCACACAGAGAAACTGAAATTGCCCATTTTGGCCGCAGAAGGGATGGACTTAAAGAAAAAAGTCACTAGGAAGGTGTTCCTTCCCTACTCCAACTGGTAACTGGGGTGATCTCTGGGGAGTGGGATGACGGAGAAGAGATGGAGCTTTAGGTTTGTGCAGTCCTCAGGGGTTACGTTTACAGTAAAATATATACATTTCCGGTTTGAAAATAAACATCAGAAGGAACTGTACCAGTTACATAAAAACAAAACACATTTTTGTGCTTTTGGCATCTGATAAAAGATGTGTCATACCCACTTAGTGGAGTGTTTTTTTAAGCCAAATTACAAGGTGTATGATAAATGAAAAGCGTACTATGAAGATATTAAATGACAATATTTTAAAGCCAATATGCAACTAAGAAGGGTTTTCTCATAAGCTGGAGATATGAAATTTCATTTTCAGTGTAAATACCAGAACCAAGCCAGGTACTGGGATTTTTTTTTTTTTTCATTTATTTCTGACATTTGCCACCTCATGTATAAACTTTAAAATGGTGTGTTGGCAAGATTTGCCACAAAACAAATGTGTGTAATAAAGTAAATGTTTGGAGGCCATTAGTCCCCAGGGGAGGTAGATGGGGAGGATTATAGCTTACATTGTTTAGGCTTATGTGAGGGTGACATAAATACGAATGATGAGAGACTCGTTCTACTTAGTGCTTATCAGACATGATAGGGCAAACCAATATTTTTTTTTTTTTTCGAAAACAGGCTTATGAAGTCAGATAGAAAAATGGTATGTAGACTCGCTTTTCAATTTAATTTTTTTAAAGGAGTAGAGCACTGTTCAACACTCCTCGTTTGGAGGGGGTTCTCAACAGGAAATAGGAGGGATGAGGTACCACCTAGGAGTTCTCATAAAAATAAGCAACTGGGGGACTAGTTCTGAGAGTCCAGTTCTCTAGAGGAGTGTTATGACGGGGTCGCCCACCCAGGTGGCTTGGCTGTCATTTATGGGCCCGAAGAGGCCACTTGGGACTGTTTCTAGGACCCCGTCATTCTGGGAGGCCTCGCTGCAGCCTCGGGAAGCGGCTGCCATTGAAGCTCAGACTGCACCACTGGGAGGGAGGAAGGGGAGAGGGGATGAAGGAAGCGGGGGAGGGGGGAACGAGAAAGCCTGTGAGACCCAGGAGGCCTGGCGGTGCTGAGAGGGAGGGGCTGTGGCTGGCCCTGCAGCCCCCAGCAGATGCCCCTTCCCCAGAGGGAAGAAGATGATGAGCCCCACCATCCATCTCCTCTCCCCTAGTGCGGTCCTTGCCTCAGGCTCCAAGGGAGGGGGGAGGGGCTGGCGGTCTCTCCCTTGACGTCAGCCTCGAAAGTGAGGGACGTGACTCATCAGGGTCATTTCTAATATGGGCCTATTCTAAGACCATTTTACATCGAAATGTAGAAGTGGCCTGAGTGTTTAGAGGCATTCACAGACTAAAGCGTCATGTCGCACCCTGTGGGGAGAAGTAAAGTGAGTTGGGAGATGGGGCTCCTCTTGGGGTGTGTGCTGAGTCCCGCCTCCAGGGGAAAACCTCTGGAGAGCTGGAGACACCTGTGTTATTAGGGCCCTTCGTGTGAGAGGGCAAATGGGGAGCTGACTGCTGGTAATCAGAGGAGCTGAGTGGGGAGGCTTGGACTGTGAAGGGTTGGGGGTGGGGGAGCAGGATTGATTTCTCCTGTTTATCTGAGTGTGTTACCCTTTCTCTGGATTGCAGGGACCTTAAATGAGTCTCTAAACCAGGGTCCCCACATCCACTTGATGACAGCTTCTCAGTGAATCTGCTAGTTGGCTCCACAGAGGGGCTCTAACAGACTTTACTGGTAAAGAATTCGCCTGCCAGTGCAGGGGACACAAGAGACTTTGGTTCAATCCCTGGGTCAGGAATATCCCCTGGATAAGGAAATGGCAACCCACTCCAGTATTCTTACCTGGAAAATTCCATGGACAGAGGAGCCTGGTGGGGTCCCAAAGAGTCAGACACGACTGAGTGTGCAAGCACACAACATAAACTTACCAACATGGCCTCCCATCCCTGTCTGCATTTCTACACCATCTGAGCCCTCCCAGACCCCAGGCTAGCCAGAGAGAGTGAGGAAACAGCTGGACACAAGGGTATCTTTGTGACACACGAAAGTGTCTCAACACCTCACAGGGAAAACACTTCACCTTAGAGTCTAGAGGTGGGGGAGTGTGTGTATACGGTGTTGGTCTTTCTAAATTTGGGGCTATATCACTCGCCTGGCTCCTTCCTGGCCAACTGGCTTTTGATTTTATTCACAGCTCTTGGGTCTCCTTAGCAAATATCACTCTAACTCTTAAAAGCATAGGAGCCAGGTCAGAAAAGTGACTCAGCAAACCACATGGTGTCATTTGAAAATGTTTTGTTTTTTTTTCTACTGCTTCAGAACCTGAATTGAAAATCCAATCAGCTGAGAAACCCAGGCAGAGATCCTGGAGCTCCACAGGAGCCAGGCCCCCAGATAGGATTAGCTTTGAATCAAATTCCTAAGAAAACTCTCCCATCACTAGGTTGACTATCTATCCTCTGGCCCCTCACACCCTCCCCCAAGTCACCCCTTGTTTTATACTATAAGGGCTAAAATTGTGTAGAATGAAATTATCTCTAGCTGAACTTAGGGAGCTGACCATTTTAAGGAACCGCAGGGTGAATCCTTCTTAAAAGTTAAGAATCACCCTTCCTTTTATCTTTAGAGGCACTTTGACTTAAAAGTCACATCTACCTCGAGCAAGAAACACCTGTTCTCTGATGGTGTGGTCCAGGCTCCCCAAAACAGCTCTTTGTGTCTGCTTGGGACATTTTCCTGGCTGTTGTTTTATTGAAGAATGGAGAAGCAGAGTTCTGTTCTTCTTAGGGTACACTGTGGGGCTGGCCTTAGATGTTCCCGTATACACAGGGACATCTTATTCTGATTTTAAATCAGTGTATCAAAAAAAAAAAAAAAACCCTCAAACACCATGAGGTACTTCAGTACAGCCTCAGGTATGTGAAAACAGCGCCCACCAGTGTCTGATACCTAGTGAGCAGTCAGTACTTGTTGAATAAACAAGAGGCCACATCTCAGAATCGCTTCCTTTCTAATCAAGAAGGCTATGGGGTGGGGGGGGGGGTTCTGTGAATAAACATGAGGGACACTCATAGAATTGTTTTTTTTTTAATAGGGTGCATCTCAGGGCTCCCCAGCACAAAAAGCCTTCTGCCCAACCAGTGGGACAATTCCACTGGCTCCCAGTAGCCTGTCCATGTGGTGCCCAGTATCCTTCTGTTTAAACAACAACCACCCCTGCAAGCACCAGCAGTGGGAGAGTCTGAATCCCGTCATTGGCATTGCCTGCCCCCGCCTCCGCCCCCAGCAGCCTCCCTGCAGAACCACTGCAGCCCTCCCTCTCTGCAGTGCCCCACCTCCACCCCAGATTCATGACGACCAAGATGCTCTGCTCTTGAGAAGGGCCCAATTATTTGCCATCTCCACCCTTCCAAATACAGCCAGCTTCTCTCTCCTCCCAGTCCCCTCCCTGGCCAGAGCCCCCACCTGCACTGCGGTCATTGAATCCGGGTCCCTCCCTTCCTCTCAGACCTGCTCAAAATTCACCTCCTCCAAGAAGTTCTCCTTGATCAAGCTTGCTCTCCTCTTAATCACTCATTATTTCATGTCCCTTAGTTCCTAGCTACCTCACTCAGGAAGTCTATTCATTATAACTGCTACAGTTATGCTGTAATTGTGCGTCTGGTCCACAACCCGTAAGATATCCACCAGTCCCAGGATTATATATCTGACAGGAACCAAGGTGTGGGTTGTCAGAAGGTAGGATGGATGGTGTCTGCTCACTTTTTTTTATAACCTTGTACATGTTCCCGATTCCCACCTTGATGACAGGGGATGCAGTCTCTATCAGAGTGCAGCAAGGACTGAGGCCCATAATTCTGTCCTGTGCACTAGGTTGTTGTTGACTGGCTAATCCTTTGCGCTGACCTTTGAACCCACTAGGATTTGCTTACCTGGGTCAGCTGGACCATACAAGGGTGGGTCTCAGGAAGTCCAGCCTTGAGCATCCGTGGAAATAGGTGGCTGCCCACGCAAGAGCCTCAACGCTCTGCCAATCTCCCAAACGTTTCCTTAAAGGTGCTGAAATCCCCGCTTCGGGCAATAGTTTGATCAGAGACCTCCAAGTCCACCGGTGAATTACAAATGTGTTATTTGCAAGGGAAGGTGAGCCCCGCTGCAGTAGAGGTGCTTTAGCGCCTGGGGGCGGTGTTGCCAAAAGGGAGATGGGGGTTGTGGGGAGGGGCATGAAGGGGCGCCGGAGTCAAATTACCGTCCAAGCGCCTGCTCCGCCCAGGTCACGGACTTATCGCTCATTCCTAGGCAGCCGGCAAGCGTAGAGTGCAGGCACCTTGGTGCAGTGTGTGTCTGTGTGTTTTCTATTTTATTGTTTTGGCTGAGGTTGTGTCCTGCGTGTAGAGGGAATTCCCTCAGAAATGCTGCCCTTGGAGGTTGAAACACTAACCCACCCACCTCCACTTCCCCTCCCCCATGCAAGGGAACGTGGCGTTGCCAGGGCTGAGGTAAGTGGGAGCAGCTCCGAAGTAGCCCAGACGCTGATTCAGGCCTGGGCTGTGCGGGACCTACGCCAGGGAACTCCGGGGAGACTCCCCTGTCCAAACTCTGGAAACCCAGGGTTACTACTAGACTCGGGAATTTGCTCTGCCTTGGGTCTGCGCACTTTACGAAGCGGGCTGCGTGGAGCTGGCTCGCACGTCCATATGGGATCTGTAATTCTTTCTCCCGCAGTGTCGAGTCTGGACTGGGCGAAGCCCACTCATCTTGTTGCGCAGATGTTTCGTGAAACGCCTGATTGGCTGAGGGCCCCTGTGAGCCCAAGAAAGAACTCTCTTCAACCCCGTTCCCCAACAGGGTGCCTAAGAGCAACGCTCTAACCCGGGGTCCCTAACCTGCCGGCTTTGCGGGTGGTTGTGGCCGCTGCGGGAATGCGCGCAGCCGGAACCTCGCACTCTGCCATCCGGCCCTAGCCCGTACGCCAGCCCGGCGTCGAGGAGCCAGGGCTGCGTTGGCGCCACAGCTGGCCAAGGTGAGGAGTGCATTCTTTGTGCGTGTGAGCTTGGGGGGGGGGGGGGGCGGTGCGCGCGCACGCGCGCGCGTTGAGCGGGGGGAGCGGGTAGAGAGACCTGGGGAGTGGGGAGAGTCTGGTACTGCTGTGTTCTGGATTCGGATCTGAGCCCTTGGCCTTATTTGTACCACGTTGCAAATAACTACACCCTTAAAAATACTTTTTTTAAAAAGCAAATTCTTGTACTGAATAGGCAAAACCATTAAAAAATACGGATCTTTCCACCATCCAAGAGATAGTTTCTGGGGCCCCTCGGGTGAACGAATTCTGTTGAGACGGAGTCTTTTGCAGGCAATAGGGAGCTTACGTAGGGAGTTCAGCCCTCTCCCTGCCCCCTCCCCTTGATGTTCCCGCAAATTCTTTGGAGAAGACCTGAGCAGGCTGGATGGCAATAATTAGGGACAGAGGGATTTTGCAGAATGTAAAGTATGTTGGAAAGCGGGGATTCGATGTGGTTCAACTGTATACGAGGCGAATGTGAAGATTAGGTGGAATCGTGGCTTGACGATCCCCTCCCGCTCTCCTGGGCTCCAAATTAATTTCTCCGCCCAGTGAAATCATAGGGCTTGGGAAGGTGCCTAACAGCTGAGGGGGGACGGGGGTTTTTGTTTGTTTGTAACTACCTAAAAGCGGCTTCGAGGAGCAGCCAAGTTGATGCCTGGAGGCAGCTGCCCCCCACTTTTCAAGAGGAAAGGTGTTGAACAAAATCAGGCTAGTGGATCCCCCCCTCCCCTTCCCTTCCACCCGGAGAGGAAAAGCGCGACTTCAGAAGATGCGCGGGTTCGCGCTCGCTCTTTCTTGCGCTTTCACTCGTTCTCCCCCTCCTTTTTTTTTTTTTTTTTTTTTACAATCAACGCACACTCCGTGCACTAGGAACAAAATAGGAATCAAATTCAAGGAATGTTGATCCTGCCGCTGCAGACAGCCGAGCTGGGCTGTCTTGAGAGATTCCTAAGGAATTCCCCTCCTGCCAGCCCCCCGCCCCGTTCCTTCTTACCCACCTCCTGCTGCCCATCCCCCAGGGTTGCGCAAACCCCCCCATCAGCGAGGTGCAAGTCAGGCTTCCCCCCAATGCAGCTCTGAATTTCAGGCCAGCTTCGCCTGAGTTGAGAGGGGGCGAGGACCCTGTTTCTTCTAATTATCTTTAGTGGTGAGCTCTTAGAAGTGACGGGGACTTTGCAAAGAGGGAGCATCGAATGGAAAGCGAAGGCGCAGGTTGCAGGGAAGTGTTTTGATCCCCCAGACAGCTGAGATTTACCACCGGCTGCAAGTCTGTCGGCACACGCACACAAACATGCGCACACCCGCACTCTGGTAAGGGATACTCCGACGCAAGCTGGGCTCTCGCAGCTCCGCGCGTCGCCCCCGTCCCTACCCGGCCGCTCCCCTGGGGCTCGGGTCCGCGACCCCGATGCTGGGGCACGCGGACCCCCCTCCCTCGCCCCGCTTCCCGCCCCCTGGCTCCCCGGGGCGGCCCGGGCGCTCGCGGTCCAGGGGGCAGCGTACTCACTCCTGGCCGCCGCCGCCCCGAGGCAGGGCGGCTAGACTTACCCATGGAATCCGGCAGGGACATGTCGCTGGACCGCTGCTGAGTCAGGGACTGATGCATGGTGAGAGCTGCCCTGTGGCCCCGGCCCCCGAAGCTGCTTCAGGCGCCCCTGGCTCAGGGCGCCCCGCAGAGCATCCTACTCCGCGGCTGCCGCTCCCCGTCCCTCCGGAGAGCTGAGGAGAGACTGCCTCGGTTGCAAGCTGCAGCCCAAGTGCCTCCTCCCCCTCCCTTCCCCTCTTCTCCCTCCCTCCTCTCTTGCCTCCCTCTGCTCCGGGAGGCAGCAGCATTGGCGGTCCGAGCAGCGACGTGCGCTTGCGCAAGACCCCTCTCCTCCCTCCCCCTCGGCCTCCCCCTCCATCCTAGTTATCCACCTCCCAGCCTCCCAAGCCAGACAGGGAGCCGTTTTAGCCCCTTGGGGCCAGGACTGCGTAGAGAAAGAGGGGGAGGCTACAGCCTGGGGCTGAGTGGCCTTCTCTGTACTTTGGAGAGAGGGTCTTGGACTAGCATCCTGTTCTAGGATTTATAATTGGGGAAGGGGCAGAGTAAGAGGTTCAGAGCTGAGAACACACACACACACACACACACACACACACACACACACACACACGCACATTTGTGCAGGTTTGGTCTTAGTGCTTCCAGAATGACATAATGGAGCTGGAGATGATCCAGAGAAGGGCCACTCTATAATCAAGGGGATGGAGGAGGGTGGAGGGGGTTGCCATATGAAGATAGATTAAACAAATGCAGACTCTTCAGTCTAGAAAGATAAAGGCTGGGAAGGGATGTGACTAGAGTGTATAAAATTATGCAGAGATGGAGTGAGGGAACACGGCCTTATTCACCAAATCTGAGAATTCTAGAACCAATAGCCCCCTAAAAGCTAGATGTGGATTCAGCAAAAGTAAATATGACTCTGCATCAGCACCTGAATTTGTGCTTTTGTTCAGGGTTCTTTTAGGTCAACGATCTCATTTTCTCATCACAGCAGCCATGCAAGGAAGGAAGAAGAGGTATCAATAGCTCCATTTTACAGATGGAAAAACTGAGTCTCAGAGAAGCGATGAAAAATTCCTGTATTCACTCAGCTAGTCAGTGACAGAAGTGGAATGTGCACCTAGATTGGTTGGCCTCCCAGGTCAGTGCTCTTCCTGCTAAGACAGCTAGTAGAGAAATGCTATTGTGTATAGCACGATGAAAAGCTGAAGAATTCATTAGCCTGGAAAAGTGCAACAGGATGAAAACACAAGTAGCTTCGCCAAGAGTGAGAAAGTCATGGCTGACAGACACACTGTGGATTGCTGAGGGAAACTGGGGATGCAGTAGGAAGGTCCCTGCTCTTGGAGAACAACTAGGTCCTCCCCCAACCTGTCCTTCCGGACCCCATCAGGCTCTTGGGCTGGAATCACTCTGTTGTTGGCCCAGAGGATGGTTCTAACATCTCCCAAATGGCAGAACAAGAGGATGTCTCCTTGGTGTGCCTTGAGACATCTGCCTGGTGGCCAAAGGAGGTGGAAGGTGAGGGAGGGGAGGGCAGTGGGTGAATCAAGGTTTGAAGGCATTCATTCTGCCCCAGTGAGAGCTCCCGGGCTCTGCTTGCCAGGCCTCCTTCCAACCACCTCCCCTTGATGACTGCTACAACCCTCTCTCCATGTGTACCCTCAAAACATACCCAGATCAAGTATAAAACTCTCCAGAGAGTTGATGGGATGAAGAATACCTGTTTCTTTCCAGCTCTGCCTTGCTAATCTACTTTCTTTCCTTATCCAGGAAATGGAACCAAAGGCCCTTGTCCTTTCCCATCTTCCCAAGGAAGAAGAATTGCTTCCTGAAGGTTGAAAAGGGAGCCCTTTGTCAAGAACTTGGGCACCCCAGGGGCCAGGCTGAAGGCTGTGTCAGGTATTATTAGCAGCTCTAAGCTATAGATGCCGTTTCAAAATCTGGGATTCATGTCCTAGATAGAGGTAGGATGCCCACGATTGTAGCGGTGTGTGTCTTAAGCATGTTTGGCTTATGTGTCAGAGTCTCCAAAAGCCCCACAAAGGCAGAGAGAAATCCCATATATACATTCTGCCACGTTTGTCTCCAGTTCTGTTTACTTGTCTCTTCCTTCCCCCACTCTAAATATCCACAGATTTAACGGGAAGAACTCCTGCAACCAGCACTGATTTCTCAGGAGTACTTCATAATTAACTGATTTTGTTGCTCTGAAAGTAGCCTTGAAGAGGTTTTTATACAGGCTGGAAAAGACAGCTTTACACCTTCTTCCGGGATCTGGGTTCCCCAATAGCAATCATACAGCTAGAGAGCCCTAACGAAGCCAAACAGAAACTTGTTACTATGCTGGTTACAATGGATGGAATGCTGTCTTTTCACTTGAGAGAGAAGCACATTACCTGTGAGTTGACACAGAAGGCATATGTAATTTGACCTTTATAATCAAAGCTGGAAACTCGGGAGGTGCCTTTAATTGGGGGAGTGAGCCTTGCTTTATGCACCATCTGTATTCCTGAATCTGGCGCGAAAATGAAACACTGTTTTAGAAAATACTAGAGAAGCTGGCTATTTCAAAGAACAGTGTACTGTGTATTTCCTTCACACTGTCTCTCGGGGTACCGTATGGGACTTGGAACACAGCAGGCTCTTAGTCAAGTTAAAAATGACTTGGAGACCAGCAGCAGTGACAATAGCAGCAGCTGCGGCAGCTCAGAGAGTAGTAGCAGTCTTCTCCCCGGAGATGCTGGGCTGGTTTGCTCAGAGGACCTGCCATAAGTGGAGGGACTAGAATGGGAAATCGAAAACACACACACACACACACACACACACACATTTCAGCTGAGCCTGGCACAGGGACCCCCTTTCCTCCAAAAGAAAGTTTGTTTTAACTCAGAATGAGCTGGACAATTAAAAAGCAAGAGGCGATTTTTCATGGGCTCTATTCTGATTTTCTTCCTGTCAAAACATTTGTGGGTTTTCTACATACATCAGCTCATAGTAAAATTTACCAATAGGCAAGCTGCCTAGATGAAGGAACATGTCTTTCATGCTAATGAAGGCTACTATAAAACTGCTTGGTTAGGTTCTGATAAAAAAGAAATTATTAAAATGGCTTAAAATAAATCCTTTTCGTTGCAAGCTTAATCAAGCATACAGTGTTGCCCTGGGTTGCAAACTGAGGAGCATGAGGAGACTTTTGCCAGTGGGGCTGCAGCCTGCTTCTCTCTTCTCCTTCAAACCAATGATAAGCGTGCTCCCCAAAAGCCTTCCAACCACTAGAAAAATGCCAGGTGGCGCCCTGCCTCTAACACGTTCACTCTGGGAATAGCCATAGCACTCCATCACTTCCTTATTTTGATGATCAGTTTGACTGGTTACTTGGAGAAGGAAATGGCAACCCACTCCAATACTAAATTGCTATAGTACCTTCATGATTCCAAATTTGGGGATGTAGACTAGATGTCTGCATGTGTACATACACATATATGCATCTATGCATATTTGGAATAGTGGCAACACCAGTATTCACAAATGCACAGACACACACACATACACATACATATTTACACCCTAACCATTCCCTCTCTGCCGTGGTTAGCACCATCTACCTCTCAGCTCCAGACATGAGTTGATCAAGGATAAGAAAGGAGCTTCAAAATAAAGGAGAACCTGAAAGAATCCAAGCATCTCTAATTGATGCCAGAGTTGTGTCCACCCAGACTACCACAGGTCAATATCTAGTACCCAGTGCCTGTACTGAAAACAGATAAATCAGAGGAGAACACGGTTGATGGTGTTATTTCGCCAACAAAGCACGACTGGTTCCCATCATTAGCTGGTAATTTTCTTTCCATACCAGGAAAATCACCACAGCACCAGGAAACAAAGCTGGTACTTGTCTTTACTTTGTTATTGTTTCCTTCCTATTCTGTGACCTGCATCAGTTACCAAACACTGTCTCATTAGTGTTTTCCAGTACCAGTAAGAAATTTTTGATGACATGATTTTATTTTTTTTTCTCTTTCTTTTTTTTATTTTTTTTAAATTTTATTTTATTTTTAAACTTTACCTAATTGTATTAGTTTTGCCAAATATCAAAATGAATCCGCCACAGGTATACATGTGTTCCCCATCCTGAGCCCTCCTCCCTCCTCCCTCCCCACACCATCCCTCTGGGTCGTCCCAGTGCTCTAGCCCCAAGCATCGAGTATCGTGCATCGAACCTGGACTGGCATCTCGTTTCATACATGATATTTTACATGTTTCAATGCCATTCTCCCAAATCTTCCCACCCTCTCCCTCTCCCATAGAGTCCATAAGACTGTTCTATACATCAGTGTCTCTTTTCCTGGATGACATGATTTTAAATGGATGGAACATCATTTATTTATCATTCCCTGCTATGGGATATTTTCAGTTCAGTCTCTCAGTTGTATCCAACTCTTTGCGACTCCATGGACTGCAGCATGTCAGGCTTCCCTGTCCATCACCAATTCCCAGAGCTTACTCAAACTCGTGCCCATCGAGTCGGTGATGCCATCCAACCATCTCACCCGCTGTCGTCCCCTTCTCCCCCTGCCTTCATTCTTTCCCAGCATCAGGGTCTTTTCCAGAAGTCAGTCCTTCACATCAGGTGGCCAAAGTGTTGGAGCCTTAGCTTCAGCATCAGTCCTTCCAATGAATATTCAGGACTGATTTCCTTTAGGATTGACTGGTTGGATCTCCTTGCAGTCCAAGGGACTCTCAAGAGTCTTTCTCCAACACCACAGTTCAAACGCATCAATTCTTGAGCACTCAGCTTTCTTCACAGTCCAACTCTCACATCCATACATGACTACTGGAAAAACCATAGCTTTGACTAGATGGACCTTTGTCAGCAAAGTAATGTCTCTGCTTTTTAATATGATGTCTAGGTTGGTCATAACTGTTCTTCCAAGGGGTAAACATCTTTTTATTCCATGGCTGAGGTCACCATCTGCAGTGATTTTGGAGCCCCCCAAAATAAAGTATGTCACTGTTTCCACTGTTTCCCAACTATTTGCCATGAAGTGATGGAGCTGGATGCCATGATCTTAGTTTTTTGAATGTTGACTTTTAAGCCAGCTTGTTCACTCTCCTCTTTCACTTTCATCAAGAGGCTCTTTAGCTCCTCTTTGCTTTCTGCCATAAGAGTGTTGTCATCTGCATATCTGAGGTTATTGATATTTCTCCCGGCAATACTTTAGAGGTATCTAATTTTCAACATTATAAATAACACAGTGAACTAAATATTGGCATCTTTATTACCATGGGATACAACATTACAGTGGAATTGTTGGTTTCAAAGTTTCAAATGTTTATTTCCCAATTAAAACATGTTTATCAACATGCAGTAAAGTACACAGGCCCAAAGTGTACCTATTAATGAATTTTTACATAAATATGCCCTTGTCACCACCACCCAGATCAAGATGTCGAACCGTTCCAGCATCTCAGATGACTCCCTTTAGCCCCCTTTCCAGCCAGTAACCTTTCTAGATGCAACCACTATTCTGATTTTGATCATTAAGGCTGAATATATTCAAGGTTTTTAATACATATTGCTAAATTTCCCTCCAAAATATTTTTAGTAAATACATTCCCATCATTAGCATGTGAAAGTGCCTGGATCCCCACCCTTGTGGCTTTACCTTGCAAAGGAGATGTTTTAGCACTTAAGACACACCTGGTTACAGTCAGCGACCAGAAGGACCAGTCAAGAAGCCAACCTGGGGTTCAGCTGGGCAGCAGGTGTCCACAGGGAACCACAGATGTAGGAGCAAGAGGTGGAGGGCAGGCCCAGAGGGCAGCAAGTGTCCCAGTCCACAAGTACCTTAGAAAGAACTGCTCAGTCCTTTCCTTATTTTCACGTTTGTTCTCCTTCACACATACCCAATGTCTTTTTTACAGCTTTCAAAATTTCTATAATGATCTCTTAGTTATGCCTGGTATGAAGTAGGAACTTAGATATTTGTTGAATATATAGCACTTTTTAAATTGATTGATTGATTTTAACTGAAGGATAATTGCTTTACAATATTGTGATGATTTTTGCCATACATCAATATGAATCGGCCGTACGTATACATATGTCTCTGGGGAGTAGGATTGTGGGAGAGGGGGTAATTTACATCCTGTATACCTGTGGCACTTGTTATCCCCTAGCTTTTTCTGCTTCCTGAAATAAAACATAACACTAAATATTCTCCAAACTGCAGAGATAAATTACCCCCTCCCCCACAATTCTACTCCCCAGAGATAGCAAGTTGGAATGCATCTTTCCTGAGTTTTTTCTCCGTGCATACTTTTACTTTTGTTTGTTTTGAGAGTTAAATACTCGTTTTAAAAAGTAAACTTTCTCAATAATAAGATAATATATCTTTTGTTAGGCATTGTAAGCTGCATTTAGTAGCATTCCAATATACCACATCAAAGTTCATCTTCAGTCAAGCCTAATAACAGTCCATCCTTGCACAATAAAATCCCTTCAATTTATATTACTACACCTACTTAGCTCTTATGGGCAGGGAATGGAAATTACGTCTCACTTCTGATCACTAATGTGTGGTGAAGAGTATCAAGAGAATTATATGAAAATGAATATAAAAAAATGATTCTGATTTCAAAGTAGGTGGTTTGGAAACATTACCAAAAGCATAAAAAAATGATACAGGTATATGTACTTCTAGTAAATTCTTAATAAGAATGTTCTGAAGAACAAACAACCTGTTTCTTCCTACAGAAAGAAGGTAGTTACTTTTTAAAACCTAGTGGTTTTTTCCACAGAATTTCACGTTTTCCCAATTCAAAGGCCTAAAACAGAGAACAATAATGCATGCAGCCGTGAATACACTGGGGAAATCTTGATATTCAAAAAGGCCGATAATGCTTTTTTGAATTTTAGAATAAATGTGACAGAGGTTAATAATCACAGAATG
Organism: Bos taurus; assembly: GCF_002263795.3. NCBI lineage: Eukaryota > Metazoa > Chordata > Mammalia > Artiodactyla > Bovidae > Bos > Bos taurus. Next base: position 4,882,601 of record NC_037357.1, read on the forward strand.
TTAAGGTTAGAATGAGATCAGTCAGTGAGTAAACATAATTAACATATTTTATACTGTAAACTATTTACTGAAGGAAAAATCCATACAGAAAAATTCACCATACATATTGTTTTCTGATCAGGAAGAAGGGGCAGGAGATGAAGTCGAGTGGCCTCAAGCCCACAGAAATGGGTTGGGGGATTGTTTGGTGGGTTTCACGGTTTGGGTGCCCTGGTTTACCTGCCAGAGATGGTAGTTGGTCGGGAGCATCAAATAGGATTTAGTGAAGCTGTAACTGCCTTGTTTCCTTCCTCTAATTAATTACAGAGCTCAGTACATCCTTTTCCCTTATCCCCATCAAAAAACATTCATTAAACACCTAATTAGATGTGGCATTGTCGCAGGCGGGGGCGTGTGTGTCCAACTGCTTTGTTCAGGTTTGGACTGGAGAGGATTTCTGTGTTCAGTGTTTTCTGGGAAGCAATAGATTTGCTCCCAATTCAAACTGCTCCACAGAGCCTTTGAAAATGTTTACACTCTGTGACCCAGTAATTCCACTTCTGGGAATCTGTACTAAGGAAAGAGAAATCTGGACTGAGATTTATGTGCAAGGATGTCTGTGGCAATATTATTTATAATAAGGAGGAAAACTGGGGAAAAAAACCTGAAATGCCCAAATTTAGGGGAAAGATTAACCAGGTGATACCACAGCCATAGGATGCACATGTTATATAATGAATGAAATGGCCAAAAAGGTCATTTGTGTTTTCTGTACCATCTGATGGAAAAATCTGAATGAGCTTTTTGGCCAACCCAGTATCAAAGCTGTTTCAAATATTAAGGACATAGAAATATCTATAATAATGAGTGAACACATAGGTTAACAACTGCAAGCTTAGTTTGATCCCGATTTTGTTTAAAATTGCATCTATATGCAGGGCAAAATGACTAGAAGGAAAGTCATAAACATTCACTGTAGTTACCTCTGGGAGGTGGGATTCAGGCGAGTACCTGCTTCTTTATACTTTTCTGTATCTTTCAAATATATTCAGTGAGCATGTATTCTTATTACAGTTAGCCTCCCAAACCCTCCAGATTCTATTTTATAAACAAATTGAACAGGTGAGTGTTTCATAAATTGCACCCTGTCCTTCCTGCAGTGTGTGGTTGGGCCACTCAGGACTCACTTTGGTTCTCCCTCATACACACACACACCCACACACACAGACACACACACGCACTGCTCTGCTTTCAGTCTTCCTTGCCTGGGTGCAAGTTTCAGGCAATGTGTCACCTCTCTAAAGGGAATGTGTGCTTCTTTTTCATTTTGTGATTAAAGCTTGTTGATGCTGGCAGGTGGCAAGTACTTTTTCTGATCCAGGTCTTTCTATGCCCTGGAAATTATACCGGTAGGGGGCTGTCTACTCTGTGGATTGCCTGAAAGGAACAGCTTTCTGGAAGACTGACCTGTCTGGGAAAAGAAGAGGAACACTGCCTGGGGTAAGGTGGGGCAGTGGGAATTTGAGGGAGAGATAGCCTAGAAAGAGGTTAAAATGAGCAGCTTTGTTTATTAGAAAGGATACCCTTAGTAAAGTTGTATTTTATGGTCTTACTGTTTAAAAGAAATACAGCTCTGTAGTTCAGTTAGACCTGTAGCAAGTTCTGTTGAAGGTAAACTGCCCTTAACTCCATGCCTGCCTCTCAGCTCTGTCAGATCCTCAGATCCTACTGTAACGAGGAGGGGGCTCAGTAAACGTTGACTTCCTTTAACAAACACCCAACAATTGCAAAAGTGAAATATGAATCTAAATTTTGAACAACACAGCAATTTGTATAAATTAAAAAGTGAAATTCTTTTCCTCCCCAGTCTCACTCTTCAGAGGTAACTTCTATTAAAAGTCTGGTGTGTGTTTCCACTTTTCTTATGTGTATACAAGAATAGGCACACACACAGAGAATTACACACACAGTGAACAAAAATGGAGCCAAACTATAAATATTATTCTGCGACTTACTTTTTTTAAAAGCCCAATATTATTTCATGGGCATGTTCCATGTCAGTATATATAGGTTTCCCTTATTTTTTTAGCAACTGTGTAACATTCCATCATGGGAATGCTTCAGACTTATTTAACCAAGTCCCCTTGGTTGGACAGTTCATTTAGATCCAGTTTTTTGTAGTTACAAGCAATAATGCAATAAACATCCCTGTGTATATACCATGGAATCAACTTTAGGGGGAATCTTCTTTCCATCAACTGTGCATTACCTAAGCATTTGCAATTAGTTTCCTGGGCTCTGGAGAACAGTTTTTAATGGCCATGCCAAATGTTCTGTAGCATCCCGAACGGTCTAAGGCATCCTTTCCAATTAAGCTGCAGTCTACTACACACCGCATTTTAAATGACATTATGCTTTAAGGACAGGGCACTGTCTTGCATTACTGACAGTGTCATAATGCTCTATCTTCATACTAACGCCCTGGACCGGAGTGGGCACTGCGGCCCAACACAGGGGGACACAAATATGTGACCTTCCCTCACCCACTTCTATCCAGCATCTCTACTACTTCTGGCAGGAAGATCCAATGAGATATAAGGTACTTTCTTTGCCACCGACTGGCCTGGGGGGAAGAAATAGGAGAACAGTAATAGTAATATCTGAACTGAGGGAGACCCGACTGCTTTCCTGGAGAAGGCAATGGCAACCCACTCCAGTGTTCTTGCCTGGAGAATCCCAGGGACGGGGGAGCCTGGTGGGCTGCCGTCTATGGGGTCCCACAGAGTCGGACACGACTGAAGCGACTTAGCAGCAGCGGCAGCAGCAGCAGACTGCTTTCCACCTTTCTCCCCTCCCCATGTCTCCCCACTATGCCCAGGTACTCATTGTCTCCAGTAACCTTCTGGTGGCTTGCAGGCCCTAGAAAGAGCAACCCTCCTTGGAGGCGACCTCAGCCTGCACCCCCATCAGAACACATTTCTTTTCAGAACTCTCAGTTGCCAGTGTTCATTTGTGTTAGCATGACAGAGAGCGCTTAACAGTTGGCATCAAGAGACCATTTCCTAGCCCTCGGCTTTTGATCAAATCAATTAATCTCTCTGAGCCCCAATTTTGACATCTGCAAGATGGGGCTAGTACTAACATCTTCTCAGGGTTGATGTAGAGATGAAACGAGGTAGTGTAGGGAAAAGGCCACTGAAAGCAAGGAAGAGTGTTCTGTGATTGTGAGGTGCTGTTATTACTTATGGATTCTCTCTTCCAGATAAACCAATTTGATTTTATTTTGTTTAGATGGGGGATTTCTGGAGACTACAGTGTTTTAACTGGGAGGAGTGCTTGCTGCTGCTGCTGCTGCTGCTGCTGCTGCTGCTAAGTCGCTTCAGTCGTGTGACTCTGTGCGACCCCATAGACGGCAGCCCACCAGGCTCCACCATCCCTGGGATTCTCCAGGCAAGAACACTGGAGTGGGTTGCCATTTCCTTCTCCAATGCATCAAAGTGAAAAGTGAAAGTGAAGTCTCTGAGTCGTGTCCGACTCTTAGTGACCCCGTGGACTGAAGCCCACCAGGCTCCTCCACCCATGGAATTTTCCAGGCAAGAGTACTGGAGTGGGGTGCCATTGCCTTCTCTGTCGTTATTCTCAGCGACTTTCAAATCTATTTTCATGAGTTCGTGTCTGACTCTTTGCGACCCTATGGACTTTGGCCTCCAGGCTCCCCTGTCTATGTGATTCTCCCCACAAGAATACTTAAATGGGTTGTACTCCAGGAGGAGTGCTTATGAGGGTGAAAATGTCAGGTTGTGGAGTGGGCCAGTGGGGAAGCTATTTTGAGATGGGGAATCCCTTCCAGACCTTTAAACCCACATAGGGAGGGGGTTGCTGGCTCCTCAGGATGGAAGGCTGACCAGACTTCCCCAGGCTAAAATGGAAGAAAGGTCTCTGTTTCCCTTTTCTGTCTCCAGGGGAGAGGAAGATGGGTTGGAATGGGGGCGAGAACAGCATAGATTTCTGTGGGCAGGCCTGTGTTCTAGCAACTGTTTGGTGTATTTTTAAAGGTCAGAGAGGCTTTGGCTCTATAGGATGGAGTGGCTCTGACACCTGATTAATGTCTGTGCAGTACTTTCCAGAATGAAATTTAATCAGCAGAATGATTGCAGCAAGCAGCTGCCTGGAGGAAAATGATCCTGTTCTAATGGTGGCTTGTTTGATGTGTTGGCATTGTAGTGGGGCACGTACATTATTAGTCCAGCCCGGCGGGGGGGGGGGGGGCAGCTAGGACACTGGCTCAACTAGTAAGGAAATGCAGCAAACAGCAGCAGCCCTTCTATGGCTCTATGTGGGGTCACTTCTTTCAGATTGTCAGCTCCTCGCCACTCAGAAGACCTTTACTGTCAGCCTCCTGCCTGCCCCCGGGGGTCTTCCCTGTCACCTCCTTTAACCCACTCCTATCATTATTCTCCATCCCCAGAGCCTCTCAGATCCATCATTCTCAGTGCTCCCCCCAGCAGCTTCAAGGCCTTCCCTGACAGCTTCCTCCAGCACACTCAGACATGCAAGCGTGCGTCCCTCCACTCCTCCCACAGGTGTTCTCAAGGCTTAAGCAAAATGAAAATGGTCTCTCCTTGGTCTAATTAACCTTTCTTTGCCTATTTTCTCATCAGAAGCACAGAGGCCATGATACTGACTTGCAGAAATTCTGTAGTCAGTATTTTTTTAAATGATTTTTCTAACATGTTTTTGGCTACACGATACAGCCTTTGTGATCTTAGTTCCCCAGCTAGGGATTGAACCCACACCCTTTGCATTGGAAGCCCAGAGTCTTAACCACTGGACCATCAGGGAAGTCCCTGTAGTCAGTATTATACTCCCTAAAAGGTAGGAAATGCAGCAGATACCTAGGTGATGTGTGTGTGTCTGCGTGCATATGCAATCGGTCGTGTCCGACTCTTTGCCACCCCATGGACTGTAGCCTGCCAAGCTCCTCTGTCCATGGAATTCTCCAGGCAAGAATACTGGAGCAGGTTGCTGTTTCCTTCTCCAGAGGATCTTCCAGACCCAGAGAATGCAACCCTCGTCTCTTGCATCTCCTGCATTGGTAGGTGGGTTCTTTACCAACCTAACCACCAGGGAAGCCCCTGACTGCCATGTGCTGCCACTCAAATGCCATGGTGTGCCTTCCACCCAAGCTGACTGTGCTGGGCCGTCCTCACCAGGACCTGTGGTTTGAGAAGTTTTCTCGGTAGTAGAGCCAGGTTGAAGGAGCTAGTCACACTTTCTTGCTGCTGTTTGTTTCCTGAGTTTGAAAAGCTTCCACTTAACCCCTCCAGGGTGTACCCCAGAATCACCACAGGGACCTGACCCAGCACAGGGGAAGTGCTTGGAATTATTAAGGCCCGGTTTACAGTGGAAATGGTAGCCGTTTAGAATGAAAAGGAATCAAAGTTAAGGCTGTAACAACCCTCTCTAAACTCAAAGTAATGCTGAGCAGGCTCTTCTCCAACAGAAGTTGCAAGGACCCCAGGCTTCCCCAAGGCACCACCCCAGGGTCCTATGTATGAAATGAATCTGAAAACTAAGAAAGCAGAGGCCAGTGTTCCTGGCCCCATCAAGCAGTGGATGTGTGTGAGACGGTCTAGAGGCAGAATTGAACTGGAGAAGGTAGACATTGTATTCACAGTTAGAAAACATCTTGACTATTTTGAGCACTTGCATTGAGGCAGATTCTTTACCATCTGAGCCACCAGGGACGCCCCTGCTATGTACCAGGTCCTAGAAATAATTAAGATTCAAAAAATAAATAAGATCCTTCCTTCAAGGAGTTTGCAGTTTTTTGTTTGGTTTGGTTTGGTTTTTTCAGTTTGGTTGGTTTTTGTTTTGCTAGTTCCCCATACAGCTTGTAAGGATCTTAGTTCCTGGACCAAGGATTGAATCCAGTCCCTGGCAGTGAAAGCAAGAGTCAATTGAACTGCCAGGGATTCCTTTAATGAGTTCACAGTTAAGTGGGCAGAGAGAGGTGTGTAAATATATATATAAGTAAGTAAGTGAAAGTATTGTTCTTGCCTGGAGAATCCCAGGGACGGGGGAGCCTAGTGGACTGCCGTTTATGGGGTCGCACAGAGTCGGACACGACTGAAGTGACTTAGCAGCAGCAGCAAGTAAGTGAAAGTCACTCAGTTGTGTCCGACTCTTTGCGACCCCATGGACTATACAATCCATGGAATTCTCCAGGTCAGAATACTGGAGTGGGTAGCCTTTCCCTTCTCCAGGGGATCTTCCCAATCCAGGGATCGAACCCAGGTCTCCTGCATTGCAGGTGGATTCTTTACCAGCTCAGACACAAGGGAAGCCCCCTATATATATATATGATATATATATAATTTCAGCACAGGAAACTAAAAGGAATGATAAAGAAGATTTATGCTGGATTCTGAAAGAGGACCAAGAAGGGAGGGGAGAAGTGGTGCCTGATTTAAGTATTAAAAGATTTACTCATTCATTCTCTAGGATGTAAATCCCATGAGGTCAGGGACTTGTTTTGTTTGCTATTGTAGGTCTAACGCCTAGAACGATACCTGGACTATGGTAAGAATGCAATATTCACTGAATAAATAAACACATGCCTACTATCTGCTAAGAGTTGGACACGACTTAGCGACTGAGCAACAACAAAAATGTGCTAAGCACTTGGGATACCTGGTGGGGGCGGGGTGATGAAAACTGAAGAGTCAATGAAGATTTCTAGGTTTTTGGCTTGAGCAGAGGATTGGTATTAATTCTTCCTTAAAGGCTTGGTAGAATTTGAGAGGGAAGCTATCTGGTCTGGGCTTTTTGTGTCTGTGAGTGTATGCGGGAATTTTTGATTGCTGATTGAATCATCTTACTTGTATTGGTCTATTCAGACTATTTCTTCTTGAATCAATTTTGCTAACTTGTGTCTTTCTAGAAATTTGTCCATTTCATCTATGTTATCTAATTTGTTGGCATACATTTGTTCATCATATGCCTTTAAAAAAATTTCTCGAAGATCAGTAGTAATGTCCTCAACTATAACTGTTGCATTGTCTATTTCTCCCTATAATTCTCTCAGGTTTTGCTTCATATATTTTGGTGGGGGTGTTTGTTCGTATGTATATATTTATAATTGTTATAGCTCCCTGAATTAGTGACCCTATTATCATTATAAAATGTCCTTCCTTGTCTCTTGTAACAATTTTTGTCTTAAAGTTTATTTTTTTATATTAGTATATCAACTCTCTCTTGGTTACTGTTTTCATGATATGTCCTTTTTCATCCTTTTAATTTTAACTAACTTAATTGTGTCTTTGAATCCAAAGTATGTCTCTTGTAGACCGCATATAATCGGATCATGCTTTTTTATCCATTCTTCCAATTTCTGCCTTTTGATTGTAGTGTTTAATCTATTTGAATTTAATGTAATTAGCAAAAGGTAGGATTTATGTCTACTATTTTGCTATTTGTTTTCTATGTTTCACATCTTTTTTATTCATCAGTTTCTCCATTACTGCCTTCTTTTGGGTTAAGTGATTTATTTTCTACTCTACCATTTTTATTACCTTGTTTCTTTTACTATATTTTCAGTTATTTTTAGTGGCTTCCCTGGGGGTTGCAATTAGTATATTAATTTATAAAAACCAACCAAAATTAATACCAAATTCATTTCAACATTATTTAAGAACTTTGCTCCAAGAACGCTCCATTCTCTCCCTGCTCCTTTATGCTGTTACTGTCACATAAATTATATCTTTATACATTGTATGTCATCAACACAGATTTATCATGATTGATTTACACAGTTGTCTTTTAAAACAGAAAGAAGGGGGAAAGGAATGTGGTATATGGCCTAAAATTAATATTATGTATTGCCTTGATGGGCTTCCCCAATAGTGCAGTGGTAAAGAATCTGACTGCTAATGCAGGAAACCGAGGTTTGATCCCTGGGTAGGGAAGATCCCCTGGAGAAGGAAATGGCAACCCATTCAAGTATTCTTGCCTGGGAAATCCCATGGACAGAGGAGCCTGGTGGGCTACTGTCCTGAGGGTCGCAAAGAGTTAGACACGGCTGAGTGACTAAGCATGCAGCATGCATGCATGGCCTTGATATGTGGTAAAACTGAGAGTGCCTCGAATGACCTCACTGCAAATTCCCCTTCCCATTCTGCTTCCACAGGTAAGGTCCTCTAGCAAACGGCCCTCTATCATGGAGACCATGCACAGTTCCTGCTTCTCCCTGAGTAGTGGGCTCCAGTTGCCTGCCAGCCCAGAGAACTAAACAAGCCAATCCCAGCCTCACACAGGAACCAGGGGTTACTCTGTCCTCTTTTTTTTTTTTTTGGCTGTGCCTTGCAGCTTGCAGGATCTCAATTCCCAGACCAGGATTTAACCCATGCCGCCTGCAGTGGAAGCACAGAGTCCTAACCACTAGACTTCCAGGGAAGTCCCCATCCTCTAGATACTACGAAGTCTCCTCTCACACCCCTGGTTGTTCACTCTGTTCCCAAGCGCAAACTGCTTGTGGCTCTGTTACAGGAAGTGTCCTCCTCCCTCAGGCTGTAAATATATGTGACTAATGAACTGCTGTCTGTCTCATCTGTCCAGTGTTGGGTGTTGCATGTTTGGTCATCCCCATAACCCTATGGCGGCATCCATCCCTCAACAGGGGGTTGAAGAGGAGGTAATCAGCACAATCAGTGTTCACAAACAAGATGGACCAACCATGACCAAGGACACCCTCGGGTTTAATTAACTATTTATGGCTAATGAAACGGTTCCATCATGTGGCAAATGCTGTCTAAACTTGGCGGTTCTGTCCAGTGGACTTGTGCTTTGGCTTGCAAGGCAATTTGTTGTCTTTGCTCGTCTCTTTCCACTCTGAATGCTCTAATCCTCAAGATAAGAATGGTCGCTGTCACTATGGAGAACAGTGTGGAGATTCCTTAAAAAACTGGAAATAGAACTGCCATATGACCCAGCAATCCCACTGCTGGGCATACACACCAAGGAAACCAGAATTGAAAGAGACACATGTACCCCAATGTTCATCGCAGCACTGTTTATAATAGGCAAGACATGGAAGCAACCTAGATGTCCATCAGCAGATGAATGGATAAGAAAGCTGTGGTACATATACACAATGGAGTATTACTCAGCCATTAAAAAGAATACATTTGAATCAGTTCTAATGAGGTGGATGAAACTGGAGCCTGTTATACAGAGTGAAGTAAGCCAGAAAGAAAAACACCAATACAGTATACTAACGCATATATATGGAATTTAGAAAGATGGTAACGATAACCCTGTATGCAAGACACCAAAAGAGACACAGATGTATAGAACAGTCTTTTGGACTCTGTGGGAGAGGGCAAGGGTGGGATGGTTTGGGAGAATGGCATTGAAACATGTATATTATCATATGTGAAACGAGTCACCAGTCCAGGTTCGATGCACGATACAGGATGCTCGGGGCTGGTACACTGGGACGACCCAGAGGGATGGTATGGGGAGGGAGGTGAGAGGGGGGTTCAGGATGGGGAACACGTGTACACCCAAGGTGGATTCATGTCAATGTATGACAAAACCAATACAATATTGTTAAGTAATTAGCCTCCAATTAAATTAATTTATATTAAAAATAAATAAATAAAATAAAATTACATTAAAAAAAGAAAGGTCACTGTTTGAGTATATCCCATCATGGTATGCTATTGGTTTTCACCCGTATTTGGCAGGTGGTTTCTGTTTCTGAGGCACCTGCCTGTCAAGACAGCACACACAGCATCTTGACCAGTTGGCACTTGATCACAGTTACCAAAGGTGGGGCTATAGCTCTCTGGTCAGTGTCTAGCCTGGTGACTGTCACTAGGCATCCGGACAGCTATCACCTACTTTGTTCATGATTGTACACTGCCAGGATAGGCCTGGGGACACTTCTTCGTAAGGTTCAGGGAAAGGAAAGATATCATCATCCTGAGGAGAATTACTTGATTATTCGTTGTGTAATAGTCATTGTTATTCAGGCAAGGATATCATCCTTGCTTCACTCCTGTACTGCTGCTTCCCTTGCTACTGTCCTGTATGCTCTCCTGACTCCCAAAGGTATTGAGGTGCACATTCATGGTGCCCCATGGCCCAGGAACTCATGATTTTTAAAGTGGGAAGGAATATTTCATACTTAGTTGCTATCCCAATCTATAACCCCTAGCCAGTGTGCCTGGGCTTTGCCTAACAGTGCTGCTTGCCAGCACGCCAAAAGTCCTAATCTTGCAATCATAGGGCTTGATGAATCCCATTCAGGCCATAGACAAAATGATCTTACTGGATGTGGACCTCAACTCAGGGAAGATTGGCATTCCCTGGAGGACGAGACAGCTGCCTATGAAGTGGGCCCCAGGGGCCCTGAACCTTTCCCCATAACAACCAAGAAGATCCACAGTACAGGTGATTGGGTAGAGACAGAAACTGAAAGCAGCAGTTCTACATGGCTAGAAACCTGAGTTGTTATCAGGAAATTTTAAGAAAAAGAAGAGAGGAGGAAAAGGGCAGTCCCCGTGAGGGAAAGAGTAGGGCTGTAGCAGACTTGTGGCCCCAGTGATCTGCTGCTACACCAGTCTTCTGCTTATGCCTCCATTGCAACAGGAGCTCAATTCTCAGGGCTGCAGGAAAAAAAACTAAACTGAAACACAGGTCCCCAATTTGATACAACAGGAAATACAACATTGACTAAAATAATTTATACAGCAGAAAGACGAAAGGGCACTTTCACACCTCTACAATATAGGTTCTGAATTAACTTCAAAATTTGCAGTTGAAATGCACCAACTGGCAAACTTTCATGGACTTAGTCAATACTGGAGCTCAAATTATCATTATACCTGGGGACCCATTAGGCTTCCCTGGTGGCTCAGACGGTAAAGCATCTGCCTACAATGTAGGAGACCAGGTTCAATCCCTGGGTTGGGAAGATCCTCTGGAGAAGGAAATGGCAACCCACTCCAGTACTCTTGCCTGGAAAATCCCATGTATGGAGGAGCCTGGTAGGCTACAGTCTATGGGGTCGCCAAGAGTCAGACGTGACTGAGTGACTTCACTTCACTTCACTTCACCTGGGGACCCATTATATTTAAACAACATACCCTCTATAATCTTAAGGGAATTACTAACTGTAAAATATAGGACAAATAGGTATGCCTTACCTTAACCATCAGAATTATTATTTTGCCTAAATTCCCCATGGTCACAGCACCCATTATCCTAAAATATCCTGTTGTGGGCCTGGACACTCTGACCCAATGAGTAATTAATCAAAATTAAATAAAGTTTTAGCACTTACAAATTTCTTTGACTAAGTGAGGTGCCATGGACTCCCCAGTTAAAATAGTTGATATGACCTAATGTAACCTAAAATAGGGCCTTCAAGGATTAAAACTTATTATAGATAAGACCTAATTAGTGAAGGAGTGATTATCTCACTGCTCCTTCTTTTGACATCCTAGTTTGGCCTATTCCTCAACCTGGAAAGAATGAATGGTGCCTCATAGTATGTAACTGCAGCCTCAATGCTGTGGTCCTATCCATATGGCTCCCACATCCAATATTCAGTATTATTGTAATGACTGACTCTAGCCACTCAGCAACTATATTGCTATAAGTATAGATTTGGATAATATATTCTGTCCAGTATCTATCCCAATACCTTCTTAACTGCTGTTTGGCTTCACCTCTGAAAGGTCACAAAACACCTTTCCCAGGCTACTCATGGGGTACCTCAGTGGCCTTGCCATCACACCCAGGACCCCAACTGCATCCGCCTTTCTCTGGGAATACAGGTATGACATTACCTCGATGATATCCTACTTCAAGGAGGTTCATTTACCACATTTATTAAGTATATACAAATACTCCCAAGGAGCTCACAAAAAGGGGACAGACCATTCCTCCACACACACTGCAAAGCCTCACTACCTCTGTTACAATCCTGAAAATTCTTTGGTAGACTGACAGCTGCTTCATCTCTGACACTGTCAGGAAACAGCTATTGACCCTTTAAGTGCCCACAATGTTAATACAAGTCCAATATTAAAAACATTTTTTTTTCAATTTTGGCTGCACTGGGCCTTTGCTGCAACAGGAGGACTTCATTGACCTGGGTCATGTGGGATTTTCGTTCCCCAACCAGAGATCGAACCCGAGTCCCCTGCATTGGAAGGTGGATTGTTAACCACTGGACCACAGGGGAAGTCCCCCATCTTTGAGTATTTCTTTTCTTCTTCTCTCTTTTTTTTTTTTTTTTTTTGGTTCTGGAGGCACCATATTCTTCACTTACAAATTTTACTTTACCTCACTAATGCTGTTACTTGCAAACTGACCCATTTTAAATGGGGCCTTCTCCAACAACAAAGGGCTTCCCTGGTGGTTCAGAGGTTAAAGCATCTGCCTGCAATGAAAGAGACCTGGGTTCGATCCCTGGGCCAGGAAGATCCCCTGGAGAAGGAAATGGCAACCCACTCCAGTATTCTTGCCTGGAGAATCCCATGGACGGAGGAGCCTGGTGGGCTACAGTCCACGGGGTCGCAAAGAGTCGGACATGACTGAATGACTTCACTTTCTTTCACTTTCACTTTCTCCAACAAAAAGCTTTAGAATCTGTCAAATTGAGATCAACAAGCACTTCTGTTAGTGCCCTCACAGACTCCTTCCCTGTAGCTTAGGCAAACTCCTTTCATGCCTCCTGGAATCTCTAGGCCACCTACAAATGACCATAGGTTGTCCCTAGGTTTCTGATGCAAGAAGCTGCCCTTCACAGGCCTGCACTATATACCATCAGGACAGCAACTGAAGGCCACATATTGAGATCTCCTGAAATTTGAGTTTCTCACAGTCCCTGAGCCTATGACCTTCTATACCTCGCTGTTCATTATGCCTTGGGTCTTGAAAGCAGCACCCCACAAGCACATCACAGCTAATGAGGCCTCCTTGACCCAGGATGGAGCCAAACCTGGGCCCTCTAGTAGATTTCAGCTACAGGAGGTGTAGCCAGTCATATGCCTCCTCAGTCATTTGCCAGATGCCATGATGCTGAAGGAGGTCAAGCCTCTCCCAGACCCTTGGCTACCATGGGACTCCCTTAGGATCAACTAAGTGACCAATAATGGGACTTCATACACTTTATGGGTGGTATTGCACCATCATACTTGATGGAGTTCAGTAGAATGTTGCTGTTTTTCATCCCTTAACCAGAATGTCTCTGAAAAGGATAGTACATGAGAGTCAGTCAGCACAATGGGCCACACTTCAGGTAGTCATTTTAACATTGGATGCCCTGGCCAAAAAGTAGTCTCATCTGCATATTTTTACAAATTCTTGGGTCATTGCCCAAGAAGTGCCCCCTTTGGGGTAAAGAACTCTGAAAATCTCTTGACTCATAGATACCCAAAATATAAATCAAGGTCACCCAGTTTTGACATATACTAAGGTCACAATACAAGGCCTCACCAGGGTACTTCTTATTCCCTTTGGAGTTGTAGACATTACTGATCATGACAAAGGGACTCATTTCATTTTCAGAATACACAATGCTGGCTCTTAAAGAAGGTATTCACTGGAACTTTCACCTCTACTGTAGGCCCTAGGAAGTTGATTTAATTGAACGGCAAACTGAGCTCCACAGAGAACTCTTATTTAAGGTACAGAGTGGCAAATGGACCCCCACTGGGTGTCACTATTGCCACAGGCTCTGATTAGTTTAAATTCATGCCCCCTGGGGACACGTACTCTCGTCACCAATGCCACACAGATCCCTCACGTGACTTTACTGGCCAAAAACGGATCACCTCTGAAGTTAATATTTTTCAATGTTCACCTCACCATGTGGCCCTCTTTCTCCTGGTCAAGCTGCTCCTTTACTTCCTAGGGAAGTACTTCTACTCCCTGAAACTCTTAGGCTGTGACCAAGATTTAAATTGATATCAAGACCTTCAGGAGGTCAGGTGTGATGTAAATCTTAGTAAGTGCTGCCTTGCCAGCTGGTAAAATCAGGAGGGCCTCAAATAGCCTAACTCCAAGTTCCCCTCCTCACTGTGCTCATATGGATGATAAAGTCCCCTAGCCAAAAATTCTCCCTTACCATAGGCATTAGGCACAGTTCTTACTCAACCCAGAGTAGCATGCCTTAGTTGTCTGCCAGCCCTTGGAATTATTCAAACAAGCCAATCATGTCCTTCTGTGGAAACTGAGTCACCTCGTACCCTTGATACTTATAAACTCTGACTCCTTCAGATCATGTTTGTTCACCCTGTTCCAAGTACAACCCCCTCATGGCCCTGCATGGCACGCGGTATCTTTCCTCCCCTGGGCTGTGAGTATATGTGACTAATAAACTGCTATCCATCTCATCGGAGAAGGCAGTGGCACCCCACTCCAGTACTCTTGCCTGGAAAATCCCATGGATGGAGGAGCCTTAGTAGGCTGCAGTCCATGGGGTCTCTAAGAGTCCGACACGACTGAGAGACTTCACTTTCACTTTTCACTTTCATGCATTGGAGAAGGAAATGGCAAGCCACTCCAGTGTTCTTGCCTGGACAATCCCAGGGACGGGGGAGCCTGGTGGGCTGCCGTCTATGGGGTCGCACAGAGTCGAACACGACTGAAGCGACTTAACAGCAGCAGCATCCATCTCATCAGTCCTAGCTATCCCCATAAACCTAGAATGGGGAATCCATCCTTCACCAATGAAGAGGCGGTGATCAAAACAAGGAGTTATAATGAAAAAAATACATTTATATTGTCTCATACTTATCTATGTAATTAAATTTAACAGTTGACTTTTTTTCATGTGCATTCAAGTTGTTACCTAGTGTTCTTTCATTTAAGCCTGAAAATATCACTTTAGTATTTCTTGTAGGGCAGATCTGCCAGCAATAAACTCTCTTAGTTTTTGTTTATCTGAGGATGTCTTAATTTCTCCTTCATTTCTGAAGAAAAGTGTTGCTGGATATGGAATTCTTTAATTGACAATCTTTTCTTACAGCACTTTTAAAGTGTAATCTGACTGCCTCTGGCCTCCATTGTTTCCAATGAGAAATTAGCTGCCAATCTATTGAGTAATTTGTGTATCAAATGAGTCACTTCTCTCTTGCTGCTTTCAAGATGATCTCTTTGTCTTTTGACAATTTTATTATAATGTGTCTAGGTGTGGATCTTTTTACATTTATCCTACTTGGATTTGTTTAGTTTCTCAGATGCGTAGATTCATCTTTTCTTTTTTAATGAAATTTGGGAAGCTTTCTAACCTTATTTCTTCAAGTATACTTTTTGCCCCATTTTTACTCTCTTCTCTGAGTCACCTACTGTGCCTATGTTTCACTGTGTCCAAGAGGTTTCTGAGGCTGTTTATTTTTCTTTTTATTCCTTCTTTCTGCTCCTCAAATTCAAAAATCTGAATTGACCTATCCGCAACTCATTAATCCTTTCTCCTGCCTGCTCAATTCTGTTGTCAAGTCCCTCTAGTGAGTTTTTCATTTCAGTCATTGTACTTTACAATTCCATACTTTCTATTCCATTAATTTTATAATTTCTATCTCTTTGTTGATGATTGCTATTTGGTGAGACATCATTTTCATATTTTGCTTTTAGTTCGGGAAACTTGCATTCCTTTATTTCAGCATATTTAAAACATCTCATTTAAAGTCTTTGTCTAGTAATTCCAGTGTCTGGGCTTTCTCAGGAACAGTTCTTATTGACTTCTTTTCCCCACCATGTATGAACCAATCTTTCAGGTTTCTTTGAATGTCTCAAACTGTTTTCTTTGAAAAATACAATGTGGCAACTCCTGAAATTAGATTCTTTTTTATGTTCAAGGTGTTTTATGTTTTGTTTTGTTTTTCTGTTTGTCTTTGTTATTGTTGCTATTTGTTTGGTTAATGACTTTTCTGAAGTAATTCTGTAAAGTAATTCTTTCTCATGTGTGACCACTGAAGTTTTTGCTTGGTTAGCTTCAGATCAGATCAGTCGCTCAGTTGTGTCCGACTCTTTGCGACCCCATGAATCACAGCACGCCAGGCCTCCCTGTCCATCACCAACTCCCAGAGTTCACTGAGACTCACATCCATTGAGTCGGTGATGCCATCCAGCCATCTCATCCTCTGTCATCCCCTTCTCCTCTTGCCCCCAATCCCTCCCAGCATCAGAGTCTTTTCCAATGAGTCAACTCTTTGCATGAGGTGGCCAAAGTACTGGAGTTTCAGCTTTAGCATCATTCCTTCCAAAGAAATCCCAGGGCTGATCTCCTTCAGAATGGACTGGTTGGATCTCCTTGCAGTCCAAGGGACTCTCAAGAGTCTTCTCCAACACCACAGTTCAAAAGTATCAATTCTTCAGCGCTCAGCCTTCTTCACAGTCCAACTCTCACATCCATACATGACCACAGGAAAAACCATAGCCTTGACTAGACGAACCTTTGTTGGCAAAGTAATGTCTCTGCTTTTGAATATGCTATCTAGGTTGGTCATAACTTTTCTTCCAAGGAGTAAGCGTCTTTTAATTTCCTGGCTGCAGTCACCATCTGCAGTGATTTTGGAGCCCAGAAAAATAAAGTCTGAAACTGTTTCCACTGTTTCCCCATCTATTTCCCATGAAGTGATGGGACTGGATGCCATGATCTTCGTTTTCTGAATGTGGCACTTTAAGCCAACTTTTTCACTCTCCACTTTCACTTTCATCAAGAGGCTTTTTAGTTCCTCTTCACTTTCTGCCATAAGGGTGGTGTCATCTGCATATCTGAGGTTATTGATATTTCTCCCGGCAATCTTGATTCCAGCTTGTGTTTCTTCCAGTTCAGCGTTTCTCATGATGTACTCTGCATATAAGTTAAATAAACAGGGTGACAATATACAGCCTTGATGTACTACTTTTCCTATTTGGAACCAGTCTGTTGTTCCATGTCCAGTTCTAACTGTTGCTTCCTGACCTGCATACAAATTTCTCAAGAGGCAGATCAGGTGGTCTGGTATTCCCGTCTCTTTCAGGATTTTCCACAGTTTATTGTGATCCACACTGTCTGATCAGCTAATGATTAGGTAGAGATGTCCTTAAATGCCTGGAATCAATGTCTCAAGTATTTATTGAGGGGCTCTGTGTTTACTTTGGAGCTTTCAACACTGAGCCAAATCATTTGAAACTCTTGTCTTAGCTGTATTTCATGATTATGTAGAACCTCAAAATCATCCAGTGGTGAGAGCTTTGGACCTCCTCAGGTTTTTCCTGAGCGTGCACATAGCCCAACACATGTATGTAGCCTTCTAGATTCCTAGAAATTTGTCAGAGCTTGTCAAGATCCCTATGGAGCTTTCATTTCCCTGCTTTTCCTCTTAAGTTTTGTGGTTAGCCTATTGTGTCTCAGCTATTATCCATTGCACCTAGTACCAATGATGTTAAATAAATGCCACTTATTATTTCAACAAACACCCTCAGGGAAAAGGCTGTTCACACTGGGTGAGCTGAGTCAGGTCAAATAAGGACAAGTCTTGTGAGTGAGGTCTTCCAGAGAAATATCAGACAGGTCAAATGATGACAGTTATATGGGCATAGGGTTTTGAAGGAGCTCTAACCTCATTTTGCCTCCCCCAGTGGCTTCCAGGCTCTCAGTTTTCCACATGATTGTGGGTTGTCATTATTAAAGGCTACTACAGAGCTGGAGAGAAGGGGATGGGCATAGAGCAAGGCCACTAAGTTTTCTGTTCTTACCACAACTTACCTGTTTTTCTTCAATAAACACTCTCTGATTCCTGCAAGCTTTTGTTAATTCCCAGAGGTCTAAAAAAGTTGACTGTGACCATTATCACCAGTGTTCTCACTGCTTCTGTGGAAAAGAATGTTTTCTGTGGTCCTTACCACATCATTACTGCTGACATCATTCTAACTCAATTTTGAACATTTGGAGTTTGAGATATCTGTAGGTTATCTAGGTAGAGATATCCAATAGGAAACTGAATATATAAATTTGAAGGCTGGGTCAATCTGATACAGAGATTAAAGTGTGGAAGGTATCAGAATAGTTTAAAATACTGGAGTGGGTGAGCTCACTCAGGAAGAATTTGTATGATATGAAGAACAGACGTTTTTAGGAAAGAACTGTGAAGAACAGCAATATTTTTTTAATTTATTTTTAATTGCATGAGAGTTGCTTTACAATGTTGTGTTGGTTTCTGCTGTACAACAACGTGGATCAACTATCAGTACAAATATGATAGTATGTAGAGCCTCCATCCCATCCCCCCAGCCCACCCCTCTAGGTCATCCCAGAGCACTGAGCTGAGCTCCCTGTGTGATACAGCAACTCCTCACTAGCTATCTATTTTACACATGGTAATGTATATGTCTCAAAGCTACTATCTCAATTTGTCCCTACCCTCTCCCCAGCTGTGTCCACAAGTCTGAATAACAGCAATATTTAAGGGTGAATTTGAGACCCAGAAGGTTGAGAAGGCACAATAAGAGAGGTAAGAGAAACCAGAAAAACCTGAGTTTACAAATGTATTTGTCCTTGGCCATGTTCTTCATGGTTTGAAATCCAGTGTAGTTCCCAGCTTGTTTTTTTTGCCAAAATGACAGCATTATAAAAATAAGGACCAGATTGGTGTTTTCCAAAGATTAGAGACAGGGAAAGGGGGTCAGAGGGAGGTGGGTGTAGTTATAATAGGGCAAGATGAAGGATTCTTGTGGTGTTAGAACTGTTTATTGTCTTGACTCTGGTGATGGATACACAAACTTGTACAGGTGATAAAATTGCATAGAGCTTAAAATACACTCACATACAGACATATACACAAAAATGAATGTGAGTAAAACTGGGGCTATCTGAATAAGTTCAGTGGATATTAATATCCTGGTTCTGATATCACACTATTGTTTTTGCATGTTGCTATTGAGAAACTGGTACTTCCCTGGTGGCTCAGATGGTAAAGAATCTGCCTGCAATACAGGAGACTTGGGTTTGATTCCTGGGTTGGGAAGATTCCCTGGAGGATGGCATGAAAACCCACTCCAGTATTCTTGCCTGGAGAATCCTCATGTACAGAGGAGCCTGGTGGGCTACAGTCCATAGGGTCACAGAGTCGGACACAACTGAGCAACTTAGCACAGCAGAGCATATTGAGAAACTTGGCAAAGTATACAAGATATGTCTTTGTATTATTACTTACAACTGTATGAAAATCTAAAATTATATCAATACAATTTTTAGTTTTAAAAAAGTAGCCAGAGAGAAAATACAGATTCGCCCACAAAGGAAGGGCACTGTCAGCAGACTTCTCAATAGCAGCAATGAAAATCAGAACATAGTGCAACGATACCTTCAAAGGGTGGGCTAAAATCTGTCAATTCTGAATTAATACCCAGGAAAAATTATCTTTTGTTAATGATGGTGAAATAAAGGCATTTTCATATGAACAGAGAGTTTAGTAAAGGGTGTACTTCAAGAAAAAAAAAATGATATCAAAAAGAAGGTCTAAATCACAAAAAGAAATATTGAGAAAGAATTGGTGATGATGTGAGTAAATCCAAAAAAATAAGGCAAAACAATAATGTATAATTTGTGGTATTTTAAAAAATATTACAGTGAAAATACTAAGCAATAATTGCATGAGAGTAAGTAGAGGTTTAGCAAGGTTGCTGGATACAAAATCAATATACAAAGGTCATAAATAAATAAATTCCACAAGTATGGGGTGGAACAAAAGCCCCAAATGGAGTAAAACCAGAAACAAACTAACTTAACAGTATTTCAAAGAAATAACACAACCACTTTAGGGGTTGGGGGTGGAGAGAGAACTAACCCAAGATATTTCTGAACACAATATTTTGACTAACCTAGACTTAAAATAGCTGTAAACAAATGGTGTACTCTAGGTAGTGGGTATATTTTCTGCAGGCGTATGGGTAAAAAATTCTGCAGCTGCTTTATGTGTGTTGTCTGCTTCCTTCACTATCCATCCTAAGTTCTTCTCACCCTCAGATATCACTTCTGCTAGTCCTGTTGGCTTACTTGGTGATGTCAGTGAAACCCTCATTACTGTGAAACCTGAGTCCCTGGCAACCATACACACCTCGGTTTGGGGTTGCTGCACTTGTCCATTCACAATTAAAATGGAGCAAGGCAAGGGACTACCAGGAGTTGTCCAAATGGATTACATAAGCTCCATTCATATCTCATCTTGTCCCTGTTTTGTAACACCAGCCCACGGGGACTTGGCATAAACTCTATAATACATATTTTCTCACCCCTATTCTTCCCACTGCATAGGGTCTGCTGGATCATATGGTTTAAGCAGCAGAACTGCTTTCACTTCCTGGATCTGTTGAAAAGAGTCCTTTCCTGTTCCATGACTTATTCAAAGCTGGTAGACTTCCCTGACTCCAGGTATATGACTGGACTAGTGTTCCTAGGTATGAAATGATTTGCTCTAAAACCCAAATAGTTCTTCCTGGTACTGGGTTTTTCTTCTTTGTTGGAGGGATTACAAGGTGCCAAAATTTGTCTTTTACTTTGGCAGGGATGTTCCTGCATGCTCCTAACCACTAGATCCTTTAAAAAAAAAAAAAAAACTTCACTAAATCTTGACAGGTTTTATCTCCTACAATCTGGAGCACGTATCTGTACCAGTACCAAGGCTTGTGGAGTAGTAGTCATTTCTTGCTCATCCTGCTCAATCAGCATAATGATGTTATTAATGTAATGGATAAATGTGATGTTCTGTGGCTGTTAAGAGAGGCCAGATCTCTTTGAACTATTTTATGACATAGGGAGAAGAAGTAACATCCCTGGACAAAACAGTAAATAAATATTATTATATGTTCCACTTACTGTGAACTCTTTCTGATCCTCTTTCTTGTTTGGACTAGCAAAGAACATATTTGCTAAATCAATGGCCATACATCATGTAATACCTAAAAGCCAAATTAATCAGCTCTAGTAAAGATACCATGGCCAGCACAGAAGCTGTAATTGGCTACTACCTGCTTAACTTACAGTCACCTCCACTCATCTTTCAAGTTCTATTCATTTCTGCAGGGTCTGTACTGGTGTATGTATAAAATGGGGAACACCATCCCTTCATCTCTGAGATCCTTAGGGTAGCACCAATCTCTGCCATGTCCCATCTTGAGGTAGGAGATGGCGTATTGATTTTTATTTATAATCTTGACTGTCACCTGAAGTTTTAGAACAACCAACCTAGTCTTTCCACTGTTGTAGCTCTTACCCCACAAGACACCCAGTGTGAAGGTTATTCCAGCTGCCAAGTATGCCAATCCCAGCAAAGACTCAGTGACCAGGGAAATGAGTATCTGGTAAGTCTAAAGACCTAGTGAACCTCTTGTAAGATGTCTTTTTGCAAGGACTCTATTTATTATCCAGTCTCCCTATAACCCACTCTCTAATAAGGGAGTCATGATGACAATTTGGGTGTCTGGGTATCAATGTTCAGTAGTCCTCTACATGTCTCCTCTTTCCCCAATGGACAGTCACCCAAATAAATGGCATTAGGTCCCTTTGGGGAAAAACCGGGGCTACTATAATGGTTTATAATTTCCATGGTGATTTAGGGTCCTTCTTTCTGGGGACCTGGCCACTTTTTCAGCCAATGGGTTCCAGGTCTTGAAAACTGAATCAGGTCCAGGAACTTGGCAAGGGATCATGGTTTTCTCAGACTCCTGCTCTTCATTGCAGGTCTATATATGAATGAGCACTCAGCTTCCTGGTAATGCTGCTGCCCATCTTGCTAGAACTTTCCTCATGACCTTGCTGAATAGTGTGTTCCCTGAGCCCCCCCATGAAACATAATCTCCAGTGGGTCTTTTGGGCTCACATAATATATGTATTCCAACGTGCCTATGGCCTTAGGTCTTTTAATCCCTTCCTCCACTGTCTCCCATGACACTCCTCACTTAAGGTGAGATTCCCCAGGCTCACATTCCCCAGGCTTCTAGGAGTCACCCTAGCAGCGTCTGTGTGTCATTCCCTACAGTCCTGGCTGAATATTGCCTCAATCCGTTCAGGTGGCTGTACTAAAATACTACAGCCTGGGTAGCTTATAAACAATAGAAATGTATTGTTCACAGTTCTGGAGGCTGGGAAGTCCAAGATTTAGGGGCCAGCATAGTCGTGTCCTGGTGAGGGCCCTCTTCCTGGCTGCTGCTGCTGCTGCTAAGTCGCTTCAGTTGTGTCCGACTCTGTGCGACCCCATAGATGGCAGCCCACCAGGCTCCCCTGTCCCCGGGATTCTCCAGGCAAGAACACTGGAGTGGGTTGCCATTTCCTTCTCCAATGCATGAAAGTGAAAAGTGAAACTGAAGTCGCTCAGTCGTGCCCTACTCTTAGCCACCCCATGGACTGCAGCCTACCAGGCTCCTCCGTCCATGGGATTTTCTAGGCAAGAGTACTGGAGTGGGGTGCCATTGCCCTCTCCGTCTTCCTGGCTGACGCCCCTATGAATCCCTTTATTGCTTGGTCACGCTATCATGATCTCATTCCAACATGCTTTCTCAATTTTTTGCCACACGGATAGGCTGAGAATTTTCCAAACTTTTAATTTCTGTTTTTCTTTTGATGAACAATTTTAAGCCATTTCTCTCTTCTCTCATTTTACTATGAGAAGTCAAGAGAAGACAAGCTGCTCCTTCAACACTTTGCTTAGAAATAGCTTCAACCAAATATCCAACTTTATTGTTCACAAATTCTGTCTTCCACAAAACTCTAGGACATGAACACAAGTCGACAAAGCTCTCTGCCACTTTATAAAAAGAATGGCCTTTCCCCCAGTTTCCAATGAGATGGTCCTCATTTCCATTGAGACTTCATCAGAATGACCTTTAGTGTCCATGCTGTGACATACTGTGACCATTCTGTTTAGGACCGCTTAGGTATTCTGTAAGAAGACTGAAGCTCTCTCTATACTCTTACCTTCTTCTGAGCCCTTACGCAAACCACCTTTAATGGCCCATTCATGGCAATGTAGACTTTTTCTAGCATGAACCTCCAAATTTTTCCAGCCTCTACCCAGTGGAGGTGGTTGTTTAGTCACTGTTGTATCCGATTCTTTGTGACCCCATGAACTGTAGCCTGCCAGGCTCCTCAGTCCGTGGGATTTCCCAGTCAAGCATACTGGGGTGGATAGCCATTCCCTTCTCCAAGGGATTGTCCCAACCCAGGGGTCAAACCCTGGTTTCCTGCACTGCAAGTGAATTCTTTACCAACTGAGCCACCAGGGAAGACCCCTCTATCCATTCAGTTCAGTTCAGTCACTCAGTCATGTCCAACTCTTTGCGACCCCATGAATCACAGCATGCCAGACCTCCCTGTCCATCACCAACTCCCAGAGTTCACTCAAACTCATGTCCATCGAGTCGGTGATGCCATCTAGCCATCTCATCCTCTGTCATCCCCTCTCCTCCTGCCCCCAATCCCAGCATCAGAGTCTTTTCCAATGAGTCAACTCTTGGCATGAGATGGCCAAAGTACTGGAGTTTCAGCTTTAGCATCATTCCTTCCAAAGAAATCCCAGGGCTGATCTCCTTTAGAATGGACTGGTTGGATCTCCTTGTAGTCCAAGGGACTCTCAAGAGTCTTCTCCAACACCACAGTTCAAAAGCATCAATTCTTTGGCGCTCAGCTTTCTTCACAGTCCAACTCTCACATCCATACATGACCACTGGAAAAACCATAGCCTTGACTAGACGGACCTTTGTTAGCAAAGCAATGTCTCTGCTTTTGAATATGCTGTCTAGGTTGGTCATAACTTTCCTTCCAAGGAGTAAGCGTCTTTTAATTTCATGGCTGCAGTCACCATCTGCAGTGATTTTGGAGCCCAGAAAAATAAAGTCTGACACTGTTTGCACTGTTTTCCCATCTATTTCCCACCTCTATGCATTACTCAGTTCCAAACCTGCTTTCACATTTGTTACAGCAGCATTCCACCCCAAGTACCAAAATCTGTGTTAATAGGGCTCTTCAGGGACTTCCCTGGTGGTCCAGTGGCTAACTCTGCACTGTCAACACAGGAGGCCCATGTTTGATCCCTGATCAGGAAACTAGATCCCACACGCTGCAACTACAGATCTTGCATGCAGTACCTGCTGTAACTAAGACCCAGTGCAGCCAAATAAATAAATATTTTAAAAAGTAAGAGCTCTCCAGAGAAATATAATCAATCGGATATATATAGATATATGTAAGATGAGATTTATAGGAATTGGCTTACATGGTAATGGAGGCCAAGAAGTCCCATGATCTGCTGTCATAAGCCGGAGACCGGGTAAGCTGATGATATAATTTCTTCTGAGTCCAAAGGCCGGAGAACCAGGAACTCTGATGTCTGAGGCCAGGAAAAATGAGCATTCTAGGTCAAGAAGAGAGAAAGGAAATTCGCCCTTCCTTTGCCTTTTTGTTGTTTGGGCCCTCAACAGATTAGATGATACTTGTCCACGCTGGTGAGGGTGGATCTCTTTATCAGTCTACTGAATTAAATGCTCATCTGTTCCAAAAACGCTCCCATGGGGCACGCAGAAATCATGTTTTATCAGCTCTCTGAGCATCCCTTAGCCCAGTCAAGTGGACACAGAAAACGAACTATTATAACAATTAAATCTTGTATCCCAAGAAATTGTGAAAGTGTCAGTTGTGTCCAACTCTTTAAGAGTACCCCAAGATCTATAAACTCTCCCTTTTCCAGTCTTATGACATGGGCCCCTTGATTGAGCACCCTCACAATCAAGTCGCATGAATACCCTTCTGACTCCTGCTGACACATTCTAGCTAATTTGTGTGGCTCACTTGGGCTTCTTAGAGAAGGAAATGGCCACACACTCCAGTATTCTTGCCTGGAGAATCCCCTGGGCAGAGGAGTGTGGCAGGCTACAGTCCATGGGGTCGCAAGAGTCGGACACGACTTAGCGACTAAACCAAACCTTGGGCTCTAGGGCCTGTCCTCCGCAGTGGGCCCCTGTTGTTCTTAGATGGGTTATGCTGCTACTTGGGGCTGGCAGGAGAAGAGGTGGGGGCAGATCCTGCAGGGGGTCTCCTGCTGCCTCTAGAGACAGATACCTTTGCTGTGTCTTCCCACATGGGGGATGGGGTGGGCTGGAGTGCTATTTCTTAATAAGGAATGGGCCATTGTACAGGTTCTGAGGGTGCAGAGGGGGCTGGGGTAGGAGTGCCAGATAATTGACTGGATGCCCAGTTAAGTGAGAATTTCAGAGACATGAATAAGGTTTTGGCATAAGTGTGTCCCAGGCGATATTTGAATTTTTGTTATATTTTTATTTGCTAAATCTGGCAATGCAAGCCTAGAGAGCTGCTATGATCTGAATACTTGTGTCCCCCTCCCCCCGCAAATTCATATGTTGAAATCCTAATACCCAATGTGATGCTATTAGAAGGTGGGGCCTTTATGGGGTGATTAGGTCACGAGGTCGGAGCCTTCATGAATGGGCTTCAGTTCAGTTCAGTTTAGTCGCTCAGTCGTGTCCGACTCTTTGCAACCCCATGAATCGCAGCACGCCAGGCCTCCCTGTCCATCACCAACTCCCGGATTTCACTCAAACTCACGTGCATCGAGTCGGTGATGCCATCCAGCTGTCTCATCCTCTGTTGTCCCCTTCTCCTCCTGCCCCCAATCCCTCACAGCATCTGAGTCTTTTCCAATGAGTCAACTCTTCGCATGAGGTGGCTAAACTATTGGAGTTTCAGCTTCAGCATCAGTCCTTCCAGTGAACACCCAGGACTGGTCTCCTTTAGAATGGACTTAGTGCTCTTATAAAACAGACCCCAAGGAGCTTGCTAGCCCCTGCCACATGTGAGGACACAGAGAGAACTCTGCAACCCGGGAAA
Organism: Bos taurus; assembly: GCF_002263795.3. NCBI lineage: Eukaryota > Metazoa > Chordata > Mammalia > Artiodactyla > Bovidae > Bos > Bos taurus. The sequence goes on from NC_037357.1 coordinate 4,908,477, forward strand.
AGGGCCTTCACCCAACCATGTTGGCACCCGGATCTCACACTTCCAGCCTCCAGAGCTGTGAACAATAAATTTCTGTTGTTTCTAAGTCACCCAATCTGTGGTATTTTGTTAGAGCAGCCCAAACAGACTCAGACAGACGTCAAAATGTTCAGGCTTACTCACCAGCCCGTGTCCCAGGTTTTCCCAACCAAGGCTCTCACTTTAGCACAACAGACTTGCCTCCGTCAGATGTTCAGTCATCTTTGAAGCTCCTCAACTCTTTACAATAGTGAGTTTGTGGCCTTGAAACTTTTTTTCTGGTCTTCCACTGCAGAAGACAAGAGCTTTGGTGTAAGCTACCAAAGAGATGTTCTGAATTTCACAGTGTTTGTTACCAACCCTCACCTTTTTCTTATCCTTCTGTAGGTATCAATGCAACTAGATGAGAGCTGGCAAATTTCATTGTCTTTGTACGATTCCCTCTTCTCCCCAACTCATTTCCCCAAAGCCTGAATCATGGCACTGACAAGGCATTATTATTCCCTTTCATAGACTTTCCCCAGGACACTACCTGCGAAAGTTTTAGCAAGAGCGCCACCATCTGGTGCCTGGGACAATCCATCCTTCACATACTACTGGGTGCGGGTTCTGCATTGACAGCCTGGTCGTGAGTGATCCCATCTCCCAAATTCCATTACTGCCTGATTTCTTGGATCACTCCTGGTAGCAGATATGTTAGTTTAGGTCCTCTGGTAAGGAGACACTGAACTGGAGAACGAAGTACGAGAGGTTTATTGGAGAGTAACATCTGAAAGGACAGGAAAGCAGGTTTGGGAAAGGAGAACCTCAGATAGTGAAAGTGAAGAACTCATTAAAGAAAACCCTCCAACAGTGCAAGAGAGTTCCCTTCTCTCCACACCCTCTCCAGCATTTATTGCTTGATAGCATTGAAACATGTATAATATCATGTATGAAACGAGTCGCCAGTCCAGGTTCGATGCACGGTACTGGATGCTTGGGGCTGGTGCACTGGGACGACCCAGAGGGAGGGGAGGGGAGGGGAGGGAGGAGGGTGGAGGGTTCAGGATGGGGAATGCGGGTATACCTGTGGCGGATTCATTTCGATATTTGGCAAAACTAATACAATATTGTAAAGTTTAAAAATAAAATAAAATTTTAAAAAAAGAAAAGAAAAGAAAACCCTCAAAGGACCAGGCCTTAGTATGCCTCCCATGCTCAGGCACTAGCTAGGGGCTGCGTGGGAAGAGCTTGGCTTCTGATTAAATGCTTTAGCGATCTCAAAGGTGCTTCACCTGGAGGCTGACAGCCAACTGTACTCCTTGCAACTGGATGGAAAATTCTTGAAAGAACAGCCAAGAGACACAGATGGTTCTTTTCAAAAATGGTGCTGGGACAATAGGATACCCATATAGAAAAAAAAGAAAGAAATTGGATCCTTACTTCAATGAATACCCCACGATCAGTACAAGTAGTTTATACGTCTAAATTTGAAGGGCAAATTATGCGTTTGTGATGTAAATGATTGTGTTCACAACTTTGGGATGGTGAAGAATCTTAAACAGCACGCAAAACTATTAACCATAAAAGAAAAAATTAACACTTTGACTACATTAAAATTAAACATTTCATTAAAAGTTACCATTAAGAGAATTAAAAATTAATTGATACAATAGCAGAGATATTTGCATTATACATGTAGCAAATAAAGTTCTAGGACTTGGGACATATACCAAGCTGCTGGAATATGATAAGAAAAAATTTTTAAATGGGTAAAAAGTAATAAACAGTTGCTTCATAAAAGTAGAAAACCAAATGGCCAATAAATATATGCAAATGTCCTTAACTTCATTGCTACTGCTGCTGCTGCTAAGTGGCTTCAGTCGTGTCCGACTCTGTGCGACCCCATAGACGGCAGCCCACCAGGCTCCCCCGTCCCCGGGATTCTCCAGGCAAGAACACTGGAGTGGGTTGCCATTTCCTTCTCCAGTGCATGAAAGTGAAAAGTGTAAGTGAAGTCGCTGTCGTGTACGACTCCTAGCGACCCCATGGACTGCAGCCCACCAGGCTCCTCCATCCATGGGATTTTCCAGGCAAGAGTACTGGAGTAGGGTGCCATTGCTTTCTCTGCCTTAACTTCATTAGAGAAATGCAAAATAAAACCATTATGAGATACCACCACATCTACAGAAATGGCTGATGTTGTTTTTTAATCTTTACAATACCAACCATTGGCAGGGATGTGGAACAACAGGAATTCTGACACACTGCTAGTGGAGATGTAATTTGATTTAACCATTTCAAAAAAGTTTGGCATTATCTAGTGGATTTAAAGCTAATGCATTTTCTGTGGCCCAGCAATGCCACTTCTATGTATATACCCAAGAGAAGTTTGTAAATATGTTCATCAAAAGACATGTACAAGAAAGTTCTTCGCAGCACTCTTTTAACAGCCCTTACACTCGAATAACCCAAGATGTTGACCAGCAGTAGAAAAGATAAAAAACTGTGATATTTCCAAACAATGGAAAACATTCAGCAGTGAAAATTAATGAGCTACAGCTACATGCAACAATATGAATGTACCTTACAAACACGCTGTTGATGGAAACAAGCCAAGAACAAATATTACATACTATATGACAAACATTACTTACTGTATGAAGTAGAAAAACAGGAAAACCTAATCTACATCATCTAGGAACTTATACATAAGCAGTAGAACTATAAAGAAAAGCAAGGACATGGTTAACAAAAGTCAGGGTATTGGTTATTTCTTAGAAGCAGAAAAATGGGAGTGATCAGGAAAGAGTACATGGGAGGGCTGTTTCTATTTTTTCCCAATTTTTTATTATGGAAAATTTTGCAGATAGAGGCAAAGTTGAAATAATAATACAATTAATACTCACCTACCCTCTAATTAGATGTAGCAATTGCTAACATTTTAGCATTTTGCTTTATATCTCTCCATGTATACTTATATTTTAACAACTTTATTGAAATGTAATTCATATCTCATATAATTCACCCACTTTAAGTGTACAATTCAATGGTCTTTAGTATAATCAGAGATATATGCAACCATCAGCATATTCAATTTTAGAACATTTCCATCACCCCAGATGTACACTTCATACTTTAGCCATCAATTCTCCATCCCCCCACCTCCTCTCAGCAAGCAAGCATATACTTTCTGTCTCTGTAAATTTGCCTATCACAGGCCTTTCATATAAATGGAATCATGTGCTTTTTTTGTGATTGGCTTCTTTCATGTAGAAAGTTTAAAAAAGTTTAAAACCTTTCATGTAGAAAGTTTCAATTAAAAGTTCATTCATGTTGTAGCATGTGTCAGTACTTGTGTTAAGTCTGCTTGGTATGTCATAACAGAATACTACAACGTGGGCGGTTTAAACAACAAATTTATTTTCTCACAGTTCTGGAGACTGGAAGTCCAAGATCAAGGTGCTATCAGGGTTGGTGTCTGGTGAGACTCCTCCTTGGGTTGCAGGTGGCTACATTCTGACTGTGTTCTCACGTGGCCTTTCTACTCTTTCCACTCTGACTTGCAAAGAGAGGTCGCTGGTGTCTCTTCCTCTTCTCACAAGGATGCCAGTGCTATGGGATGAAGACCCTATCCTTAGCACCTCATTTAACCTTCAGCATCTCCTTAAAGGCTCTATGTCCAAATTCAGTCACAATGGGGGTTAGGGTTTCAACATATAAATTTGAGGGGGGGTGGTGAATAATTCAATCTATAACAGCATTTTATTCCTGTGCTGTGCTGTGCTTAGTTGTTCAATGGTGTCTGACCCTGCAATCCCATGGACTGTAGCCCACCAGGCTCCTCTGTGCATGGGATTCTCCAGGCAAGAATATCGGAGTAGGTTGCCATTCTCTTCTCCAGGGGATCTTCCCAATCCAGGGATCGAACCCAGGTCTCCTGCATTGCAGGTGGATTCTTTACTGTCTGAGCCACTAGGGAAGCCCAGTTCATTCCTATTTATGGCCAAATAATATTTTATTGTATAGATATGTCACATTTTGTTTATCCATTTACCAGTTGATAGGCATTTGGGTCGTTTCTTTCTTTTACCTATTATGAATAATGCTGTTATAAACAGTTGTGTACAAGTTTTTGTGAGAACATGTATGTTCATTTCTCTTGGTTATGTACCTAGGAGTTGAGTTGCTGGGTCATGTGATAACTCTATGTTTAACAATTAGACGAACTGCCAGACTGCTTTCTGAAGTGGCTGCACCATTTTACATTCCCATCGGGAGGGTATGAGGGTCATAATTTTATCAAATCTTTGACAACACTTGTGTTATCTGACCTTTTATTATAGTCATCTTAGTGGGTGTGAATGGCATCTCATTGCCCTTTCAATTTGCATTTCTCTGACCAATCATGATGTCAAGCATCCTCTTTATGTGCTTACGGACTATGTACATTTCTTCTTTGCAGAAATGTTTATTCAAATCCTTTGCCCAATTTTCAATTGGGTTATTTCTCTTGGTAATAATGAGTTTTAAGTGTTCTTTCTAAATTCCTTGTTCTGTATTTCCTTGCATTTCCTGTTTTTGTCTTGTTTTGTATATTCTTAGAATTTGTGGAGCTTCTTGGATGTGTGCTGTGCTGTGCTAAGTCGCTTCAGTCATGTCCAACTCTTTGTAGCTTTATGGACTGTAGCCCGCCAGGCTCCCCTGTCCATGAGATTTTCCAGGCAAGAATACTGGAGTGGGTTGCCATGCCCTCCTCCAGGGGATCTTCCCTACCCAGGGATCGAACCTGCGTCTTTTACATCTCTTGCATTGACAGGAAGGTTCTTTACCACTAGCACCATCTGGGAAGCCCCTCTTGGATGTGTAGACAAATATTTTTAAATAAATTTGTGAAGTTTTTAGCCGTTATTTGTTCAAATAATTTTTCTGTTCCTTCCTCTCTCCTGCTTCTAGGAGCTTGGTATTCAGTGGAGTGGAGGGCTATTGCTCCAAGTTTTCTAGGCTCACTTCTCTCAGCCCAGAACCACCACCTTACAAGCCAGAAGAAAAGTAATGGGGCCCCAGTATTCTCAGTGGGGCCATGCCCAAGGTAGAGCCTGCATCCCACAGGTGGGTGCTGGGTAAAAGAATGAAGCCTGTGCTTCCTGGGCACGCTCACTGGATCTTACCTCACCAATGGGTAGCTAAGGGCAAGATGAGAAAAGCTCACATCCTGCACCTCCTAAGAAGGCAACCTTCCAACTGGGAGCTAGGAAAAACTGGAGCCCTGTGTTCTTGCTTGCACCAATCAGGAGAGGAGTTTCCTTCTTGCAGAGCTAGGAAAGGGGGAGGAAGAGAATGGGTCTTGGTTCCAATACCACATACTCCCCATGTTCTAATCAAATTTTAGTAGACTCTTTCTTAAGTAGATGTTTCTTCATTTTCTGTATGTCCTTAGGATCATTTCCAGAGAGTTTTTTTCATAATTTTCACCAGTTTCACTGGAGAGCTGGTCCACAGAGCTCTTCACATTGTCCTACCAGAGTGGAACTTCCATATATATCCATGTATAGTTTTTGCTGCTGCTAAGTCACTTCACTGTCCGAGTCTGTGCGACCCCATAGACGGCAGCCCAGGCTTCCCCGTCCCTGGGGTTCTCCAGGCAAGAACACTGGAGTGGGTTGCCATTTCCTTCTCCAATGCATGAAAGTGAAAAGTGAAAGGGAAGTCGCTCAGTCGTGTCCGACCCTCAGCTACCCCATGGACTGCAGCCTTCCAGGCTCCTCCATCCATGGGATTTTCCAGGCAAGAGTACTGGAGTGGGGTGCCATTGCTGAGCCATACCAAATAAGTTTCAGACATCAGGAAAAATCCCTAATTACTTCAGTATGCATCTCCACTAAATAAGGACATTGTCCTATATAACCACAATACAATTACATTCTTGAATACATGAACATAATTCTACATATCATCTAATAAATAGTCCATATTTAAATACCTCCAAAAATGTCTTTTATGGGTCTTTTTTTGGGGTGGTGGAGGTCGGGAACAAACAACCAAAGTTTACATATTGCATTTTGTTGCTTTGTCTCTCTAGATTCATTTAACTTAAAACCTCCCGATGTTTCTTTTCATGTTATTTATATTTCTCAGAGTCCAGACTTTTGGAAGTCCACATGGCAGGATGGTTATTTCTTGAGTGTTGTCAATCTTTTATTTCTTGACCTGGGTAGTGGTTTTCCTATGGCATTAGCTTTTTACATTTTTTTCATTACACTGCACGATAATATTTTATGTATCAAATTTGTATGTAACTGGTACTACCAAGAAATGAGCTATCAAGGCATGAAAAGATGTGGCGGAACTTAAATGTATATACTTTAGTGAGCGAAGCCAATCTAAAAAGGCTACCTACTGTACAATTCCAATTATATAACATTCTGGAAAAGGTAAAATTATGGAAACAGTGAAAAGGTCAGTGGTCACTAAGAGTTAGTGGAGGGGGATGGATGAATAGATGGAGGACAGAGGACTTTTAAGGCAGTATGATACTATAGTGGTGGATACATGCCATTATACACTTGTCAAAATGCATAGTATGTACAACACCAAGAGGGAACCCCAGTGTAAACGAAGGACTTTGGCTAATGGTGATGTGTCAGTGGAGGCTCATTGATTGTAACAAAAGTATCACTCTGGTATGGGATGTTGATAGTGGGGGAGGTTGTTGGGGGCAAGGGGTATATGGAAACTGTCTGTACTCTGTTCATTTTTGCTATCAACCTAAAAATGCTCTAAAAAGCAAAGTCTATTTTAAAATCTGTACGCATATAATATTTCACAGCTTTTGAAAGGAAGACATGTCTGGGGAGAAGTGAAACAGTTATAGTGCTCTACGTTTCTCACATGCTTTAGAAGGTATGTCAATATATTAACTTTAGACTTAATTAAGCATTGTGGGCCATCAAAGTGAAAATTCTACGCTTTCCCCTATTACACCATCTTTCTCTGTAGAACAAAGTAAGGAATTATTGACTTTCCAAGATCTCTAGGTTCACTCTTGATAAGTAAACAGTCAGATTTAGTGCATGGGCTCATCTTTGCAACTGTCATGGCTTCTTCTTCCCATGGGAGAAGGCAATGGCACCCTACTCCAGTACTCTTGCCTGGAAAATCCCATGCACGGAGGAGCCTGGTGGGCTGCAGTCCATGGGGTCGCTGAGAGTCGGACACGACTAAGCGACTTCACTTTCACTTTTAACTTTCATGCATTGGAGAAGGAAATGGCAGCCCACTCCAGTGTTCTTGCCTGGAGAGCCCCAGGGACAGGGGAGCCTGATGGGCTGCCGTCTGTGGGGTCGCACAGAGTCGGACACGACTGAGGTGACTTGGCAGCTTCTTCCCATCTTATGAGGGCCTCCTCAGAACAAGCATTTGAAAGTTCATTCCAATCTCATTCTCTGCAGAGAGTTGGCTTCTCCCCTTGACCTCCAAGTTACAATAGCTGAGAGGTAACCATCTTCCCCCTCATGCCCTCCCCTGAGGTTAATCACTTCTTGCCCCTTGCCCTGGGGAGGAACAGTGAGAGAAGTCTTGGCAAACTGCTTGGAAAGGTCCTTGACTCCTGATCAAGGGGATTAGACTAAGAAAGAGGCCGAGCTAATGATTAAAGAGAGAGTTAGGGATAATGTTTCCTTGCTTCTATTCCTAGCAGTACTGTACTAGCATGGGATTGGTTCAAATCAACACCTGACTTTCTATCTGTGAAACTAGGGAGACCAATCTGTTTGGGCTAACAAAATACTCAGGGGAAAAATGTTTTTGTTGATACCATAAGAGTGACTAACCAGAGAAGTCTGGGAATTTTTATAAATAAAATAACCTCGAATATGCTTGTAAACACCATACCATTCCACAGCATCATTCCTTTTTTTAGCTCGATTTTTTTTTTTTTTTTTTTTTTGAGAACAGATTGTGTCACTGAACAGATGCAGGCTTTGCTGGGAAGGGAAGCAGCGGCCATGCATTACAAGAGAAGGTACAGGCCTTGCCTTCAAGGTTCTTACAGTCCTATTGGAGAGAAACAATATTCAGCTAGGAGAAAGAAGAGAAAATATCTCACTGGTTTGGCGTGCATGATCATATCTTTATATGCCAGAGGTGAGGCTGACATTTGAAGAAGGGGAGGGAGGGCTGTGTTGCTAATTAATTGTGGAAAATGAGGGCACTATGTAGATTCCTTAAAAGTGAAGGCCAACAGATTTGCTTTCAAAAACACCTTTGGGGAATTCCCTGGTGGTCCAGTGGTTAGGACTCCGCGCTTTCACTGCTGGGCCTGGGTTGTATCCCTAATTGGGGAAACAAGATCCCACACACCTTGCAGTGCAGCCAACAACAACAACAAAGCAAAAGCTTTGGCAGCTGTGCTTTCTCTTAAATAACATCTGCTAGCCTGGATGGGTCTTGCTTGGAGAATCCCAGGGATGGAGGAGCCTGGTGGGCTTCCATCTACAGGGTCGCACAGAGTCGGACACGACTGAAGCGACTTAGCAGCAGCCTGGATGGGAGGGGAGTTTGGGGCAGAGTGGATACATGTATATATATGTGGCTGAGCTGGTCTGGTGTGTACCTGAAACTATCACAATGTTGTTAATTGGCTATCAGATCAGATCAGTCGCTCAGTCGTGTCCGACTCTTTGCGACCCCATGAATCGCAGCACGCCATGCTATACCCCAATACAAAAGAAAAAGTTTTATAAAAAGACTGTCTGCTAATGTCAACTGGGATGTGTTCAAGTCCTCAGCACATTACAGAAGCCTTATTTCTCTGACTCTCTTTTCTATCACCAGTGCTGCTGCCTGTCTTGGAAAGTAATAGGACTCCACTCCTTGGACACCGTTCTACATCCTAGTTGGTCCACAAGTTTAGATTGACCTTTCACCTACTTAGGGCCCAGGAGTGAAGTTGAGTCCATCAAGGAAAAGTGGTGAGAGATAGGATCCTATGTGGACAGGCTCTCTCAGTGAGTCAGTTCAGTTCAGCTCAGTTCAGTCGCTCAGTCGTGTCCGACTCTTCGCGACCCCATGGATCGCAGCACGCCAGGCCTCCCTGTCCATCACCAACTCCCGGAGTTCACTCAGACTCACGTCCATCGAGTCAGTGATGCCATCCAGCCATCTCATCCTCTGACGTCCCCTTCTCCTCCTGCCCCCAATCCCTCCCGGCATCAGAGTCTTTTCCAATGAGTCAACTCTTCACATGAGGTGGCCAAAGTACTGGAGTTTCAGCTTCAGCATCATTCCCTCCAAAGAACACCCAGGGCTGATCTCCTTCAGAATGGACTGGTTGGATCTCCTTGCAGTCCAAGGGACTCTCAAGAGTCTTCTCCAACACCACACTTCAAAAGCATCAATTCTTAGGCGCTCAGCCTTCTTCACAGTCCAACTCTCACATCCATACATGACCACAGGAAAAACCATAGCCTTGACTAGACAGACCTTTGTTGGCAAAGTAATGTCTCTGCTTTTGAATATGCTATCTAGGTTGGTCATAACTTTTCTTCCAAGGAGTAAGCGTCTTTTAAATTCATGGCTGCAGTCAGGGCAGGTCAAATGAGAAAAATGGGGATAATCCTCTCTCCCATATGCCATGCTTCCTGGTGACCTATCATTTCTAATTTATTTGTTTAATGTCCATCTCCCCAACAAAAGGGAATACTCCATGAGGCTATTGACCATGTCTTTCTCATTCTCTGTTTTATCACCAGCACCCAACACAGCATCTGACACGTAGTCAGTGTCCTATAAATATCTGGTACATAATTAATCAGTTAAGTGGGACTTAAATCCTGACAGGATGTAGATGGAAACTAGCAAATGAGTGAGAAAAGGTGGGGAGAAATGAACTGAAGTCTTTGTTGGGAGCCATGAAATGACTGCAGGAAGGAAACAGGAGGTGTAGAATAGTAGGGCCTTCTAGTAACAGTGGTGAGAAAGTGATCATGAGTAAAAGGACACTAACATTTGTTGAGCATCTTCTAGCTATCTGGTGCTTTAACATGTATGAACTCATTTAATCTTCATGACTCCTCGAGATAGGCAATATGACAGTTTTACATTTTATAGATGAAAAAAAGAGATTCAAAGACGTTCAATAAGTTGTTGATGATCGTTATTGTGAGACAATTGCTCATGGATCTCTCCTGTTTCTGCACATCCTATGAACAGACAGTGACTGACCCTGTACCGGACTATTTTTTCAGGATATTTGTACAGTAAACAGCTTTGGAAGATCCAGTGTCTCCCTCTGGGCCAGTGGAAAGGCAGATCTACTGCTCACCCTAGAAGATTCAGACTCATTAAGGTCACTGTTGCTCTCCTGTAACAACCCACAGCATGTGCAAGCGTCACCCGGCCCTTTTTGAGAGGCTCCTCTGAGACTTGGAGGGCAAAGGGAACTGACACAAGAAAATGCTTATACTCTGGCCTCTACTCTGGCTGACCCAGGAGTCTCATATCTTCTGCCAGCATTCATGAAAAGATGTGGCAGGTTAAGTTGGTAGTTTGCAAGTAAGATAAAATCTCGGAACCATCACAGGTCCTGATGGTCACACGGGTGAAGCATCAAAAATGGGAATGGTACCCATACCTATTTGACTCCAGAACCCACACTCTTTTCCCAGAATGCTGCTGCTTCCTGAGCTATACATGGGCTGGTTGCTACATCATATGATGTCATTTCTCCCTGCCCTCCCCTCCCCCATACCTTTGTGTGTTAAGTCTGACTTTACTTTTCAAATTGGATGGTTGGATTGTTCGGTGAAGCAAAGAGGTTTAAAGTATCTGATTATACTTGTCTTTCCCTCTGTCTCCGAGGTGAATGGAAGTCCTTCATCTATCATCCCATCTTCTTAATCATACTATTTGCCCACGGTTATTGTTCTTATGACAGTCGGGCTTTTGTCAGGCGTATTCATCTCAATGAACAAAACTGCCCCGAGGACACAACAAGTGGAACAACTTAGATGCTTCATAATAACCAACCAGGGCTTCCCTTGTGGCCCAGCGGTTAAGAAACCTTGCGATGCAGGGGACATGGGTTCGATCCCTGGTCCAGAAAGATCCCACATGCCTCAGAGCAACTGAGCCTGCAAGCCACAGCTATTGAGCCCGAGTGCTGTAACTACTAAAGCCCACAAACCCTAGGGCCTGTGGTCTGTGACAAGAGAAGCCACCATGATGAGAAGCTCATGCATTACAACTAGAGAAAGCCCTCCCAGCAACAAAGACCCAGCACAGCCAAAAATGAATAAATAACTTTTTAAAAAGAAAGTAAATCAACATTCACATTTTAATAAATTTAAATAAATAACCAGCTAGGTTCAGGGCTTTGGAGGATACTTGCCAAACTTTACATCACAAGGCCCCGGGGCTCCTATATCCTTGCTGGGCCATCTAGGTAGTAGTTCAGAGGGCATACAATGGTGGCACCCCAAGATCCCATTTTCCATATGTCTTGAACCCCTGAAATAATTGTATTAAAGTGCTTTCAGTAGACATTCCTAATCTCAGGAGTCCCAAATATCCCTTTTGTTCATATAGGTCTTTTGCTCTTATTATCTACAAACTCTTTTGATCTTCAACAGTGTTGGCATGTCAGGCCATCATTCTCTGTATTCACTAAAGTTAGAGCTACAGCTGCCAGCACAGGGTTGGGGAGAGGGGAATTCAGAGGCTGGGGAGCAGTGAGGTCATTCCCCTGATCATGTCCCCAGAGGAATGGTCCACCAGAAGACCTAATGATTTGTCTAGATTTTGCACCAGAATGATCATATGCCATCCTCACAAGAGCCCTTTGAGGAAATAGGTCCAAAAAGTTTAAGTGACTAAGCAGTTCAACATTCTGCTGTGCACTCATAGCAGATCTGGGGCTACCATCCCTTTCCATACCTTGCATATTCTAGTGAGTTCAGAGGCTGGTGTCCTAGTTTCCAGGAGGTAGAAGAGTAGGATGAAGGGTAGGATGAGGATTCTTCCTTTTGACAGCTTCTGTCATCCTACCAGAAGAAAGGGCCATGCCTAGACATGTCATACTTCCTTCCACAGAGACAGGGTAGAAGGGTGTTGTAAGGATTGGTGCACTGCACAGAGCTGGGGACTGGGTGTCCTAAAGTCTGACTGGACCATGAATTCTTCTTTTGCATGAATTCTCTGCATGCAAAATTGACATATAGGTGTCTTTGGGCCTAAGAGTCCAGCCAGATAACTGGTCTTCTGGCCGAATGGCCCCCTGGCAGAGTAGTAGACAAAACCTCCCCACAGCCTTCAGCTATCCCCTGCCTGACCCCCTCTAGCAGCTGTTGCTCTATCTGAACAGAGGAGGACTGGTTCACTTCCTTGACTTCTGGGCGTGGATTTACCAAGCTGGGCTTTGCTTGGGTTGGAGCCAGGGTTGGTGGGAAGCAAACAGTTCAGAAAAGGGCTACACAACTTGGAGTTGCCACCATCCAGAACCAAGCACGGACAACTGGGGACAAGAAAGGGAGGCATTTGGGATGCAGGCATCTGTAAGATAAGGAGAGTCTCCAGCACGTGGGCTCAGGGTTTCTCTTGAGTTGTAGATCTGTTGAAAGAGGCCAGAGACAAGGAAACAATTTGTTTATTTCAGTCCTGCAGGCTCCTCAGGTGAACAGCAACGTGCCATAGAGACAGTTTCCTTCTTGCTAGCATGGGCATTAGCAATTCTCCAAGAACTGGAAACCTCAGAGAAGGCACATTAATTTACTTCTTTTATCTTAGATAACAGAGGTCTACTTAGGAGACCTTGAGAAAAGATTATAATGAAGACACACACAGCATAGAGAACCACTAGATTCCAAAGTGGCTTAGTCATCAGCATCATGTTATTATACAACATCCCTGATTCCCTCTGGAAGTCTGTTCTAGTCTTCTCTTGCCAGGGACTGGGAAATCCTCCCTCTGTAGTCTATAGGAACAGTGCCACAGGTTGCTGGTCTGACTGCTTTAGCTTGTTACTGTCAATCCTATTGAACAGAACTGTGCCTGGCTCGGAGAAGGCAATGGCACCCCACTCCAGTGTTCTTGCCTGGAGAATCCCAGGGACAGAGGACCCTGGTGGGCTGCCGTCTATGGGGTCGCACAGAGTCAGACATGACTGAAGCGACTTAGCAGCAGCAGCAGCAGCAGTGCCTGGCTACCCAGGTGGCACTAATAATAAAGAACCTGCCTGCCAATGCAGGAGACATAAGAGATGTGAGTTCGATCCCTGGGTCAGAAAGATCCCCTGGAGGGGATCATGGCTACCCATTCTAGTATTCTTGCCTGGAGAATCCCATGAACAGAAGGGCCCAGCGGGCTACAGTCCACAGAGTCTCAAAGAGTTGGACATGACTGAAGCCACTTAGCATGCACATACATGCTTATCTGTCACCAAATTGTGGGGGCCCAATCCTGCTACAGTCAAGGTCACCAGAGGCCACAACTAGCTGGATTTGCTTTCCTGACCAGGAGGCAGTGAGTACAATAGTGGACACGGCAGGCACCATGACTGACAGGTCTAATAAAGAGCACTTCCCCTGAAGGTTTACATCAGCCTTGGTGACAATCCACCTATGAGAGATTCGACTGAACACAAGAGAGATAGGGCCAGTTCTGTGTGTGCGTGTGGAATAGGCAGCTGCCCGTGCCAGTCTTTCCCAAATCATGGTTCTCAGACCCCTGCAGGAGACCCATTTTAGTGTTTTAAAACTGCAAATTTATGGGCTCTATTTCAATCTTACAGAATGAGAGTTTTGGAGTTGGGATCAGAGAGTCTGCATAGGTAAAATCTCCTCATATAACTCTGTGTCCACTAAAGTTGAGGACCTCTGTTCTATATTCTTCAAGCTTCATTCAAGTAATCATCTCCTTCTGGAAAGTTCTTCTCCTGCTATCTCTGTTTAGCAAAATCCTGCTCCAATCCTGGAGGCCAAGCTCAGGTGTAGCTGCCTTCATGATGCTTTCCCTGATTTCATGTCTCCTTAACTGCAGCTATCTCCTGGTGTTATGGGGTAGAGGATACTAGGCATCTAAGAACTTGGGTTCAAGGGATGTTGGGGATATGAGAAGGCATATCTGGGAAGGATGGAATTGTAGGAAACGGTTTATGTTTTGTCCCCAACTTTTTATTTGGAAAAATCTGAAAGTAAACTATGATGAATAACAGCATATCCTTCCTGGAAATTAACCAGGACAGTAACATTTTAGATTTGCACATATGCTGTCTCTATATAAACACATATCCACACATAAAAACATGTATGTATTTGTATGTATTTGGCTACAGCATTTGAAATTTAATTGCAAGTATCATGCCACTTTGCATCTAAAGTTTTGCACCTAAAATTGCATCTAATTTCAGCATGTATCTCTTATGAACAAGAGCATTCTCTCATTCCCTTGCAAAATAATAATACCATTATCACATCCAAGAAATGTAACATTGACAAAATAGCATTATTTAATATTGACTCATATCAAAATTTCTCAAATTATCTCCCAAACATCCTAGCTATTTGTAATTCAGTCAAGAATCATGGAGTTTGTTTTACTGTCTTTTCTGCTCCTGCTAATCTAGATTCTAGAACTGTACATTTGGCTTTTTTCCTTAATGATACTGATATTTTTAAAGAGTCCAAGTTGGCTGCCTTGTTTACTGTCTGGATTTGTCTGATTGTTTCCTCATGATTAGATTCGTATTAAACATCTCTGGCAAGAATACTACAGGACTAATGTTGTTTACTTCCCAGCATGTCACATCGGGAGGTTCATATGCCATTGCCCTGTTATTGGTGATGCTAAATTTGATCCCTTATTTAAGGTGGTGTCTTCTAGAATTCTTCTTTGAAAAGGTACATGTTTCCTTTGCAATTAATAAGTAATCTGAGGAGTAATCGGGAATAAGCATATTTCACGAGCTCTTACGGTGATTCTTGAGTTCGCTGAAGTTTGAACCACTGTTTTCCATGGTGTGATTGATGTGAATGAGGGTCCTCCAAGGCCTGCTCTGCCTCCAAAATACCTCAGGCTTAGCATGTCAGCCTTCACCTTTTACCTCTCACTCCACCTCCAAAGACCCTCTCCCTCTTGCCTGGCTCCAAATCCCTAGCTTGAGAGACACTGGTAAACCAGATGGGGGCACTGCCTACAACCCAAGGGAGCTTGCTCCCCTTACTCAGGTCACTGGCCTTGTGAGGAAGAGTCCTTGAAAATGGACAATGTATTTTTGTTTGTTTGATATTTATCATTATAAATAATAATAATAGTGGGGTGAACTAAGCCGAGCACTGTATGTAAATTACATCATTTGATCCTATGCCAATGAGGGACTTTACAGATGAGAAAAAAGAGGCTCAGAGAAGTGAGGCAACTTCCCCAAGGTTACACAGCTATTAAAAGTGGGAACTGTTTTGTAAAGCAATTATCCTTCAATTAATAAATTAAAACATAGTAGGGAAAAAAAAGTGGGAACTGGATTCAAATCCAGTACCAATTAAAAAGCATATGCTTTTAAACACTCAGTTCTATTCCCTAATGAGCAAGAATCCCACCGACTTCAGAATTCTCTTTCCATTTTCCTCTGAAGAGTTCTAGGCCCACAGCATCCCTAAGCATGAGGAAGCAGGGACATTGGACTTACTATCTTTCAAGATGGAGAACAGCGAGATCAACTGGCATTCCTGTGGTCTTGCAGCAAGTGAGTAACCGAACAGGGATGTTGATGGAGGGAACTTAAGCTCTTGCTTATGAATTTGATTTTGATTTAAGAGGCAGCTGAGAGCCCCTGTGATTTCTGACTGGTGCTTGCTGAATCCAGAGTGGGTTCAGGTTGGATTAATATCATTGTCCTTTGCGTGGGGAAAGGCTGCTGCTTGATAATCAACAGGCTTGCAGGCTTTGGTGGAAAAGACCGGTGTTGCTTAACAGCCCCTTTCTGTGCTTTGCACACTTGATTGACTGCCTTTAGGTTTACAGTGCTCTGTCCAGCCTGTCACGGGAAAATGCTACCTCTTAGATTCTAGTTAGGTCAAGAAAAACTCTCGCTCTCACCCTACACCCTCCATTCCCAATAAACAGGAACAACAACAATTAAAAAAAACCTTGTAAAGGTGCTCCAAATTTGTGTAGCCCACAGTTTTCTCTAGTCTTCCAATTCTCCCATGAGGATGCCCAGTCAAGTGCTGCAGTGAAATGAAAAAAAGAAAACAAAACCACAGAAACCAAGACTCTCTCCTGCTAGTAAGAGGCATTTGTAATTGGGGAGGGGGGTTATTTGAATGATTTATCTTTAGCTTCAGGTTTCCCGTTTCTTAGTGACAGGGGTGTCAGGAAAATATTTCTGCACCTGTTGCAAGATTTCATCTCTGGCTGGAGATAGACACAGACAAACACATATAGAATATCATCCCAATTTTAGCACATGTGCTGTTAAAGCAAGCACACATACATATAAAGTATCATCCAAGTTTAGCATATGTCCTGACAAATTAAACAACGTCATATATAGACACAAAAGATTCCATAGTTGGAGGAGTCCTAAGAGGTCATCTAGCAAACCTTCCCTTCTGTTCTTCACCCCCTGGCCGCAATGCTCAGAACAACTCTTACTCAGAGACCAAAGTTTGGGCAGCTCCAGTGACAAGTTGGGACTTCTGTGGTGGCTGAGAGGTAAAGAATCTGCCTGCCTGCAAGGCAGGAGAACTGGGTTCAATTCCTGGGTCAGGAAGATCCCCTGGAGAAGGAAAAGGCAACTCACTCTTGCCTTATTCTTGCCTGGAGAATCCCATGGGCAGAGGAGCCTGGAGGGCTACAGAGTCAGACGCGACTGAGGGACTAAACAACAACAATGCAGATAAAGTTAGGCAAAAGTTTCAGAGGCAGCTGGTGCCTGTGACCAGCGTTTTTTCCCCACAATGATCTCTTATAAAATAAAGCGAAATCCATCCTCCTAGTAACTCCTGGCTTTAGGGGGCTGCTCCCTTCCTCTGGAGTCACTCAGAATAAGGGATCTCCTTTTCTATACAGGCTTGTCCCCCAACCCTAGAGAGGTTGAAACCTCCAGCACCACAGTGCCCAGACAGGATTTTCTCTGCAGTGACCGTCCTCCCCCTCTGACTGCCCCCTTTGGATGGCATGGGTCTGCAAGAATCACTCTCCCAGCTGCTGCTGTCCCACCTGTATTGCTCTGCTCCCCCCACCCCCACCCCACCCCACCTGGCAAGCAAGCACAGAGCTCCTGGGAGGCTGGGCCGCTGTGAGCCCACTGCAGTGCCATCACTCAGCTTGCCAAAAGCCATGTGACACAGCAAGGAAGCAAGTGGTTAGAGAGGTACATTGGTTTCTGAGAGGCACTAGTGCAGCTAAGGCAGAAATAGGCTCGAACTTAATAATCTGCTCATCACCCACAGTAAGAGACACCCTGACTTATTCAAAGACACCGTGGGCGGTGCAGAGGATGAATAAGCATGATTCACTGCCACTCTGGCACCCGGGGCACGAAGAATAATAAAACCCAAAGAATTGTAGCCACCTGAGTAGTAAATTAAGAGATCCGGGGCTCAGCTAGACTCTCGACATCAATGTTACCATGGCAATAAAGGGCCCCAGCATTCAGCAGCTATTACAGAGCAGGCGTCTAATAGGCTAGTCTATGTCACAGCCAAAGCCCAAGGGGCTAGCAAAGAAGACCAATTAGCATATCCATTCATTAGGGGCCTCTGCACACTTCTTCTCTTAATTCCAATTAGTTGTTTGTTTGAACCAACGTCTCTTGCCTGCATTATGCTCATTAGTGCCTTTTAGCCACTGGAAATAGGCTTGAAACTCCACAAGGACCTCACTATTTCCCAAGGCTTCATTTTTCCCCCAGGGGTCTAGGCTGATACAGTCACCAACTTAGGGCCCTCAGTCCCTCGAAATGAAAGCATCTCTCACTGTATAACTGTACTCGACAGATGGAAACTGCTCAGGAATGTGATGCGCTAAGGGTTCTTCCTGGAACCCAGCGAAATAAGGATCCGGGGCCATTATCTGGACCATTCAGGTCAAAGAAACCCTTTGGCCTTAGCCAGTGAGCCCGCTGGCCACGCCTGCTGGCCACTACTCAGAGGTTAGTTGTTCGGGAGGGGGAACTTTGGGCACCTGGGACCATACTGGCATCATCAAAGTCGAGCAGTAGCCATTCCAGCTTGAAGGACTGCCCTTCAAGGTCCAGCCCAAACCCCGCCTATTCTGGGAAGCCTTCCCTGATCTTTGCAGTCTCGAATGAGTTCCCCCTCCTCCATGAATTTTGAAGTTGACACCCTATGCTGGGCAGCATTCATGGCAGCCTCAGCTCCTCGGCCAGCTTGGAGTTCCCTCACCCGTGACTTCAGAGTCCTCAAGGTCACTGGGAGAGACTGGGGTTCTAGGCAGTACTCATAATGCCACTGCATATGACCTTCTAGAGTCTCCCCGAGGACTTAGCCAAACTCCAGGCAGGGACACATCCCACTCCCCAACCACACCCAACTGTGTAAATAGCTCACAAGAACAGATGCCATAAACTAGCCTCTCTCGTGGCAAAAGGAAACAATCTCTCAAAAGTGCTACCTTCTCTTCCTTCCTGGGAACAGGACGACCAGGTCCTAAGATTGTTTCTGTTCCCCGTCAGCAGCCATGTGGTTTGACTGAGGCAGGCAAGCAGGAAAAGGGGCTTACAGAAGCAGCTGCTAACATCTGTGCACAAGGACTGAGTTGAATCATTCGCCTCTGAACTCGGTATCAAATTCAAAGCCTCTCCTTTCTCCCTCCTCTCTCGCCTCTGTAGCCACTGCTTCATTTGCAGCTCCATTGGTCACTTCTGGCTCCTCTGCTGTCCTGTTAAGCAGATTGCTTTTTTTCCAAAATTGGCAGGAATGGTTTCTCCTTTAGTCTTCTGAGTGTGAGCTCAGACAGATTTCTGTCTTTGAGATCCTATGGGATTTTGTTATTGTACTCCACCCAACAGCTGGCATTCCAGAAGGCAGCCTGGGCTAAGTACATTGCAAATATCTTAAGTATATGGCAAACCCAAAATCACCCAGAATGCTAGGGAATGAGAGATTCTGGAGAATGGAACATTTTGTTACCTGAGTTCACATTAATCCAAACCCCCTTTTGTCTCCTACTGTGGGTTTTTTTCCTCTCAGCTTTATTCAGATATAACTGACATACAACATTATGTAAGTTTAAGGTGTACAATGTGATTTTATCCATGATACACATATATATTGCAAAATGATTACCACCATAGGGTGAGCTAATACCTCTAGCACATCACATAATTACTATTTCTTTTTTATGATGAGAACACGAAAAATCTACTCTCTTGGCAGCTTTCAAGTATATAACACAGTACTATTAACCACAATTACCATGTCACACATTAGATTTCCAGAGCTTATTCATTTCAAAACTAGAAGTTTATACCCTTTGACCAACATGTCCCCAGTTCCTCCATGTCTCCCTAGCCTCAGGTAACTATCATTCTACTGTCTATTTCTATGAATTTGGCATTTTTTGATTCCACATATAAGTGAGATCATACAGTATTTGTCTTTCTAAGTCTGACTTATTTCACTTGGCACAATGCCCTCAAGGTCCATCTATGTTGTTATTAATGGCAGAATTTCCTTCTTTATCACGGCTGAGCAATATTCCATCATATATATGTATATACACCACACCTTCCTTGTCCATTCATCTGTTGACAAGGCACTCAGGCTCTTTCTGTACCTTGGCTACCGTGAATAATGGTACTCCCTACTCCTGATTTTTTAAATTTTGCTAACAAAAGGAGTACTTCAAGGCTGTATATTGTTACCCTGCTTATTTAACTTATATGCAGAGTGCATCATGAGAAACGCTGGACCGGAAGAAACACAAGCTGGAATCAAGATTGCCGGGAGAAATATCAGTAACCTCAGATATGCAGATGACACCACCCTTATGGCAGAAAGTGAAGAGGAACTAAAAAGCCTCTTGATGAAGATGAAAGAGGAGAGTGAAAAAGTTGGCTTAAAACTCAACATTCAGAAAACGAAGATCATGGCATCCGGTCCCATCACTTCATGGGAAATAGATGGGGAAACAGTGGAAACAGTGTCAGACTTTATTTTGGGGGGCTCCAAAATCACTGCAGATGGTGACTGCAGCCATGAAATTAAAAGACGTTTACCCCTTGGAAGAAAAGTTATGACCAACCTAGATAGCATATTCAAAAGCAGAGACATTACTTTGCCAACAAAGGTCCGTCTAGTCAAGGCTATGGTTTTTCCAGTGGTCATGTATGGATGTGAGAGTTGGACTGTGAAGAAAGCTGAGTGCCGAAGAATTGATGCTTTTGAGCTGTGGTGTTGGAGAAGACTCTTGAGAGTCCCTTGGACTGCAAGGAGATCCAACCAGTCCATTCTGAAGGAGATCAGCCCTGGGATTTCTTTGGAAGGAATGATGCTAAAGCTGAAACTCCAGTACTTTGGCCACCTCATGCGAAGAGTTGACTCATTGGAAAAGACTCTGATGCTGGGAGGGATTGGGGGCAGGAGGAGAAGGGGACGACAGAGGATGAGATGGCTGAATGGCATCACTGACTCGTTGGATGTGAGTCTGAGTGAACTCTGGGAGTTGGTCCTGGCGTGCTGTGATTCATGGGGTCGCAAAGAGTTGGACACGACTGAGCGACTGAACTGAACTGAACATAACTGTATACTTTTTTTCTGCCTTAGTAAGACAAGACCAATGTATCTATCCTTTGTTTAGTTTTTAAGGCTTCCAAGAGCTTCAAGTTTCTCATATACTTAACATCAGGAATCACACACAAAGTTCAAGTGGAGAAAGCATAAGAGGTAAAGCTCAATGTCTACTGAGACCAGGGTAACCCCTGGAAAAAATTTGGTTTCATTGAAATCCCAAAAGAGGAATGAGTTTCTCTTTTCTTTGTCAGTGCTCTCTTTCTCGTCAAACGAGGGTATCAGAGGAGACTGTTAAAGAAGAATCCTGAGTAGTAACGTTCTAGTAAATGGAGTCTTTATTTTAAATTAGCCACTACTGAAGCTGTTTTCATCAGAACAGCCTAGGTTTGGCATTATGAATAAATCGATCTTTCTAAGTGGTTGGGCTGATTTTCCTGGTTATCAATATGCCCAGAATCTCAATGCCTGCAACATTCTCAGTCACCTGGGTGTGATGGGAGGGGGAGGGGATTTGTGAAGGATCATATATTCCTCCCAGGCCTTTTAGCTACCCAGGCTCCAGTGGGGTGAACCAAACAGACCAAAACTGCTATATAATGTTCTTGGCTGTTTCTACTAATTTTTGTTTTGGTGGATCCCACATTGGCTTCAGGAGTTATATATGTCTGGAAAACCGACACTGCAAAGTTCTGGCTTGTTCCCTGCCCTGATGCTAAGGGATAAATATAGATCTCAACCACTACAGAAATTTGGCCAGGATTCCAAGGGGTGTGTGTGTAAGGGGCAGTGCTGATGGGGCCATTCTGACATGTGGGAGAGAAAAAAGGTTTCTTTATATCCAAGGCCCTCTTTGGTGGGCGGGAGGAGCCAAGCAGGAGCCTGGCCTCTAAAATGAATAATCCATATTTAAGGGGCTGGTGGATTGACACAAATAAGGAATATTATATGTGGCTTAGTGTGGGGCAGGGGAGGTCTTTCCTGACACCTTAGATCCTTTTGCATGAGATCAGCCTTATGAAAAAAGAAAGTTATTCTTGGCCAACTCCCCTCACCCCCAACTCCCACCCAGGCCCCACCCCCTGCATGCACTGATATCCAGCTCTCAACTGAGAAGGACACAACTGAAGACTGCCATTGGGCCCATAGTAGCTCAGGCGCTAGAGAAGGGCAGGGAGTGGGAAGACGTGAAGCTGCGGGGGGGGGGGCGAGTCACTCATCCTTGTGACCCAGAATATCTCCCCCTCCCTGTAATGATGAGCTTGCTTTTCCATAAGGGCTTTCCTTTGATTCAGAGAAGGGGCCAACCAATGAGAGAGGGGCATGTTAGATTATTTTGGGGAAGGGCTCATGCCAGGAGGGTTCACTTTTACTAGGCGCCAAGTAGCCCCAGCAACCAGTGTCTCCTGTACCAGCAGCAGCTCCGGAGCTCTCCCCCACTCGCCTGCCTCTGCCGCACCTCTGCCCACTGCACAGCCATGAGAAGGCAGCTCCGGTCCAGAAGGGCTCCGGCCTTGCCTTACGGTTATCGCTACAGACTTGTGAGTCCCGGGAAGCAGAATATTTTTGCTGTCCCTTTAGAATGGGGTGGGTGGGGGGTGTGTAGGTCATGACTCACGGCTGCTTCTCTTTAGGATGGGCAGAAACAGTGAAGTTTAAGGAAGCCCAGGGTTTCAAGCGTGAGCAGTGACTCCCGGGACCCCACTGCACCCTGAGTGGCTAGACTGAAGGAGGAAGCCCTTCTCCTGTGCAACAAAGATAAGGGACAGGGGAGATGCCAGAGAATGAAGGCGTCTTCTACAATGTTTTCGTGGGAGTCTAGGATTTGAACAGACCTTTTGGAGTCTGGGAGTAGAGGTTTCATTCCAATAGCAAGAAATGGAGCCAAGAGAGAAGGGAAGGGAAAGAGGAAAGGAAAGGCATTTGCCTACCCAGTTGTCTCAGTCCCTTTGGGTGGGAGCTTCTGAGGAACCCAGCTACTCTTTTTCTAAAGCTGAAATTCCAAGCTATAGCTAAAATCCTGGAATACTAGGTAGAAGCTGGGAGCAGTCCTAGACATCGTTTCTCTAGAATCCCTCATCACGTAAGGAGACTGCTGTGGCTCAGGGCACGGGAGGTCCTGGCCATTTACTGGAGAAGCTGAAGTGAGAATGCAGGTTTCCTCACTTCTCATCCTATGCTCTTTCATATTTGCAGCATGCAACTCCCTAACCCTCCAGCACCCATGGCCTTCCTGCCTGCCACCCCACCCTGCCCAACACTCACACACCCCACCTGCAATGTCACCATTTATCTCCAGGGTGCATTAAAATTTTCTTTGAACCCAAAGTTTCCTTGCATTTACTTTGCTAGAAATCATGAGTATATGCCACATGCAGTGTTTTTTTTGTTTGTTTTTTTGTTTTTTTTTTGCTGAGAAGTATATTCTGAAATCTCCTCCAGAGAGGGCTGTGGAGAGCCTCAGGAAGAAACAAAGCTTAATCCATTTTTCTTGGGGAATGGCCACTCCCCAATCAAGGAGCTAACTGGAGACTCTCAACAGCCTGCAGAGGAAGACACAAATCTAACCCCATACCAACCTGTGGAGGGCTTCTCATAACTTTCTAGCCATGGTTTGTAGAATCTCTCTTTTGACGTTCCCCAAAGTCCCTTCCAGTTCTCAGAGCAGTCATAGTCTGTAGGGCATACAAAGTCATTCCTTATTTGGATTCTTTTCTCTATAATGCTGCTAAAGTGTTGTGTACAAGTTTAATTATCTGCCCCTCGTTTTGGATTTTAAATGCATCAGGGGATCTTGCTTTATTGGGAACACTTGATCACGTTTACAAAGAGAGGATTTGATGCAGTGAATAACTGTGTGCTAATGTCTCTTTCAAAATTAATCAACCATTCGAATGTTTACAGGGTGTCACTCAATGCAGGGCACAAATTTATCTTCCAGGTCATACTGTTTGTTTATGTATTTGTTTATATGTTTATATATTTAGAGTGCTCAAAATGGAGCCATGTTCTGCCCTTCAGACTCTTTCCTTTTAGGGCAACACCACGGCCCCAGCACACACCCACTCTTCCATCTCTGCACACTCACACACACTATCACAGGAGGTCAGTGCCACTTTAGGAAACAGACAAAAACAGGCCCTCTCATTACAAAAGTGTTCCCTACTGGGTTCCATGAAACACTGAGCTGCCCCCAAAGCGCCCCTCTTGTACAGTGTGAGGTTCTCCTATACATGGAAGCTGGGGCAAGGGGGAAAGATATTTGCAGTTCCTGAAGCCCAGGCAGTGTGAGAGCTGTGGGGAAATTAGCTCTGAGAAGGTTAATTCTTCCCGGGAGGGTAAAGCTTTAATGACAAGCCATCTTTAATGGGATTATCGTGAGAGCTCATATCTACAAATAAGATCAGGCAGAGGCCAAAGCCAGCTGCCTCCTCTGTGGAGCAGGGGTGGAGGGCAGGCAAAACAGGCGACTAGAAGAGGAAAGGAGATTTTCCCGAAAATATAAAGGGAATAGAAACTCCTTCACCTTGAAATGTTATACTTCAAATTCTCTGAGATTTTCAGTTAGATCAGATTCTCTGGAGGCCAGGATGACTGACTACCCACTACAGTCCGGATGAGTGCCTAGGCGAGGGCATGGTTCAGGAGTTTTCAGTCAGGCAGTTATCACTGATGTTTGTTCGGTGCCCACTGGTTACCTAGCTGCAGGCTCCATGCTGTGGAGGGTCATCAAGGAGTTAGAAAATACGGCCCCGTCCCACCCACCCCCACCCCAGGTGCTCAGAATGTAATTCTGGAGGTCAAATAGGTACCTATGTTCACACACAAGTGAAAGAGATTCAAGAACATGTATTAATCCATTCAACATTGAGTGATGGGGGGTTATTTTCCTAAGCCTTATCCCATGAGTCCTTGTCAGAGTTAGAAATCTCCAGTTGTGAGCACCTTCAGCCTCTTGGGAACACAGAATCTAACATATTGCTGTGCTCTGTCAATCTGCTCAACCACCTCTCAGCTTTTGCGCTCAAAGTGGTAGGAGAGAAACATCATTGTCAGGGATATTGCGAGACATGGGTTCAGAGACTGTCTGCTCTATCGTTGAACTAGCTGCGTGATTCTGGCTACATCCTGTTGCCTCTCTGGGCCGCACGTGGACAAGTGACTCTTCAAGGCCCCTGTCAGGTCTGATACACATGTGACATAAGACTGTACCTTTGAAGAAATTAGAGAGCAATTCAAGAGAGCTTGTAATCAAGAGCTAGACAGCACTGGGCAGACTGAATGCTGAGAGTAGAGCCTTGTCGTTCTGTATCACTTTTACGGATCCTGAACAATCTAGCTCTCTGGCCCGCCCCGCCCCCCACGTCAGCCCTTTCAGCCGAGTGTCCTCTAAATGGCCTTTGAGGAATCAGGCAGGGAGAGGGCGGCACGGAGCCCCTGGCCTCTATCACTGGATACATCCCCCCAACAGGTGCACAGGCCCTGCCGCTCTTCAGATTTGGACAGCACAGAGAAGGGAGGGTGGCCTCATTTTCTGCTGCTGCAATGAGCCTTGGCAGACCCACAAAGAGCAGAGATCCAACTCGCCAGCCTGTGGCTGGGAGGCATTTGAAATACCATTTGGTGAAGTCTGGGTTTTTCTCTTTTTTGTTTAATTTTCTTAGAACCACTTGGAGAAGATTACAGTTTCACATCTCAAGTAATGGCTGCAATCAGTCAATCAACAAATATGTGCTGAGCATTTCCTACGTGCCCAGATTTCTGCCAAGGGTACGGGCTTGGGGGTGGGGAAGACGAAGGAAATATCAGTTGCCATCCCAGCACTCAGGTGGCCCGTCCAACCTGCTTCTGGCAGGCAGAGGTTCCAGCGTGGGCAGTAGTCAGAGAAGCAGCAAAGAACTGCACCCCCAATCTCTTGTTTCTGTGGGGAAGACAGTCTAAGTTTTGAGGAGGGGTACAGCAGCTGGCTTTTCCTCCTGATGTCTATTCCAAGCTATTTTTAGCCACAACTTAGGATGGTGAGGGTGAGCAGCTGAAAGCATCCAGAGTGTTAGGACAAAGCTGCCTTGGACTGAGAATGTGCCATCACAGACACAAGTGTCTAAAACTCTTCCATCCTCCAGTGTTGAGCTCAGTCTGCCCTGACAGGCCAAAGTTAACAGGAAGCCATGGCCCCAGGACAGAGTAATGACATGAACAGTCCTAGGGGAACAACCGAAATGCCTGCAGCTGAGAATAACACTTGCACCTCTATGGAAAGAATATTGGGTCAAAATGGGTCATAGAAATAATATTTCCTGCAAGAGAGAAAGAAATCTGCCTCTTGTAACAACAGGTATGTTTCTGGGTAAGTGGACATCTGAAGCATCTCCAAATATTGAGTTGTTTTTCATTTATTTTGGCTGGTGGGATGTGCCATGGGAAATTTTCTTTTCCAAAAAAAGGGGTTGTGTGTTGTCACTGTTTCAGGATGATCAGGATGAAGTGAACCAGAACTACTTAGCGGATGAAGAGGAAGAAGCAGAAGAGGAGGCTAGGGTGATGGTGGTACCTGATTTGGAGGAGGAGGAGGAAGAAGAGGAGGAGAAAGAAGAGGAGGAGAAGGAGGAGGAAGATAGTCACAGTCAGGAAACAGACAGTGCCTGGTGGCGGAAACTGCAGATTGTCAATGAATACCTGTGGGATCCGGAGAAAAGGACATCTCTGGCCCGAACAGGTCAGAGTTGGAGTAAGTCCCAGTGGTCCCAATGCCCCAGTCGGGTGTCCTTTGCTTTCGGCTTGGCGTCCAGGACTCCTTTACCACACGTTGGATGGGCTTGTCTGCAAACTTCTCTTAGCTCTTCACGTAACCGGATCAACGCCTAGGGAAATAATGGGCAGATCTCATCAGAACAAACTCCAAGTGGGTGAACAGACGATTGTGTAGCTGAAATCCACTGGGCTCAACAGCATTTTGTAATGCAGAAAGACAGTAAGAATGAGTTGAAAAAGCACAGGTTTTATGGAAGCCCCAGCCCTGTCATTTTCTCTCTGTAACTTTGGGCTCATCATTTATCCTCTCTGAGCCTCAGTTTCCTCACCTGATAAACAAGGGAAGCAGTATCTCCCTTTCTGTCTCACAGGAGCAGCCTGAGACTCTGGTAAGATATGAACATGGTAAAACCGAAAGTATTACGCAGAAGACTATTCCTAGGATACGAGACTCAGGTCCCTACTAACCTGACCAAGGGTTTGTAGAGTCTCATCAGTTCACCCCGTAACGTCAGAGAAGGATAGCCAGGGCTGCCGCTGGCCCCAGGTTGTGGGTGCTCTACGGCTCCAGGGTGTTTAGAGAGAAATGGGTTAAAGGGATCATTTCTAGCGATTTAAGCCCAAGCTCCTGTTTTTCTTGATCCATGGCACAACTGCGGTCCATCTGCAGCCACCACTGTCACTTCACAGCTTCCCCAGCACTCCTCTCCCAGGGTCCCTCCTACTCACCTCTTGAACTCTTAATGCTGATGCTTCTCAGGAGATTTAGCTTATGGTAAAATTCACACTCGCCACACTCTCTGCACATCCCAGGAAAAGAGCAGCTGCTGGTCTGAACTCAGTTACCCCATGGAAGAAAAAACAGCTAAGTCTATGGATGAAATAAGAGTCCCCCAGTGCCAAGAGTCTACATTGCTGAAGTCGACGTTCGTGCCTTCTAAAGGCCCCTTTAACTGAGAATTCTCTCCTTTGTAGCTGATGTTTCTAATTCAGCTCAGTCAGGGTGAAACGGCCAGCCCCGCTTCCTGGAATTGGGAATAGCAGGTGTGGGGCTCTGAACAACACCCACCTCCCTTCACCCCTCTTCAGTTCCCAACCCCACCCCTGCCCATCCCTCAAACTCTCAACTCTCGACCGGAACAAATGTACCTTTCAAGGAACATTCCAACATTCTGGAAGCTGCAGACAAATGCAGGACACTCACTGGGGCTCCAAAGCGGGCACAGCTGTCTCTGGCTTGCCTAAAGAGGACTGAAAAAACAGGCCTCCTGAAATCCAAGTGTGGTTCTGGGAGAGGAAGCCCCCGTTAACCCTTAAACAGCCATTGGAATTTAACCAGATGAGCTGATCCAAATTGTGCCTGCGGAGAAGAATCCATAAGCCAATACGTGGGGACAAGGGAGGAAGGTTCGAGTGTCCAGGGGAGATGTGCCAGTGGGGACCCTGCATATCCAGGCCTCTGGGAAGTGGGTCTCAGAAGGCTAACCCTGGGCAAAGGGCAAATAGTGATGTTAATGCCCAGATCACCACATGCCTTGCTGTCCTCTTGCTTGAGAACTAGGTGCCAATTAAGCACTTACTAACCCTGTCCAGCCTGGACATCAATATGACAGACATATTCACCCAGCCTGTTATTATATTCTGGGCTTTTCCTCTTATAGCTGGGCAACCTCTATTCATAGGAGCTATATGTTATTTTATTGGGTACTGACCAGAGTCTATGAGGTAGTAATATTATTGTCCCCATTTTACAGATGCAGAAACTGAGGCTTAGAGAGGGTAAGTAACTTACCTAAAGTCACAGTTAATAAGTGGCAGGACTGGGACTCAAACCCAGGTTGGATGAACACTGGAGTTCCTTCTCTTGCCAGAACACCACACTGTCTTCATGAACTTTGGCAGTGAGCAAGGCCCTGATGGGTAAAGGACTCAGGACCTGATGGGGTGTTTTAGTGGAAGGACTGAAGAGTTGGGATTGAGGGTATCTTGTCTATTCAAGATATAATCGTCTATCCAAGCTTGGGTGGGGCATTCAGGGGTGAACCCTGGATTACCTAGAGGAGCAGCCCAAGTAAAATTTGGATATCTGGAGCAGAAAAGGTTGGAGGGATCAATGGGTTCAGGTGGGTACAGTGCTTGGTTTTGCCGGGGGTGGGGGTGGTACAGTGTAGCTGAGACAGCCTATCACAGGCTCCAGGGCACAGACTCTTGGGCAAAGCTGAGGGGACACATTGTTTGTGCCATTCTCCCATCTACAGCTTCCCAGCCACACATCCCCGGCAAGAAGGAAGATGTCTCCCAAGGAATGTACCTGTCTTCTATTGCTTTCCTTTCATCCATGAAACTGAGCCTTCTGGTCCCCCAGGATGGTTCCAGCTGTGGATGGGTTGCCAGGATGAGGACAGGGGTAGAGCAATGGAGAATGGAGGAGGAGGCAGAGGGCACAACCCATCAGGCCAGCCAGTGGGCAGCAGCCAAGTATCACAGGCACACAAGGTGCTGCTGTTTCTTCTCTGGGGACTCCAACTGAAGTGAGGTGTTTGTATTCCAGTCCCACTTTAGTGCATCTTAGAAAACATAAAGGTTCACCTCCAGTTAAATTCCTAAGGAATTTGATTCTCCTTTTCCTGACTCCTTTTGGGGGCTGTTAATTTTATTCGGTTCATGGTTCAATTTAAAAATTGACATTTGGATTTGGTTTGGGGTACAGCAGAGTTAGGTAGTTTGTTCTGGTTTCCAGCTCATGATATGGTTCAAATCCATAGTTCTGACATCATGTTACTGCTGTGAGAAGAGTTAGATGCTATTTTCTGAGACGGCCCCAAAGAGGGGCATGCTTACTCACTCATTCTGTGCTGCCTAATCCCGGGACAAACCTGGTCCTGATCCAGCCCACAGAGGGAGAATTCACACAACTGTGCCTCTGGAAACCATGGCAATAATAATATTAACAGTGATGAAGAGTGTCATATATAGAGCACTGAGTGTCTGCCAGGCTCTGTGCTATGCTATTTATATGCATCATTCAATGTTAAGAAGTCAGTACTATTATTATCCTCATTTTACAGATGAGGAAATTGAGGCCCAGAGAGGTAAATAGCATGTCTAACATCCAACAGCTAGGAAATGGTAGCATCAGCACAGGATGGAAGGAAAGGCTGAATTTCAAATATTGTTAGGGACACAGATCAGAATATGAGGGAAGTGCTAAACTTATCACCATTTTATCTGCTAGGAATTGGGGGGTGCCCAAAGGTTCTATAACTTGCCCAAGTGCACAGTTAGAGCTCACAGGTGGCAGGTATCAATAAGTACAGTTGCCCCCTCCTTCATTCCCCATCCTATGTTAGTGTTCTTTTTGAAATCAGAGTCACTTAAACTTTTGCCAAACATGAATAAGATTTGAAGTACATAAAGTGAAACCTTGCTTTGCCTTCATTAGAGGCAAGTCCAATGGAAATGAAGCAAAAGTTTGAATTATGGGCTATGTGAAAAGAAATGCTGTTTTCATCACTTGCAAATATATATAATCACTGGAACCAGGTGGCTAGAACTCTTTAGGACACCTGCTTTAATGAATAGCAGAGAATGATTTGTACATAGGACATTGACCATAGCCCAGAGGACTCCCAAACAATTTGCCCTCTGCAGTACTTTAAACTCTGTTCCCCTATAATCTAGTTCATGGTCATCATTTGCTCAGCAAGCCCTTCCATCGGAGATGCTGTAAAGGTAAAACTACAATCAGACCTCTGACGCGATTCTCACCAATTTCAAATCGGTGAAATCTGAATAAGCAAGGACATACTGAATCTGGGGAATTACAAAAAAAGCCATGTCACGTGTTTGCGCTGGTTCTGATTCGTGAGTTCAAATGCAGACACAGGGCTTATTGGCCAGCACTGACCACCCTCATCTCTGATTTTTCTGCAGGCCTGATCTTAGTCATTTACTTCTTCTTCTATGCCTCCCTGGCTGCTGTGATCACCCTTTGCATGTACACGCTATTTCTGACCATCAGTCCTTACATGCCAACCTTCACTGAGAGGGTGAAGCCTCCTGGTGAGTGCCCAAATACCCTGAGCTGTCCGAACACCCTGGACAGAAATCTGCTTGCACGGCATGTTCAGCCTCAATTAACTTTGGCTTTTCCTGGTAATGACTTAGGGATTCAATTATTAGGAGTAAAAGTAAAATGGTACTTGGCAGATTATGGTCCTTTTCATTTTGATTGCCTGGGGTGGGGTTGGGGGGAATGGTTTCATGGGAATTGATACAAAAATTATCCCAAGAATGGGTTAATATATCCAAGACTTGTTTTCATTGCCAGGAGTTATGATCAGACCCTTCGCCCATAGCCTTAACTTCAACTTCAACGTTTCTGAACCTGACACTTGGCAGCATTATGTGATTAGTCTAAATGGCTTTCTCCAGGGTAAGTGCCTCTGAATGGTGAGAATATCTTTGGAAAGGTGATGGGTGGGAACTCAAAAATCACTTGGCTCTGAAATCCCAGTCTTAACTAACACTGCCCATTCTGATTTTTCGTTACCTTGCATCCCCCTCAGCACCTGTAGATACAATCGAAACTACTGTGGTTTGTGATTGTATGTTGCCTTAAAGCATATAAAGCCAAAGATGGTAAGTTACATGTTTATATGAAAGCATATAAGCCAGTAAGGTGATAAATTCATTAGAACACAGAACTTGCTTTCTCTTCTGGAATACCCTAGAGCACCTAGTTATGTCCTGGACATATCCAGATGGCTCAATAATGATCAATTATAAAAGATAATTCCGGGGGGGGGGGGGCAGGTGGTGATGAGAAAAGGAGAGTGTTCTCCAGAACTGGAAGACTCTTACCTCTTGTGTTTTCTCAAGGTGAGAGAATTCATTTCTTGGAGATGAGCCATCTTAAAGGATGATCCATCTTAAAAAGCCTTTATTTAAGTCTCTTTATTTAAATAGCAATCCAAAAGGGAGTTGGAGGACAAACCTCTGGGTGGCAGTCACTCCAACATTTTGATAGCCAGTGTTTTCAAGATGCCTATCTCTATAGTAATATCAGATAATGTTCTCAGGGGCAAGTGAAAACTGAGGCAGCAGCTTGGTTAAGGTTAAACATAGAGCCCACAGTCTCTGTATTTCTCCAGCTATCAAAGTAAATCCATGGGTTAACTACACCTATTATTTGTGGAGGAAAAGCCCGTCAGACGGGTTTGGTTGTCCTGGCCTGGCTGAAGCCAAGTGATGGGGGTGGCCTACAGAACAGGCAGTGAACGAAGAGGATTCTCTTACGTGATAGGAAGCCTTGTTTAAATGCATAAATGTTGTCACTGAACTTTAACCTTGCATCGCAGAGTCTATTGTCCTCATTTTACAAATGGGGGAATTGAGGCTCAGAAAGGGGAAGAAATCTGATCAAAGTCTTCCAGTAGCTGAACCAGTATTTCAATTTAAACCCTTGTTTCTGTTCTTGACACCCTTGCTACTCAAAGTGTGATTCAGGGACCAGCAACATCAGTATCACTTGGAGTTTGCTGGAAAGGGAGAATCTCAGGCCCTACCCAGACCTGCTGAATGAGGGTCTGTAGGTGGTCTTTACACCCTTTAAAGCTTAAGAAGTGCTGCTTTTCACAATTCTTTGCTGCTGCCATATGACCAGGAATTAGAAATTCAGCTTTGTATCAGTGTCATTTTGATTAAGTCTGAGATTCAGAATCCTCACCTGTAAAATGAGAGGAGCATGGTTCTTTTTGAATCCATGGAGTCCCATTTTTGACTCCCCAAAATGTTTTGGGCATCATAGCCAGCACAATATCTTCTCTTCTTTCAAAATGCTTGTGAGCTATTGCAAATGTACTATCAGAATCTCTGCTGAGGAAATTCCTCTGAGAAGAGAGAAGATGCAGAAATATCAATTCTGACCTGATGACAGAGGTGGGGAACATTAGGAAAAGCATTGGATTTTTTTAGTTCCTAAGTGTAGATAATATGCCCTGTTTAAAAGGAACACATCTCTGAAATAGACATCAGAGTATCAATTTCATTCCTGTGAGGACAGAGATTTTGCAATAAGGGGTCATGCCCATGTCACAGTATTTTTAAAGGAACACGCTCAAGAGAAACAACGAACACGTGATTAGAGTTTCTATTTAGAAAGTTATTTGAACATAGTTCTTATTCTTCAAAAAAAGATTAAAAAAAGAGAGAGATTAAAACAAAACCTTGAATTGAATGTAGATTTGTCAAAGGAAAAATAAAAGCTTAGCCATAACTAAGATTTAAAATTTACTAGAATAGATTTAAAATTCCCAGTTGCTTCTAATATCAAGCCCAAGTCACAGTCCGTCTAGATAAGGGCCCAGCAGTACCTTTGGAGTTTTACCTCTGGTGGCACAATCTCCTCTGAAAACTGAGCTACTTGGAACATAAATGCATGGAGGCTGGATCTAATAGGACTAATTGGATTTCATCATTGAGAACCAAACTGGGAATAATGTAGTCATTTCTAAAGCCCAGTTCTATGGCATCTAGTAGCCCAGTCAGCTCACAGATGGACCTTTTCAGCCCTCTCCCTGATACCTGTACCTTGAAAGTGAAAGTTGCTAAGTCGTGTCAGACTCTTTGCGACCCCATGGACCCCAGTCTGTGGAATCCTCCAGGCCAGAATACTGGAATGGGTAGCCTTTCCCTTCTCCAGGGGATCTTCCTAACCCAGGGATCAAACCCAGGTCTCCTGCATTGCAGGCAGATTCTTTACCAACTGAGCTATCAGGAAAGCCATGTGTACCTTGGGCACATGCTAAATTCCATGCAAGGGAAAGGGACACTAACTCTGAGTGCCTCGGGTCTCAGAAGACAAGACCTCACCCCTCAACCTCTCAGTGGAGACCCTACGTTTGTCATTGTTTCCTGTCTTTCAACCTAAGTTTCTATTTTTCAGTGCTAACTTCCCTCCATAAAGAATGAGCTGGTTTATTTCCTCCTCTTCTTCCTCCTGCTTCCTCCTGTTCCACAACATACAGTTTTCACGTTTTTGCATTGGATGCCTCTGATCAACCTCAAAGAGAGGTTTCCTAGACTGAACTTAAAGAGATATAACCCCTGTGTTCTGCCTCTATGTATATCCCATGCCTTGATATGACTCAGTCCTTCTTCCAAAATCTGCCTACTATGTGCCTCTTCCTCTCCCAGAGGTATTAATAGAAGAGGCAGCCCTCCACGTTTACAATTTACCATGTCAGAAAAGAAATAATGGAAAATAGAGAAGAGTTATAAAGCGACAAACATAATACAATCCAGAGACCGATATGGAAGAAGTTCCAAGAGAATGAGAAGCAAGGGGACAGGCAATCCAAGTGGGCTAGGGGGACTCGCCCAGAAGGCTTCTTGGGAGAGATGTTGTTGAAGGGCCTGGGGCCCCTGATGCCAGGTCACAGGGTCTAAGACAGACTGAGTGGGCTTTCAAAGGAGCACAAGTAAGCTGGGGAAAGGAAACCAGGGAGAACCACTGAAAACCTGGCCCTCTCTGCAGCACCTAACATGACCCTTTGCCACCCCCACATGCTTTAGGTTACAATGACAGTCTTCAAGAGGAAATGAATGTAGACTGTCCCCCAGGCCAGTACTTCATCCAAGACGGTGATGAGGATGAAGACAAGAAGGCCTGCCAATTTAAGCGCTCCTTCCTGAAGAACTGCTCTGGCCTGGAAGACCCAACTTTTGGCTACTCTACTGGACAGCCTTGCATCCTTCTAAAGATGAACCGGGTATATTGGCCCATGATACTCTGGCGATGAAAAGTGGATGAGTTGGGTAGGAAGGCCCTGGCCACTCCATGTCTCTTGGGTTCTGTCTTTATACACTGTTAAGCTTGGCCATTTTTACCAAGAGCATCAGTAATACAAACAACTGGATAAACCTACCAAGTAATAATTCCTTTTCTCCCTGAACACTTTCTATTTGGATTCTTCTCCAGCACCCCTGAACCTGCCCTTGGATGCCTGTATCAGGAATGAGATCTTGAGCTGTTTGGCACAGGAGACTGACATGAAGGTGGTGTGGGGGGCAATTCTTATATTACAAGAAATGCATTTTCCTCCTCTCCTGCCATGCCTTGGGGTGGCAGAGCCTTATTAGGCATGCTCTCCTCTTGACACCAGTACATTCTTTACACCTTCAAGATAATCTTGCTGCGGTTACCATTGTATGAATATCAGCCACAAATAAAACAAGGAGTAAGCTGAGCTGTGTAGCTTTGAAGATATTTTGCATCTTCTACTTTCTGTAACATTTCTGAGAGGACAAATAGATCAAGGTTGTGCCTAAAGAAGTGATGACTCTAGGGGGATTTAGAAAAGCCCTACTTTTTTACTGTCAAACCTGTTAATTTTTTTTCTTTTGCTAGATTGTTGGCTTTCGTCCTGAGCGTGGAGACCCTGTGAAGGTTTCCTGCAAAGTTCAGGTAAAGTGCCCTTTTGAATAAGTACTGTTAGCACACCTGTTTCGTGCAAAAAGATGGGTCATCTCTTCCAAGGGCTTTACCATGGACGGTTGGCTAAGGGTCAGGGAAAGGGTTAATCTTTTCATAACTACGCCTCCATTTATACCTTCAGTCCTCCCTGTTTCCAGAAAGCATTCCATTCATGTGTATTCGTGTGTGTGTGTGTGTGTGTGTGTGTGTGCTGATTTATACCTGTGAAAGCCAAGGACTGAACCTCAGCTAAGGGCCACAGCTGGGAACAACAATGTGCCAAGTCATTAATTGGGATTCTGTTTACACTTTTGCTTTTAGCTCTAATTACTTGTTTCTTTGAACTAAACAAGCGGCTTTCATTAGAGTCATTAGTCCCTGGTTTTAAAACTGAATTTCACTTTTTGCAGCAATGACCAGTGGCACTGGGTGTCGCAATAACAAATGACTACAAAGGAAGCATAAACAGAACTCCATTAATATGCTAACTAACTGTCCTTCAAGGGGCCATTAACTCCTATCTCATCTGTGCCAATTAGCTCCCTTGTAGGAAAAAGCCCTAGATCTTGGGTTTGCTTCTTAAACTGGCAGTAGCTGCCTCCTGTTTGCTAACAGCCACTGTACCCCCAGTCCTGGGCAGCTGTCTTACAAATAAGTGAAACCAGGGAATCCCATTCTCAGTAGCAGAAATGCCACTCAAAACTGCAGTCTTGATGGTGGCAGATCAGAAAGCAACAAAAGGTGGCATTTATTCAGCAGTAGTTCACGTTCATGGAGAAGGCAACGACACCCCACTCCAGTACTCTTGCCTGGAAAATCCCATGGACTGAGGAGCCTGGTAGGCTGCAGTCCTTGGGGTCGCTAAGAGTCGGACACGACTGAGCGACTTCACTTTCACTTCTCACTTTCATGCGTTGGAGAAGGAAATGGCAGCCCACTCCAGTGTTCTTGCCTGGAGAATCCCAGGGACGGGGGAGCCTGGTGGGCTGCCATCTATGGGGTCGCACAGAGTCGGACACAACTGAAGCGACTTAGCAGCAGCAGTTCACATTCAACAAGAATGTATGAATCACTTATTAAATACCAGGTACTCTGCTGGGTGCTGGGAGTGCCAAGATAAATATGAATCTGTCTCTGAAATCAAGGCAGTCAAGTAATACAGATGCAGTGGAGACATAAAGGAAGGAAAGGTTAGTTCCACATGGGAGGTGATGACACTGAAGATGAGCTTTGAAAGATCAGGCCGTGCTTGCCCAGTGACCAAGGTAGGAAGGACATTCATTCTGTTCACATATATGTGAACATGTATAAACATACACACATGAGAGGTGTGACTACAAACGGTGGAATTGATTCCACACACCATTCACCAAAAATAAATTTCATTACTTTTTAGAATACATAAATAAACCATGAAGATGAACTCAGTCTTAAACTAGCATAGTAATTGGATTGAGTCCTGCTTAGAGTTCCCTCGGAGAAGGCAATGGCACCCCACTCCAGTACTCTTGCCTGGAAAATCCCATGGACGGAGGAGCCTGGTGGGCTGTAGTCCATGGGGTCGCACAGAGTCGGACACGACTGAAGTGACTTAGCATAGCATAGCATAGCATAGAGTTCCCTAAGGAGATTGAACCAGTCAATCCTAAGGGAAATCAGTCCTGAATATTCATTGGAAGGAATGATGCTGAAGCTGAAACTCTAATACTTTGGCCACCTGATAGGAAGAACTGACTCACTGGAAAAGACCCTGATGCTGGGAAAGATTGAAGGTGGGAGGAGAAGCGGACAACAGAGGATGAGATGGTTGGATGGTATCACCAACTTGATGGCTATGAGTTTGAGCAAGCTCTGGGAGTTGGTGATGGACAGGGAAGCCTGGTGTGCTGCAGTCCATGGGGTCACAAAGAATCAGACATGACTGATGACTGAAATGAACTGAGAGTTCCCTAGTGGAAGTCATTCATTTTTCAGCTTACATCGAACCTTGCTGAGAACTGTCTTTTAAAAAAAAATTGAGTCATTATACATTCTATAATAATCAATACTGGTCAAATCCACACCCACTTGTGGAAGTCAAGCAGGATGAAGTAATTACTAGAATAAATTAAGGAGAGTTCAGTTTATAATAAGCCATTATAGTATATTGATAGAAGTAATCACACGACCCGAGTGAGTGATTTGCTAGTAGTGATTCACTATTTGTCTCTTACCTCCAGACCTCAGCTATCTAGGGCAAACCTAACGCATGGGCAGAAAGCCCTGCCTGACATACTATGATGAGGGTCAGTTCAGTTCACTTGCTCAGTCGTGTCTGACTCTCTGTGACCCCATGTGAAACATGCCAGGCCTCCCTGTCCATCACCAACTCCTGGAGCTTACTCAAACTCATGTCCATCAAGTTGGTGATGCCATCCAACCATCTCATCCTCTGTCGTCCCCTTCTCCTGCTTTCAATCTTTCCCAGCATCAGGGTCATTTCCAGAGTCAGTTCTTCACATCAGTTGGCCAAAGTATTGGAGTTTCAGCTTCAGCATCAATCCTTCCAATGAATATTCAGGACTGATTTCCTTTAGGATGGACTGGTTGGATCTCCTTGCAGTCCAAGGGACTCTCAAGAGTCTCCTAACACCACAATTCAAAAGCATCAGTTCTTCGGTGCTCAGCTTTCTTCATGGTCCAACTCTCAACATCTGTACATGACTACTAGAAAAACCATAGCTTTGACCAGACGGACCTTTGTTGGCAAAGTAATGTCTCTGCTTTTTAATATGCTATCTAGGTCGGTCATAGGTTTTCTTCCAAGGAGCAAGCATCTTTTAATTTCATGGCTGCAGTCACCATCTGCAGTGATTTCGGAGCCTAAGAAAATAAAGTCTCTCACTATTTCCATTGTTTCCCCATCTATTTACCATGAAGTGATGAGACCGGATGCCATGATCTTAGTTTTCTGAATGTTGAGTTTTAAGACAACTTGTTCACTCGCCTCTTTCACTTTCATCAAGAGGCTCTTTAGTTCTTGTTCGCTTTCTGCCATATGGGTGGTGTCATCTGAATATCTGAGGTTATTGATATTTCTCCCGGCAACCTTGATTCCAGCTTGTGCTTTATCCAGCCCAGAATTTCACATGATGTACTCTACATAGAAGTTAAATGAGGGTGGACTTGTTTATTTAGTCATTCCCCCTTTGCTTATCCTCCTGACCCCACCCCCTGTAATGAAGCCCCTCAGAGAATGTGGTCAGAGACACGCGTTTAGGTGAGCCACGTCCAGGCTGTGTCCCTGTGCACCTGGTTTGACCTCCATCAGAATCGAGCACACCACGTGCATGGTGTTGTAGAGTGGGATTTACAGAGCATGTTCTAATTTACACCTGCCTCGGCTCCAGAGTCCAAGGCTGGGTGCCAGGTCCAGTATGATTCTTTGCAGAGGGACTGGCATGGTAGGCCCTCTTGCCAGAGCAACACGAGGTACTGCAAGCCCTTTAGAGCCCCTCGGAGCCCTTCCGCCTGAGTCTCCTAGGAGCCAGCACAGAGCTACAGTGAGAACCTTCAGCCTTCCATGTCTGGGCCTTCTATTCAGAATTCTTTGAACTGCAAAGCCAAAGCCCAGTCTCTCCCTGGAAACACTCCTCTGGCAATAAGTCTGGCCTGAGCTATGCCTCACTCTGCTTTCCTGATCTTCCTGAGATGGACACACAGTGTTTCTACCTGGGCCTCAGGCCCCTTTAGCTCAGGCTCCAACTCAGGGACCCACCACCTGATACATACTTGCTTCTACTTACAGAGAGGTGATGAAAACGACATCCGATCCATCAATTACTACCCAGAGTCGGCTTCTTTTGACCTCCGCTACTACCCTTACTATGGCAAACTGACTCATGTAAGTCCGTACTCCCCTTTAGTCTTTGCTGTCAGAAAGGGCTCAGAGGCAGGGCTGACTGGGATCAATGAGAATCAGGGAGCAGCAGGTAGTAATAACAATGGGGTGAACAGCTGCTGGCCCAGACCCGGAGTTCACTCCACCAGTTCCTATCCCAACCACTCCTTGCCAAATCTGAAGGAATCTCAAACATGGTGTGGCCTCACTCCTTCAGTTTACAGATAGAAAAATGAGGGTTCAGAGAGAGGAAGTGACTTGCCCAAGGTCATACAGCCAATTAGTGGCAGAGCCAGGAGCAGACTAATCACTTAACCATTGCACTCAATGATGCCCAAATAATCAGGTTCCTTTTTCTCCTGCTTGGCGTCTTGGGGCAGTGAAGGCTTCAACACCAGCATGGAGACTTAATAAATACTAGTTCTGGTTTGATTCATGGTCTGATACCCAGAAAACCATATCATGCTGAGTTAGAACTGCTTCTCCCCAGAGGACAGTCAGACAACTGACATTGACTTATGAGAGAAACGTGTAATTTCCCCCAAGTCCCAGGGCAGAGAGAGCATCTCAGTTGCTTCAGCCACCTGTGACTTGGCATCATGGGATTTACACAGTTCCCTTTGTGGAGGTTATTCCATCCTGCACTGAGCATCCAATCACATCCATCCTGCTATCCTTCCCCACAACCCCGCCCCTCCTCCCACTTAGAATTCATTGTTCTTCCACCTACAGGTTAACTACACCTCCCCGCTGGTGGCAATGCACTTTACAGATGTAGTGAAGAACCAAGCGGTGCCTGTGCAGTGCCAACTGAAGGGCAAAGGCATCATAAATGACGTCATCAATGATCGTTTTGTGGGTAGGGTAATCTTTACTCTAAACATAGAAACCTAAGAACTTCGGGGGGCCACTCCCACCAGTTCTGTTTCTGTTTTATTTCATGTTACCCTGGTAGCACCTGAATTCTCTTCTTCAATCAGGACACAGCCAGATGGACACCTGAGACAGTAGACCATTTTTCCTTGCCTTTGACATATGTACAAAATGGCATTGTGGGAACTATTTGATTTTTAAAGGTAGTCTCTCCTGATGACAAATAGATTATATTTGTTTCCTTTTCCCCCACTTAAAACCAAAACCCATACTTGCTGCTAGAAGTCTCATCATAGTGTAAACATAGTATCTGATAAAATTCACAGTAGCCATGAAGGACAATTTCTGTAATGATTATAAATTCACCATATTTTCTAAAAATGTGTTGTTTTTAGAGGTGAGATTCCTCCCAACCAGGCTGATAACTAACCCTTTTTGTTAACCTGCCTGGCAAGGTCCTGCCCTGAGAATCACCAAGCAGACCAATCCAGAATACACCTAGGGCCATCATGCCCAGGGAGTCTGTATCCAAGGCTGCTTGTGAAATAGGCTTTCCTGGGCAACTAAATACTGCTTCACCAACTGGTTATCTCCAACTGGAACAGAAGTCACTGATAACTGGATGCTGTTCTGGGATAGAGCAGAACATAGACCTTCCCTATGACTTCTTTGGGGAGGTGAGGCCCAGTGCAACTGGGGAGAACACCTACCACGTGGATGTGACTGTTATTAGATTCCTTGCTTTATGGTGTAGTCATCCAAAGGCAAATGTTCCTGCAGAAAGGTTGTCTCAGCTTCAGGCAAAGGAAAAGGCAAGGATGATCTCCACCACCGAATTCTTCTTGGGCTATTTGTCTGACAGTAGTGTGATGTTCTTTTAAGACCTCAGGGATGGATGTGTTGACCACCCTCACACCCTCTGCTACACCTTTGGGGATTGAAGTCAGGGTCTCCTGACTGATACATGGTAAGACAGAAATCTCCTGCCAGGCCACCCTATATTCAAGTCCCATTAGCCAGCTTTTCATTTTCTTAAAAAAAATGGTATGAGGCAGATGTTTATCCAGGTTGTGGATCAGCCAGGCTGCTTTGTCTTATCTTTGGCCATATGACCATTCCGCTGCTTGTCTCTACTAGGGGGAGGGCTGGGACCAGGAGAAAAAAAGAGTGTCAGAGAAGAGTATAGTGTCTCAGGGTCCAAAGCAAGCTTAAAGGCCACCTGGAAATATCCAGAGTCAGAATCTCCTCTACAATGTTTACCTTCTCCCAAAACAGGGAACTGACAGTTTGGTAGTGAAAACAAACAAGTAAAGAAGTAACTACAATATAGTGTGACAAGAGTTTTAATATTAGTATGTGGGAATGCTATGGGAACACGAGGAAAAATAACTCAAGCTGAGAAAGTAGCAGAGGAAGTTTCACATGCAACTGTGTTTGGGTAACTGTGAGCAGCTCATGTAACTTGAATGTAAAGGGCTCAGAGCAACGGCAGGGAGGGGCAGTGGACTGGGCTAGAAAGGCATACAGGTACTGAAAGAGGCCTTCGAGTTTCGTCCAGTAGGAGAAAAGGAGTCATTAAAGCATGTTATGGGCTTCCCAGGTGGCTCAGTAGTAAAGAATCCACCTGCTAAGCAGAAGACACGTAGGAGACACGGGTTCAATCCCTGGGTGGGGAAGATCCCCTGGAGAAGGAAATGGCAACCCACTCCAGTATTCTTGCCTGAAAAATTCCATGGACAGAGGAGCCTGGCGGGCTACAGTCCATGGGGTCACAAAGAGTCAGACACGACTGAGTGACTAAACAACAACAGACAAAAGCATTTTATGCAGGGAAGCTTTGTGATCATACTTACTTTTCAGAAAGAGCACTTTGGCAGCCACATTGTGAAGGGTGCATTGCAGAGGGACAAGACTGGGGAATGGGCAGTGAGGGAGAAGGAATCAAGAATGACACTAAGGTTCTGAGCTTGGCAAGAACCCCTGGGATGGTGATACTGTCGATTAAGACTGGGAATACATGAGTGAAGCAGGAATGGAGAGGAAGATGTTGAGATCAATTCTGGACATTTTAGGCTTGTGATTTCTACTTGTCAGACACTGATGTGGAGCTGTAAATATAAGTGGGTTGGCGAAGAAGGAAATCTGAGAACAAAAGCAACATTTGCTTAAGTGAACTCTCTTAAGAAAGTCCACGGTATTTAATCATGGGAATTTGAGCCACTTATGTAAACATATCACAGCAATCTGGTGTCTCAGGTACTGCTTCTCTCTTGGCTTATGGCAGAAAGGACTGCTGCTGCTCTTTGGAATCTCCTTCCCACACACCTTTCCAACTCTTAGTGACAGTAAAGGGGGGCTGACTGCTATTAACAAGTGATTCAAAGACATGCAACAGCAGACCTGTGGAAAACACAAAAAACAACGAAACTGTCTCCCCTCAACTCCTTTCCTTACCAAATTCGACTTTCAAAACTAACCTTTAAAAAGAAACCAACTTGAAGATAACAACTTGAAAACCTAACAATCAGCTCAAATGATCAAAGTCTCAAGATTTAGTAGTAACAGATAATAGAACAGTAGATCTGGAAAGGAACTTAGAGAGCGTTTAGTGCAAACAACCAGCATTGCATCTGACTCCAGGTCCAGTGCTCTTTCTACTCTGAGCTGCTGCTTACCAGGAAGTACCATCTTTTAAAAAATCAATGAATGATAGATATCCCAGACATTTTAAAACATATGTCAAATTTGAGTTAGAATAGTTAACATTTCACAGGAATTCAACTGGTGCTATATATTATACATAATACATTATCCTGTTAAATACGTTGACTATTAAACAGACAAGGAATTATGAATCTTTTGTCATACAGTATTTCTCATTCAACGGAATCCATCATTTCCACAGTTTGAAAGCAATATTGAATAGAAGGAGGATACTTGGGGATGTCAGCCAGGACATTTAAAAATAGCTTTATTATACAGAACTGGATATTATATTTATTACAACTGGATTCTAACAATTGAAGAAACTTCCAGTGGACTAATTTAAATAGTCCCCTAAATGGTGCTGTATCAGGATTTGATTTGTACACCATCTGTTGCACTGCGCTTGGTTTTACTTGATTGTCAATGAGAAATACTACTTCCAAATGCCTTCATGATTTTTGTCCATGCTAGACTTAGGATTTTTTACTTCTTAGCCCTTGAAATTATTATTCTAACGTTACCTTTCTTAGGCATTTGTTTGCTGGGAATCTTCATGTAGAAAACATTAATATTGTCTTGGGGAGATGTTGACAGCAATAAATTAAAATAAAAAAGGAGTGTATGATTTCCTCTTTCTAAACTGTACCACTGATTTCCCCACAGGAATATTGGGCAGACATGTGGGTGGAAAACTTGACAACTGACAGCCTATTAGTTTAAAACTGTTTTTTCTTCCCCTTCCCACCTTTTTTTCCTGACTCTTGGGATTCGGCCACAGGAGAATGAAACTAAAAGTTGTTCCATTTCTAAGCGTTTTTCCTTTTGCAACATTCATGCTCCAGTTTCTTGGAAGACTATTTTGTCAGAGTAAACTGCCTTTCTTCATCAAGGTTGAGTTT
This sequence comes from Bos taurus, assembly GCF_002263795.3. Classification (NCBI taxonomy): domain Eukaryota; kingdom Metazoa; phylum Chordata; class Mammalia; order Artiodactyla; family Bovidae; genus Bos; species Bos taurus. The sequence goes on from NC_037357.1 coordinate 4,951,809, forward strand.
CTGGTATAAATTATTCTGTTTGTTTGCACAGGAGAAGAACGCGACGAGAAACTTTGAGGCAGGGAAAAGGAACAGAAATTCAAAGAGAAACTGCAAGTTAAGTGACTTCAGGGCACATCTGACCACAGACTGTCTCCCAGAGCAAATCTCTAGTGGTGATTGCAGCTAAAGACAGAAATATTTCCATTCCCTTGTTTGAGTCAGAGGCTAGGCTGCAGTAGGAACCCCTTCTTTCTTTGCAAGCTGCCCTGGGCTAAGGTCTACTAGGCAGATATGGTTTGACTGGGGGGCGGTCTATGATCCCAATGTATTTCCCCCATCTAGGTTCTGTGTTAGAGTCCTGTTTCCTTACTAACTTCAAACATGATAAAGCAGTTTAACCAAATCATGCAGAAGTGTGATTTACAGTGTGATTTTATCCAGGTAGAAAATAATTTGGGGTGTCTGTGTATGTACTGAGGGGTTTGAGGGGGGCTAGGATAGATGGAGGCAAAGGGCAAGGAAAATGGAGTTGAAATGCAGAACAGCCCTGCCTACTTCACACAGTTCTTTAGTTGTAGGCTAGGAAAGAAGAAAAGCTGATAGAGGGATCGAAAAGCTTTAAGAAGGATGTGGTAGGCTCTCAATCTGACAGCCCTGTATTCAAGATATACTTCTCTGCAGGCCCCTGATTAGCTGTAGCATCAGTTAGGATTCCAATAAGAAATAGACAGCATGTTGACAAAATAGAATAATTGGTAGAGGATTTATTTACAAAGAGATTAATTATAAATGTGTCAATGTAGGGAACCATAAAGAATAGCACAATAACCCAGGCTAGTTCAAGCTAAACTCTTAACCTTCCCTAGGCCCTAAGGGATGGGGTTAGGAAGTGGTTTCCAAAACCCAGAAGGACTGAGTAGGGTACAGCTGACCACCTTGAGAGAAGTGGTGACCTTGCTGGAGAACTAAGCTATCTCAAGGTGACCTAGTAGGTAGGGAAACAGGAGAATAAATACCTTGACTTAATCTTCCTCCCTCCTTCTGATCTCCTGCTGGTAATTCTCATTGCCCAAACCCAACCAAAATCAGAGGGCAAGTAAGCCCTCTGGTGTGGTCCATACAGGTCAGTCTCCCAAGGAAGAAGGCAGGGTGGAAAGGGGAGGGGGGACTACTTTTGGAGCGTCAAACACAAAACATCTAGTGCAGACACCAAGATTTTGAGATTCTGAGCACAGACTCCTGGGAGTCTGGTAGAGTGCTAGAACCATCTACTGAACCGACTCCAGTGACCAGGGCATTTTGTCTTCATGCATACTCTGCTCCACAGCTTTGGGGTCAGAGGCAGTAGGCTTTCCCATGATAGAAACTCTTTTCTCTGTTCTTTAATATTCATTCCCTTTTCCAATTTCCTCCTTCATACTTTCCTAATCTGGTATCCTTTAGTATGTCATTTAAAACTCTTTTGCTTGTAAGTCACAAAACAAATGAATAAAAACGATCTCAAATAGACTTGAGGATAAAAAGAAATTTACTGAATCATATAACTAAAAAGTCCAGGTTCTGGTTACTTTGGTTTGAGGCATAGCCAAGTCTTGGAACTCTATGTCATTAAGAACCAGTCTTTCTCCATCTCTCTATACTGCTTTCCATCACATTGGCTTCATTTCCAGGCTCCACAAATCAAGATATGTACAATGGCTGCCAGCACTATCAGGCCTATGTTCTCAAAGGCTAATTTTCCTTCGAAAGGCTTCCCTGGTGGCTCAAACGGTGAAGAATCTGCCCACAATTTGGGAGACCCAAGTTCGATCCCTGGGTGGGGAAGATCCCCTGGAGAAGGGCATGGCTACCCACTCCAGTATTCTTGCCTGGGGAATCCCATGGACAGAGGAGCTTGGCGGGCTATACAGTCCATGGGGTCGCAAAGAGTCTGGCACAACTGAGCAACTTATCACTTTCACTTTCCCTTTGAAAAGGTAGGTTCTCTTCCCTGATAGTTCAAATAAAAATTCTGAGTCTCTCATTGGCTTGAATTGGATTCTGTGTCCATCCCTGAACCTACCTCTGTGGCCACAAGGAGAAACTTCTTTAGTTGGCCAGGTTTGAGTCACATGCCCAGCCCTGGAGCTTGGGATGATATCAATACCACTCAGCTTGCCTGGAATGAAAGTCAGGGAGAGGTGATCCTCCTGAGGAAAACTGAAGTGATTTTACCAAAGAAAGGTGAACAAGTGGAAGATAGAATAGCTGTCCACTGCATTTTGTCAGTGTCCTGTCAAATCCTACATCTACTTATGGTTGTTCTTGTACTTTCAAACTAAAATCTTTTCAAAATTTTAACATTAAGGTCTCCAAAGACAGTCCTTTCACTCTACTCTGGCATTTTGTCAACACCTTTGGCTTGGAAAAAAAACAAGGTGGAAAGAGAAAGAAACCGTCTTGATTTATTCTACTTTGTCTTTACCAAAGAGAATTCCATAATTTAAATCTGCATTCAAAGTCTGGCTTCCATAAAACATTTTCTTCTCAGAATAGACTGATACAATCTTCATAAAATAGTTATTAATAACTTGAATCATAAAAGTATTTGACTTGCATCAGAACAAATTTGTTCACAAGTAACATGCAGGATGAGGGTAACATCCTTTCCCTCCCCTCCAATCCTCTGACTGATGACATCATCTTGTATATAGAAAATCCAAGGAATCTATTAAAAGACTATGACAGCTAGAGAATAAGTTCACTAGGATTGTGAGATAAAATATCAGCACAAAAAAATTGATTGTCTTTCTCTGCACTAGTGGTGAACAATTTAAAAATGAAATTGACATAACAATTCCATTTATAATAGAATAAAAAAGAATAAAATATTTAGGAACAGATTAACAAAACAAGTGTAAGACTTACACACTGAAAACTACATAATATTGTTGGAATAATATATAATGGAAATAACCCCAATGTCCACCAACTAATGAATGGATAAACAAAATATAACGTATCTATACAGTGGAATATTATTCAGGCATAAAAGGAATGAAATACTGATCCATGCCACAGCATGGATGAATCTCAAAACATTATGCTAAAAGAGCCAAACAAAAGGTCACATGCTTGATTCCATTTATATGATGTATCCAGAATAGGCAAATCCATAAAGATACAATACATCTGTGGTTGCCAAGGGCTGGAAGGAAGGGGAATGGAGAGCGTCTTTTAATAGGGATGAGAATATCTATCCACATATCACTTATCTATCTATCTATCTATCCATTTATCCATCTATATATAGAGGAAGAGAAATTTCTGGGTCATATGGTAATTTTATGTTTAACTTTTTGAGGAACTGTCAGACTGTTTTCCAAAGCAGTTGCACCATTTTACAGTCCCACCAGCAAAGTATGAGGGTTCCAACTTCTTTATATCCTTGCCAACACTTTTATTATTTTTTTCTTATTATAGCCATCCCACTGGGAGTGCAGTGGCATCTTATCATGTTTTTTTAAAATATATATTTCTTCAGCTGCTCTGGGTCTTAGTTGCAGAATGTGGGATCTAGTTTCCTCTCCAGGAATCGAACCCAGGCCCCCTGCATTAGGAGCTCGAAGTCTTAGCCACTGAACCACCAGAGAAGTCCCCTTATCGTGGTTTTGATTTGTATTTTGCATTTCCCTGATGACTAAGGACAGAGAGCATTTTTTTTCTTCTGCTCATTGGCCATTTGTATATTTTCTTTGGAGAGGTGTCTATTTAGATCCTGTGCTCATTTTTAGTTTGGTTGTCTTTCTACTCTCCATTTGTTAGGATTATTTATACACCTTTATCAAATACAAGATTTGCCAAAATCTTTGGAGCAAGTTGTGAACTCAGGAAGTGTGAGTCTTCCAACTTTGTTCTTCTTTAAAAAAATTTTTTTTTTTTTAGCTTTTCTGCATACCTTTAATTTCCATGTAAATTTTTTGACCTGCCTGTCAATTTCTGCAAGAAAGATTCTATTTCAATGGTTGCTTTAGAGTTTATAGCAGGTTTTCTCAATCTCAAAATTGTTGAATTTTTGGTCCACGTAATTCTTCATTTCAGGGACCATCCTGTGCATTTGGAATGTTTGGCAGCATCGCTGGCCTCTACCCAGTGTATATCAGTAGTACCCTCTTCAGTTGCGGAAACCAAAAATGTCTCCAGACATTCCAAAATGTCTTCCAGGGGTCAAAATCACCCCTGATTGAGAACCACTGGTTTAGAGTATATATCTTTAACATCATTATCTACCTTTAAGTTATATCATACCACTTTACATATTGTATATGAACCTTACCACAGAACCATATGTTCAGCTTCTCCCCTGTGGGTTTTTCTGCTATTGTTATCATACATTTTACTGATTCATATATCATAAGCTGCTCAACACATTGTTATTATTTTATTTAAACAGTAAACTATTTTTAAAGAGATTTCAGTAATAAGAAAAAAATTATTATATATTTAATTATGTAGTTATCATATATTTTATACTGACAACCTCTACCATTTGAGTTGTTTAGACCATTTATATACTATGTGATTATTAATTTGGTTGTATTTAAATCTACTATCTTGCCATTTGTTTTCTGTTGGTCCCATCTGTTTATTGTTCTCCCTTTCTTGTTTTTCTGTCTTCCATTGGAATTAATTGTTTTTAAAATGATTCTACTTTATTGACTTATTAGCTATTATTGCTTCATTTATTTCTTGTGTGTGTGTTTTTAGACATTGCTTTAGGGTTTCATTGTAGAAATCCTTAATTTATCACTCTCTACCTTCAAGTCATATTATACCAATTCATGTATAGTATAGGAACTTTACAGCAATTAACTTCCATTTCATCTTTGTGCTATTTATCATACATTTTTCTTCTATGTATGTTATAAACACCACACTTCATTGTTATAACTATTAGTTTGCTTTAACATGTATCATTTTTTTGTTCTTAACATGACTTTTAATAGCTAAATAGCATTATGTACTATCCAGAGTATGGATGCATCAAAATTTATTTAATCAATTCCAAATTGTGCATTAAGGTTGTTACTTATTTTTCCTTGATATTAAAAATTATAAATATCAATGAACATTCTTGTGCTAAAATCCCTTTGCGCAGTTCTGATTATTCCTTTAGGATACTTTTTGTGGCCAAAAAAAATATATACACAACATAAAATTTGCCATCTTAACTATTTTTAAGTGTAGAGTCCAGTACTGTTCAGTGAATTCACATTTTTGTGAAACAGATCTCCAAAACTTTTTAATCTTACAAATCTGAAACTTTGTACCCATTAAACAGCAACTCTTCTTTTCCCCTTCCTCCCAGCCTCTGGTTAACAAACATTCTACTTTGTCTCTATGAATTTAGATACCTCATATAAGTGGAATTATACAGTATTTGTCTTCATGTGGCCGGCTTATTTCACCTAGCATAGTGTCCTCAAGGTTCATCCATGTTGTAACATATGACAGAATTTCCTCCCTTTTAAGGCTGAATAATAATAGATGGGGAAACAGTGTCAGACTTTATTTTTGGGGGGCTCCAAAATCACTGCAGATGGTGACTGCAGCCATGAAATTAAAAGACGCTTACTCCTTGGAAGGAAAGTTATGACCAACCTAGATAGCATATTCAAAAGCAGAGACATTACTTTGCCAACAAAGCTCCGTCTAGTCAAGGCTATGGTTTTTCCAGTGGTCATGTATGGCTGTGAGAGTTGAAGTGTGAAGAAGGCTGAGTGCCAAAGAATTGATGCTTTTGAACTGTGGTGTTGGAGAAGACTCTTGAGAGTGTCTTGGACTGCAAAGAGATCCAACCAGTCCATTCTGAAGGAGATCAGCCCTGGGTGTTCTTTGAAAGGAATGATGCTAAAGCTGAAACTCCAGTACTTTGGCCAGCTCATGCGAAGAGTTGACTCATTGCAAAAGACACTCTGATGCTGGGAGGGATTAGGGGCAGGAGGAGAAGGGGATGACAGAGGATGAGATGGCTGGATGGCATCACCGACTCGATGGATGTAAGTCTGAGTGAACTCCAGGAGTTGGTGATGGACAGGGAGGCCTGGCATGCTGTGATTCACGGGGTCGCAAAGAGTCGGACATGACTGAGCGACTGAACTGAACTGAATATTCCATTGTATGCATATTCCACGTTTTGTTAACCCATTCATATGTTGATGAATATTTGGGCTGTTTCTACCTTTTGGCCATTATGGATAATGCTCCTATGAACATGGGTGAACAAATATCAAGACTCTGTTTTCAATTCTTTGGGGTGCACACCCAGAAGTGGGACTGTTGGATCATATGGTAGTTCTACTTTTAATTTTTAAAGGAACATCCGTATAATTTTCCATAGCAGTTGCACCATTTTACTGCCCCTTCAACAGTACACAAAGGTTCCAATTTCTCCACGCCCTTATCATCATGTTATTTTATGTTTTGTGATAGTAGCCATGCTAATGAGTGTGAGGCAGCTCATAGATCTGTGTTTCATTAGGGTTGATGCCTAGAGTTTTATTTTGTTCCGTTGATTGGGCCATGTTTCTCTGTTTCTTGTAATTTTTTGCTGGGCTTTGGGCATTTGAAAAACAACCACTTCTCCCAATTTTTAAGCGCTAGCTTCTTGCAAGGGAAGACGTTCTCCAAGCTTCGCTGCTCAAAGTTCTGACACCTCTCAAACCTTTTCCGATCTCTTGCTCTCCCTGGTGTCTGCTTGCAGAACTACAGTCCTAACATGCTCTTAATTCTATACTCCTGCTGCTGTCACTTCAGTCGTGTCCGACTCTGTGCCACCCGAGAGGGCAGCCCACCAGGCTCTCCGGTCCCTGGGATTCTCCAGGCAAGAACACTGGAGTGGGTTGCCATTTCATTCTCCAGTGCATGAAAGTGAAACGTGAAAGTGAAGTCGCTCAGTCGTGTCCAACTCTTAGCGACCCCATGGACTGCAGCCTACCAGGTTCCTCCGTCCATGGGATTTGCCAGGCAAGAGTACTGGAGTGGGGTGCCATTGCCTTCTCCGTCTTTATTCTCAGTGACTTTCAAATCTATTTTCATGCATTCCTGTCTGACTCTTTGCGACCCTATGGACTTTGGCCTCCAGGCTCCCCTGTGTATGTGATTCTCCGCACAAGAATACTTAAGTGGGTTGCCATGCCGCCTCCAGGGGATCTTCCCAGTCCAGGGATCGAACCCACATCGTTTATGTCTCCTGCATTTGCAGGCAGGTTCTTTACCACTAGCTCCACCTGAGAAGCCCAAACCTGCTCTCAGTGGCTTCCAAAGCGTGGTGCTGGCCCCATCAGTGTTCTGAATGAGACAAGACAGACACTAGTCCCTGTGGCAGTCCCAAACAAGTCAGAATGTTGGACATACGTTCCTTTTTTATTCCTTCTGGGGGGAGGTGCTCTGCTTTGGAGGTTTTCCTCCAGGTTACTCTGTACTATGCTACACAGAGGGAGTGACATGAACGAGTAACCAAAATGCATGAATTTTCCTACTCTTTCACTGGAATCCCTCCTGGTTTTATAAGGGCCTAGTTGCTGTAGCTTCTCCGCTGGTCTCTAGAGTTTTCACAGAGGTATTCTGGTGTGTGTATTACTGTTAACTCAGTGTAACTCAGTGTCTCTGTGGGGAAAGGAGGGTCTGTAACTTCCTAGTCCACCATCTTGTTACCTTTGCCCGTATTTTAAATCAGGTTTTCTAAATCATTCAGTTGTAGAAGTTCATTATATATTCTGCATACTAACCCCTTATCAGATTTATAAATATTTCTCCCTTTCCATGAGGATTCCTTTTCAATCTGTGTTTTTAATGTGTCCTTTAATGCAAAGATTGTGTCCTTTAATGCAAAGATGTTTTAAATTTTGACATAGTGCAATTTATATATTTTTAAAAATTTGATGCCTGCATTTTTTGGTGGCAAATCCAAGAAATCATTGCTAAATCCATTCTTTTACTTTTAAATTATTTGCGTTTTTATATTTAAAGTGTGTTTCTTGCAGGCAACTTCTAATTGGGCCTTGGTTTTAAGTCCACTCTCTTGAGAACCTCTGTATTCTTTTTCTCCTCTTGCCTTTGTTGGTTTTATCAGCATTTGCTCTCTATTGTTATTTTAGAGTTGCTTTATCTACACTAGATTGTTAATATTATTTTAAGTCAATTTTATCTTAAGGATTTAAATAATAAGAAAAAATCATATATATGTATATCTCATTGTAATAATTTCTAGTGTTCTTTATTCCTTTGTAGAAATCTACATTTCCATCTTATCATTTTCCTTCTGCCTGAAGAAATCCCTTTAACACTTACAGTATGAGTCAGCTAATAATGCCTTATTTCAGTTTTGTATATCTGAATAAGTATTTCACTTTCTTTCTTGATATTGTTAAAAATAAGACAACAGGTCACAAATGGAGTCACTTATGCTAAGTCTCACATCACCAAACAAAACTTAACTACAGTTTCAGCTTTCCCAAAAATGGAATCTTAAACCAATCAGTCAGGAATTACCTGATCACTACTAGTAAGGCAATTTCTCTGATAGACCCCTGCCATCCCCTAAAGGAGTGACCTTGCCACAGTGAATCTTCTAGCATAATTTCCTTGCTCTTGTTCCCTTTTGCCTATAAAAATCTTTCATTTTGTACAGTTCCTGGAAATGCCTTTCTACTAGATGGGATGCTGTCCGATTCATGGATCACTGAATAAAGCCAATAAGATCTTTAATTTTTACTGAGTAAAAATTGTTTTTTAACAATATTTTCACTGGGCAAAATTCTAGGTTGACAATCATTTTTTAATTTCAAGACTTTAAAGGTTTTGCTCCTCTGTCATCTTACATGATTTCTGATATGAAATTTACTATCATCCTTTTATGTAACATGCCTTGTTCTGGTTGCTTTTAAGATTTTCTCAGGGAATTCCCTAGTGGTCCAGTGGTTACAGCTCAGTACTTTCACTGTTGTGACAACACTCCGGTTGAAACCATGGTCAGGGAACTAAGATCCTTCCTACGAGCTGCAAAGTGGGATGAAAAAAAAAGATTTTCTCTCTCACTCATGAACAAATTTAATCATATATGCCTTGGTGTAGTGTTCTTTAATATTTTGTGTGCTTGAGGTTCTTTGAGCTTCTTGGATCTGTGGGTTCATAGCTTTCATGAACTTTTGGAAAGTTTTTCACCATTTTCTGTACTCCCTTTGAGAACTCCAATTACACAAATACAGTTTTACCATAGCTCAGTGATGCTTTGTTCATTTTTTTGGATGCTTTTTCTTCTGAGTGTGTCATTTTGGATAGTTTCCATTGCTATATTTTCAAGTTTACTATTTTTTTCTTCTTCAATGTCTAATTTACTGTTAGTCCCATTCAGTATATTTTTATTTCAAATTGCATAGTTCTCAATTTCACAGATTTTATTTCTGTCTTTTTATATTATACATGTCTTCACGACTTTTGAACATACAGAGTTATAGTTATAACAATTTTAGTAGCTATAACAACTGTTTTAATGCCCTTGTCTGCTAATTCCAACATCTCAGTTGTTTTGGGGCTGCTTTTGATGGGTTGATTTTTTTTTTCATCTCATTATGACTTAAGTTTTCCTGCTTCTTTGCATGCCTAGCCATTTTTTATTAGATAACCAACACTGAGAATTTTAACTTGGTGAGTACTAGTTGTCTCTGTAATCCTACAATTATTGAAGCTTTTTCCTCAGAGACACTTAAGTTATTACATGGAAACAGTTAAATCCTTTAGGAGCTTGCTTTTATGATATTTTAGGTGGGTTGAGAGCAGTGTTCAGTTTGAGTCTAAATATCCTCCACCACCTAGGCCACAACCTCAGTATTCTACCCAATGTTGCATGAATTGTGAGATTACTACCAGTCTGGCTAAGGGAACAGGCACTATTTCCATGTCTATTTGTGTTCTAATCCTTTTTTGTGATTAATTCCTTAGCTTTGAGTAGTTTTTTCACATGTGAGCACATCAATACTTGAGAGGACTCTCTGAAGGTCTCTGAAGTTATATACATATATATATATGTATATAGTCTTGCTCTTGCCTGGAAAATCCCATGGATGGAGGAGCCTGGTGGGCTGCAGTCCATGCAGTTGCTAAGAGTTGGACACAACTGAGCGACTTCACTTTCACTTTTCACTTTCATGCATTGGATAAAGACATGGCAACCCACTCCAGTGTTCTTGCCTGGAGAATCCCAGGGATGGGGGAGCCTGGTGGGCTGCCGTCTATGGGGTTGCACAGAATAGGACATGACTGAAATGACTTAGCAGCAGCAGCAGCAGCAGTCTTACTCTGTCTTGCAAATACTGGCTGCCTTAGTGTCCCCCAGATTCTTCACTCCCTCTCCTCAACTCATGGAGTTTTTCTGCTTCTACCTGATTCTCTCTCCTCATAGTATGTCCTGGAAACTCTTTCCAGACAGTATGCTGAGCAAACATAGGGATCACCTCATTTGTTTCCCATTTCTGAGGAATCACTGTCCTTCATTACTTAAGGTCCAGTGACTTGAAAACTGTTATTTCATATCTGGTGTCCATTTGTAAAAATGTAGTAATCTTTTTGTAATAAGAGAGTAAATCCAGTCTCTACTGTACCATCTTGGCCGGTAGCAAAAATCTATCTCCTTTTTTGTTAAATTTTATTTCAAAGTATTTCAGTCAGGCTTCCATTAAAGTAGTAGGACTACTCTGCGTGTATGTGTACATGTGCACACATGTGAGTGTGCATGTGAGTGTATGTGTGTTTTTAAGGCATTCGTTATAGAGATTTTACCTTACACAATTATGAGAACTAGTTAAGAAGTCTCTGTAAGGCTCCTATCTTCACATCTGATGCTGGAACTTGAAGTCCACAGTGCAGATAGTCAGGAAGGCAAGATGGAGGTAGATATGAAGTACGGGAAAGAACAGAAACAAAGTGGACCTCACGAGCAGGAGCTAGCATTCCCAAGGATGAACTGAAACTTGTGTCACGTCAGTTCTTGTTTCCTCTGACCTTAATGGAATGTGTATCTTGTAGAGGCCAAGACACTGTCACAAAACTAAACTCTCACACCTGACCCAGGACTCAGAAAAGTGAAAGGAGAATTGAGGGGAAGGTCGGACAGTTTCAAACCCAGTTGCTGTCTTGCGCCACTGAAGTCAGTCAGCAGAAAAAAAGACAATGTGTTCAAGCTACAAAATGGCTACTGTTTCCCTTCAGTCCTCCAAGTCCCGCACAATAATCTCTCCTGTGTCCCACCCTAGCTGGGAACATAAAGGAAAAGGAATTCTGGGAAATGTAGCTGAACCTGAACAAATTAACCCATTACCAATCTACTATGAAGTATTTTATAATTTAAGTCATTTCAGTGAATGAAGTATTTTCTCCCTTTCTAGTTATCCTCATTTGTTCCTAATACAAAGAAAATTTAACTTTTAAATATTTACTTTGGGGACTTCTCTGGTGGTCCAGTGGCTAAGACTCTGTGCTCCCAGTGCAGGGGGCCCAGGTTTGATCCCTGGTAGGGGAAATAGATCCCACATGCCACAGCTAAGAGGTCACATGGTACAACTAAAGAATTGGCATGTCACAAGTAAAGATCCTGCATGCTGCAAATAAGACCTGGCACAGCCAAATAAATAAATAGATATTTTAAAATAAATAAACAAATGAGTGAATAAATATTTATCCAGAAACCTTGATGATGTCATCAATCGTATTACTATTTATTAGTGTCTCTTGGATTTTCTGGGTATACACTCACACCAGAAAAAGTTATGATTTTTTTCAATATTTATTGTACTAAATCATTTTATTCCTTTATTGCATTGATTAGAATAAGAATATGTGGAAGAATAATTATAATAGCATTCCTGTCTAATTCTTGGTTATCTTGGAAATGTTTTTAGTGTTTCATTGTTCAGAATGATATTTGTTGTTTGTTTTTAGTAAGGAGCCTTTAGGTAGGTCTTTCTATTCCTCTTTTACCTTGTGTTTTTATTAGGGATAGTTACTGGATTTTATGAAAGCAATTAAAGTATATTACTAATATGACCCATGATGTTTTTCTTTAATTCACTTTGTTACGAATTACGAGTACAGGTTTATTTATACTGAACCACCTTTGTATTCCTTGAATATATCTAAAATGATAATAATGGATTATACAATATTTTCAACACTAAATCAGTTCAGAATTAACTGCAACTAACAGAAAGCCTAATTAAAAATAGCCTGTTAACCATAAAGACACTGAATTATTCAGCAACAGTGGAAGTCTGGAGCAGGTGTTTCCAAGGCCTTTGAGAGGCTGAATAAACTCATCAAGGACCCAGCGCTCTCACTTTTCCATACTGCCATTAGAAGTGTGCTCTAATAAAGTCAAATCCCTTTTTCAATGTTTGACTGCTGACAGCTTTTAAGCTTCACCCTCCCTCTTCCCTTTGTGCCTCGCATCTTGGTAAGTTGGTAAGAAAGCCTGGGTTCTCCTTTGTTTGGCACCAGCCATAGATTCAAACCCCTGGGCCCCAACTCATGGACAAAAACCTTCACTCCAGCCCACCTCTCCCCAGACAACCATAAAAATCCCCAGCCAGGGCTTCCCAGGTGGCACTAGTGGTAAAGAATCTGCTGGCCAACGCAGGAGATGCTGGTTTGATCCCTGGGTCATGAAGGTCCCCTGGAGAAGGAAATGGCAACCCACTCAAGTATTAAGAAAAGAAAAGAAAGAAAAAACCCCAAGCCAGTCTTTCTTTCCTTCCTCTCTCATATCATTTCAGATCAGTTTGAGATGCCTGCCCTGGTTGCCCCAGAAAGCCTCATTATGTAAGCAATTTCAGTGTTGACATCAAAACCAAATTTGGGGTGGGGGTCCATGCTGTCTCTGTAGGGTGTCCACAGTCAGTACTGTGAGCAGAATGCTGAGACAATGATCACCACCACCAGGGGTGTGTCTTCTCTTGCTCTAGCTTGCTAACTGACTCTGATGCCTGCTGGCTAGCTTGCCCTTTGAGTTGTGCTCCTTTGTGTTACATTGGCTGAGTCCTACAGAGCTGTGTTATAGATTTAACTAAGTCAGAAGTTTTAATAATTAATTGGCATTTAGAAGTATGGGATCAGAGCCCTCTTTAAAGTGAATGACCCTGGGTTGTGTGTCTTGGCCCAGACCTATCTGTGTGTCTTAGAATGAATCATCTGTCTTGATTCCAGCCTAAGCTGTGACTAATGCTGTTGTTGAGTTGCTAAGTTGTGTTTGACTCTGCGACCCCATGAACTGTAGCCCACCAGGTTCCTCTGTCCATGGGATTTCCCAGGCAAGAATACTGGAATGGGTTGTCACTTCCTTCTCCAGAGGTTCTTCCTTACCCAGAGAAGCCATATATATAAAATCATACATCAATGTGAATCAGTCATAATTATAATTATAAAATTATATAATTATAAAAGAAGAGAAGCGAAAGGCAAAGGAAAAAGGGAAAGATATACACAGCTGAATGCAGAGTTCCAAAGAACAGCAAGGAGAAATAAGAAAGCCTTCTTAAGTGAACAATGCAAAGAAATAGCAAAAAACATAGAATGGGTAAGATTAGAGATCTCTTTAGGAAAACTGGAGATACCAAGGGAACATTTTATGCAAAGATGGACACAATAAAGGACACAAACAGCAAGGTCCTAACAGAAGCAGAACAGATTAAAAAGAGGTGGCAAGAATACAAAGAAGAACTATACAAAAAAGATCTTAATGACCCAGATATCCACGACGGTGCAGTCACTCACTTAGAGCCAGACATCCTGAAGTGTGAACTCATGTGGGCCTTAGGAAGCATTACTATGAACAAAGCTAGTGAAGGTAATGGAATTCCTTCCAGCTGAGCTATTTCAAATCCTAAAAGAAGATGCTGTTAAAGTGCTGCACTCAATATATCAGCAAATTTGGAAAACTCAACAGTGACTACAGGACTGGAAAAGGTCAGTTTTCATTTCAATTCCAAAGAAAGGCAATGCCAAAGAATGTTCAAACCACTGTACAATTGCTCTCATTTCACATGCTAGCAAGGTAATGTTCAAAATCCTTCAAGCTAGGCTTCAACAGTACATGAACTAAGAACTTCCAGATGTATAAGGTAGATATAGAAAAGGCAAGGAACCAGAGATCACATTGCCGACATTTGTTGGATCATAGAAAAAGCAAGAGGGTTCCAGAAAAACATCTGTTTTATTTACTATGCTAAAGCCTTTGACTGTGTGGATCACAACAAACTGTAGAAAATTTTTAAAGAGATGGGAATGCCAAACCACCTTACCTGCCTCCTGAGACACCTGTATTCAGGTCAAGAAGCAACAGAACGGGACATGGAACAACGGACTGGTTCCAAATAGGGAAAGGAGTACGTCAAGGCTGTATATTGTCACCCTGCTTATTTAACCTATATGCAGAGTACATCATGCGAATGCTGGGCTGGATGAAGCACAAGGAAGAAATATCAATAACCTCAGATATGCAGATGATACCACTCTAATGGAAGAAAGCAAAGAGGAACTAAAGAGCCTGTTGATGAGGGTGAAAGAGGAGAGTGAAAAAGCTGGCTTAAAACTCAACATTCAAAAACCTAAGATCATGGCATCCAGTCACATCACTTCATGGCAAATAGAAGGGGAAAAAGTGATAGCAGTGACAGACTTTATTTTCTTGGGCTCCAAAACCACTGCAGATGGTGACTGCAGCCACGAAATTAAAAGATGCTTGTTCCATGGAAGAGAAGCTATGACAAACCTAGACAGCATATTCAAAAGCAGAGACATCACTTTGCTGACAAAGGTCCATATAGTCAAAAAGCTATGGTTTTCCAGTAGTCATGTACGGATGTGAGAGTTGAATCATAAAGAAGACTGAGCGCCAAAGAATTGATGCTTTTGAACTATGGTGATGGAGAAGACTCTTGAGAGTTCCTTGGACAGCAAGGAGATCAAACTATTTAATCCTAAAGGAAATCAACCCTGAATATTCATTGGAAGGACTGATGCTGAAGCTGAAACTCCAATACTTTGGCCACATAATGAGAAGAACTGATTCATTGGAAAAGACCCTGATGCTGGGAAAGATTGAAGGCAGGAGAAGAAGGGAATGACAGAGGATAAGATGGTTGGATGGCATCACCGACTCAATGGACATGAGTTTGAGCAAACTCCGGGTGATAGTGAAGGACAGGGAAGCCTGGAATGCTGCAGTCCAAGAGATTGCAAAGAGTTAGACATGACTTAGCGACTGAACAACAACAATAATTAAGACTGGTTCACGTCAGTGTATGGCAGAGACCAACACAATACTGTAAAGCAATTATCCACCAAGGGAAAAAAATATGTTATATAAGTCTTAAGTGAATAAAGAAAAATGTTTAACTTTTAGTATTAACTATTAAAAACTTTCAAGTGAAAAAAGAATGAATGATGCCCCACAGTAGATTTTTGTAGCCTCAGTGCTGTGGTCCCGCCCATTAAGGTTTTCGTACTCAAAATTCTTGAAACTACTGACTCTGTCCAAGCAAATGGTAGATATTTTTCTGTAACAGATTTGACTAATACATTCTGTTCAGTCTCTATTTCAAAAGTCTCTCAACTGTAGTTTGCCTTCACCTCCTAAGGTACATGATACACTTTACCTGGTTATCTATGGAGCACATCAACAGTCTTGCCATCGCACACAATCTTTGCAAAATGATCTTAACTGCATCCAGCTTTTTCCAGGGGCACAGATATGGCTTTATACTGACATCCTCTTCTGAGGCTACTCACTGCTGCTGCTGCTGCTGCTGCTGTTGCTAAGTCGCTTCAGTCATGTCCGACTCTGTGCGACCCCATAGATGGAAGCCCACTAGGCTCCTCTGTCCCTGGGATTCTCCAGGCAAGAATACTAGAGTAGGTTGCCATTTCCTTCTCCAATGAAGGAAAGTGAAAAGTGAAAGTGAAGTTGCTCAGTCGTGCCTGACTCTTAGCGACCCCATGGGCTGCAGCCTACCAGGCTCCTCTATCCATGGGATTTCCCAGGCAAGAGTACTGGAGTGGGGTACCATTGCCTTCTCCAAGGCTGTTCACTAGGCACATTTATTCAGGATGAACACAATCACATAGGGAGCTCAAAAAGGGGGCTAGGCCATTGCCTCACAAACAGTGCAAGACCCCACTACCTCTGTAAATTCCTGAAAATTATTTGGTAAACGGAGGACCCCTCCATACCTGACACTGTCAAGAAATAGTTACGAATTCTCAACTTCCAGTGTTAAAACAAGCCCAGTATCTTTTAGGCCTTTTGGGTTCTGGCGGTTACGTACTCCTTATTTACAATTTTTCCTTTAGCCCATTTATGCAATTATTTGCAAATCAGCCCACCTTGAATGGAGCCCCTTCCAACAAAGGCTCTAGATTCTGTCAAAATTGCAATACAACAGCCACTCTCATTAGCGCCCCTTGGCTAGACTCCTTTCACAAAGAGAAGCTTTAGCAACCTTCTCTCATGCCTCCTGGCTCCTCTGTCCATGGGATTTCCCAGACAGGAATACTGGAGTGGTTTGCCATTTCTTTTTCCAGGGCATCTTCCCTACCCAGGGATCAAACCCGTGTCTCCTGCTTGGCAGATGGATTCTTTACTGCTGAGCCACCTGGGAAGCCCTCAGGCCACAAAGAGTGCCATAATCAACTTCAGTTAAATGAAGTGTCATACACTTTTGTCATCACTCAAACATTGGGGTGAATTATCATGAAGAGTCTGACTTCGCTTTTTTATGTTTGCGGACAGCTTTTAGGCCTCAACCCTCCCTCTCCCCTTGTACCCCCTCATCTGGGAAAGCTAAGAAGAAAGCCTCAGTGCTTTCTCCCTTGGTGATGGCAAGAGTTTCAAACCACAAGCCCCCACCTGCACGCAGGAACTGTCACCACAGCCCCAACTCTAACTACAACTAAAATCCCCAGCCAGTCTTGCTTTGCTCTCTCAAGCCATTTTTGGACCAACTCGGGAAGTCTGGCTGTTCTCCCCAGAAAGCTCCTTAATGGAATAAACATTTTCAAACCCTCTTACTGTGCATGTGATGTCATCAGTCTGGACATCTGGACCAAATTTGGGATGGAGGCTCACCCTACATGATGGTCACAACATATGTCTGCCATGTCTCCCCTCCTGGTCTCAAGGTAACTGCTGCAGCTGCAAACAACACAACCCCATCCTGGCATCCTAAGGATGAGGGCTCGTGGAAAAAGGTTTTCACTTTATTGGTCCTCTATCTAATCACAAAGGAAAATCTTTCCCTGAAACTCCCAGCAAATTTCCTGATATATCTCACTGACTAGCACAGGGTTACATGTCCACCCCTAAGTCAATCACAAGACCCTGCCCAGGGTTCATACGCCACTGAATAAGCAATGTAGAGGTTCTGTTAGCAAGGAAGAAAGTAGGGTTTGCTGTCCTAGGAATGTTGACACTGTCCATTTTCAGATATGTAGGATTTTTGCAAATGGGTCAGTATATTTATACAATATTAACTTGCACACTATTTTTCTGATTGGCTATTAGCTTTATCAGCTTCACAAAATGAACTGGGGAGCTGCCCATGTTTTTCTATGGTGTGGAATATATATCTTTAACTTACAATATGCATCTTTAATATACTTTTAAGAGTTATTATACTCCTTCATATATAATACAAGAATCTCACAACAAGGAATTGTTCTTGGATATGAACCAAAAGTAACATATAAATGTTGGTCCAATCTCTTTGCAGCTATATTTATAAATGAGATGGGTCAATAGTAATCTTTTTGGTACTATATTTTTGTCATCAGATATTATATAATAATGGCTATACAAAATGATCTGGGGGAGTTTTTCATATTTTTCTATGGTTGAAATGGCATACATCATAATTACCTGGTTGTCGCAAAGAGTCAAACACGACTGAGCAACTGAACTGAACTGAACTGAAAGGTTAAATAGGAATTAACACAGAAGCATTTTTGTGCTTTTAATAACTGACTATACTATAACTGTGTATTTATAAATTGGAGTGCCCTGAGACTCAGTCCTCTATTTTCTATTCTCCTCTCTTCCTAGGAGATCTCATTCAAGTCCTTGGTTATTAAGTACCATCGATTTCTTCCCTGCGCTCCAAACCTGTATATCCCAGAAGGCCTGCTTGATATCTCTAGTCTGGTCACTAAAAGACATCACAAACCACATCTCTGAAACAATTGCTCAAACTTAAAAACTAGGGGTCATCCTTGTCTCCTTTTTTTCCTCTTAATCTTTACAACCCCCATCCAAACAATCTATAATATCTCTCAATTTTACTTTCAAAAAGTGACTCTATATGCGTTCAATAGCTACAAGTTAAGGGAAGAAAAATGTATGGATCTTAAGTTTAAGAGAGATGTCTAGGTTGGGAATACTTCGACTTGTGGTGGATGCAAGTAGTATTTTAAAGTATAGAGAGGATTCCCTGGTGGTCCCGTGGTTAAGACTGTGCACTTCCACTGCAGGTGATGTGGATTTGATCTCTGGTCAGAGAACTAAGATCCCACATAAGATCCCATATGCCCCACAGTGTGGCCAAAAATAACAATAAAATAAAATAAATTAGAAAAAATAAAATTGTGCAATTGGGCCAAGATGGCAGAGTAGAAAGACCCTGAGCTCATCTCCTCTCACAGGCACATCAAAATTACAATGATTTAACAGAACACCTATCAATGAAAAAGCCCAGAACCTACAAGAAAAGATAATCTACAACTAAAGATATAAATAAGAAATCACAACAAGAGGGGTATGAAGGGTGAAGTCCAATATAGTCAAGTCTCATCCCCCTAAGTGGTGACCCACAAAAGGGAGAATAATTATAACTGCAAAGGTTCTCCCCAAGGAGTGAGAGGTCTGAGCCCAACATTGGACACCCCAGTCCAGGGGTCCTGCATGGGGAAAGATGATTCCCTAGAAGGTTTGGCTTTGAAGGCCAGCTGCGCTCAATTTCCAAAGACAAAGAGGACTGGAGGAAATAGACTCCACTCTTAAAGTGTGCACCCAAATCTTATATGCTCCGGGACCCAGGGCAGAAGCACTAATTTGAAAGAAGCCTTGGTCAGACCTACCTGCTGATCTGGATAATCTCCTGGAGAGACAAGAGGCAACTATATCTCACCCTGGGGACACAGACACTGGTGGCAGCCATTTCCGAGAGCTCTTTCTACCATGTGGACGCTGGTGCTGGCAAGCACCATTTTGGAATCCTCCCTCTAGCTTATTAGCTTCAGGACCCAGCCCCACTCATGCCCAACAGCCCATAGGCACCAGTACTGGGATACCTCTGGCCAAGCAACTAACTGTGAGGGGGCACAGCCCTATGCACTAGCAGACAGGTTGCCTTAAGATCCTCTGAGCCCACAGCTACCCTTAGACTAGGCCCTGTCCATGAGAGGGCCCAGAAACAGGCCCCACACACCAGTGCACATGTAATAGATCAGGGACCATCAGGTTCCTGTGGCCAAAGATAGTGGGACTCAGCTCTACCCAACAGTGGGCAGACACCAGCCCCAGAATCCCAGGCCCTGCCCAGCAGCAAGCCTGTTCTAGACTTTCCCTCCAGCATGCGGACACTAGCTCCGTGAAAATCACAGCCCCCCAACCTATGTACCCAAGTCACACACCAGCAGGCCAGCTCCAGCCCTAGTACTAGATGGGCCCAGGCCCTGCCCACCAGCAAGCCTCCTCTAGCCTCAAGACAAGCCTCACCCCTCACAGGTGAACACCAGCCCCAGGAAAACCATAGTCCTGAAGCCTACAGACCCAGATCAATCACCATCAGGACACAACCAGCACTAGAATCGACTGGGCCCTGGTCCCACCCACAAGCAGGTCAATATAAGCTTCAAGACACTCTGGGTCTTGCTGCCAGCTGTGTCAGGAACCAATTCTGGGACCCCACCCCCACCCCCCCACTCCCCCCCATCCCCCCACTCCCTCCCCCCCCAGCCAAGGCCCTGTAGACAGATCCCAGGACCTGGCTTTACCTACCAACAGACTGGCACTAGATCTGGCTAGTAAACAAATGGGACCTGCTGCTGCTGCTGCTGCTAAGTCGCTTCAGTCGTGTCCGGCTCTGTGCGACCCCATAGATGGAAGCCCACCAGGCTCCCCCGTCCCTGGGATTCTCCAGGCAAGAACACTGGGGTGGGTTGCCATTTCCTTCTCCAAAGAATTAAAGTGAAAAGTGAAAGGGAAGTCGCTCAGTCGTGTCAGACTCTTAGCGACCCCATGGACTGCAGCCCACCAGGCTCCTCCATCCACGGGATTCTCCAGGCAAGAGTACTGGAGTGGGGTGCCACTGCCTTCTCCAAATGGGACCTAATTAAATTTAAAAACTTTTGCACAGCAAAGGAAATCATTGACAAAATGAAAAGACAGGCTACTGAATGGGAGAAAATATTTGCAAATGATATGATCAATAAGGGGTTAATATCCAAAATATATAAATAGCTCATACAACTCAACATCAAAAAACAACCCATTCAAAAAATAGGCATAAGACCTAAATAGTTTCTCCAGAGATGACATATAGGTGGCAAACAGACACATGAAAGGATGCTCAACAGTGCTCATCATCAGAGAAATGTAAATCAAAACCATGAGCTACCACCTCACACCTGTCAGAATGGCCATTGTCAAAAAGGCCACAAATAAGAATGTGGAGGAAAGGGAACTGGGGTACATTGTTAGTGGGAATGTAAATTGGTGCAGCTACTATGGAAAATAGTATGGATGTTTCTCCAAAAACTAAAAATAGAACTACCAAACGATCCAGCAATTCCATTTCTTGGTATATATCCAAAGAAAATGAAAACACTAATTCAAAAATTGACATGCACCTCAATGTTCATAGCAGCATTACCTACAATTATTTACAATAGCCAAGATATGGAAGCAACCTAAGTGTCCATCAACAGACAAACTGATAAAGAAGATCTGAGCTACACACACACACACACACACACACACACACACACACACACACAATGGAATACTACACAGCCAGAAGAAAGAATGAAATTCTGTCATCTGCAACAACGTAGGTGGACCTGGAGGACAGTATGCTTAGTAAAATCAGTCAGAGAAAGTAAAATACTGTATATTGTCATTTATATCTAAAAAACCTGAAAACTAAGACAAGATAGTCAATGCAAAAAAAAGAAATAGATTCACAGATACAGACAACAAACTAGTGATTACCAGTGGTGAGAGGGAAGGGGGAAAGGCAAGATAGGGGTAGGGGATTAAGACGTACCAATTATTATGTATAAAATAAATAAGCTACAAGGATATATTTATTGTCCAGCACAGGGAACATAGCCAATATTTTATAACCATAAATGGAATATAATCTATAAAAATGTTGAAGGACTATGTTATATACCTGAAACTAATATCATATTATAAATCAACTCTCTCTCTACATATATGTGCATATATATAACCAGACAGGATCTGGGGCTGCAACTGGGCATAGACTGTTAAAACTATCACCCCACCATTACCACTATTATGACTTCTATTAGCAGCTACTATGTAATCATTGCAATAAGAATGAACATATTCTAAACATTTTCATCTTCACAACCTTATAAGGTAGATCCTACCTATATTCCCATTTTACAGCTGATGGGGTTGAAGTCCAGAGAAAATAAAATAACAGTATAGGAGTGAATAAGCTCATTCAAGGAGAACATATAGAATGAAGAGGAGGGGTCTGAAGACAAAACTGGGAAAATACTAACTTTGGAGCCGTGGGCAGAGAAGAACAAACAGTTGAAAGAAACAGAAAGATAAGCCAGAGGGACAGGAGGAGCATCAGAAGAATTTGATGTCACAGAAAGCAAGATAGGATAGAGTGAGTGCCAAGGAGGGAATGGTCAAAAGACTCAAAGCCTACTGAAAAAAATCACATAAAAACTATCAAAGTATCCACTTGCTTTTGTAGTGAGATAGTGACTATTGGTGACCTTATCAGAGATTTTTCACTAAAGTTTTTGTAGGGTGAAAACCAAAGTGCAGCAGGTTGAACGGTAAAGGGAGCATCGCGAAGTGGACCTAGGATGGACTATTCTAATGAGAAGAAAGAAAGTCCAGGACGCAGGTTAGAGGGAGGAAATTATTCCAAGCACATAGGGAACCTGAACAGGCTTACTGTCTGGGAGAAAAATACCCAGTAGCACAGGGGTGGTGCAGCCCGGCTGAGATGCAGGAAATACGGGGGGTGGGGGGAGGGGTGGGAAGACGTAGTGAAGTCCCTGAAAAAAAGGAATAGGAGGAACTGGGATCTAGAGCTTGAAGATAGGGTTCAGCAAGGAAAACCAAGGGGCTTCATGGCTCAACCACTTGATTTTGACTAGCCGAAGTCCAAGGCTGTCTGCTTTAGGATTAGGGAAGAGTATAGACAGCTTGAAACCTTGTAGAAAATGTGAGATAACGGCTGACGTAAAGCGAGAGGGCGCTGAACCAAAAGACCCCACCCCAACCGCCGACCCCCGCGCCCGGCCCACTGAAATGACTCCCAGATTCGAAATTCTTTAGTATCCAGGTGCTTTAGAATCTCTTGGGAACGCGAATTCACTGTGCGGCACACTGCAGTCACCAGCCGGCCCGCCCTGTAGGGGGCGGTGTGCCAAGGCAGGTGCATCGGCGGTGGATCCAGGAACAGGCGCCCCACTTCCCGTCCTACAGGAGGCGCCATGCCGAGGACGGGGGTTCCCACCATGCCTTGCAGCCTCACTCGAAGCCCACAGTTTTGATGCGTCACGCGGTGTGAGGCCTCACACCACTCTTCGTTAGGGGACTCGTGGGTGTGAGGGGAAGGAGGCGAAAGAGGCCAGGACTGAGCTAGGGCTGAAGGAGGACTGAGTGAGGAGCCGAGAGGCGGATCGGTTTAGCGGCCATCTCTCACCAGAGCTGCTGCATCTCCGCAGACTAGGCAGCGGAGGTCATGGCCTTGGACGGCGAAGATCCCAGGAGCGGTTTTCGCCACAGAGACGTAGTTACATTCATCAACCAAGAAGTACTCGGTAACGGCGGCGGCCCAGATTTCTACATGACCTACCGCTCGCGGCCCTGGAATGAGATCGAGGACGAGCTGCAGTCCGTCTTGGCCGACATACATGTACCTCTCAACCTCAAGAGGGCCTGTGCCTGGAGCGCGCTGGCCTTGAGCGTGCGGGTGGCCACGAGGCAGCGAGAGCAGCAGGCCCGCCGCGTCCAGCGGCTGCAGGAGCAGGTGGAGGAGCGCGAGACGGCCACCTGGGCCCTGGCCTCGCAGCTGCAGCGTCTGCGCGAGGAGCGTAAGCAGGTGGTCATGCAGTTGCGCCGCACGCGCCAAGACCTGCAACAGGCGCTGAGCGAGCGCGAGGCCCTGCGCGGGCAGCTGCTGCAGGCCCAGAGAGCAGTCAGCTCTCGATCCCCGCAGCTCCGGGCTGACACGTGGCCCGTGACCGCTGAGGAGCGCAACAAGTTGCTGGTCGCGACCTCGCAGCGAAGGCGGCTGGAGGCCCAGAGGGAGGAGGCGCAGTATGCTTTGGCAGGCGGTGTGCAGTACGTGCAGGGGGCCCAGGGTCCCTGGGCCCAGGTTGCTCAACCCCCAGCTCCCATGCCATGCCCCAGGCACACGCCATACCCCATGCCATTCCCATACCCACCACCTCCCCCACCTAGGGTACTCTCAGAAGCCGAAGGAGCCGCCGCCACAGCAGCAGCATGCGCGGCCCCCCAGATGCCTGCTCCGGTGATGTGTGCACCTGCTATGTGGCCTGTAGTTGTGTCCCAGGAAGAGGTAGCCCTGCCGTGGTACCAGAGGGTCGAAGGCCGAGGGGAAGGTCCCCACTTCGGAAACCCCGAGGGGCACTTCCAAGTTGACCCAATGTATCAACACTCTCAGGATCGGATGCCCAGGACTCCAGATGGTAAGAAAGCCTTTGAACCCTAGGAAGAGGGATCCTCAGGAGGAGGGATTGGGACTGCCTAAGGTACAGAATGGGATTAACTTTTCCTGATGTTTGGCTTGCGATGAATGCAAAAACTCTAGATACTAACTGAGGTGGGAAGTCTTGCCCCAAAGAAGCTCCTCACTGGATTCAGGGATGTAGAAAAAGAATGGAGACATATTCTAAAGAGAAATCAATTTCTGGAGGTCCCCTTCTGATCAAAAAATTTTATTTACATCATAGAAAATTTGAAAATCCATAAAACAAAAATTTTCATTATCCTACCAATGACCCATAACCATTTTAACACAACAATATGTTTCTACATATGGATCTCTTCCCCTACTTTCATATTATACATGTATACATGTGTATTGTTTCAAAGAAAGATGAGATTCTAATGAATATGTTAATTTTTAAAGGAAAATTTCTCCAATGGCATTTAAATTCACAGGTGGTAGACTTGATGGCTGCTACCGATTGGTTGACACCTTAAGGTATATGGGCTGATGTGATTAAACATTCGTTTTCTCCTTCCTATATTCTTCTTAGCCCCTCTCTCCCATGATACCAGGTCTTTGGCTGAGAATAACTGTGCTTTTAGAACATAAGATACGTTTTATTCTAGGAACACTGCTTTTCCTTGAGAATACTATCGTTATGCTGTATACTGCAGCCATGTTCATATTTGTTCCTTGATTTGTTTTTATAACATTCATTGGTTTGGGCCTGTTCTTTGTGTCTCTAAACTCCAGGATCTTCATCTGAGGCTGAAGGAAGTCCAGCTCCCTATGTGTGAATCACCACGAAATGCCCTTCCAGCTCTCAGCAGCCTTCGCCTCAGTGAGATCTCAGCTGGCTGGAGCAGAAAAAAAGAATGAAGAATCAGAGGAAAGAAGACATTCTGACACACATCTTGTAGCAAGGGAGGGCAGACAAGATTTTGTTAAGCTTAATGAATGACAAAGTTTCAAAGAGGGGTGGGAGTGTAGTAGTAGATTTTAGGGATTTAGCAGGTTTGTCAAATTGCATTCATTAATTCATTGAACAAGCAGTTATTGCCTAGCATGTACTAGTAATTACTACTGTATGTTGTTATCTGGTGCACACATTTTAACTCAATTGGATGCAAGAGGCTACATGACAGGAGAGAGCCTAATTTGGCATATCAATTATATCAGGTATGACTTCTTTGCCTTACATATAGTGTGGCCTTTAAGTAAATCCAATTGAAATAAAGTCAAGATTCATTTCTACAATTCTGGGAGCAAAATCAGACTTTCATGGAAGAATTGGAATGACTGAACTGCTCATCACATTAATCCCAGTGGAAATAAATGAGCAGGGGCATATATGGGGAATGTAGCCTCACAAAAGTACAAGCAGTACTTTTCTCATACTCCTGCTGATTCCCCCCTGAGAAGGGCAACTTTTCCTGGTTTTCTAAAAGACCACTGGGTTGTCTTGCTACACACTTAAGCCCTCAGCCTCAGGCTGCTCCCATCCCAAGCCCTTTTTCAGTCAAGAGTAGATGAAGAATAACATGTATTTTCTAGGACAGGCATTGTGCTATGAACTGTGCTTTCTTGAACTAAATTAAAAATAGAACTGGACTGGGATGCCCCTGGGTCCTTCTCTTCCACTTGGTGTCTTCAGGTGCTCTGCTTCCCTGAGGCAGCTGCTGCAAGCCAGGGGGAGCCAGGGTCCACCCAGGGGCTGGAGGTCAGTTCAGGCTCCAGTCTGAACAAGAGGCGTCCTCAAGTTCCTCCAAGAGATTCCAGCTCACCAGGCTCAGCATTTGTCAGAGGTTTTCTGCTTCTAACTAGTAATAGAGTGTTCACTTACCTGCTGTGTCTTCTGTGCTGTGTGTACCGAGGGGCAGGTTTGCTCAGAAGTGGTGTTTTAAACCTGCCTCTTCCCTCCATCCCACTGAGGTGACTAGAGAATTCCATCTCATTCACTATGGAAGGGCCCCTCCTCTTCCTGTGAGTTACTCAAGACCTGGGGGGAGGGACTTCCGTGGGGTCTTCAGTCCATTGTGATTGTGCCTGCTCCCCTCACTGTCTGTGTCCTTGAAGGTGCGCTTCTCTGCTAGTCCTGGGCCCGTGGGGCAGGAGAGGACAGGAGAGGTGAGGTGAGGAGGGGGCTTCTGCCTAGGCTGGGATGTGTCCAGCCTCCCTATCTGCACCAAGAAGCCATTTCCCTGAGGCCCTGTCTCCCAGAAGTGCCTTGAGCAGAAATTTCTGCCCTGCAGGGCTCTCTCCCCTCCTTCCTATGCACAGTCCCATCAAGGTGCTCAGGATTCTGGAGAAGAGCCAGGCTTAGCCAGTTGGCTAATGTGGCAAATGTTTCCAGAGGCAAAAGGGGTAGAGTCTGGCTCCCTGCTTGGTGTAGAGATACATGGGGCAGAGAACAGACATGAAGCTGCCCCGCCAGCGTCCTCGCTCCCAGGGTCCTGATTACTGGGAGGCCTTGGTTATTTGGGAGGGTGCTGGGGAGGAAGGGGACGGTCAGGGACATCAACATAAAGCTAAGCTTTCTGGGTTGGAGGCTGGTTTTGTGATACACTTGTGTATGCTGATTACTCCCTGGAATTCTGGGAGGACAGGACACAGATGAGATGGGAATATTATAGTACATTTTAATCTGGTGGTTCTCAATGCATGGCTTTTGAACCAGCAGCATCAGGATCAACTGGGAACTTAATCACAAATGCAAATCCTCAAGCTCTACCTCAGACCTCCTGACTCCAGAAGTTGTGGGGGTAAGGGTCTAACAGGTGTTTCTGGTGCTTACTAAAGTTTGAGAACCTTTGTTTGCACCCATAGTGTAATGGGAACAAATCACCCTGGATCCCATCATGGCTGGCTCACTTAAGGCTCCACAACACACTCTGATGTCCATTGGAATGTCTGTAGAACTGTAAGAAACCAGACTCTCCAGGTACAACTCTTCTGTAGCTCAATATAATCACCTAATGTTTCAGGGGTGACTTTTTTTCATAGCAACCTGCATGAATCTTTGGCCAGAATCATTAAGGTTGGCTGTGCCCAAGCTGGACACACGCAGGTAAAGGCAGTAATTTGTTTAAGATCCTGAGTGACTGGGCTCATACACCTGCTCTACCAATTACTAGCTGTGTAACCTAAAACAAGCTACTGAATTTCTCTGATCCCCAAAAAGTGTCGGCTGCCTTCCCCCACCATTAGGATCTCTGTGATGCTGGGGTAATGGGTATAAAGGGTGCCCATGGTGTGACTTCTCATACCACAGAGTGGCCACCATGTGACACTGTATGGCTATTATCCTCATTGGTGACAGCTCTGTCAAGTATAGGTATAATAGATGCCTCTATTAATAGTGCTTCAAGGAGGATGTTTTACTCCCATTTTAACAAATGTGGCAACTCAGTAAGTTACCCAAAGTCATTTAGTTGGGAGTTGGTGAAGTGTGGGTTCTAACCCAAGTTGCCTGGCACTGAACTCCATGCCCTTTCTGCTATATCAGAACCTCAACCTTGTACCCTTACCAGTTACTAGCAGTTAACAGGGTCTGTCAATAGCTTGCTGGATGTACCTGACTATAATGGAAGGACTCTGAATCATAGAGCCAGTCTGGTGGAGAGGGAAGTGAGTGGAGGTGGCCAAAGAGTCAGGGTTGGTTGTTGTGGAGTGTTGATGCTACAAAAGAAGGTGCTGGAAGGAGTGTGGACATGGCTTCTAGGGGTGTCAGCCTGCTGAAAGTTACAGGGAGAGCGGTGCAGAAAGCGGAGCAGCATAGGGTGGCTGCTACGCTCCCCGCCCCACCTCCATAGAGCCCCTTGCCATGAACACTTCTGTCTCATACAGCTGCAGAAGTAGTGGCTCCAAGCTGACCCTTCCTCTGGGGGCCTCTGCAGGCAGCGAGTGGTAAGTGTAGGGATGGGGAGAAGCCCCACTCAGGTGTTGCTGCTGCTGCTGCTGCTAAGTCACTTCAGTCGTGTCCGACTCTGTGTGACCGCATAGACGGCAGCCCACCAGGCTCCCCTGTCCCTGGGATTCTCCAGGCAAGAACACTGGATTGAGTTGCCATTTCCTTCTCCAATTCATGAAAAGTGAAAGTGAAGTCGCTCAGTCGTGTCCGCCTCTTAGCAACCCCACGGACTGCAGCCCACCAGGCTCCTCCATCCATGGGATTTTCCAGGCAAGAGCACTGGAGTGGGTGCATTGCCTTCTCCATCAGGTGTCGCAGGAGGCAACAGAAGACTGCTCCGTGATAGGTGTGCTGCATCCCTCTGCAGGTGAGAGCTGTGCCCAGTGCATGGCAAATGCCAGCTAGCCAGACTAGTGAGCAATGTTCAAGTTTTCTCTAATAAAAACAAGTTTCAAATGAGGGCAGAGCCCTGATACCTGGCAGGAGTGGAGGCTTTGTCCTCTCACCGAGTCAACCCTTATTTATGAGCAAGATGCAAGAGAGAACCAAGGAGATTCATAACTCACTCTCTTGGGAAATTATTTTCCTGAGGCCCTTTCTGACTATCAAAGGAAACTGGATTCACCAAAACAGAAGCAGGAAAAGCAATTGAAACCATGTACAATCCCCAAACCTGGAGGTAACTACTGTTTATAATGTATTTACTTTACATACACACACTTAGGTATATATAGAACCACATATTTATATACACCAAGACACAGTATGGTACATATTTTTTTGAAGCCTCCTCAACTGTAAAAGTAGTGACTCAAATTTGGATCCTTTCTATGGTGGGCTCTGCACCCCATATGCAAGAAGGTATAGGAATTGAGAGAAGTACTTTTTGGGTGGCAGAGCAGTTACAGATTACATAGAGATTTACCAAAACAGATTAACTCAGTACATATTCCTTTCCTGCATCTGTTTCTCACTTAGCAGTAGGGTACACTGTCTCATATCTGAATTATTTGAGGATGTAACTTTAAATGGTCATGTAAAATGCTGTCATGTCAGTGTTTCAATTTATTGTACTTAAGGAGTTCTCACTGGGCATTTAGATTGTTTTCAAATTTTCACTTCACTCTCAACAATATTAGTGTGCAGAGTCTTCTGTACCATGCCCAAGAATAAATATGAATGTGAAAGTCAGTCATGTCCGACTCTTTGCGAGCCCATGGACTATACCGTTCCTGCAGTTCTCCAGATCAGAATACTGGGGTGGGTAGCCTTTCCCTTCTCCAGGGGATCTTCCCAACCCAGGGATCAAACCCAGGTCCCCCACATTGCAGGTAGATTCTTTACCAGCTGAGCCACCAGAGAAGCCCAAGAGTACTGGAGTGGGTAGCCCATCCCTTCTCCATCTTCCCAATGGGTCTCCTGCATTGCAGGTGGATTCTTTACCAGCTGAGCTACAAGAAGAAAACCTAATAGTAAATATAATCATTTAAAAAATCTTAACCAGTTTGAAAGATCTTAGTTTGATTTGCATTTCTTTGCTTACATAGAAAGATGGAGTATTTTTTGAAATCACTTATCCATTTGTATTTCTTCTGTCATGATTTATTCATGTCCTAAGTGTACTCATGGAATACTCACCTTGCTTTTATTTCATAGTAAGGATATTAACCTAACCCTTTGTCATAATTAGGATGCCAAGTATTTTCCCTTGTTTGTAGATTATCTTTGTGTGTGGTGGCATTTTGATAGAAGTATTGGTACTTATGAGGTAGGTCTCAATGTATTTTTCCCAAAAATAATCAACCTAGTAGTTCAGCATCATTTTTCAATGTTCCAGTCTTTTCCCACTGATCTGAAAGGACCATCTTTATCAAATACCAAATACAGTGTGTGTATATATGTTGTCCATTAAATTGTTGGTCTATTATTATATCCATCTAACACTTGATCTGAGCTTTATAACACATCTTAATAAATGCAGTAAAGTTATCACTCATTTTTTTTCTAAATTTTCTTGGTAGTTATCACCTGTTTATTCTCAGTTGAAGCTTTATAATTTAACTCTATTCCTGAGTCTCAAATGTACTTCTTCAACTGGATTCTGTGAGACTTATACAATCACTTCATAATTTGTTGCTCTTTTTATAACCTAATTTGAGTGGATTTCTGCTCCTTAAGGCTTTATCTCAGCCCTAGTCTCTCTTCACTTCCTCTTTCCATGATCTTGTCTAAACATTTGACATCTATCATCTAAAAGGAAGAAGATTCCAACCTATATGATTTTTTAAAAGCTCATGTTTATGTGAGCTTACTTTGTAAATTTGGTGGCATTATCTTATTTAATTCCCTTTAAAACCCTACAAGATAGTAAGTAGAAGGCAGTACCATCTCCATCTTACAAATGGAGAAAGCTAGGCTTAGAGGGGTTGAATAACTTGTCCAAGTTACTTATCACCCTGATGTGTGTCAAGAGCAAGGATGCACATTCTTCTCTGATATACCTGCCATGCTATGCTATGTAGCATTTAAAAAGAAGGAAACATGAATATTAAATACTGTCTGCCATAAAGTGGAAAATCATAGCCGCCAGACTTTTGTTTTTGCAATTGAAGAGGACACAAGAAGCAGTATGTCATACTGAAGGGAGGCTGTAATGGTAGCATGCTTATGGCTTGGCTCTGAATCCCAGATGCATTCAATGGATTAATGGTAGGTGTTATAATGCAGGAATAGTACTCTCCACAGTGCCTGATGGATATCAACTCTAAGATGTACATTTTTTTCACATTTTTGAAAACAGTAGGCCTCTCACAGTTTAACAAGTATTTATCTTACAACTGATAGCATCTTAGATTTGATAAAACAGGTATTGAGGAGTTAATGTTTAGCTATTACTACAAAACATGACCACTTATCCATCAGCAAATATTTATTCAGTGTGAACCGTGTGTCAGGCACTAGAGACTGGAACAGCCTAGTAAACATTGCAGATTCCTGCTTTCATGAAGTTTACCTTCTAGTGGGAAGCATACATGAAATACAGATTAGCAAGTAAAATAGTATGTCAGCTGGTAACGGCTGGTAAGTAATATAAGTGAAACAGACTAAAGGGGATGGGAAGTGGTGTAGGGGGGAACACTGGAGTTATAGAGTGGTCAAGGAATGCTTCCCTTGAAGGTGACATTTGAAGAGACCTAAATGGGACTAGTGGAGAAGGCAATGGCACCCCACTCCAGTACTCTTGCCTGGGAAATCCCACGGACGGAGGAACCTGGTGGGCTGCAGTCCACTGGGTCGCTAAGAGTCAGACACGACTGAGCGTCTTCACTTTCACTTTTCACTTTCACGCATTGGAGAAAGAAATGGCAACCCAATCCAGTGTTCTTGCCTGGAGAATCCCAGGGATGGGGAAGCCTGGTGGGCTGCTGTCTGTGGGGTCGCACAGAGTCGGACACGACTGAAGTGACTTAGCGGCAGCAGCAGCAAATGGGACTAGAGGATGAACCGTGAGGCTAGCTAGGGGATCTTTCCAGGTAGAAGGCGGAGCAAACACAAGGGCCTTGAAGGGAAGACACCCTTGAGGGTCTTTGAGGAGTAGCAAGAGGGCCAGTATGGCTGGAGAGGAGGGAGTACAGGAGAGCAGATAAGGTGGGAGTGGAAGAGTTGCACATTATGGCTGGAAAATAAGTAGGCGAATAAGGGCTTCCCTGTTGGCTCAGCAGTAAAGAACATGCCTGCAATGCAGAAGACGTGGGTTCGATCCCTGATCTGGAAGATCCCTTGGAGAAGGAAATGGCAACCCACTCCAGTATTCTTACCTGGAAAATCCCATGGACAGAGGCACCTGGCAGGCTACAGCCCATGGGGTCACAAGGACTTGGACATGACTGAGCAACCAACAACAAATGTCAATCAGGATTTCTTTTTTAAAAAAATTGTTTATTTAATTGGAGGCTAATTACAATATTGTGGTGGTTTTTGCCATACATCGACATGAATCAGCCACGGGTATACATGTGTTCCCCCCATCCTGAACTCCCCCTCCCACCTCCCTCCCCACCCCATCCCTCTGGGTTGTCCCAGAGCACCAGCTCTGAGTGCCCTGCTTCATGTATCAAACTTGTACTGGTTATCTGTTTTACCTATGGTGATATATATGTTTCAATGCCCTCTCAGAAAGGCTCTAGATAGTACGAGGAACTGCATACTGGGGCTCAGAACCACCCAGCAAGGACTGCCAAGTGTCATGGCTACACTGCACTTAAAGTTAGGGGATGGCTGGGGGGTAGGGATGACATTAATTTAGGTAAAGTGAGGAGACAGATCCATTTAGTCTCTTAAACACACTAATGCACGGTCAGAATGATTCATGGTGCAGAACACTTTGAGGACAGAATGATAATGATACGTGATCAGAATAACTAGATGAAGCTACTCTGAAGAACAGTGACATTCAGGGCTTAACATCTCTAACGAGGTGCAGCACAAACTGGCCTTGGTTTGATCTTTCACAACGCACACTGCCACCACATTCACTCTTGCGTCAACTGGGCTGAACTAAACTCAAGTTATTTTAAGAATACTGAAGAACATTTATAGGGTGACTTCATGCAGGACACAAGAGTATAGAAGTCAGATTTCTGTAACCATTTAATGTAAGGTATATGTTTCTTTTTAATCTATTCTTTCTTAGAAGCCAAGATGCATGGTGGTGAAGAGCACGGTCTTTGAAGGCAGACAGAACTGGGTTCAAATGTCAGTTTCATCACTTACTCTTTGTGGGACTTTTGTTAAATAACAGCTCAAACCTCAGTTATCTCCTCTGTAAACTGGGAATGATACCACCCAACCTCAGAGAGTTGCTGTGAGGATTAAGTGAATGAAATGCGTGTACACAGTGCACAGCACTGTAACTGCTCAATACAACTATAGCTGCATTTTCCCACTAAAAATGAATTGGGTGCCAAGATTTTTCCTGTTCACGCTCTCTTGAAATAGAGGGACTCAAATTTACACTGCCATCAAAAGACAATAAAAAAGACAATAACAGTAAAGAGAAAGCAAAACGTTTCCTTAGAATTCTAAAGGCAGTTCTAGCACTTACAGTATACACACTGAACTTAAAAAAGATGGACCTCCACGTTGACTTTTTAGATAGAGAGCAACATATATGCAAACACTCTACTTGCTATCTATAAAGTGCTTCTTTCAGAGGTTTTGTGAGGTGCAGAGTTATGAAATATATTCAGCTGAGAGAAGACAGACGACCCCCTCCCCTCAGTCCCACAAATGCAAGGTAAGGCCATTTTTTGACTGAATTAAAGCCCATTAAACATTTAACAATCAGAAAATGAAACCCCGTTATTCAGAACTATGGAGAGATCCAAAGTTCAATCCCTTCTCCCACCAAAAATGTCTCAAGTAAAAAGGAATGTGCGCCATTTAATCCAGTCATGTAACATTTGAGCATTAGACTGGGTTATCAGGAATTCAGAGGAATTTTCAGAAAATGGATAGCTCTTCTTCTGCCCCTGTCAGATCCCTGAGGTGTTTATCTTGCTCAGAATGGAACCAATTTCAACAGTGAGTACAGTTTATCAATGCAGATAGATATATATATTAAAAGTACAATTATTATGAAGCTCTTAAATTTGATTTTTATATTTTCAATATCTTCTTGGAATTTTCATGACCATATAGGCCCCCATATTTGAGATGTCTACATTAAAGGTTCTAATGCCTTAATGACTGCCCTGTGTAAATGTGCAGACCTATGAGATTATGTAAGTCCTATTGACAATTCAAGAGACAAAAATTTGAGGAACTCAGTTATACAAACCAATCCAACCTCTAAATACTGAGATCATGGAATAAAAATGAAGTTATCCATAGTAATATAGATTGAATGATCTTTATTATATTTTAATCCACCAATCTAAAATTCACACATATCAGATGAAACAGGAGTGCCACAGTATGCTTTATTTTGTAGGTATTAATTAGTTCACTATATTGATATATCCAAAACTTTAGGTAGCAGCAAGCATCAGTTCTTCCTAAGAAGCTCAGGTGAAAATAATTCTTTATATTCATGAGTTCAAAGCCCCACTATCTGATCCACTGTTGTACTGACATAAAAATGAACCCAGTGAGCAAAGCTTATTGAACACTCAGTTCATAAATTTGGGGCTTCCTGTATTTTATTGGAATTGAAGCAGTTTTTGTTCTAACCATCTGATAATTTTATATTTTAGTTAATCTTAATTCTCAAGAATTAAACATGTTTGCTAATTATCTAAGATAAAACCATGATACTCATTGAAGAATTAATGTTAATCTCCTACCCAACAGGTAGAAAACTTTTAAATGAACCCATACTTCTAAATGTATCTGAATTTTCCAACCCATATACCTGGCAAGGTCACAAGCTGATTTAAATAACCTGGCTTTCAGACAATCATCTCAAAAATATTTATTGAAACGAAGCCACTGTTCTTCATGGTGCCATCACTCAGACTAAATAACAGCTAATCAACTGTTTTCACACACACACAAAAAATTTTTAAATAAAACATTCTTTATATACTTAGCAAATCGAGGAGAGCTCAAGTCTGCAAGTCAGAACTAGAAAGTTCTAAGGGAAGTATAGTTGAGCATTCTGACTTTCTACTCCAGTTTGGAATATATGCTTTTGAGGTGCACATATAAAGATAGTAAAGAAAGATGTTGATGATTTTTTTTTTAATGAAAGTTTCCAGTCCCAATTATTGGCAGAGTTCTGGCATCACTTAATGGCAGCAATACAGTGGACAGCATCTGCACTGTGCTGAGAGGTAGATGGGGATCTTATCCTTGGGTTTAATAACAAACTTTATTTAAGGTTTAAGCCTAATTTTTTAATCCAAGAAAGTTTTTAAAGTGAAGACAGATCTTTGGAAGACGCTTGTTTTTTAGTTACATAGAGAGAAAATAGCTTGATAAACTCGGCATCTGCCTTCATGGGAATCATGCAAATCACATGTGTGCAAAGCTGCACACTAGAGAGATACAGCACTGTGCTTCCAAATCACAGGGTGATTCAACAGCCTGGCCAGTCAAGCAGACACTGGGAGGAGAGGCCTCTAGTATCTGACTCCAGCAGCCAGAGCCATTAGAGGTCCCTACAGGGATACGAGTCTGTTATAAAGATCAACAAATTTACAGAATATTCCTGGTCCAGCTTTGGCCAGGCAGCCATTTGACTGATGATACTTCAGGGCCCACTAGTTTCTAGAGTTAGCACTTGCTGTTATAAGAAAAAGAAACCAACACATTAAAAATTTATCAATTAGAACTTATTCATACAGGGGACGAGAGAGTGCAGACGGCACACAAAATAAAGCTTCATCTTGTTCTTTTTTAGTGGAGGATGAAGTAACTTTCTGAACAAGGCAAGCCTCCATGGGGGAAAAAAAATTCTAATTCATAACTCTAAAAAAAAAAAAATTATAACCCAGGGAATTCCCTGGTGGTCCAGTGGTTAAGACCCTGCACTTCCACTGCAGGGGTCAAGGGTTCAATGCCTGGTGGAAGAACTAAGATCGCGCGTGGTGTGTTGTGCAGTATGGCAAAAAATTTTGGTATGAACACCTTAAAAAAAAAGGGGTTGTAGATCTTATTTCAACCTTCAGCATAAATGGTAAGTCTGAGATAGTCAATATATTCCAAACTCTAGTAGGAAAAAAAAGACGTCCTTGTTAAAATAGAGTAGCCACTAATTGTAATTAAGAAAACAGCCAGACTTTTGCTATTAAATACAATATTGGGAAAACATTCCTTTCTTTCTAACTAGCAGAAAAATCAAGATTTAAATAATCTTGGGAAAACTAAGTCTGATGACAAACCAAATTTTATGTTTGCCACCAATGAAAATGAATTCCATTACGCTCTTGAATTTATTTTCTGAAGCAAGTTAAATTCTCCAACAGCTTTGATTTTGCAAATAATGTCAAAGAGGCAAAATACAAGTAACTGCAACATATAAAATTACCCTTCAATAGCAATGCTTTCATAATTGGAGTCAGAGGCTTAAAATCATTATTTACTAAAAAAGATACTGTAAGCCACAATTTTTCTTTCAATTACACTTTTACAAAGGAACAAAACATAGAAAAATAAAAAACAGAAATTGGTCCTAAGAGTGCTACTCATGCCCAAGTTAGCTAGCAACTCACTGAGGTTAATCTGCATATCCCAAACAATTGCACAGCATTTCCTGGCTTTTAGCCAATGGAAGACATAACTTCTGATAGCCAAA
Source organism: Bos taurus (assembly GCF_002263795.3). Taxonomy (NCBI): domain Eukaryota; kingdom Metazoa; phylum Chordata; class Mammalia; order Artiodactyla; family Bovidae; genus Bos; species Bos taurus. Next base: position 4,988,032 of record NC_037357.1, read on the forward strand.
AAATAAAAATAAAAGAACCTACTAGATTTAATTGATTACACAGATTGATAACCAGTACGACTTTTCCTTCTTCCAATCATATAAGAGATAAAGACAACAATTATAAGGAAGCCCAAGGCCACACCCACTGCAACAGGAATAAGAAAGTTGAGGTCAGAGTCAGCAGAACATTCTTCAGCTGTCAGAAAAGAACAGACAGAAAGCAAGGAAAGGAAATTAGTAAGGAATGCAATTAAGCAGAAACAAGCAAACAAGAAACAAGCATTTTGAATGTATACATAGGTTAGTCTTTTAGAGCATTACCCCCATCTTCTATTTTTACTATACCCACCCAAATATTAACATTTCCAACTAACCAATCCTCCTGTATCTCACTGTCACTTCATCTTTAACCACACCTAATTCCTCAGTACAAAACCATAAGTTAAGGGGACAACGGGAAAGGGTCTGAAACAAAGAAGTGTGCTTGCCTAATATGGGAAGACTTTATGCTGAATTGTCTAATAGCGCCACGGGAGAAGAGAACAAAACCACCACCTGTGTATTTCCCCACTCCCTTCCTACCTTGCCACAACTGTTGTGAAAATATAAATAAAAATTCTGAATGAGTAATAAAATTCAAGTTAAAAAGATTTACGATCCAGAAAATGCAGTGTAATGTTTTTCATACAAGCATTAGGTAACTGTCAGGTTATATTATTTTTCACTGAGCAGTGGCCTGGAATAAAAGCAGAATCCAGTGGACACCACTGGACCACCAAGAAGGCTGTGCACACACGCAGTGTAGATTCTGAGCTCTGGATTGAGACAGAACTGAGTTTAAATCTTGACTCCTTCAAGTACTAGCTAAAGGACCTTGGTCAAGTAATTTAAACTGAGCTTCACTTTCCTCATCTATAAAAGGGGGATGATACTTACATTATAAGGTATCTAAGGATTAAAAACAATTATATTTCTAAAATATCTGATACACATCAGAAGGTCAACAAGTGTTTACTCCCTTCTCTTCTCCTCCCATGTTTGTGATCTCATCCAAGGAGATTTTAGGCTTTGAAGTAGCGAACAGATCAAAATAGGAGGCATTCAAAAAGCCAACATTACCTTCAAAAATATTTAAGCAAAGTTGGTGTCATATATCATTTATTGGAAGTAATTAGTACAGAAACTCAAAGTGTCCAATGCTGATCTCATAGTTTCAAGTTTAAACCAGTTTTACTATTGAGTGATTAGATTTCATTGGGACTCTTTTAAATAAAAATGCTAATAGTGCTTTTGTTGTCCACTAGATATATAACCTCAGTGAAGTCACTTCTCTTCTTCTGTAAAAATTACGGGGTATAGAGTAAATAGTCTTTAAAAATCCTTTATAAATCTCGTGCACATAACAAATGTGGTATTTGGTGTGATTTATGATCAAACAATAACTTGCTTTTTTACTATAATCTTTTTCTCCTCTTGAATTTTTGTCATGCATAAAAAGTTGCTATCATTCTGAATATATAATATGAATTTCAGCAATAACAATAGCTTTTATTAAAAGGATTTACTGTATTTTACTGAAAGCTTTCTGAGACTGATAGCTGGGTGCCAAAATACTGATTAGTGAGTTATAAAAATTCTGAACAAGTCAATATATACATAGAATGAATTAATAAAATAATCACTTCAATGTGAAATTCTCAAGCTTCCTTTTTGCTTGTCTGTACATTCAGTATCTGTGCTGCGCTTCTAACATGGAGCATGCTTCGATAGGCGCTGATTCTCTAGTTCATTTTAATGCCAACAGCTTCTCTCTATCCCCCCATCTATGCTCTGCCCCACAGGGGCTGTCTTGGAAAAACTAAGAGCCTAGTTGCTATGCCTCACTGCCTGACTTTTGAGATTGCTGTTAGCTTACATTTCCTAAGTACCAGTCTGATGACAACACTAAATAGATTTTAATGCTCCAGAGATCAACAAGATGAGGTAGAGAAACACAACACAATCTCTCCCAATTAGTTCATAGAATATTTCTATCTTTCAATGCTAATTGGGCATCCAAGGAAGAGAAAAACACTAAAAAAAAAAGGCAAGTGGTTAAACATGTTTGAATCTTTTCAGTCTATACTGCTGAAAAAGAAACATTTTTTTAAAAAGCTCTTAATTCTGAAGCCAGTTTAAGCTCTGTTGTAGTCTCTTGGGTCTGTTTTATACCTAGGGAAAAATCACAAGCCTAAGATACTGACTTCAGCTTCAAAGAAGTCAGCAAAAGTCACATAAAATGCTGACACCTGAGGACATTCAACCGAAAACCAAGTTTAAGCATATGATGGGCATTTATGCCACATCAACATTTATTTAATTAACTATATGCAAAGGCACTGTGATGAGTTTAAATCAGGATAGTTCTTATACACTGAAAACAGAACACCGGTAGTGAAACAATATTTATTAATTCCATGAAGACACAACTACACATTCAACCTCCATAATGGTCATGTTAATAAGTTTCAGGCATCTTAGGTTAGAATCCAAATTTGGCCAAGGCTTCTTAAGATAGACCTTGAAACACTGCACACCCACGTTCTTTCCAACAAATTTGTCTTCAGGACCAGTTAACACGACGCTTTTTCAGTTTTAAGCTGTTCTATTTACAGTTTTTACTAATAAAGAATGATCTCAAATGCTGGGACTGATTTAAGACTTAAAGTTTTGCTATCTTCACAAAATATTTCAAAACTGCAAAGGAAGAAAATCTTGTTATGTGCATGTATTTTTATATAATCAATCAGAATGCAGGTTTCTAAAATTGCTCATATCCAGCATGATGGCGCTTGAGACCAATAAAGTAAGCCAGCAACACTAGAATAAGCACTCCTGCCAAGGCTGCTCCCACCGCTATGGGCACAAGGAAGTTGTCGTCATCTGCACTGCAGTCTTGAGCTAGATGTGGAGAAAGGACAATTGAGAACAAAAACAGTGACAACATTTCTAATGTGTACACTTTAAGTTAAAATGACAGTTCTTCCCAACACACACATTCGTTTTTCACACCCAGGCAACAAATCACTGGCACTCATTACCAGCAGATGAGATGTCCCACGAAAGTGATTTTCCAAATAACCAAAACATACTTTTAAGTACCGCCCCCCCCAAATGCAGTCATTTTGGATGAGACATAAAACGATCACCTACTTCCCAGATTTCTTAAATGGAAGATAATGGATAAATATATTTAGCCTTTCCTTGATGATCAAGCTGTGAGCTTTCGGAAGCAAACTGTTATGAAGTTGAAGCAGCATAGTGCCAGGTGCCCCACAGATTGGGAAGCAATAATGAAATGAGCCAAATAACCAACTATACAAAGCAGATAGAAGACTCAATGCAGAGCAATACGGGGTCACTTAGTAGTAAGGAAAGGTATCAACCGGCCCAGATTAAATAACTGTTAGCCTCAAGATTTCAGTCTGGTATAGGAGTCAGACAAGAGAATCAGTGGTTACAATTTCAAAATGTCCTGTAACAAGGGCAGGGAACACACATCGAAATTTTTCAGAGGCGCACTCAACTCAGCCTTGTTACCCAAGACATAGTTTGAAAAAGGTGACACGAGAGCCGAGATGTTAAGAATGAGTAGGAATTAGCTGTGCAGGTACCGGGTCAAGGGCATTCCGGGTATAGAAAACAGCATAGACAAAAATACGGACCCATGGATGGTAACAAAACACAGGGCTTTGGGTGAAATGTAAGCAGGCTGGCATAGCTAAAACAATGGATTAAGAAATACTCTTGGAAAAGAGGTGGAAATAGGATGTTAGGACCAGCTTACAAAGGCATTGTATGCTCTAGGTAGTCTGGCCTTATACTGATAGCAAAAAAAAAAATGTGCAGAATTTTAAGCAGGATATTTGTTTCAGAAGTTATGGGAGATGGAAGGCTGGAGGTATTATTAGGAAGCAACTCTACTGCTAGAAGCCAGATGACCAATAATTTGATCCTGAACTCAGTTAGCAATGTGCAGATGTAGAAGGAATAGACTAGAGATCCAACGAGAAGACAGAACTGACCAAATGGATGTAGGCGGTGTGGTAGGAGATAATAGAATGGCTCCCAATTCCACGCTTTGGTAATTAGGTAGATGCTGGTGCCCTTCATGGTGATAAGGAATACAGAGGAATAATATGCATTTCAGTTTTATATGTAATTATTTTGTGAGGGTTAATTTTTTAATCTTTAAAACCTGTGTGTTGGGAGAGGGTAAAGAGGGATCTGTGTAAGAGGGAGACATTCAAGTTTCAGATACCTGCGTCTTAACCAAGTGGTTGATGTACTTAAGTGATAGGTCAAACCAGGGACAGAGGTATTTCTCAGCAAGGGCAGACGAAGTAAGAGGGTCAGGGACAAAACCCTTTGAAGCATAAAGGAGTAGGGAAAAGTAGGAAAGGTAGGTAGAAAATGGTGCCTCAGAAGCCAAGGAAACAGTTTCCATTATCATAGGAGAATAGTGTCAATTACTAGAGATGCCTGAGAAATGTCCACTGGTTGAAGCAATACAGAGGGTGGGGGCTAGGAGTCATATTGTTGCAGGTTTAAGAGTGAGTGGGAAGTGATTGCTTAGGAGATCAAGAACTTGGGATGAGGAACACAGTATTTGTTATGAGAAGTTTAGAGGGACCAAAGAAAGGTAGACAGCAGGGGGACACGGGGTTAAGAAAGGGTATCTTCAGGGTGGGAGGGACTTAAGTGGTTACACGATCAAGGAAAAAGCCATGAGTTTTTTACAGGTTGAAGATGCCTCCTGGAAGGCAGGAGAAATGCAATTCTAGAAGCACTGACCAGAAGAAAACCTACTGAGACTCTAGAAGAAAGGAACAGTGTAGATGGTGGTATGTTTGCAGAGACATGAAGCAGCTAGTATGTTGAACCACAACTTCTGTTTTCCATTTCTTTGCCTCTTACTGCCCTAATTCTCCTCCTCACTTGCAATTTACCAGGGATTGATAAATCAGATAATTATGCTTATTAGAATTGTGCCCAAAAGAATGAATAGCTGCAAGGCAAATCTGTATTTTCAAGTAAGAAATGTGCCAGCCTTTCACTAGTCTCTGGAGCAATAACTGGGAACAATATGCAATCCTAGAGTTTATGGACTTTGTGACATCAACTTTGGCTGCCAGCTCAATGATCTTTTTCACTTGCTTCTTGGTTTTGTTAACAATCAGGATAGCTAAGATTGCCAGATGTGGCTTTTGTGGATTTATGGTGTTAAGATCACCCAGTGAGCTCCTCCCCTTCAATTTCCCAAATTACCAGCCAGCATATAAACACTTGGGTGACATGTACCATAAAGTATCATGCTTTGGATTTTATATAACTTGGTTTTTAAAAAATTTATTAGTAGATTAATTTATTCTGGAAACAAATTCAAACTCCTCTCTTTCCCAAATTGGGTATTTGACCCAATTTGAAACTAGTGAAACGACTTTAATAAATACTGCCAATAAGGCTTTCATGTAAGACAAATATTCTTAGATCAAAAAAGCAATTCCACTAATACAAAGATCTTTCTAGATGCTGTCATTTACCTAAAATGTTCTCAACTAGTATGTGAAGTATTAATTTATAATAACTATTGATTTTATGAAATCAACCTGCAAAAGTTCTTCAGGTAATGGAAAGATGTTTTGGTAAACAGAAATTTTAATAAAATCACATCTTGAAGAAAAACCTCCTTTTGTAAGTCATTCTGACCTGCTCTATCTGCCTAATGTACACTTGAGACCATACTGAAAATATTTCTGGAGAATGGAAAAGTGGAAGAGTTTAATGATCACAGAAGCAGTGAAGAATTTTAGAGGTAAAATTTCATGGCCATTGAAATCTCAAGGAAAATGTTCATGGAGATTTTAAAAATGCTGTTAATCTTCAATTTTCTGTTAGTTCAGAAATTTGTCAGATACACTTTTCAGGGTGAGGGTTGAAAAGTCAAGATGTACATTTATAATAAAATAGAAAACAAACACCTCTTTAAAACCAATGAGTCAATTTCTCTTTGGAAGAATCAACATTAAGAAGCACATTCTTATGTGACATTTATCACATATCTTTTAGATATACAGTCAAACCACTTGAAGTTTATTATACGGATCTGAAAAGATACTTGAAGCTACTCTATACTAGTTTCAAAAATATGATAATTATTGATGCAGAAAATTAGGTACTAGGATAAAAGATCAGGAGATAAGTAGGAGAAAGGTGAGCCTAAGACAGTATAATATTATCTACTTAAATAAAAAGAAATAAAAATGCTATAATCCTAAAATTATCTTGATTCTTTTAAGAATTCCTCCTAAAAAGTTGCAATAAACTTCAGACGGTATGTTTTACACTTGATGAAAATATGCTTTTTATCCCTAACAAGTAGCTTATCAGGTTTCTTCTAAAAATACTCAGATGTATATTTTTCTTCACTGAAATGAAAAATTTCACTCAAAGAAATAAAAGTAACAAGACTTGAAAACCCTCAACCCCCAGATGAAAAACCTGAGAGACCCCAACTGAGTAGCCTGACCGAAGGCACATGGCTGCTAGTAGCGTTCAGAGCTGTGATGATTAACTGGTGGTCACAGGCTTAACTGGCTGAGCCAGAGGAAAGCCAGCCAGGCTGCTAAATGGTTGTGTGTGATACACTAAGGTAGACTGGGAAGTCATCTAGAAATTGGAAGTTTCATGCATTTTAAGGTGATCTGAGAGAAAGATTACATACAATCCTGTTTTGGCTTGGATCAATAGCTTGCTTTGTGAGGCTGCAATGTAGATATTAAATATCAGCCTCAATTTAGGTGTTGAGAAAAGTATACAGAGATATTCTGTTGCTTTTACTATAAAATATTCTAAATCATTGGTTTTCTAACTGGCTACACATAAGATTCAACTGGGGAACTTACACACACACATACATACATCCCATACACATCTCATCCCCGACCTGATTTTTACTCTGTAGCCACCCCAACATCAGTAAGGACCTATACACACACACACACACACACACACACACACACACGCCACTCTCCCAGACAGTAATACACAGAACATTCTGGAAATAACTTAGTTCTAGGCATTTCTGAAGTTTTTCCTTTTGGAAGAAATTGCCATTATATAGTAGACAAAATCTAGACTTTAGCCAACAGGAAAGAAATGTGAGCAAATTTCCTTAAGAAATAAAAGAATCTTTATTGTTTGTTTTAGAAGCAATATGTTGAGCAAGTGGACAGTCAAATAACCGAAGAGAAATACCATACATCAACTAGTGGTTTAAACATTTGAGGAAAAAAACATGAAAAGCATTTACATGGACCAGATTCTTTATACAAATGCTAACCCATGAGAAACACCCAGAAACCAACTAGAGTGTTAGACCATCAAGATGTAAACCCAGTAAAACCAAACTACAAAAGGTGCAAAGAACACGTGGCTACACGAACTAATAGCGTGAATAACAGCATATAAACTGGCCCATGTAAAATCCGAAAATAATCAATTAAGTCAGGTTCTCTATAAAACAGTGCTAATTAGAGGTATTTTAATATGAATCAGGTATATAATCTCAAGGTAGAAACTTCTAGAAACATTAACAGCATTAAGCCAGTGCCACTTGCTTGTGCTTCCAATTTTTATTTTTTAAAAAAGCTGCTTTGCTTTGACTCTTGAGAAATATCTAAGGCTCATACTCTTGGAAGCGTTGTCCATTCCTATAAGGGTAACAATCTTACACTAAAACATTATTTAAATAAAATTTTTTAAAAAAATCAGATTTCTATTTAGCCTTTAAAAAGTGCCTTAAGCTGGCAAAGCAGCTCCAAGAAGCTTTCTAGAGAGGGGCTCTAGACATTAGGTGGTGCAGGTGAAATGGACAATTGGTGCCTCTCCCCAGAGCACAAAACTTAACAAAGTACATGAATTGATGATGCTACTGTAATGAACAATAATAACGTAAGCTTTGATTAGCACTGAACTATTTAAATATGAAAGCCACATTAGTAAATGTAGCCATCAATGCAAGCTGGAAAGGAAGAACAGCTTTTTCGTCAACAAAGAGGAGACCAAGACTTTTGGGTTGGGTCCAAGTTCTTTATCTAGGTTCTAGGACATACTGGCATTTCTTCTTTAAGGAAAAGGAAAGATAAAACAAACTACCACCAACACAGAGATTCAAAGACTAAAGAGAAATCTACATAAATCTAGTGACATTAATATTAGCACTGTGCCTAGGGGCCAATTTATGGGTACAAAGAACTAACGCCGCAAATTGGCACTGCCTAGCAATTATCTCTAAAGCATCTGGAAAATGGATTGAAATGCCCAGTTGGAATAGTCTTGTATTTTACCATTTAAAAGGCTGAATTACCCAGGTTTTTTTTTAAAGAAAGGATTCAACGGTAAGATTAACACCTATTCTAAAATTTTAAAAGCTTTTGTATCTTTTGTCACTACAGCCATATTAAGCACAAGTGTACTCAAAAGGCATTAGAAAAGCATGCATTGCTAAGAATATAATACTATTAGACCCTGTTCACATCTATTGGCATATCTCTCATAGTCAAATATGCAGCAATGCCAAAGCAGCTAAGTTAACCTGCAAACCAAATCACTAAGAAATGCAAAATGAGCAAGTACAAACCCACCACAGAATGTGTTGTCTCAATTTGACTACATACGAGGGTGGGGAGGGAGTTAAGCTCTTTTTCCTAAACTGGGTATTTCTAATCAGAATGTCTAAAGTGACAACAATGGAATACTAATTCAAGGCAATGTAAAACAGAATTTATAATCCATGCGATTTTGCACATTTGTGTGTGTGGGGGGGGCGCTATAAAAATGTTTTAAATTCCTTAGTTGGAAAAGCCAAAATCATGTGATTAATTTATAGTTGATCATTTTAGGGGTGTTTTTATCTATTTGAGTTTGAAATCCCCCAATACCACCTGTTTTAAGATCAGCACTGTAAACTATATACACCTTAAGTTGAATAGTATTGCATGTTGGAATTTGTACTTGCTTTTATTATCATGTAGATTAGTGTTACAGAGTCTGATATCCAGCATAACTTTTTCTTCTGCCAATTAGGTAAGCAATCACTATAACGATAATCAAGCCTGAAAGACCAGCACCAACTATAATTGGTATTAGAATGGTGTCATCATCCAGCGAACACTCTTGGGCTGTAGGTGAGAAAAAGTGTGTAACAAAGAATGAGTATAATAAAAAAAGAAATGATGTTCCAAAAGTAAAAGATGTTCATTAAAAAGTCAGAAAATGCTCTTAAAAGATCAACTTTAAGTAATTAAGACAGGTCTATTTTTATGATAAAGCTACATAAATTATAGATTGTTCTAGAATCAAAATCCAAAAACTTATTTGTCCTTTCATTCATGTGTTTGTATATATTAGATATATATGCATGTGTACTCATTTATGTAAAACACATACATGTGTCTATATTTCTTTGTTTATATATTCCAAGTGCTTTCCAAAATAGGAGTATTACTTTATCAGAAATGAAGGGAGCCAATCTAGCCAGATTTCTACATAGCCAGTTTAGACTCTTCATGGCAGAGTGATGTCTTTAGGGAAACTGGGAGCAGATTAGGAAGGTTTCATCACGGGATCAGAAGAGCCACACTATAGCCTGTGAACCAAATCTGTCCCAAAGGCTAAAAAAGTGCCTTTTGAACATTTTTAAATGATTGGTGGGGGTGGGGGGCCAAAAACAAAGAAAGAGGATTTTGTGATTCATGTGAATTACATGAAATTCAAGTTTCTAGTATCCACAAGGCAAGTTTTACTGGAAAACAGCCACGTTCACTTGTTTATTGCCTGAGGCTCTTTTTCATGCCTCAACGGCAGAGCTCAATAGTTGTGACAGAGACCATATGGCCTCCAAAGCTGAAACGCTGTGTGAGCCTTTACAAAAAAAGCCTGCAGATTCTCAACTTTGAGGAAACACTTCTAGTGGCTGCTAAAGCCCAGAAACTGAGACTTCTGACTAATTTGAGTGTGTTTACCACATTTATCAATCCAGTCAGGGCTCACAGGGGCTATCTTTTCCATTGCTAGAGAGCAGTCTGATTCAGTAAAATCCAATTAACACTCTTACCTTACTGAAAGTCTATTTCCTCCTCCTATACAGTCAAGTATTACCAGTCAAGAACCTAGCTCCACAAATAGATTATACATTCAGTCTCAGTACTAAATGTTGTATACTCCTTTGGGTGATATTTTTAATTCTATGTATATGAAAACCAAAGCGGAAAATAAGAGAAAAAATACAGCTCATCTGTATTTTAGCTGACTAGATTAACAGGCTTGAGCTGACTGCACACTGCAAATAATCTGAAGTTCTAAACACAAATCTGGACTTAAAATTTGAAGGTTATAATGCAGAGGAGGAGTTTGATGAAGACTCAAAAGTAAAACCATGAAAGGATCAAAATAATTGAGAAGGAAATGGTAACCCACTCCAGTAGTCTAGTAGGGAAAATCCCATGGACAGAGGAGCCTGGTGGGCTACAGTTCATGGGGTCGCAGAGAGCCAGACACGACTGAGTGACTGAGCACACAAGCAAAATCTGACAAAGGGGAAAATGAATTCTTGAGACTATGTTTTAATTGTGATCAACCCCTCTAATCACAAGAATGGTAGGGTCAAGAGCCTAATTTATTCTGGCCTAACCAAGGCCGGCTAGGTGTTCAGCACTACTGCAAAACCGCTGAGCAGCTCGCAGCATATTCACTTTCAGATGCAGCTTCCACATTTCTTTCTAAACCACTGAATTCATTGTTGAAAAGGATGGGGATGACTGGTGTGGCTCTGCTCAGCAGAGCTGTGATCCACAAATCATCCATTTTATATAATCGGGTTTAAAAGACGAGTCAATTAAGGAATTTTATGTACTTTTCCCTCTTCATGCAGATTTTAATCTTGTAATGCCAAATGCATCTTTCATAATCGTATAAACACAGTGTAATGAGCCGTTCACAAAGCTTTCACTAAAAATCTGTTAAATACCACCATTAGCCCTGAGTAGACCTTCAAAGAGCCTCATTCACACTGGCACATGCTTTCAAAACTCTCCAGATCATTCTAGCTGGCCAAAACATAGGCCACATCTGAGGCTTTCCTACCGCAATCTTTTGTCTTAATAAAATGAGACCAAACTGCTTTGAGTATGAAAATGTTTCCAGTGAGAAGATGGCCCCAAGAAGGCAGTCAAGATGCTCAAAAACTGCTGTTCCCCAGTGCCATCCTTCCCACAAATGACAACCCATGGAGGAGTGTCTGCGTCTTATGTTCAGTTCAGTTCAGTCGCTCAGTCGTGTCCGACTCTTTGCGACCCCATGAATCGCAGCACGCCAGGCCTCCCTGCCCATCACCAACTCCCGGAGTTCACTCAGACTCACGTCCATCAAGTCGGTGATGCTATCCAGCCATCTCATCCTTTGTTGTCCCCTTCTCCTCCTGCCCCCAATCCCTCCCAGCATCAGAGTCTTTTCCAATGAGTCAACTCTTCACATGAGGTGGCCAAAGTATTGTAAAGCTCACTTAAGCACCTATCAGTTTTTAGCTTTAAGAATTTTGCTGCAAATGGTTTTGAGATTACAAAACACACCTAATTTGAGCAAAATGATTAGCTAATACAGTCATACTACTTGCTCAAGGGCTACAAGAGTCAAGAGGTGAATTCCTATTTCTCTATTCCAGGGCTTAAATTTCCACAACTCAAAATAAAAGCCACCTAGCAGTCAACCTATGAGCATAAATTATTAATAAAACTTGCTTGACTCTTACCAGTAGAATACTTTCCTTCTGTCACACTGAAAGGCTGAACCCTTAGATCAAAGGTATTTATCTGAAATGCTCCAGACACGGAAACGGTCTGCTCTTTGTTGCACATATAAGAACTTCCCAGGGGAGCATCCCAGTAGCTGAGATTGGTATTTGAAATGCTGTAAACTTTAAAGGAAAAAAAAATGTTAGTAACTTCTTATCCTGTCAATATTTTTTAAAAAGGGGGGAGGGGGAAGACAATCCTGAGGAATTTTCTGTGAAATACGGGAGAGCTCAGGGTACAGGGTCTGCCCACAAAAAGCCATTCTTAAGATCACTAACTAGGTTCCCTATCTCTCTTTGGATGTTGCGACAGTCTAAAACCCAGTCACATTCTTAACTATTATTCACTATGCTTTGAAAATACAAGATATTGCAAAAGATAAAACCGGTTCTAAGTTACGGTCAAAGCCCAATTTTGACATAGAATCTTCTGTTCCATAAAATAAGGCGCTTGTCATTAATTATGGTTTGTATTCTTTCAGTGAAACCTATATTCTTCCCCACCCCCCAGGCCAATGTTTTGCTTACCAGAGCCATTAACCAAAATCATGCTGACATTCACCTCCTTCAGATAGAATCGGTTTTCATTTTTCTGTGTGAAAAAAAGCATCCAGTTAGTCAACGCATCACAGCTGTTTACAGACACAGTTAACATCTACGGAAGAAGAGCAATCTAACACTATTACCCAGAAGATCCAACCAGGGATTAGACCTGGTTCAGTAGCACAAATTGCAAATAAGTCAAGAGACTCAAAATGTGACTGAAACCCTTTTCCTCTTCATTTTTGTTTCCAACTTTGGGACCAGAGATGATGTGCTCACCTGGTTCCCAGACACTCAGCAATTCACTCCCTCCGTTCTGATCTGTCACTTTCCAAGCCCTTACCACCTCTAGCCTGGATCACAACAGCCTCTTCACAGGCTCCCTGCCTTTCTGCCTGTCCAGCTCTGTTTTTCCTCCAATGCTGTTTTCTTTCTGAAGCATTAATCTGATCAAACGATCCTTCTAATTACTTCACCGCTTACTATGTACAAGGTAACACATCAAAGTGTTCCAGGGAGCCAGCAAAATGGACACATTTGGATCCTGCCCCCATTGTGTTTACACTCTGCCAGAGAAGACAAAGAAAAATAAATAACCATACTACAAAAAAGAAAGTGATAAATTATGAATAAAAGGAGAGGAATTCCAACTAGGGAAGGAGCAAAGGCAACCGAAGGTTAGGGGCAGGCCATCTGAATGGGGTAGGATTCAATTAGGAAAGAAGCACAAATGAGTATTCAAGAAGGGAAGAGCCTGAGTAAAGAAGTCAGAAATGAGCATTACCGCAAGCACACTGGCATCTGAAAACTTTAAGTGCCAAGCACTGTTCCTAAAACTTTACCCAGGAGGCTTCATGGAAGAATTACAACACCCCATTTTGAGATGGGATAACTGATCCATGGAGGGTGTTGAGCAACTTCCACAAGGCTACAGAGTTAGCTGGGATTTGACGCCAGGGAGTCTGGCTGTGGAGCCTGAGGGTTGGTTCCTTGGCCACTCTCCTACCACAGTGGATGTGCACAGGGAACATGGTGACGGAAGCATGAGATTCACGACAAGGGAAAGAAGGAATCATAGAGCTGGATATGCAGGTTACTTTGCACAGCGGGGAGAGGAGGCTTGAGCTGCCCCAGGCATGGAATTTAGATGTTTTCTCGTTGGCAAAACAGAACTACTGCAGTTTCTGAGAAAGAGCTGAGCTTCAAGAAGATTCAGCTGATGCCGAAGTACATTAGGGGAGGGGAGGAGAAGGGGGGGACTAGTTAGGTGGTCTGAAACTAGTTAGGAGGTAAGCAGTAATGGAGGCTGGGATCGGTAGGGAATGAAAACAAGGGGGCAGACTAAGAGAACTTCAGGAGAAAGCACACAGAAGTCTTGACAATGCCACCCCATCTCTCCTTGGTTTGCCATTCAAGGCTCTCCACAATTTGTCCCAAACACTCTTCCAAACTTATCATTCACTGAACACGCTCCATGCCTCATTTTCCACCTGGTCTTGACTGTGCTCCTTTATCCAGGGATATTCTGTACTTTTTCACTTACTCCTCTTATACTCCATGTGTACACATCTGACCCATTCTTGAATGTCCAGCTTTTATGTCATCTCTTCTGTAAAGCCCTCCTGACTCTCCTCCAGCCGGAATTAATGGCTCACTCCTCTATACTTCCATTGTTGTGTTGGGGCACTCAGTCATGTCTGACTCTTTGTGACCCCATGGACTGTAGGGCGCCAGGTTCCTCTGTCCATGGAACTCTCTACGCAAGAATATTGGAAGCAGCCATTCCCTTCTCCAGAGGACCTTCCTGATCCAAGGATCGAACCTGGGACTCTTGTGTCTCCTGCAATTGCAGGCAGATTCTTTACCACTGATTCACCTGGGAAGCCCTCCTTTACTCCCATAGCACTTTGTACTTTCCTCTGGTCTAACACTCACCCCACTTTGAATGCACCTCCTACAGCACAGTCTACTTTTCCACAGAATCAAATCCAAAAGCCAGCATGGCATTCAAGGCCTTCCATAAAAGTGGTGGTTATTTGTACACTGCTATCTTTATCACTTGGGGGCTTCCCCAGTGGCTCCGTGGTAAAGAATCCGCCTGCCAACGCAGGAGATGCAGGCTCGATCCCTGAGTCAGGAAGATCCCGTGGAGAAGGAAACAGCAACTTGCTCCAGTTCTCTTGCCTGGAAAATTCCATGGACAGAGGAGACTGGTGGGCTACAGTTCATGCGGTCACAAAAGTTGGATACAACTGAGCGCATGCACGCACACACCTTGACCAATAAATCATGGGCATCTTAAGAATATAGGCCTTCTTCTTTGTATCCCACCATAGCATCCTGTGTTGTTGTTCAGTCGCCCAGTCGTGTCCAACTCTTCGCGATCCTGTGGACTGCAGCACGTCAGGCCTCCCTGTCCCTCACCACCTCCTGGAGTTCACCCAAGTTCATGTCCATTGCAATAGTGATGCCATCCAGCCATCTCATCCTCTGACACCCTCTTTTCCTTTTGCCCTCAATCTTTCCCAGCATCAGGTCTTTTCCAATGGGGGGGCGGAACACACGCCTTGCCATGGCGAGTGGCTTGGGTAACTCAATTAAGCTACGAGCCTTGCTGTGTAAGGCCATCCAAGACAGATGGGTCATAGGAGAGTTCTGACAAAATGTGATCCACTGGAGGAGTAAATGGCAAACCACCCCAGTATACTTGCCATTAGAACCTCATGAACACTATAAAAAGCATCCTGTACATACACTGAATCAATTATCCTGAGAAGCAACTGCCATGATAAGATTGAAGGTGAGATGGGCTCCACTGAACTCTGGTGACACTGTAGATATTTCTAGACTTTTCAAAGTGCCTGTAGCAGGGTTAAAATGTCACTATTTTGAACTACATTTTAGAATAGTCTTCTGGAATTAAGTATTACATATTTCCCCATGAGAGTCAGAAAAAACCATGTTCCCTTTAGGATCCTACCTCAGCTAGAAAGATCAAGCTTAATCACTCAAAAAGGAATGAATCTAAAATATTGCTTCCTTCATTTTTACTGACTAGAATATAATCTCTATGAGGTTAACTTGGGAAGCTTGCTCTACCACATTGAAGATGACAAGCTTAACTATACATTCTTAATAGCAGTTCACTGGTCATATGTGTACTGTAATGGAGAAATTATTTACATATTGGAAAAAGATTTTTATAAATCTTTCTAAAATATAATCATTAATTACTCCACTTACTTTCCATAGAGGAAAAAGGCTTTATACTCAAAATACCAAGTTTAGACAAGAAACAAAGGCATACCTAACTTCTCATATATCAGATGTTGAAGCTATTTCCCCATCCCTAGATATGAGTAATCTGATTTAAAAGCACAACTGTTTTTAGCCACTTATATATTAACTTTTGGTGGGTCAACAGGTTCCCTCATGGGTAGCTAGCCCCACTTCCCCATTCCAATTTGTCATAACCTGTGCACGCACATGCACGCACACACACACACCCTTCAAAAAATTACGAGGGTAACAACTGCTTCTGAGAAGGTGGAAATGAAGGTCCCCAATGATTAATTTCTGCTAGCTAGAAGTCGAACATGCATGAAAACTCCTGTTTAGGGTCCAGCCTTTGATAGGACCATGAACAAAGAAAACCTGGACGCCACCATTATAAACTATCCTGACGCAGTACATGCAGAGCCTTGGACTCACTGAGTACTCAGTAAGTGTTAGCTATCATCATTACTGGTACTCTGACAAGTAGTATAACCCTGAAAAAGCCTAAATATTATAATACATAAACAGGAGAATTTTCTAACCAATAATGGAAAAAAACTATGGAAAGTACTTTGTCTTTTATAAATAGACTTTATTATTACATATATCTATTTGTACAAATTAGATTTTTTTTTGATATGGGTTAATTTTTACTCCTACCCTAAGGTCTATATAACAGCAGAAGAGGAGAATGAGCCCAGTCCACAGAACATGGAAGTGACCCTGCAGAATTAACAGGAATCAATGGACTACACTGTGTAATTAAGTAGTGTTGAAATGGAAAAGAGAGATAATTATCCCCCTCAACACATAAACATAACACACCCATTCACACAGAGACTTTCAGATGTGTTTCTGAGAGAATGATCCTAATTCTTGATGAACCAGTTACTCACCACAGCAAAGACAAAGTCGAGATACTTGATGTTGCTGCTGCTCAGCCTGAGCAGAGCAGTTTGAGGTTGGCAGCTGCCAGTAGCGTTGGTTGTGTTGGGATTGATATTAAAAACTGAAGCAACCTTTAGGGGAAGAGGAGGGGAGAAAGGCATAGATTAACCATAAAAATCTATAGCAAAACCTTATATTCCAATAAGATCAAGTTCATGGAAAACAAAAACTCCTTTTGTCTCCTGGATACTTAAATGTATGATGTCTTACTTTCAAAGCTGGCACAAGCCCCTCAAGCTGTAACTCAGCAGACTTTAAAAAAAAAAAAAAAAGGAAGACAAGAGGGAAGCTTCCTCAAACAATGAGCCAAATGAAAAGACATTTTTTATGGTGCACAAGAGCCATTTGTCTAGCTTGTTTAAGTCCTAAGACACTGGAAATGGGATCGGTTTGCCAGAACGCCCTCTGTAGGCCCAATAGAGCTTTGCAAGCAGAAGTGCCATCAGGTACTCCTTTCTGTATTTACCTACCTATACCATTCAGATCATCAAACAGCTGGAGAAACAGTTGCACTGTTCCAAGTTTACAGAGTTAGTCGCTCAGTTGTGTCCGACTCTTTGCAACCCCATGGTCTGACCACAGAATTCTCTAGGCACGAATACTGGAATGGGTTGCTATTCCCTTCTCCAGGGGATCTTCCTGACCCAGGATCAAGCCAGGGTCTCCTGCACTGCAGGCAGATTTTTTTACCATCTGAGCCACCAGGGAAGCCCTCACATAAAAGTGTGAAGGAGTTGTACTTTAAACTAACTGAAACAAAGATCAACTGCTTGGACTTCCCTCGTGGTGCAGTGAATAAGAATCTGCCTGCCAATGCAAGGGACTCAGGTTCCATCCCTGGTCCAGGAAGATCCCACATGCCACAGAGCAAATAAGCCCGTATGCCACAACCACTGAGCCCAGGCTCTAGAGCTGGAGAGTAGCAACTACTGAGGCCCATGTGCCTAGAACCCGTGCTCCACAATGGAGAAGCCACCACACTGAGAAGCCTGTGCACAGTAACGATGAGTAGCCCCCACTCACCGCAACTAGAGAAAGCGCACCCAAAGCAATGAAGACCCAGCACAGAGAAGAATAAGTAAAAATAAATAAACATTTTAAAAAAGACTACTCTTAAAAAAAAAAAAAACTGCTCATATTGTGACCTGCTGACGGGAAAAGAATCTACACCCCAGAGTTCCTTAAACTAATAGGTTTCCTGCTGGCCAAGATAATCCTTTGACAGTGACATTAACTCTTTACGGTTGTATTAACTCAAATTAGTTACAACTCTACAAGACAACATCAGATCAGTATTTAAAACTGCATCAGTCTATTACACTACTCTTGGGCTGAAGGCTGGACCCACTACATTGGAAAGGAGATACAGAAAAGAACGTATCAATAAAAACAGGCAACTATACCTTATCATGAGTAATGTTCAGCTGCAGCCCCATGGTAGCCAGAAGACAGGTACCATTGCTATTTACAACTGAATAGGATCCGACCACTGGTTTTGTTGGAGATGGCAGCGTGGTGGGAACGATGGGCACGGCAGTGGTTACAGTTTTATCTTTATCACACAAAAACTCTAAGACATACAAAGGACAAAATAAACTGTTTAATTCATAAGGTCAGGGAAGAGCAACATACTTCTCAAAACAGAAGTCCAAAAGGATTATATTTGGGATAGGGAATGTCTTGAAAGTATTATTAGTATTTTAAACTAAATGAGGCAGAGGTCCTCAAACTGCTGCTTCATATGCAGACAATCTTAAAAAAGTTACGACACAGCACATGGGCTCCAGACACATCCAAATGCTTTATCTACTCACATGTGGCCACACACTCATCTTTTTATACACTTTGTTCCCCCCAAATTATCACCTGCTTCTGAGATGAAAATCAGAGATTTAAGTTTGAAAACAGTTCACCCCTACATTAAAAAAAAAAAAAAAAGTGTTTTTAACTAAAAAAAAAAGTTTAAAAAT
This sequence comes from Bos taurus, assembly GCF_002263795.3. Taxonomy (NCBI): domain Eukaryota; kingdom Metazoa; phylum Chordata; class Mammalia; order Artiodactyla; family Bovidae; genus Bos; species Bos taurus. Next base: position 5,006,641 of record NC_037357.1, read on the forward strand.
TACTGAAGGATTTAAATACAAATGAACCTTTTCTCTGTGTTGCCCCTACAGCAAATCATAGGCATTTCAACCTCTTCACAGGAAGTGTTGGTCGTTTTCCAGAACTGGTGGCTGAGAAATTAATGTATTTCCAATAAAGCCATATAAAAGTTACCAAATCAATTTATAAAAGTCAAGATTAGAACACAAATCCAACTTCTCAGCTTTTGTCTGGGATCTTCAAAAGCTTAAAAGCTGAGGATCAAATGCTATTTGAGGATTTGTTCCAACCAAGATTAGGTTTTATCCACGGGGAGCACTAGAGGTAGGTATTTCAGAAGATCATTCCGCCACATGTCCATCAGAAACCTGTAAGTGCAAGTTCTACCAGAATCAGGATTGCTGTTATTTATAAAACTTTACAGTACAATGTAGCTGTCAGTCTTAACATATAAATGCTTCAGATGGTACTTCAACTAAAGCTTCTTGGTATACTGTCATCTTAAGTCAGGACCCAAGTACAGAAACGTCTTACCTGTTGTGCTCACTGTGCCATTCTGGACAAAAGCTTGTACATGAACGTCCCAATAGTGCTGGACAACGTCACGGTTTTCTAAGGTTGACAAACTATTGCATCTAAAGATGTCATTCAATGGAATCTTGAGTGCCACACGGTTATTAACAGTAAAAACTTCTGTAAGACAAGATTTAACAACAGCTATTTCCAAGAAGGTAGGAGGAAAGTGATCATATAAATACACAGAGTTTCACCTTTTCTGTGTGCATGCCCCACCCCACTCCTGAAGTGACAACAGACAAGGCCTGTTCAGGGACTGACCAATTCACTGTGGCTAAAACACAAGGGGTTAAGAGGAAAGGGGTGATGGAATTAGGAAGGAAAGATAAGTTGCAGGTGGTCACACTTTGCAGCATATTCTATGACCTAAGGACAGGTTGGGCATTGTTTTGTTAGCAATAGAAGGTAAGTTTCAGTTTTTAAAGCTGGAAATAACAAACATGTCATTTAAGGAAGACAGCAAAACTGTAGACGTCAGGCAGAGCAGAAAACTTTGTAAGCAAAGTCATTTAAGAGGTAAACTAGCTAGTACGCTAATGACCTGGTTAAGAGGAAAGATGAGGGCTCCCCTGGCGGCTCAGTGGTAGAGAACCCACCTGCCAATGCAGCAGACATGGACTCGATCCCTAATCTGGGAAGATCCCATATGCCGCAGGGCAACTAAGCCCACAGTTATCGAGCCTGTGCTCCAGAGCCCACGTGCTACAACTACCGAAGCCCATGCGCCCTACCATCCATGCTCCACAACAAGAAACCACCTCAATGAGAAGCCAGCACACTAGAGAGAAGCCAACTGGTCACAACTAGAGGAAAACCTGAAAGCAACAAAGATCCAGCACAAAAATAAAGAAAGAAAGAAAAGTATAAAAAAGCAGGGGAGATGAGGAGGAGTTGCCTAAACCAAGACAGTGAGGGGCAGTAAGAAGAGAGCATGCGTGCGCGCTCAGTCACGGCTGACTCTTTGTGACTCCACGGACTGTAGCCTGCCAGTTCCTTCTGTCCATGGGATTTCCCAGCCAAGAATTCTGGACTGAGTTGCCATTTCCTCCTCCAGGGGATCTTCCCGACCCAGGGATTGAACCCACATCTCTTGCACTGGCAGGCGGGTTCATTACCACACGGAGCCACCAGGGAAGCCCAAGAAGAGAACAGAGAGGCAAATTGCAAACACTTATCTAAGGTAGAAGCAACATGACTTAGCGACAAAACAAACAAGAGAGATGGAATAATCAAGGATTATTTTTGTGCTACAATCCCAAAGTAAGTGAAAGTAACTAAAATGAGTTTTTGAAACCTCTTCCTGGATAGAATTTAGAGACTATTCCATTTAGGAAAATCTCACAATATGAAAGCAACAAGTTACCGCCTTTCTGTGCAGTTATTATAATGCCTATAGTGAAATGCCAAAGGGAAAAAAAATTTAAACCAATGAACCAGAACAGTTTCCTCCAAAACCATTTTTCACTGTTAACTAAGTGAACAGATGTCTGAACTGGCTGTACATAGACAGACCTCAAAATACAAATGAGTGCAAAAACAAGTCATAGACACACCGGAGTTACGTTATAAAACTGTCATTTTTAAAATGATGCATTGTGTCTGAACACATATTGACATATATATTAGTCAAATACAAACATATAGACAGGAAGGCTACACTCCTAACTCCCAAGAGTGATCCCCTCTTGGGAGGCAGGGAGGAAAATGGCTCTGAGGAGTGGGTACAAAGGAAACCTCTAGACTACCTGGTAAGGTTTTTTATTTCTTGAAATAAAACAATGAGGCAAATATGGAAAAAACGACATTAGTTCTGGGTAATGGGTTTATGTGTGGTTCTGTTATTTCCTGTACTTTTCTATTTCTACACTGTAATTTTAAAAAATTTTTCATTTAACACCAAATACATTTTGTATTGGGGTATAGGTGATTAAGTGAAGGGACTTAGCCATACATATACATTGTGGCTTAGACAGTACAGAATCTGCCTGCAATGAGGGAGACCTGGGTTCGATCCCTGGGCTCGGAAGATCCCTGGAGGAAAGTGTGGCAACCCACTCCAGTATTCTTGCCTGGAGAATCCCCATGGACAGAGGAGCCTGGCGGGTTACAGTCCATGGGGTTGCAGAGAGTCAGACACGACTGGGCGGCAAAGCACATTCTCCCCCCAACCTCCCATCCAAGTTGGCACATAACACTGAGCAGAGTACACTGTATTTTAATCATGAAAAAGAAAAATTTAAAGGAAACAGCAGGAGGTAATTCCCTGTGGTTAGGACTCCGGTCTTTCACTGCCAAGGATGCGGGTTTAATTGCTGGTTGGGAACTAAACTCCGAGAAACTGTGGCACAGCCAAAAACAATAAACAACTTCAAAGTCACTTCAATTACCAGATGCCTAAAAATAGGATGCTAAATTATTTCAAAAAACTATCAACAGTTTGTTTAAGGGAGTCATTTAAAATCTCAAATAGTTTCAAATAGTTTCAGTACAGCAAAAAAAAATGTTGTTGATGCTGTTTAGTAGCTCAGTCACGTCCCACTCTTTGCGACCTCATGGACTGTGTCCCGCCAGGCTCTTCTGTCCATGGGATTTCCCAGGCAAGAATACAGGAGTGGGTAACCATTCTCTTCTCCAGGGGATCTTCCTGATCCAAGGCTTGAACCCACATCTCCCACTTGGCAGGAGGATTCTTTACCATCTGAGCCACCTGGGAGGCCCACGGCCAAAAATAAATAAATAAATGAATGGGGAGAGAGATCGGTGTTAACGTTTCAAAGTCCACAGTCTTCCCACTAAATCTGTCAGATTAACCCCCATCTGCTTTTACTGCCGGAGAAGGCAATGGCACCCCACTCCAGTACTCTTGCCTGGAAAATCCCATGGACAGAGGAGCCTAGTAGGCTGCAGTCCACGGGGTCACTAAGAGTCAGACACGACTGAGCGACTTCACTTTCACTTTTCACTTTCATGCATTGGAGAAGGAAATGGCAACCCACTCCAGTGTTCCTGCCTGGAGAATCCCAGGGACGGGGGAGCCTGGTGGCTGCCATCTATGGGGTCACACAGAGTCGGACACGATTGAAGCGACTTAGCAGCAGCAGCAGCAGCTTTTACTGCCACCCCACCTTGGTCCAGGTACTTATTATATCATCCGTTGAGCTCTGTAACAGTCTCTTAAGCTAGTATCTCTGCCTGTAGTCTCCTCACTTCCCGATTAATCCTGCAGAACATTCTTTATAAACTACTGTCTCTTACTTTTGTTACATCATTCTCCTGCTTAAAAATCTAAAATGGCTCCCCAGTGCCTACCCCATCAAGCTAAAAGCAGTTCCTTGGCTTCCAAAGCCCCCTATTAATTTAGACTCACTGCACCTGGCCAACATGATTTTCCTTCTACTATGTATAGCCTCTATTTAACTGGGCGGCTCTCCAAACACTACTGCACATACTGTGCTTGCCCCTGCTGGAAATACTCTGCTCAAAATTCTCCGCTTACTCAAAATCTACCATTAGGCGAAGTTTCAGCTCAGGCCCTCCTCCTCTACACCAAGCTTTCTCACTCCTCCAATGCATGACGTCCTCTGCTTGTCATCAGGCCCTCTTGTCCACAGGTATCCACTGATTAGCTCAGGGACTATGTACCATAGGTAAAGTTCACTCTGTACGTTGAGAAGTCAGAAAAGATTTATGAACCCTCCACCCCAAAAACACAAACAATAACAAAACCACACAGATCTCAATGTTCTTTCCAATTTTTCCATGTATACTTGGGAAAACAACTTCACTCACTTTGTCTCTCCAACTAGTTCTTAAGCTCCTTGAAAGTTAGGGCCAAATCCTAATCCTAGTTCTGAAAGACAATATACAGCAGAAAGCTAAATATACAAAATATCCAATAACAAACTTGCTTCAGTTATCCTCTCAAACTAAGAGATCAGTAAAAAACAAAAAAAAAAACAACAAAAAAAAACTAGGATTTGATTTCTGAGTCTCAGTTAGTGATACTGCCCATGTTTTACATGAGCTCACTCACTTCTGGGTCTTTAAAAATATAATCTTTTGATACTCCATAAATCCAAATGAATTACTCATCCCCCAGACCAGGCAACTGAAGCCCATCTACTTGTGTTTCTGGGGTCAGGATGAAATACTATCTGTGAGAAATGCTAAGCTACTAGGAACACCATGTTAATATCCCAATCTCAGTGGAAGGGGAAGAAAGGAGAGAATTATATTCCTAGCAAGACTAAAATCTCCATTATCCATGCCTTCAAAATATTTTAATAACACATTTCACTTCTAGTAAGTTACCAGAGCGGCTTTCCTGGTAGCTCAGTTGGTAAAGAATCCACCTGCAATGCAGGAGACCTCAGTTCGATTCCTGGGTCAGGAAGATCCCCTAGAGAAGAGAAAGGCTACCCACCCCAGTATTCTTGGGATTCCCTGGTGGCTCAGCTGGTAAAGACTATGCCTGCAATGCAGGAGACCTGGGTTCAATCCCTGGGGTTGGGAAGATCCCCTGCAGAAGAGAAAGGCTACCCAACTCCAGTATTCTGGAGTTACCAGAATGGTCTAATTCCCAATGCCTTCCCAAGTTCATTTTGACCTAAAATTGTCTCAAAATAGCAGCAAATGCTGACTTTAGTCACCTTACCTTTTTTTTTAACAACTCTTTTCCCTTACGTTTTTTACTTTACAGTCAAAATCCTATATAAACGGTAACAAGATTCGAAGATGAAGTTTTTCTGATGGTCTCAGGTTACTAAACTTGTACCCATTTAAAATAGTTATCAGTAAAGGATTTTCTCATTCATTCAACACTTACTGACTGCCCACTATTGAATGAAGTAAATAACAGTAGTCATGTGCCACGGACACATAAGTTCAACAGACTTTGGTTCAAACACCAGCTTACCACTTACTAGCCTGTGTGACCTTTGGGAAAGATATCTCATCTCATCGGGCCTGTAAAGCTGAGATAAAATCTACTTCCCAGGGTTGCTGTAAGGCTTAAAAGTGAGATGCTGCTGGCAACATACTTAGAGTACTACATGGTACACAGTAAAGCATCAAGCAATGACATCAAACATCCTCACTGTATCAAATACTATGCTGTGCAAGAAAATCCAAAGACATGACATTTCCATTCCAATTAGGGAGACAGACATGCATAAGCACGGCTTTTAAATTATTTACATTGTTCATTATTAATGAAGAGCAAGAGAACACAAACACAATCCAATTCTTAAGGTTACCTTTTTCCTTCGCATCAGGAAATGTTTTGTTATCATTAGTGTTGTAGGAAAATGAGATGGTGTCGACTAAATAAGTAGATGGAGATGCTGCCTCTTTTGTAAAATTCACAATCCAGGAAAAACCGGACCCAAACTGCACTGCTATTTTAGGACCATTCTGGTCGTCCCCACAAAAGCTTCCATTGTAGGTTGCAGCACCAAGGTCTGAAATGGGTACAGTTTTCTAAAAGAAAAAGACACCTGGGGCTTAGTCCCAAACAGGCAGCAATGAGAACAAGCATTTCCACCGTGAGTGCCACTATGAAGTTGACATCACACCCCACTAGCCAGCCTGGCCCGTCTATGCTGACGGGTTTCCGATTCTTTACCTACACACCAGTCCCTCTGGACAAATTCATGTATGTCTAAAAACAAAAGGAAAACCAGTCTGAAGTTCAGCTATTGACTTAAAAAATATATATATATCAGGCTGTAAGCAGGCAGGATCTCAACGAAAAGAAATAAGGCAAAAAGGATTGAGAGGATAAACCCACCTCCACCCAAAGGTGACTTTAATAGCAAGCTATTTAAAAGAGCTTCGATGTTAGTACATGTTGAAAATTATAGAAATAGTTAAACCTGAAACACCATAGTCTTCAGATCATTTTCCCTTAACTAATTCCAAAAAACCTCCAAAGAACTGATGAATTAAAATATTCATTCCTAAATAAATAAAAAAGTTCACTTCAAAACTAAATAGAATACCTTCAAGTGTACATGCTAAATAGCTCCACAAAATGTACATGGTGTCAGTTAACATGAAATCAAATTTGTATAAATGAATGCAAAGGATTAAAAAAAGAGAATATAATTAAATTCCTACTATAAAACCCAAAGAAAAATAAAAACACTTACATTATGCTTGTCTGTGGTCTCATAGCGTATTGTGAAATTCATCTGCCATTTTGCATAAAGGCAAGTGGCGTTTGATGAATCTGTCAAATTAAGTTCCAATGCATAAGACGAGACAGCGCCTAGATTAAAAACAATAAGATTTTTAAATTGGACTACAGAAACATATATAAAATAAAAGTAAGCTCTATTCATCCCTAAAGTTCAACCTAATAATCATTTCCACACTCTGTGCCTTGCTAGTTTTAGGCAATTATTACTTATTAAGACTTTTATTTTTTTTAGGTAAATGAGGTGATGGGGAAATGTGGAAGGGGTGTTTTCTCAAACCAGCTGGTGGAACCTTCTCTATAAAAATAATGATAGCTCTGATTTCTGCGATCTTGGTGCTTTAAATCCTGTCAAACTACATGACCTATGACACTGAGAAGTCTTGGCAAACCCTTTTATTCTGATGTAAAAATGTGGGCCAGGTCTAAGCATGTGTATCACGTGATCAAAGGAAGAGTATTACAAAGGTTGTTAGATCCACAAGCAAAAAGTTAATTTTTATAAACACAATGTTTATCATTTCAGTTTCATTTTAAAACCCAATCGATTAGAAAGCCTAATTCATCTTTTGACGTGGACTCAAAGTCCCTTCCTCCATTCTCAACCTGCTACCTCTTTTTTTAGCAGAGAAACCTTTCAGGGACAGAAAAGCTTTGGGGATTTTCAGCTACCTCGACTCTGATCTTCTACACTAGGTTAAATGGGGGACATCACCTATTACATTGAAGAGCCCAAAGACTCAAAACACGATATGCCAGAAAACACACCAGCAGCATAAATGAGGGACCACCATGTAAGGATTTTCTTCACTGTCTCACCAAGGGGTGCACTGTTTCCTGTTGAGATAGCTGTACAGCCTGAATGATACCCAAGCATGCCAGCGTCACCTACAAGTGGGGACACGCTCTAAACTAGAGAGAATCGAGTCCCGAGAGGAATACCAAGAAGGCGTGCCTCAGCAACAGCTTTCAAGCTGTACACAAAGCCCGCGTCATGCTCTGGAGACCAAGCTGCCTCGCCAAGCCTGAATCTGATACGCCTAAGCTCGTGGTCACTGACAATACCTAAATGTACTGGCTACAGGCTCCAAAAGACCTGTGAGGCCTAAGTAGGTTTTACAGCCATTCTTTTCTCAGAACAATCTGGAATGGAGCTACCATCACTGATCCAAGGCTACCCTGCAGTAGTGGTGAGAACTGCAGCTCAGAATTCTGATCAGCTGGAAGCCTGCTTTCCATACACATTCTCTTGGTCTGTTTAAAGTCCCCCATTTTAACACATTCTCCTTGTATTCAAAGTATTCAGGACTTCCCTAGGGGTGCAGCGGCTAAGAATCTGCCTGCCAATGCAGGGGACATGGGTTTGGTCCCTGGTCTGGAAAGATCCCACATGCTGCAGGACCACTAAGCCCGTGTGCCACAATTACGGAAGCCTGCAAGCCCTAGGACCGGTGCTCCGCAACCAGAGAAGCCACCACAATGAGAAGCCCGAGCGCCGCAACTAGAGAGTAGCCCCCACTCATTGCAACTAGAAGCCCACGCAAAGCAAAAAAGACCCAGACAGCCAAAAATAAATTTTTTTTTAAATTCTTTGTTGATTCTGAATAAACTCATTAAAAAAAACACACCAAAACATTCAAAAGAAACAACCAAAAAAGCCTGCCATGTGTTAATCATTTTCTTTCCAAAGAAATCAGAGTAGCAAACAAAACTACGTGAAAAAGCACTCAGTATCAAAAGATCAGTATCAAGGGTGGAGGACTCGGCTCTCTGGAACAGAAAGCAAAGGCAGTTGTCTGTATTTGCCGCTACATTAACATCAAAACGACAGAGGATGAGATGGTTGGACGGCATCACCGACTCGATGGACGTTAGTCCATCTGTATGTCCATCGAGTCGGAGCAAGCTCCAGGAGTTGGTGATGGATGTTTTGGAACTGTCGAGTTTGAGGTCACAGGCATTGAGTAAAAGTGGCCCCTGGGCAGCTGGGGGTGGAAGAAGCCCTCTGAAAGCACAGTTCTCCCAGGGTGCTGGGTTGTGAAGTCAGAGAACAGAATGTGCTGGGCCCTTGGGTAGGTGGGTAGGCTGTTTTGATGTTAGTTTTGATGTCAGTTGCTCAGTTGTGTCCAACTCTTTGTGATCCCATGGACTGCAGCACACCACGCTTCTCTGTCCATCACCAAACTCGTTCCCCACTTCTCAGCCTCACTGGCTTGAAAGGAAAGGCAGCACCCTGTCCAGACACTCAGGCTCAAAAGGTTTTGGGAATTGGCTTCTCCTTCATTCTCTTTGTTGAGTCCTATTGATTTTTTTCCCTTCCAATTCCCTCTGAAATCCAATCTCTGCCTTTAGTTTCTACTCCAAACCCACCAGCATACCCCTAACTTACTACAGATGCGTCCTAGCAGCCCCTAGAGGTGCTGTCAGATTCATGGTCCTTAAACGCCTCTCCCTCTCAGGATACTGTCTTGTTCAAAACCTTTTACGGGCTCCAAAATACCCATGCTAGAATTTAATTCCTCTGCCTGACTTTCAAAGTAATCTTTAATCTTGCCCCACCCTATTCCTCAACTTCTCTCAAGGCCGTGTTCCCAGAACACACCCTGCCATCCGGCTGAACTCGTTCCACTGGACCCATTTACCGCGCTCCAGTCAACCTCTGTCCCAGGCTTCTACTGTTCCTACCATCTGAAACAGACTTGTTTCCCTGGGAGGGGATTTCACTATTTCTGGCTGTCCCCAAATCTACAACACCCCCGCCCTTTTTTAAAAACAATTTCTGGCCAATCCCACCTCCCCCCACTGTAACAGCTGAAAATGCGCAGGGGCCAGCCAGCAGGGCATGTTGCTGCTTAATGCCTGGCGGCGGCAGTGCAGCTCAGTGGCATGAGTTGGGACACTGAACTTGGCTTCAATTCTGAGTAATCCACTGTACCTTTCTCACAACGTGAGTTTTTTTTTAATGTGTGATGTGTAACATACATACCGAAAAGTGTATACAGCATACATACAGAAGGGATTGCAAGTGCTTGAAGCATTTTCACAAACTGAACCCACTTGTGTCAGGACGCAGAACATTCCAAGTGCTCCCCCGAAAGTTCCCTCGCTTCCCCTTCCAGTTACCAATTCCCTTCCAAGGGCAGCCAACAACCTGACTTCTAACAAACAGCACAGTTTACTTTTGCCTGTTGTTCAACCTGATGTAAATGAAATCATTCACTATACTTTCTGTTGTATCTGGCTTCTTTTATGCAACATTATGTCTTTCGAGATTCACCCACGGTGTTGAGCGTAGTTGCCGTTTGTCATTTCTAATTCTGTATGTACAGCCTTCCTGCATTAGGTCAGTACTCCACTGCATGTCTATGCTACTGCTTATGGACATTGGGCGAGTTTCCAGTTTGGTTCTTTTACAAATGGACGCATCAGTGAACACAGGTGTGTGTGGTGTGTCTATTGGGTGTATGTTTAGGAATGAAACTGCAGGGTCTAAGTGTATGCACATGTCCCAATATCTTTTTAAGAAATTCCTTTTCTGCTTAAAAATTGATGAGATTTAATTTCTGTTGTTTAGAATTAAGAACCCAGACTGATAGGCTGTCCGTTTTTCAGCCACCATTCTCTCCTTAAAGATTTCCTGACTGTAACAGCCCTCAAGGAGCAGTCACAGTGCGTATTGCCACACTTCCATATACTTTATACTACCCTGAATTATTCACTTCCTTTATGCCTGTTAATCCTGTCTCTATTACTGTAAGCTCCAAAACAACAGTTTTCAACTGTAACTTCACAAGAAACTGAGGTGCCAGGGTGAATTATAGTATACAGCAAATAAGTTGTTAGCTAATACAAAAAGTACCAAAGACCGTGAATGAATGATACACACGAATAGATTCAAGATTCGCTTTTGATAAGGTCTCTGCTACTCATTTGAATTCTAATATTCTCCCTTAGGCAGATGATCTTATCTATGCACAGCCCCTAGGAGTGTGTCTTTTTTATGAATGTCATCCATCACAGGTGTCAGGGAAGGGGAGACTATATCTATTACTTCCATCTCCCCCCATCCCTAGTAGTGCTGAATATATTACATTGTCAATAAATACTGATTGATTATATCCAGGTGAAAATACCATGCAATCAGGACCTGGAACACAGCTTAATCTAATTACAGGAAGTCTAAGCCTTCACCTCTTCCAAATCATGAACCCAACCCATCAGTCTTCTGGATACTCCCCTCAACCCCCATGTCGGTTTTTTCCACAATACATTTTGACATGGATTTAAGCTAGGAATACTGCTTTTCCCAGAAGTTTATAGATGAAACATTTACATTTTGGTTAAAAAAAATCTTCAGCAAGCCACTTGCATCCTATCGAAGTGTCTGATTTTAGACTAGCCAGCCATTTTTGTCAAAGACTTTATGACACTAAAAAACACAGCTGAATATATCCTGGAGTGTGTAATTATAGACCTGAGTTTACTCTCCAAAGGGGCTGGGGGGGAGAGGCAAAATCAACTTTCCCAAATGCAAATATCCTCTTGTTTCCAAAGAAAGCATTTATAGGTTCTTTTAGGACTCAGAACTCTGGTCTCTAAGCATGACACACAGCAAAATGTGGCTAGGTTTTCCTAAGTCTTTTTGATCCAAAGTGTGGTTGAAAAATATACATTTGTAAACAATATGGGGGTGGGGGGGGGAACATTATAACAGTAGTAAAACAAAACCAATGAAAAACAATTATCTAAGAGGCAATAGTATAATGAGACAATTAAAGAGACCCATCACTGGAGCTGAAGAGCTAGAATTCAAATCAGGCAGTCCAATTTAAACACTGGTTGTGACATTCTGGGCAAGTCAACCTTGCTAAGAATTGTACAGTGTATTTCTCTAACACATTCTTCGAAAGCACGAGAGCCCTTCAGAGCAAAAAGACCTTTGCCATGCAAGTTAAGAGATTCCAACTTAAAAGTTTTTTTTTTCCCCTTCTAAGAAGCACAGCACCTAAAGGGATCCCTTCCCAAATTTTCAGTTTGTCTACTTTCATTGTATTAAGTGATGGACTCTTGTCCTCAAACTCTGATATCAATTCAGAATGAGGTTGAGCAAAGGATCTTAAAAACAAAAACACGAAAAAAAACCAGGACATAGGCATACAGTATCTATTTACACTTTGTTTTCAACTCATAGGTTTGTTGAGTCAACCAAGTCAAATCAACTGTTCCTCAGTTCCTAATGTAAGTAACAATTACCACGTGGTAGTTCCTGATACTCTGGATTTCTGGTAAATCTCTTAAAAATTAAAAAAAAAAAAAAAGATTTCAAGCTATGAAATATTGTTTTAAGGTCAGAGAGTGGGTAAGGAAATAAAAGATTTCCATTCAACTAATGGAAAGTGCTTATTGCTGAGTGGTGTTGGGCAGACCTCCAGAATTCTTTTTCAATGCAAGGCAGGATACCAACAAGTACTTATAAAGTACACTTTGGGAGCTGACAGGATCTCTGTTCACTTTAATCTGAAATTATGATAGAAATGCTTTCATCACTACAGGAGGAAGAGCAGTCTTCTTGCACCAAGGATCACTGAATTCAGCTATAATACTGTGAAATAATCCTTCATCACAAATTCCACTCAAGGATCCAGTGGAAGAAAGCTGCACTCACGGGAAATACGTGAATATCTATAAATCCTATCAGATGTGATAACCAATGAACAACAGATGAATAATAAGCCTGTCCTTTCGAGTATCTTTATTAAAACCAGAATAGTTTCAGAAGAACAGTGAACCAAAGTTATCAGTGGTAAGGCTACAGAAAAATCTCACTTTTCAATCACCTCCGAGAGAGATAAACTGGTTCTTTGTGAAAATTTTATTTATTCTCCTCATCCAGGATGTTCTGGTTCCCCAGGTGAACCTTCACTACTGTTTAGGTTTATGTGAAGGGATATAGGTAAGATGGGGCTTCCCTGGTGGCCTAGCGGTAAAGAATCCTGCCAACACAGGAGACGAGTGTTCAATCCCAGGGTTGGAAAGATACCCTGGAGCTGGAGGAAAAAATGGCAACCCACTCCAGCATTCTTATCTGGAAATCCCCTGGACAGAGGAGCCTGGCAGGCTACAATCCATGGGTCAAAAAAAGAGTCAGACACAACTTAGCGAGTGAACAACAGGTAAGATACCAGCATTATTATATGGGATTATACTTTAATCAGTTGGTTTATAATCATCTGTACAGCTTAGCACTGATCTTAAAGTTCTCCATCTTGCAAAACCCAATGTAAGGTTCACAGAAGAAAAAGGTAACCAACTTAATCTAGTTCACCGATGTCTCCCCAGCGCTCACCAACGAAGACCTTCAACAAAAGCCTACTGAGTTAACCCCGTGCCCCCAGGCCCTGTGCCAGGGAGGCAATGGGAAGTTAACGGTACAGCAGACAGTCTCCACACAGAGACTAAATAAATCCACAGAGATTTGCCTAGTGAGGTAGGGGGGCTAGGGGGAAGGGGAATAAAAGGGTGGAAAACAGGCTAGCCTAACAACCTAGGCATTTGGGCAAGATAAGACTGACTCCTATTCCTCCAAGTAAGTCACGTGGGCTGGCCTCCTTCAAGTCTCTGTTCAAATGTCACCCAACAATGAAGGCCTTCTGACCACAAATGTCAAAGAGGGTCAACCCCACCACTCCCTCCCTACCGGCTCTTTCTTCTTCCTCATATCGTGCCTCATTGCCTTCACCTGCTTATGGCACTCTGCAATTCTGTTCTTGACCTGAGGGGCTGTCTTCCCCCACTAAGAGGTAAGCTCCCTGAGAGCAGGAACCTTTCGCCTAGTGGCTTCCATCAACAACTGTGGGAAGGAGCGACTGCTCTACCAGTGAAGTACACACTTGGGAAATTTCTATCAGGTTTTCCCCCACCCAGAATAGCCTCCACCGTATAAAAACTAGAAGTCAGATTAGTTATGGGAATCAGTAACCACAGAACTCTGAAATCTATAATGTCACAGGGGAAACATAAGCAATGATGCTAGGAAAAGTTTTTCATCCACTACTCTAACGCCTCTAGGTAGCTTTTCTTCAGACGCTCTCTGCTGCTGCTGCTGAGTCGCTTCAGTCGTGTCCGACTCTGTGCGACCCCATAGACAGTAGCCCACCAGGCTCCCCCGTCCCTGGGATTCTCCAGGCAAGAACACTGGAGTGGGTTGCCATTTCCTTCTCCAATGCATGAAAGTGAGAAGTGAAAGTGAAGTCGCTCAGTCATGTCCAACTCTTAGCGACCCCATGGACTTCAGCCCACCAGGCTCCTCCGTCCATGGGATTCTCCAGGCAAGAGTAGGCAGGTCTAATTCATTCCAATAAATACTAGCATAATTTAATCTTTGTGAAAAAGGCCAACACACAGGCTCTAAGAATTCCTTTCTATACTTACTCTAAAGCCATCTATTTTTAAAGAGCTACCTGGTAGAGCTGGGAGAGAGTTATAAAATTACCAAGTGAAACCAGTGCACTACCAGTTCATAAGGTCATAAATCCAGGAACAAATCCTCCTCCCTGGGACCCTCTGCAGTGCTCAGGAACAGCCTGAATTTCACAGCAGATACTTCACTGACTTTCCAAAAAACTATTATTGGTATCCATTTTGATACATAAAGGTAAGGTGCAAAATCCACCAAGCAACTGAAGAATTGCTAAATTCTTAAACACACACAGGAGTCTGAAAATCTTCCAAGAGGATGTTAGTCCCAAACAATAAATGGCAAACTAGCAGATGAGCTGATGGCTTTTTTAACGTGCTTCTTTTCGCCTGTTTATTTTCTGCAATGAGCAAGCACTGGTTTTGTAAAAAGAACACACAAAAAAGCTTTCATTAAAAGGAAAAAAAATGACAAGCAAGCCAACAAGACAATGAATTTTTCCCCCTTTCTCTGCACAATAAAAGTGTTGTTTGTGCTGATCCAATTGGCAGAGAACTACTGATTACCAGATGCCTTGGTCAGATGTGTTCTAGTCACTGATAAGGTGCTTCTCACTGTAAACAATCCTCTCACAGGGTCATCTGGCCTCCCCAAGTGCTTCACAGGGGAGTCAAGGCGGCACATTACATTTGAGCAAAGCTCCACGGCCCCTTTCAAAAGGGCTAGAGGCTTTCCTGCACTAAATGCACAGCTAGATTCCCTTCTGGCATCAGGGCCCCTTTACTCTCTTATCCACTGAGGACCTCAAAGGGCTTTGTTTATGTGACTTATATCCACTGCTACTTGCTGTACTACAAATTAAAACTAAAAAAGGGACTAAAACACATCAGACCCATGAGAGTGGTGATGTCATCACACATTCTACAGCTTCTGGAAAACTCCACCGTACTGAGGAGAGGATAAGTGTGAAAAAGACAAATATCTTAATTTCAGTCTGGAGATAGTTTTCATCTGACAGGAACTTCCCCCTAACTCCACCCTCAAAGATCCTTAAGAATCACTAGATGATCCAGACCCCTTCCAACTCCATGGCTCTGGAGCCAGATTCATCATCTTTTGGCACTACTGACATTCTGAGATGGGTAATTCTTTATGGGGGCGGGGGTGGGGGAGTGCTGTCCTGTGCCTTGTGGGATGTTTAGACACACCACTGGCCTCTTCCCACTAGATGCCAAAAGCAATCCCCAGTGATGACAACCCAAAATGTCTCCAGACATTGCTAAATGCCCCCTGGGTGAGAATCCCCCATTCCACGTGTTGACTTCATTCTTCTACTGAAATGTGAATTACAAAATGTGTGCCTCTCACTGCCCCTCCCGGGCCCCTACTGTATCTATTTCTTCTCTATTCCCACCTGAGTCTGCGCCTTCCGGTCTTTTATTAGGTCACAAATGGCAAGGGTCAGGTAGTAAACAAGCTCAGAATTTATCAGGACAGGAAGAAACATTCTGGCCAAAGTTCACCTCTCAGGTATTTAAAGGCCTCGGGGACCTAAAGCTTGCGGGTGGAAGGGTGGGGGTGGGGGTGGAGGTGGGGCGCGGGGCGCTCAGAGCGCCAGCAGCCAGGACCTAGCAAAAACCCGATCCTTAGAAAATGACCTGCCCTCCTTCTCCGAAAACCAGGCGGTAACAGGCCAGTTGTGTGAGAGAGAAGAAAAGGAGCTTCTGAACGCAAAGTGGCAGCATAAAAGACTCAGATACACCACCCCCAAAACCTCAGTATATGGGTACCTTTTTTTAATCAGTCTAGCTGGAAGGAAGTAACAAAACTGGTTTAAAAAAAGATAAACAACTATGTCCTCAGCACCTCCAAGTCAGATATTCACTCCCCACCGAAGTTTGTATTCATCCCTTTTAGTCTCCAGAGGTTGGGTACAAGTTTTCTCGTCTGGAAATTGCCCCAGCCACCTTAGCTCCCCCTTCCCCATCAACACTCCAAGTACCAAACCCCAATTTATGATCTCTTGAATCACCCTTCCTCCACAGCGTTAAACTTCTACCCCACCAAGCCTCTCACTGCCCCTCAGAATCTCCCCCTATCTGCCCCCCCTCCTTAACCCAAGCTTCTCCACGCAGGCAGTCCCCTTCCCTCCTCAGTTTTCTCTCCCGCCCCACAGGTTCCCACCATCTTCAAAACTCTTCCTTGATCCTAGGACCAGGACTCTAATTGTCCGTGCCACCCCAGAATCCGCACGTACCGCCCTCCCACGCTCACCTCTCCTTAGCATCTCCCCCAAGTTACTCTTTCCACCTCTGCTGCTCTTCCCTACCTACTCCCTCGGCGTCCACCCGGACCCCTTGCTCTTTTTTATTCTCATGGGCCCTTGTCCCTCGCCATCCCTCGGTCGGGCCTTCGCTAGGTCACTGCTCATCACCTCGGGCCAGCGCCAACGCCCAGTGTCTGTCGTTCAGCCTCTCAACCCCCTCCCCCCCGGACCAGTCTTTCAGGTTACTGCCTCTAAACTGGGAGCCCCGGGCCCAGGATCAGGGACTAAGCAGAAGGGCCCGACAACTCACCCAGGACGAGGCAGAGGAGAAGGAACCCAGAGCCCGGAACCGGGGCGAGGCGGAAGCACACCATGATCCCGGAGAGCAGGCGGCGGCGACAAGAGCAGCGACAGCAGGGAAAAGGCTCGCGGAAACCTGATAGGAGGGCCGATGACCACCGACCACAACGCTGCAAAAGCCAGGACTCGGCGCTTTCAGCGCGGGTCATAAGACCAGGGGCGGGGCTCTTTCTTGCCCTCAGCCAATCAGCGCGCTTGAAAGCGGCCCTAGGGGTGGTGACGCTTGGGCCCAGTGGGCGGGGTGACCACGCCCTGGCTTTTTGGTTCACAGTCATTTTTATGCTCCTAAGAGATGCGCGCGGACGGCCCTTTCTGAGGTTTTTAAAGAGAGACGAACTTTTTTGGGGGGTGTAGATAGTATAGATTATTTCAGTTCTGACTCCTTGAGAATACTTTTGCTGGAGTTAAAATGGTTGCTAGGTATTGCAACGTTATACCTACAGAAATAAAACATGATTATTCTCCAAACACTGTTGCCTATGCAGCTCATGTCATTAAAAGGACAAGGGAGCTAGAGGGTGATATGGAGTCAGTGAACGCCAGAGCAGGCCTTGAAGTTCACCTAGTTACAACACCCTGTTTTTCAGATGGGGAAACTGAACTCAGAAAGAGGAAGAGTCTTATTTAAATATAGAAAGAAAGACAATGAGGAAGAGAGAAATAGGACAAGGGAAGAAAGGATCATCCATATTCCGAGCACACAGAAAGAGACACCATTATCTACCTGTCCATCCAACAAGCTGTTTTTCCTGTATCTATACACATGTTAATATTCTTTAATTAGAATTCACTCTAAACACATTATTTGGTATAGTTGACAATTGAACAGATGAAACCTAAACTCTTCAACAAATGAAAGCATTCAAAAACTATAAAGATCTCAAATTGGGACAAAGTGTTGATTCTCAAATGTTAGTTTCCAAAAGTGTCATCTGGGGATTTTTAAAAACAAGCAGAATCCTCACGTCATTCCCCAGAGATTCTGAAACAGTAGGTCTGTGGCACTCCTAGGAATCAGTTCTTTTGTTTTAACAAGAACTCCAAGTGATTCTGATTCCTATGGTTCCCAGACTACATTTCAAGTATCAGAAAATAGAGCTTCAAAATCATCTAGTCCCAGGAGATCTTAATCTCGTTCCAATGGATGAACTAGGGGTCGGGGATAGGTGTCTGTGAATCCCCCAAAATTACAGGCAAAATTTACATATGTGTATTTTTCTGAGGAAGTTGGTAGTTTTTACTATTTCTTAAGTAGGACTGGAGAAGGCAATGGCACCCCACTCCAGTACTCTTGCCTGGAAAATCCCATGGACTGAGGAGCCTGGTAGGCTGTAGTCCATGGGATCGCTGAGAGTCGGACACGACTGAGCGACTTCACTTTCACTTTTCACTTTCATGCATTGGAGGAGGAAATGGCAACCCACTCCAGTGTTCTTGCCTGGAGAATCCCAGGGACAGGGGAGCCTGGTGGGCTACCGTCTATGGGGTCGCACAGAGTCGGGCACGACTGAAGCGACTTAGCAGCTTAGCAAGTAGGACCTATGACTTCTCACCCTAACACCCACCCCTGCTCCAATATTAAGATCTATTCCCCCACTGTCCTTCGCTTGAATGTGATTAATTCCTGAAAGTGAGAACACTGAATGTGTTCTGTCATGAGTGAAACTGACTGCCCCATTGATAAGGCTGGGAAGCAGCTCTGTCCTGGATAACCTGCAGCTGAGTTGAGCGCTCAGAAGTGCGCCCCCCCCCCATTATTTTTATTTATTTATTTTGGCTGTGCCACATGGCATGCAGGCATGCAGAATCTTAGTTCCCCGACCAGGTATCGAACCCGTGAGCCCTGCAGTGGAAGCATGGAATCTTAACTCCTGGACCTCCAGGGAAGCATACTGCCCCCCACCCCACCCGGCTCAATCCTTAATGAAGGGACTCTGTCCCTTCTTCCTCAACTATAAACTGCCTAAATTTCATGTTCAGCGAAATGCTAAGAAGAGATAAAACAGCATAGTGGAAAGAACAGTGGGCGGACATTCAGAAGAGCTGGGCGTGAGATACCTCTGACTGACATCATGACCTTCACTTCATCTCTTTGAGCTTCTACATCCATAAAATAGAAATGTGTGACTAGAGCTGTTTCTCAGCGCCGGCTGCACTCTGGGATCACTGGTAGGGCTTAAAAACTAGAGATGCCCCTCGGTCCCACCCCTTGAGATTCTCTGATTCAGTAGATAAGGCCTGGGGCCTGGGCACTGTATTTTTCTTAGAACTCCCCAAGACAGTATTAATCGGCCAGAGATGAACTGTCAGGTAATCCCAGCTTTACAAGTCTAGGATTCTATGAAAGTAAATGCTCATTTGTATAAGATATAAGAAAACAAAGTGCCCCATTGAGTCAAGAATTCCGTTTAACCAATTGTACTGAACTTCTTGCAGATGTCAATCAAATGAAAAAATGGAACAGAGAGAGATATCAGCGGCCTTACAAGCTAAATCCGCCACCCACCCCCCACCCCGCCCCCATCACCACCATTCTCGCAAAACAAACGCTGGTTTCTTGACCGGGACAGCCTTCTTCAGGAGACAGAACGGTGTTTGTGTTTTGTTGTTGTTGTTGGAGGATGGCGGGTGGGGGATTGGTGAGTAAAGGTTGGGTTATTTTGTCAGAGGACACAGGCTCAAAATTCTCAAACCTTTGTTTAATTTAACAACTTAATTTAATGTAACAACTCAAACGCAGTTGTTGAATGTCTCCGCGCTCGGAGATGCCGCGAGAACTACTCGCTTTTTTCTGCACTGTCTCCCATCACCTAGCCAGTTGAAGGAACTTGCCCCTGACTCTTCTGCAGGAGAGGCGGATTCCTAAGTGGGACTGGGGTCGGTGGTTTGAAGAACTTTATGAGATTCCCCTGGCATCTGAGCTTCCCAGCTGTGGACTTGATTGTTGTTGCCAGGAAAGGGAGCGCTTTCACATGCACTTCCTCTCTTAGGGGACCCCGTGCCCACCTGCCTGCGCAAAACTCCTCAGTCCCCTTCCCCCACCCCTATCCCCAGCCCCACACCACCCCAGGTAGATTCTGACTCTTTCTGAGCAGCTTTGAGAGCAAGGAATCGCTGGTAAACACTTCCCCGAAAAGTGGACACACCGAAGGGTGGAAGAGACAATGACCCTCTAAGATCTGGTAAATGATGACAATGAAATGTATCGGTCCGAGGGAGGAAATGAACATCAATATATAGATTTAGAATAGAAAAATGATAAAGCTTATTAAATGAATGAATGAGCAGCCCTGAGGCTCTAATCTCATCTCCCTGCCATCTGTTGACTAAAGAAAAACACCGTCTAAAAGTTAGGTTTTATTCGAGAAACTTACTGGTCTATAGCCCATGAGACAGCCTCTCAAATAGCGCTGAGGAACTGTTCCAAAGAGGTAAGGCAGGAGCCAGGAGTTTTTGCTGGAAAAGAAACAAGTAATTGAACATCAAAAAAAATTACTGCTAATCACAGAAAACATCTCAAGTTAATGATTTTACTGCTTTTCTCTGCATGTGAAGATGCAAGAATCTAGGCTCATTGAAATTATTCCTTAGATATGCATCTTAAGGATTTAGGAGCAGTATCCTGTTTTTCTCCATCCTGAATCCCTTTGGGCAGGTGCACTGCAGTGGCTGATGGCTTGATGGGGTGGGGGGGGGGGACATTCTTTGTTTAGTGAAATGGCGGGCAACATATTTTTGCCTCCAAATCATGTAATTATTTTATTTGCATTCTTTCTCTGCCATTTTCCCCCTTTCCTTACCCCCCCTTTTTTTTTTAAGTTTCTACTCCACTCCTCTTTTCCTTTCCCCTCCAAACTGTGACAAGATGGTCATCACTCAGCCCCAACAGAGAGGTCACAGTGGACTCAAAGGGCTGCCAACCTCAACCTAAAGTGCACTGGGCGAGTGGAAGCAGGCCATTGGAGTTATTCGTTTCTGCAGCAGCATTCTTCTCCACCTGCCCGCCAAAGAGCTGGTCTAACCTGCTGCTGCTGCTGCTAAGTCGCTTCAGTCGTGTCCGACTCTGAGCGACCCCATAGACAGCAGCCCACCAGGCTCCCCCGTCCCTGGGATTCTCCAGGCAAGAACACTGGAGTGGCTTGCCATTTCCTTCTCCAATGCATGAAAGTGAAAAGTGAAAGTGAAGTCGCTCAGTCGTGTCCAACTCTTAGCGACCCCATGGACTGTAGCCCACCAGGCTCCTCCGTCCATGGGGTTTTTCAGGCAAGAGTACTGGAGTGGGGTGCCATTGCCTTCTCCTGCTAATGGCTCTCAACTTGGAGAGTGTATCACAATCACCAAAAAGTCTTTTGGAAACACAGATTACTGGGCCCCACTGTGGAGTTCGAGCAAGTCTGGGGTGGGGCCTGAGAATCTGCATTTCTGGCAACTTCTCATGTGGTTCTGATGCTGCTGATCCAGAAACCAAACAGAGGTCACCTGTCCTCTGGGGAATGGGGTTAAAGGCGGAAGAGAAGGGACTTCTGTTAACTCCTGCAGTATTTCAGTTTTTATAGTAATCAGATTGTTTTTGTAACGATGGGTTTTAAATTAGTGAGTGCAAATCATTTTTAAAAATCAAATAATTTTTTAACTTATAAAACTGAAAAGAAGTGCACTTTCACCTTCCCCTGGACTCTAGCCCCACTCCTCAAAGTAATAACTGGTAAGAATCCATTTTTTTAAACTCTCAGGAAAAAATGATGCACGTACCTGCATATATATTTACATTTTAAATTTTTCATAATTACAAGCATACTCTTCATATTGTTTAGTGACTTGCTTTTCTCACTTAGTGGCATATTTTGAAGATGGTCCTTAAAAGTCATATATCTTGACCTCATTCTTCTAATTAGCTTTCACTGTGTAGCTGTATCTCGATGTATAAAAACCCAAAAATTGTTAAACCCGTTCCCCCAAACAAATCCCAAGATCTGTCTGCAGCACCACCCTGTGGTTAGCATAGGAATTGCATCACAAGAAAGTGAAAGTCTCTCAATCCCGTCCGATTCTTTGCGACCCCATGGACTATACAGTCCATGGAATTCTCCAGGCCACAAAACTGGAGTGGTAGCTGTTCCCTTCTCCAGGGGGTCTTCCCAACCCAGGGATTGAACCTGGGTCTCCTGCACCGCAAGCAGATTCTTTACCGTCTGAGCTACCAGGGAAGCCCACCATGAATAATAAGGGAATTTGAATAAATCATTTAGGGTTATGTGTTTTCATAAGCCTAAGTTTTATGCTGTTTTCCAAAGTGGAAACTTGTCATGAGCTAAGCATTGCTAGTGTGGCCAGAGCGGAATGGGGTCCACCGTTGTGATGCTGAAGTGGATTTTTGGCACCCTTTTCAGCCATCAGATTATCATGCAAACTTGGGAAGGTCAGTCCATGCTCTGTGTGCATCTGGTCTTCCCCTTCACACACCCGCTCCTGACTTGGAGGAGAAGGAACATACTCAGCTGGTGGCAGGAAGTTGCTTCTTAGAAGAGGGCCAACTTTAAATACAAATCAGTCTCTTGTGTACGTCACCTTCATTATTTAGAGAGGGCTGGGATAGTGTAGTGGTTGAGTGCTGGCTCTGGCATTGGACTGCCACGATTTGAGTCCTTCCTCTGCTACTTACTAACTGTGTGACCTCTGGGCCTCAGTTCCCACATCCCTAAAATGGAGGTAATGATAGGAATATTTATCACGTAGGATTATGGTAAGGATTGCATGAGGTACGGGGAAAACGCGGACGTGTAGTGCACTCAACAAACACTGCTGTCACTGTTATTAGTGGTAGCGATTGTCGCATTCCTTTCTCTGCCAGTGTGTCACAGACCTAAAGAAGTTGGCAGTGGTGCTCACTGCTTGAGGGAGGGCCATTGCTTTCCTTCATATTTAAATGTTTTTTTAATATTTATTAATTTGGCTGCACCAGGTCTTGGTTGCTGCATGTAGGATCTTTAGCTGTGGCATGTGGGATCTAGATCTCTGACCACGGATGGAACCCAGGCCCCCTGCCTGGGGATCCTGGAGTCTTTGCCACTGAACCACCAGGGAAGTCCCTAAAATTCTTTCTATATAAATGAACACATAGCCAATGAAGAACATTTCTGACATACCGCTAAATACAAAGAAGAAAATTAAATAACCTGTGATCTGACTTCTGCCTAGAACATTCCTTCTCCTCCTACCTCCTGCAACACTAGTCTGGCTTCTGCTTCTCTTTCAGGTGACATGAGCCTCTCCCAAGAAATCATTAACCAGTCAAGGCTGAATTAAGGGGGTTCCACTGACTGCTTCCCTAAAACCCTGCACTTCCCTCATCATAACATCCAGCACACTCTAATTGACTGTTCACTGGCCTAGACTCCACAGGAGCCTTCAGGCTTCTTTAGGGCAGAAGACATGGCCATTTTTTCCACCAATCTTATGTTCGTAGTAAGTGCTCAGTAAATGCTTGTTGAATTCACAAATGAATGGCAGATCTAAGAATAGGCTCTGGCTTTTGGAGATCGCAGGACCTAGGTGGTGAGCTGGTGGAATGGTCTCCCCAGCAGGGTATTTCCCAAGTTTCTTCCATCTGCATCACGTCAGGGAAAGTGGCCACATACATGCCTTCTTTCCACTAGGCCAGCCAGCTGACTGTGAACTCACTTCTTACTTCCCCTTCTACCACTTTCTCATTTTCTCTTTGTCTATGTGTCTCTATGTTGCACTCTCTTTTTTTATCTGAGTCTCTCTCTCTTTCTCACACACACACTCATACATTCCTCGCTTAGCTCTTCACTGGAATCTCCAGATTCTCTTTGCACTCAGTAGATTATGAAGGAGAGGGAACCCAGAACATCAGGACCCATGGAACTGTGAGATGGTGTGCTGCTCAAGCAATCATGTCATCTCACTCCCTTCCTTTGCAGTCAGGGTTTGGAGGAGAGGGTTCAGAACCAGAGATTCTTACCACCCCCCTCCGTTATGACACTGTTGATGGTGACAGTCACCCGGGGCTTCAAGTGTAACCGAGAAGGCTGCTGCCAGCTCTTTGGCATAAGATGGCAGCCCCTAACTGCAGGCTCCTGATGGTGAACGACAGTCATTTAAAATCATAAGAGCTCTTGTCTGCTTCAACCCCTTCATTTTGCCCAGGGAGGTCGAGTTACTTGGCCAAATAGGCAGCAGAGCTGAGAGAAGAAGTCTTAGCTCTGTATTTCTTGCCTAGTGCTCTATTCTCCGTTGGCTCAAACTCTGTGCTCTAAAAGGCCCCCTTCGTTAAATTTTCATGTCAGTGAGAAAGGCCAGGAAAATGCTGAGGGCCCTGTTCAGTTCCAGAATTTATTACATGGAGACTTTAGCACTCTTGTGAATTGAAATATGTAAGTTTCCTAGCAACTTCATTCTTTTTTTATTATTAATTTTTATTGGAGCATAGTTGCCTTACAATGCTGTGTTAGTTTCTGCTATACAGCAAAGTGAATCAGCTATAAGTATATATATATACCCCCTCTTTTTTTACATTTCCTTCCCATTTAGGTCACCACAGAGCATTGAGTAGAGTTCCCTGTGCTATACAGTAGGTTCTTTTTTTTTTTCTTTTACAGTAGGTTCTTGTTGTCTGTTTTATACATGTGTGTGTTAGTCACTCAATCATGTCTGACTCTTTGTGACCCCATGGTCTGTCCATGGAATTCTCTAGGCAAGAATACTGGAATGGATTGCCATTCCCTTCTCCAGGGGATCTTCCCCACCCAGGGATCGAACCCGGGTCTCTTGCATTGTAGGCAGATTCTTTACCGTCTGCGCCACTAGGGAAGCCAATGTTTTATACATAGTTGTGTATATATGTCCGTTCCAATCTCCCGATTCATCCCACCACCCACCCCTCCGCAACTTCACCCTTCCAGATGTTATTTATTCCTTTTTCTGGCTGACTGTTCATTGAAGTCCTTGCTGCTTTTACAATGGGCTTTGAGGAACAGTCCATCTGGCCAACTCCTTCATTAGGGATGTAATAGGAGTCAAGAAAAATGAGTTCACTTCACTTGATTTCATCCGTTTCCTTCCATCCGTATTTCCCCACCCTTTCTCCCCAGACTTAGTGATTTCTGTGAGCCAGGATGGCTTCCAGGGGTAGGCATATCCACCTGAAGCCCTGCGAACCAGAATGGTGATACTGACCATCTAGAGGCATCCAGCACAGGGCTAGTACCTAATACTCGCTCATGCTCCTCAACATAAAACCCAGGAAAGCTGCTTCCTGAGCCCAGTTTGGCCGCTACTCGTTCTGTGGCCTGTTCAGGCACCTTATCTCTTTGGCCCACTTAATCACACTTTCCTCTGCTGCTTAGGGTTTGAACAACAACAGAGTTTCCCAAAGTGCATTCCAGGGAGTCCACAGGCTCAGAGGACATATCTCAGAGTAGGCATGCTGGATGTCCTACCCACACCAACAGGAATGGCTCCAGTTTTCTCCTTTAGATGGTGGAATTTGTGGGAAACTTTTGAACAAAGGGCTCCCTGGCTAAAAAATTTATAGGAAACATTGGACTGGAAAATCACCATGATCACTCTCAGCTATAAAAGTCTAAAGTCCTAGGTTCTGGGACCTCCCTGGTGGTCCAGTGGCTAAGACTCCAAGCTCCCAGTGCAGGGGGCCCAGGTTCGATCCCTGGTCAGGGAACTATTAATAGATCGCATGTGCTACAATTACGAGTTCATATTACTGCAACTGAGACGCAGTGCAGCCAAATAAATAAATAAAACCCAGGGTTCTTTCTGGGTTTCCAAGATAAGCCTGTCTGATAATGAAGGATTCTGGTATCTTTTGTTCTAAAAAGAACAGTGGAAACGAGAAGACTTGAAGAGCACACCCATGGCAGGCCTCTAGGGTCACCTCTAAGCTGGTGACACCAAAAAAAATACTAACAGCTGCACATCCTATATGCCAAGGACTGTTGTAAGCCTTTATCATATGTAATTCTCACAACAACTCTATGAAGTAGGTAATGTCTCTGTTTTACAGATAAGGAAACAGAAGCACAAAAAGGCTAAATAACTTGCCTGTCTTTGTCAGCTCAGGCTCCTGTAACAAATCACCATGGACTGGGTGGCGTAAGCAACAAATATTTCTTTCTCATAATTCTGGAGGCTGGGAAGTCCAAGATCAAGGTGCTGGCAGATTCAGTGTCTGGTGACAGTCAGAGCTGGCTGACAGCTACCTTTTTTCTGTGCCCTCCCATGGTAGAGACATCATCTGTCTAATGTTTCTCTTCATAAGGCACTAATCCCATTCATGAAAGCTCCACCCTCATGACCTAATAACCTCCCATAGGCTCTACCTCCGAACATCGTTACATTGGGCATTAATGCGTCAACATATGAATTTAGTGGGGGACACAGACATTAAATCATAGCACTGCCTATGACAACGTATCTATTAAGTGCAAAACCTAGCAGTCTTCCCTGATGGTTCAGTCAGTAAAGAATCTGCCAGCAGTGCAGGAGACCCAAGTTCAATTCCTGGGTTGGGAAGATTCCCTAGAGAAAAAAATAGCAACCCACTGCAGTGTTCTTGCCTGGAACATCCCATGGACAGAGGAGCCTGACAGGCCTCAGTCCACGGAGTCATAAAGAGTTGGACACAACTGAGCAACTAAACCACCACCAGCACTAGCTGTCTAGCTCCAGTGTCGCTGTTTCTATCAATTACACTGCTGTGCAAAATCTCTAACACTAGGTCCTATTTCTGATCTTTGAAAATCCATTTGCCCATTGGTCATACCCATTTACACAGCTCATGGTCACCGCAAACTTCATTTCTCCTAAACCAAATTAATCATTTCTCTTGTTCCTCAGTCCCTTTGTCCTCACAAAGATTTCTAGACATGGTTTTTATTTTTTAATGCGATTTTAAAAATTTATTTATTTTTTGGCAGCGCTGCAAGGCACAGGATCTCAGTTCCCCAACAATGGGTTGAATTTGTGCCCCCTTTCCCCGACAGCAGAGGCATGGAGTGGAGTCTTAACCACAAAGGAAGTCCCTACACATTCTTTTTAATATCTTGACATTATCTTTAATCCAGCTCCTCCATACCCCAAACTAGCCACTCACCAAATTCTGTTGATGTTTCTTTCACTATTTCTCTTGAATCCATCCTTAGCTTTCTATTCCCACCCTAGACCAGGCCCTCATTGCCTAGATGGTCTCCCTGACTCCAGCCGTTCCTGCACACAAATGTCACGTTGATCTCCTTCAAAGACTGCTCTTATCATATACTCTTCCTCCTCAAAACCCTTTACTAGCTCTCTTTCCAACTATATTAACCCTAGATTTTTCTGCTTGGCTTTTAAGGCATTCAAAATTTACTTCCTCTCTACCAAGCCAATCTTATCTATACGTTATACATTATCTGCTCTGGCTGGTTGGTCTCCTTATTGCTGCATAAGTTTTCATTGACATCCCACTTGACACAGGCATGGCCTATTGCCTACCAAAGAGTCATTCCCCCTAGTTCCTAAGTGACAGAACCTTGATTATGTTACAGGTGACAATATGCACATCTCCAAGAGGTGAATCACAATCGCTCTAAATCATTGATATAAGCCTTTGCTAACGATGGATATAGGGATAATTAAGTAACCTAGTTCTGGCTAATGAGACACGAGGAGGACTCTGAGGGCACTTCTGGGAGAGCCCTTTCTTCTTCCAAAATGAGATAAATGTGGAAAAGGACTCCATCAACCTCTTAAGTAGCAGACTTAGGATATGACATCTGGTGCTGTGGCAGCTATCTTGGAACCATGAGGGGAGACATCTGAGGATGTCAGAGAAAAAAGAACAAAATATTGATGATATGGTTGAGTTGCTATACAAATCCTGGAACTGTCCACTCCCCAACTTCTTGTTAAATGGGATAATAAAAGTCCAAATGACCTTAAGTCACTGTTGGAGAACTTTGTTGCCTGGCACTTGAAGTCATCTGAACTTATAATACCCTGCATCCAGGAAGCTGTCCATGTGTCCCACCAACAATCCAAATCCTGAAATGTTTGCAGGATGCAGCTCAAATCCTCCTTCTCTGCTGAGCTTCTAAACTAGCATTTAACATATGTTCTGCAGTTTGGTACTTCATTGCGATGAGGTGTTGTATAGCTGCTCTTCACTCTTTTTCCAGGCTCTTTTTTTTTTGGCTGCACCACATGGGTTGTGGGATCTTATTTCCCCTACCAGGAATTAAACTCATGCCCCTGGCATTAGAAGTGCGGAGTCTTAACCATTGGACCACCAGGAAAGTCCCTCCTAGGTTCATTTTGATTCTACAGCTAGACTGAGTCCCTTGAGGAGCATACCTTCTGCTAGAGTGTTTATCCCCAGCACTGCCCACAGTGCTTGACAGGGTGCTGTAATCATCAACCTTCCTTGTCTGAATAATAATGGTGTCTGTAAACTACTGGAATGTTTAGTGTTGAATAAGAGGCACCTTGTATATCTCCTCACAGAGACAAGTTCTTTTTTGACTCCAGCACAAGTAATTCAAAGTCCAAAGTAAGCGGGTGACATTTTATGAGCTCAAAGGGTTTTTGTTTTGAGATTTCACAAGTTTTTAAATATTATTTAACCCTGAAATCTATCTTGTGGAATGAAACAGATTCACAGACATAAAGAGACTAGTGGCTCCCAATGGAGAGAGGGATGGGGCGGGGCAGGGATGATGGGGAGTTTGGGAGTAGCAGATGCAAGCTAGTATATATAGGATGGATAAACAACAAGATCCTACCGTATGGCACAGAAGTATATTCAGTATCCTGTGATAAATCATCGTGGACAAGAATATGCAAAAGAATGGATATACATGTATAATTGAAACACTGTGCTGGACAGCAGAAATTAACACAATATTGTAAATCAACTATACTTCAATACAACTTTTTAAAAAAGAAAAAAGAACTTTAGGTATACAAGTTTGTATATAAAACATAGATTTTAACCTGAAGACGTGAAAAAAACTATACTGTGGAACATATAAATCAGTGTTTCTCAGTCAGCTGTACTTCAAAAAAATCAGTGTTTCTCAACAATGACTGCACATTAGAATCACTTCAGGAACTTTCCAGTTCAGTTCAGTTCAGTCGTTCAGTCATGTCTGACTATTTGCAACCCCATGGACTGCATCACACCAGGCTTCCCTGTCCATAACCAACTCCCAGAGCTTGCTCAAACTTATGTCCATTGAGTCAGTGATGCCATCCAACCATCTCATCCTCTGGCGCCCCCTTCTTCTCCTGCCTTCAATCTTTCCCAGCATCGGGGTCTTTTCCAATGAGTCAGTTCTTTGCAGCAGGTGGCCAAAGTATTGGACTTTCAGCTTCAACATCAGTCCTTCCAATGAATATTCAGGACTGATTTTCTTTAGGATTGCCTGGTTTCTCCTTTCAGTCCAAGGGACTCTCAAAGGTCTTCTCCAACACCACAGTTCAAAAGCATCAATTCTTTGGCACTCAGCTTTCTTTATAGTCCAACTCTCACATCCATACATAACTACCTGAAAAACCAGGAACTTTTAAAAACATATAAATGCCAGGGTCCCTCCTGAGAGATTCTGACTTCATACCAGGTGTGATCTGTATAGCAGAGGTTTTAAGAGGTCTCTGGTGGCTCAGCTGGTAAAGAATCCATCTGCAATGCAGGAGAGACCCCTGTCTCCTGAGTCAGGAAGCTCCCCTGGAGAAGGGAAAGGCAACCCACTCCAGTACTCTGGCCTGGAGAATTCCATGGACTGTATAGTCCACGGTGTCACAAAGAGTCAGACACTGAGAGACTTTCAATTTCTGCATAATTATCTTGTATGGCTTGGGTTCAGACCCACTGCTCTAGATCACTTCGTGGAAGTCCTAAAGCAGGGTTCTTAAACTCTAGTGTCCATAAGAATATTCTGTGCTTAATGTCGAATGATACTTTCTGAGCCTCACTACCAGAGAATCTAAGAGTCTGGTTGGGGCCCAGGGACCTGCATTTTTAGAAAATAGCCAGGTTATTCAGGTGTACTAGGTCTGTGGGATACACTTTGAGAAACTCTGTTCTAAATGAAAATATATCTAGGAAAGTCTGTGGTCAATTTACTTGCTTAAAAACATACTTTTGGCAGAAAATGAATCTGTAGCTGTTATAAGCCAGATACGGGAAAAGCAATTATGGTTCTCTGCCCTAAAGAAAAGAAAAAAAAAAGATTTGTTCATTGTTAAACTAATGACTCACAATGAAGGACAACGTTAATTTCCAATGCATTAGAATTGACTGTAAGTATGGAAAAGAAAAAAAAAATTTTTTTAAACGATATAAACATTTTCCCTAAAATTAAGTGGTCATAAACTTTGCAAAGAGCGCGGGTGCGGGGAGAAATATCAATAACCTGAGATATGCAGATGACACCACCCTTATGGCAGAAAGTAAAGAGGAACTAAAAAGCCTTTTGATGAAAGTGAAAGTGGAGAGTGAAAAAGTTGGCTTAAAGCTGAACATTCAGAAAACAAAGATCATGGCATCCGGTCCCATCACTTCATGGGAAATAGATGGGGAAACAGTGGAAACAGTGTCAGACTTTATTTTGGGGGGCTCCAAAATCACTGCAGATGGTGACTGCAGCCATGAAATTAAAAGGCGCTTACTCCTTGGGAGAAAAGTTATTACCAACCTAGATAGCATATTCAAAACAGAGACACTACTTTGCCAACAAAGGTCCGTCTAGTCAAGGCTATGGTTTTCCCTGTGGTCATGTATTGATGTGAGAGTTGGACTGCAAAGAAAGCTGAGCGCCGAAGAATTGATGCTTTTGAACCGTGGTGTTGGAGAAGACTCTTGAGAGTCCCTTGGACTGCAAGGAGATCCAACCAGTCCATTCTGAAGGAGATCAGCCCTGGGATTTCTTTGGAAGGAATGATGCTAAAGCTGAAACTCCAGTAGTTTGGCCACCTCATGCGAAGAGTTGACTCATTGGAAAAGACTCTGATGCTGGGAGGGATTGGGGGCAGGAGGAGAAGGGGATGACAGAGGATGAGATGGCTGGATGGCATCATGGACTCGATGGACATGAGTTTGAGTGAACCGGGAGTTGGTGATGGACAGGGAGGCCTGGCGTGCCATGATTCATGGGGTCGGAAAGAGTCGGACACGACTGAGCGACTGAACTGAACTGACTGAAACTTTGCAAATGATCCCAGTCTAGGAGATTGAGCTATTCTGATGACTGAGATTGAAATGAATCAATATTTCTAACAAGGTGCCTTTTATTCAGCGCTGAACATTCCAATAGTTTACAGATACCATTAGTGTTCAGACAAGGAAGGTAGATGACTGCAGCACCCTGTTGAGCACTGCGGGCAGTGCTAAGGATAAACACCCTAGTAGCAGGGATGGCGGGGCCTGGTGGGCTGCTGTCTATGGGGTTGCACAGAGTCGGACACGACTGAAGTGACTTAGCAGCAGCAGCAGGCACACTCCTCAAGGGACTTGGTCTAGGCTGAAATAATGGGTCCAAACCAGTGAGGTGAAATTAAACAGAGATACTTTACTTTTCATATGTTTGTTTTTAATCTGTTTCACAAATACAGGATGGAAGAGACCCTACTTGGTGAACACTTACATGAAAAAGATCTGCAGGTTCTTATTACAGACAAACTCAATGTGAGTCAACAGTGTGAGTCAAAAAAAAAAAAAAAAAAAGCATCAAGTGCAAGCTTGGATCACTTAGGTAGAAAACTTGAGTCAAAGGCGATAATATTCCAGTGCCCTTTGCCCTGGAGCCATAGATCCAGTCCCTGGTGCTCCAGTGGCAAAGACTCCATGCTCTCAATGCAGGGGGACAGGTTCGATTGCTAGTTAGGAAACTAGATCCCACATACCCCACCTAAGACCTGGCACAGCCAAAAAAAAAAAAAGATTTCTGTTCTGGGTACCACAGTTTCAGGACATTAAACTAGAGAGCCTCTAGGAAAGGGAGACCAGAATGGAAAGGAACTGAGAAATCTCCCCTTGGGGACTTGCTCAGGCTGGAGAATCGAAGTCCTAACAGGGCAGCTGTCTCTAAAGTCCTACAGGATGAGCACAAGGAAGAGGGCGGGCAGTGTCCTGTAGAACTCTGGAGAGAAACTAGGAAGAGTAGCTTGAAGTCACAAGGAGCCAGAATTCAGGTCAGTAGGAAGGAAGACTTTCTAACAATAAGACCTTAAAAAGAAATAACTCATAGTGACTTGTTCAGAGTCACGGGAAGTGTTTACAAAGAAGCTGAAGGAGTATTTATCCAGGCAATGTAAGAATGCATTTCAGCATTAAAAGAAAAGTTAGGTAAAATGACTTTAGGCACTATCATCTTGGATCCCACAGCTTCCTGAAATTCCTTGTGCCTCAGTTGTTGTTAGAGGAGGGAATTTACAAATGTATGAAAATACAAAAGACAGTGATGTTATGTGATAAGGAATGCTGGCAGCCTGTAGAAACTAGAAAAGGCAGGAGAGACCTCCCTGGTGGCCCGGGGGTTAAGACTCCTTGCTTCCACTGCAGGGGGCACAGGTTCCACCCCTGGTAAAGGAACTAAGATCCTGAATGCTTCACAGAGCAGGCAAAAACATTAATAAACTAAAATACTTTTTTTAAAAAAAGAAAAGGCAAGGAAACTAATCTCCCCTTGAGTCTCCTGAAGGAATCCAGCCCTGGTGACATCTCGATTTTTGGACTTCTGACCTCCAGAACTGTACGATAAGTTTGTGTTGTTTGAAGTCACCAAGTCTGTGGTGATCCATTAAAGCAGACACAGAAAACTCATACAACAGCCCCTATATTAGCTTGTTGTTTGGCCGCTAAATCGTGTCCGACTCTTTTGCACCCCTATGGACTGTA
Organism: Bos taurus; assembly: GCF_002263795.3. Taxonomy (NCBI): domain Eukaryota; kingdom Metazoa; phylum Chordata; class Mammalia; order Artiodactyla; family Bovidae; genus Bos; species Bos taurus. The sequence goes on from NC_037357.1 coordinate 5,039,349, forward strand.
GCCCTCCAGGCTTTTCTGTCCACGGAATTCTCCAGACAAGAATACCGAAACGGGTTGTCATGCCCTCCTCCTGGGGATCTTCCTGACCCAGGGATCGAACCCATATCTCCTGCCTTGCAGGCGAATTCTTAACCACTGTGCCACCTGGGAAGCCTGTATTACCTCAAACAAACCAAATAAATGAGAACTGAGAAACTTCATGAGCAGGGAGTACAACACACCACCCTGAAATGTACCACTGTGGCAAACCCCAACAGATTTAGGAAAAGCTCTTCCCCTCCCCCTTAACTCCCTGGAAGAATTGAGGTAGGCAGCCTGCACCAGGAAGAGAGCTATTAACAGAGAGAACTTTTATTATATCAGAAAGACTTCCTTTACTGTCCTGGCAAACATTTGTTTACCAAACATTTCCTCTTCCCATCTCCCTGTGAATGGTTTTCCTTTCCTTTGAAGCCCCAGAGCCCTACCCCCTTCTCAGCTTTGGAATGTTCAGAAACCTCAAGTACCTGACTGCTGCTGACTCCTCATTTTCTCTGTGGGGCTTCTGTATATATGTAAGTAAACGTAATTTAAATTGTTTTTCTCCTGTTAACTTGTCTTATGTCAACTCAGCGAAAGAATCGAGAAGGGAAGAGAAATTTTCTGCCCTTACACTTACTTGACCTGGGAGTGGCTATTTGCATTTCAAAGGATGCCTCAGTTCACAGGATGATTTTACCACAGGGCTATTTCAAATAGTTTGCTCAATTGAAAATGTTGGACTTGAATGTCTCAAAATGGAGGATTAAGTGAACCGTGTCACATTCATACAAGGGATTATCCAAGGATCATTAAAAGTTATGTTCTTCATACAGTGGGGAAATGCAAGCCTTGTTACGAGGGAACATAAATTGGAAACAAAATTCCATCATTATAATGATTTTTTAATCCATAGTAAAAAGCCTGGAAGGAGAGACATCAAATTATTAACAGGGATTGTTTGAATGTTGAGATTGTAAACAACTTCCTTTTTGTCTTTTGAGTTGTCTGATTGTCCATATTTTCTATAATAAGTGTAGTATTTTGTCTTTTGAGTTGTCTGACTGTCCATATTTTCTATAATAAGTGTAGTATTTTTATCACAGAGATTAAAGTAAACCTTTAAAAGCAAAAATCAAGGTTTGAGTTCTAAAAATTCAATTTGCAAAACTTTTCAGAATTGTCACTGGTGGGGTGTGCCTGTGGAGGGGGGTCGGAATTTCAGGACATCCGTTTATCGTCTTCAGCTAATTCCCCTATTTGCTTAAAAATAAATCTATAATAATTCAGTAACTATGGGAGAGGAACCGGGGGAAAAAATCAACACCTTTTAATATATTTTCAAGAAAATGCGTGGCAGTTGCTTCCGTGGAAAATGAGGGAGGAAACTATGTTAAGTGATTATTTAAAACCCCTATCTCATCATTTTACCGGCTTGAAATGAATTGGTGAAAGGAATTTAACCCGTGAGTTATTTGTTCTTTGTACCGAATGGGAGAATTCCCTGTAGAAATTCAAAACTGGCAGGTAGGACTATATAAAAAAAAGGTGAAGGCGGTGACGACAAACCAATACATTAAAGGAGGCGGTTTGGAGAAATCGCTGAGTCAAGAGTCGGGCAGTCACGTGAAGTTTTTAATAAAAACGAAACTTAAGAAGTGGTTGGCTCTCTTCCTACTCCACCCCCTCTTGGTGGTGTTACACGAGCGGGGAGCGTGGGATTCTATGCTTTGGATCTCGGCGGGCACGCCGAGGGCCGGAGCGGGAAGGGTGGCAGAAGGAGGGGGATCTGGGCCAGCTAGGCGCGCCTCTGGACACGTGGGTCAGCGTTTCGGGTGGAACACATCGATCTGGGCGAAACATTGGCTTTTTGTGTCTCCTGCGTTTGGTACCTTCGGAGGGCCGGCTGCAGCTGTGGGCGGCCGTGCTTGCTGCCAGCGGTCAAGGCGACCTTGCTCAGCAAAGCGACAATTGTACTTTGAGCTAGTGACTCCGGAGGCTTTGTCGCTTTCCAGGCATTCCTCCAGGACCATTCTACCTTTGGAGGCCTTTAAACGCAGTTTGTTTTTGCAGTGTGATACTGCTTTAGTCTTGGCTTTGGCGCCAAGAGTAGCCTGTAATTCTTAGCAGGTAATCACGACCTCTCGGAGAAAAGAACAATAAAGTACGGTTCTAAAGTTGGTGCTTTCAGAAGTTCGCTGACAGTAGGTGCTTTGACGTCTTTTTCTGGCGCACTTAGTCACCTGGTATTTTTTATGGCTGCAAGAATCTGCACCAAAGCCTGCTGCCTCTGCTGGGTTGGCTACACGTGACTTAGAAAGACACCACAACTGGTTTGTAAATGTGCCTGTGTCAAAGCCCATCAAACAGTACATTTTTAACTATGTATACTTTTTTCTTTGATTTGGTTTGGTTTCTGGCTCTGCAGTTCAGTTGGTAAAAAAAAAATCCGACTGCAATGCAGGAGCCCTGGGTTTGAGCCCTGGTTCGGGAAGATCCCATGGAGACGGGAATGGCAACCCATTCCAGTATTCTTGCCTGAAGAATTCCATGGACAGAAGAACCTAGTGAACCACAGTCCATGGGGTCACAAAGGGTCAGACACAACTGAGCGACTTTCACTGTGGCATGGCATGTGGGATCTTACCAGGGATTGAACCCATTTCCTCCACCCCTGGAGTAGGAAATGGCAACCCACTCCAGTACCCTTGCCTGGAAAATTCCGTGGACAGAGGAACGGTCCATGGGGTCGCAAAGAGCCACAGAGGACTGAGAACACATACACACACCCTTGCAGTGGAAGCATGGGGTCTTAACAGTGGCCAAAACACCAAATGTATGTAGTTTGAAAGTGAAAGTACCTCAGTGCAGTGGACTCTTTGCCGTTGAATGTCAAGTGTGTTTCAGTAAAGCTGTTTAAAAGAAACACAGTGGATTAACTAATAAATGCTAAGCAATACTATATAAGTATGGGCATACCTTGGAGATATAGGGGGTTCAGTTCCAGACCAGGGCAACACAGTGAGGGACATGAATGCTTTGGTTTCCCAGTTCATATTAAAGTTCTGTTTACATTATATTGTAGTCTCTTAAGTGTGCAGCCGCATTCTGTCTGAAAAAAACAATGTACATACATTATTTAAAATTACTTTGTTGCTAAAAAATGCTAACCATCATCAGAACTTTCAGCAAGTTGTAATGTCTTTCAGCAAGAGGTAATGTCTTTGCTGCTGGAGGGTCTTCCTTCCATGTTGATGACTGCTGACTGATCAGGGTGGTGTTTGCCGAAGCCTGGGGTGGCTGTGGCAATTTCTTAAAATAAGACAAAAATGAAGTTTGCCAAGTCAATGGACTCTTCCTGTCATGAATGATTCTGTATTGCAGGTAATATATTGTACAGCATGTAATATACTGATAGCATTTTACCCACATGTTCTAATGAGGTGGATGAAATTGGAGCCTATTATACAGAGTGAAGTAAGCCAGAAGGAAAAACACCAATACAGTATAATAACGCATATATATGGAATTTAGAAAGATGGTAACAATAACCCTGTGTACGAGACAGCAAAAGAGACACTGATGTATAGAACAGTCTTATGGACTCTATGGGAGAAGGAGAGGGTGGGAAGATTTGGGAGAGTGGCATTGAAACGTAAAAAATCATGTATGAAACGAGTTGCCAGTCCAGGTTCGATGCACGACACTGGATGCTTGGGGCTAGTGCACTGGGACGACCCAGAGGGATGGTATGGGGAGGGAGGAGGGAGGGGGGTTCAGGATGGGGAACACATGTATACCTGTGGCGGATTCATTTTGATATTTGGCAAAACTAATACAATTATGTAAAGTTTAAAAATAAAATAAAATTAAAAAAAAAAACTTTCAGAATTGGAGTTGTCGACTGAGAAAAAAAAAGCACAATCTGAAAGTTTTATTTTTATTTATTTTATTTATTTATTTATATTTATTTATAAATAAATAAATTTATTTATTAATTATGTTTTATTCAGCAGACTTACTGAGGACTATAGCCCAGGATACAGCCTCTCAGATAGCTCTGAGGGACTGTTCTAAAGAGGTAAGGGAGGAGCCATATGAGTTTTTGCTGGGAAAAACAAAACAAAACATGTAGTTGGAACAGAAAAAGATATTACTCCTAATCACCAAAAACTGGGTCTCTCCAGTGAATGATTTTAGTGCTTTTCTATCTATTGGAAAATTCAAGAGTCATTGAAATTATTCCTTTGATGGGAACTGCAACTATCTAGGACCAGTATCCAGTTTTTCTCCATCCTGAATCCCCTCAGGGTGTGTTGTGGGGGGCAGCTGCAGTGACTGATGGTTTTGTGGCCACAACATCCTTTATTTACTAAAATGGCAGATGACATTGTTTGTCCACAGAGTCAGTCCTCTCAAACCCTGCTGCTTTATTAACTAAATTTATACAAAATTCTAAATCCTTTGTTGTCATTTCAACAATCCATTAAGTTCTCTGTCCTATATGGGTACTGTTGTGGTGCCCCCAAGCAATTACAATAGGAATGTCAAAGATCACTGATCATATGTCACTGTAACAAATACAATAATAATGAAAAAAATGGAAATATTGTGACAACTGCCAAAACGTGACAAAACACAAAGTGAGTAATTACTGTTGGAAAAATGGCACTGATAAATTTCCTGATGTAGGGTTGCCACAGACCTTCAATTTGTAAAACAAAACAAAAAAACCCCAATAAAACACCATATGTGAAAAGTACAATAAAATGAGATATGCTTGAAACTGATAAAATGCAAAAATATATTTCTTTTATTTATGTCACTGAGTGGTTTAAAAATTTATATTGATTGCCCTTTTCGGTGAGTTAATTGTTACTTATTTTAAAGCTTTAGATTTCTGTAAATATAAGCAGATTTTTAACATTTATTTTTAATTGAAGGATAATTGCTTTACAATATTGTGAGCACATGGTTTTATTTGCAGCTTTTTTTTTTCCCCAGAGGAGGCTATTTCATTAGTGTTTTATTTACAATGGTTGTGACAGCTAAGAAAACACCAAGCCAGTGTGCCTCCAAACCAAATAAGAACAGAAAGAAAAGAAAATATCACAGACCAGTAGGCGATGATGGTACACGAGTCAGGAATCAGGCTAAGGAGTGAGGCTGAACAAGGTCTGAACTCAAACTCTGCTACTTGCTAGCTGTACTCGCAGAAGTGAGTCCCTAATTTTCTCTAAGCCTCAACTCCTTCACAGAGTCCTGAGTGAATCAGGGTCAGCAGAAGAGGAGCAGACAGCGGCATCATTCAGTTGGAGCCCCGAGTCTAGAGGGGCCTCAAATCTGGACCACTTCCTCATAGTAAATTCCTGCAGAATTGCTGGGAGAATGACTATCACAAAAGTTGATCTGAAGTGAAATCCATGGAACTCTGGTACTAGAGGCTGGGAGTCCAAGGAATGTCTTCAAAATCTGAAAGCTTCCAAGGCCTTGAAGACCCGTAAGGCATGCATGAGATAACAGTGAAATGTGAAGGCTCAGAAGAGTATCTGATGTACCTGACAGGTACTCTTAAGTCCTGCACTCCCTCGATCAAAATACCTATTATTTTGTTATTACTGGTGGGGGAACTACCTACCCCATAGTATTGTGAGTACCTCATTAATGAAATAAAATAAGTTGCTAGCAGAGAGCCCTAGATGAAAGAGATACTCAGTGGGTGCTAGTTCTCTTCCCTCTTTTCTCTCCCTGATTTGAAATGTTCACCTGAGATTCAGCCCACTCCATGAAGCTTTCCCTGCTTCACATCCTTCAAGGCAATGTCTGCGGCCTTTCTCGTGGCTAAGGGCCAGGACACAGGGAAGCCTCGTCCGGGGGACCCAGGGTGTGCCACCTGGTGCTGAACTGCTGGGAATCATCTACATTTGCACTGAAGTGCTGCCCTAGACTTTATGTACTTTAGTGTAGTTGCTGTGAGGGCAAGAAATGGGGTGTCATGGCTTGGGTTTTCCGGAAGCAGATGCTGAAGTAGAATTGGGGGTGCAAGATGTTTAGAGATCAATATCTGTGAAAGGGCAGCGTGGAGGCAGGATTGGACAGAGGGGAACGTGGAACAGTGGTATCAGCCTTACAAACCGTGGAAAACCCCACAGGGAGGTCTGGAGCAAGTATTGCCCGGTAGACTGTCCCTGATGGGCTGACAAGGCCAGGCCTTTATCTGCCTCTCTCTCAGTCATCTGAAGTAGGCTACCCCCATGACCTTGAGACCTGACGTGGAAGCGGACCCCAAAGTGGCTAGGCTGACCGCTGGGATCTGAGCACATTCTCCACAGCTGGGCATCAGGTCCTTCCTTGAACGGGAGTCAGATTAGGGGGTAAACCAATGATGCAGAAACACACACCAAATTGCTGACTGAATTCCAGCATATCTCAACATGATAAGGAAGAAGATTGGTAGTGCTCGCTTGATAGAGGACTTGGCAGTCCTCCCTTGATAGTAGGAAAAGTGAGTTGAAATGTCTGTGCTCCAGACACTTGTACATGTAAGAGCAGAGTTTGCTCTCCCAAGAGGAAAGGAGAGCAGGCTATTGCCAAATGGGCCCCATGTGATTGGTAGGCTTTTCTGTAGCATGGAAACCAGAAGTTAGAATGAGAGGAGGTCAGGGGCTGAAAATAAAAGTCACGTGGTTGTGTCTGACTCTTTGTGACCGCATGGACTATAAGTCCATGGAATTCTCAAGGCCAGAATACAGAAGTGGGTTGCCTTTCCCTTCTCCAGGGGATCTTCCCAACCCAGGGATTAAACCCAGGTCTCCCGCAATGCAGACGGATTCTTTACCAGCTGAGTCACAAGAGAAGCCCAGGAATCGAACAGGGGTCTCCTGCATTGCAGGCAGACTTTTTACCAACTGAGCTATCATGGAAGCCCAGGGGCTAGAGGCAGAGTAACTCTTAGCTCAGGGCTGCTCAGGAGATCAATCTGGCTTCATAACAATGTTTCTCATGGCTTGGGATGCTTCTTAAATTCCCAGATTCAGGTCACTACACTGTTGTAGCCGATTAGAATCTCTCAGGTTAGATCCAGGATCAGCGTGTTTAATAGGCATCCATATTGCTGCTGCTGCTTTTTTAAAAAATCAATCAATTAATTAATTAGGCTGTGCCAGTCCTTAGTTAAAAAAGCCTCCTGATGAAAATAAAAGAGGAGAGTGAAAAAGTTGGCTTAAAGCTCAACATTCAGAAAACGAAGATCATGGCATCTGGTCCCATCACTTCACGACAAATAGATGTGGAACCAGTGGCTGACTTTACTTTTCTGGGCTCCAAAATCACTGCAGATGGTGACTGCAGCCATGAAATTAAAAGACGCTTACTCCTTGGAAGGAAAGTTATGACCAACCTAGATAGCATATTGAAAAGCAGAGACATTACTTTGCCAACAAGGTCCGTCTAGTCAAGGCTATGGTTTTTCCTGTGGTCATGTATGGATGTGAGAGTTGGACTGTGAAGAAAGCTGAGCACCGAAGGATTGATGCTTTTGAACTGTGGTGTTGGAAAAGACTCTTGAGAGTCCCTTGGACTGCAAGGAGATCCAACCGGTCCATCCTAAAGGAGATTGGTCCTGGGTGTTCATTGGAAGGACTGATGCTGAAGCTGAAACTGCAGTACTTTGGCCATCTGATGCGAAGAGTTGACTCATTGGAAAAGACCCTGATGCTGGGAGGGATTGGGGGCAGGAGGAGAAGGGGATGACAGAGGATGAGATGGCTGGATGGCATCACTGACTTGATGGACATGAGTTTGGGTAAACTCCGGGAGTTGGTGATGGACAGGGAGGCCTGGCGTGCTGTGATTCATGGGGTTGCAAAGAGTCGGACATGACTGAGCAACTGAACTGGGTCCTTAGTTGTGGTATATGGGATCTATTTCCCTGACCAGGGATCGAACCCAGGTCCCCTGCATTGGGAGCACAGTCTTAGCCCCTGGAGCACCACAGTCTTTTAATGGAGATCACACACCTGTCTCAGGACTCTCAGGTTCTTGATGTCTCATCAAAGAAAGAATTCAGCCAGAGACAAAGTGATAGGTAAGAAATGGATTTATTTAGAGAGAAGCACACTCCACAGAGAGTGTGGAGCATCCCATAAGGCGAAAGCAGCCCACACTGCTTCTGCAAGTTTCAGTTTGAGAACCCTGCATATCTGAACAACAACCAGTGATAATCCATCTCCTTTTCTAACCCTTTTCAGACAAACATAGTTAACCTTCCCATGAGGGATAAAAGGAAATGTGCTCAGATCACGGCAGCCAGGGACCGCTATCAATGTCAGGTTTCAGGTGGTGTTGGAGGACAGATTTGACACTGTTCCGCTGCCCGCCACCTGCACACTGGCCAGTTGTTTTCTTGCCTGTGAGTTCCAGATATGAGTGGTAGAAGCTGTCAGGTCTCTAGTTAGAAGGGTCAATGGGAGATGTGGGAAATTAAGGTTAGGTCTACGGGAAAGATGTGTCGGGAACAGAAGCTAGCAGTCCTTCCAAACAGTCTGAATAGTCTTGCAACTGTGGTTGTATAATTTCTACACAGTAGAAATCTACAACTATATTTTATTGATTGATAATGCTTTTCTATTTTGCAATAAATCCTCTTAGAAGTAAGGAGCACAAGTAAATGAAAGCATGTGTTTATAAAAATCTAGGCACTGAAGTTGATGACATATATGTAGCTCACACGTAATGTCTTTTGTTGTTTACTATTCATGGAGGCCACAGTGATGTAACTGACCGCACAGAAACCAGAAGACATCTATCTGCTGAAGAAGAATCACCATCTACTCCAGAAGGGCTCAAGGATTTCCATGTTCGGGTATAGAAGGTTTACATGTAACTCTGTGCAGTGTGACTTGTCAAGTATATCAAGTGGTTGTCCTAAAATGATTTTGCTTACTTTTTACTCTAAATGTCCTTGTGCACATATGAAAAGTGAAACAGTAGCCATGAAGGTGTTGCCTGAATTAGCCAAACGAATGGTTCCATGACGCCAACTTTATACTAGTGCCTTCAGGTGCTTCAAATAGAAGAGAAGCTTCTCTTAATTATTCAAATTAATAATGGTTCAGTTATTTCATCCAACACATGCAATCAAATAACAATTTTGCCTTTTTCACTTTTTTAGCTGTGCTGCACAGCTTATGGGATCTTAGTTGCCCAGCCAGCGATTGAACCTGGGCCTTGGCAGTGAAAAGTGCTGAGTCCTAACCACTGGACCACCAAGGGAATTTCCCAAATAACAGTTTTGGAAGTAAATTGTGATGAAGGTGAAACATTTGCTGGCATTGTAAATACTATTTTAAGTTCAGTTTAACATTGAAGATAAAATTACTTTTGTTTCTTTGGTGATAAGATGAGCATAAATTTTAACAGAGGAAATTGTCATGGTAAAAAATAGTGTTCTGACTTGATTAAGAAATCTGTAGAGCGGGAAGATCCTTGGGATGGTTGTAGTTCACATACAATTGATGACTGCCTCCAAAGTAGCTGTTTGGATGCTTATTGAAAGAGATTATATAGTGTCAAATTCACAAATATATTTTTCCTATAAACGCAATTAGGGTCTGAACTATTATTTTTGTATGTGACAAAATTTATGCTGAATATCCAAAATAAGAAAGACAAACTCAGCATGTGCTTTTTCTGTTTGCCCTCCATCATCAGTCAGGTGTTAGAAATGTTTGTGCTTTTGAAAACCCTGTATTAGTCGACCTAAGTGTCCTACAGTGGTACTGAGCTTTTTATAATGAGTTCTCTGAACTTGGGGTTATTTTACTCAACATTAGTTGGAAATGTTTAATACAAATATTCAACAAATAGAGTCCTAAAAAAATCCCTTTGGCTTTTGAAGCTCTCAGCAAATCAGTTCAGTTCAGTTCAGTTCAGTCACTCATTCATGTCCGGCTCTTTGCAACCTCATGGACCACAGCACACCAGCCTCCTTGTCCATCACCAACTCCCGGAGTTTACTCAAACTCATGTCCATTGAGTCGGTGATGCCATCCAACCATCTCATCCTCTGTCGTCCCCTTCTCCTCCTGCCTTCAATCTTTCCCAGCATCAGAGTCTTTTCCAATGAGTCAGTTCTTCGCATCAGGTGGCCAAAGTACTAGACTTTCAGCTTCAGCATCAGTTCTTCCAATGAATATTCAGGACTGACTCCCTTTAGGATGGACTGGTTGGATCTCCTTGCAGTCCAAGGGACTCTCAAGAATCTTCTCCAACACCACAGTTCAAAAGCATCAATTCTTTGGCGCTCAGCTTTCTTTATAGTCCAACTCTCACATCCATACATGACTACTGGGAAAACCATAGCCTTGACTAGATAGACCTTTGTTGGCTAAGTAATGTCTCTTCATTTTAATATATGCTGTTTAGGTTGGTCATGACTTTCCTTCCAAGGAGCAAGCGTCTTTTAATTTCATGGCTGCAGTCACTATCTGCAGTGATTTTGGAGCCCCCCAAAATAAAGTCTGACACTGTTTCCACTGTTTCCCCATCTATTTCCCATGAAGTGATGGGACTAGATGCCATGATCTTCATTTTCTGAATGTTGAGCTTTAAGCCAACTTTTTCACTCTCTCTTTCACTTTCATCAAGAGGCTTTTTAGTTCCTCTTCACTTTCTGCCATAAGGGTGGTGTCATCTGCATATCTGAGGTTATTGAGATTTCTCCCAACAATCTTGATTCCAGCTTGTGCTTAATCCAGCCCAGTGTTTCTCATGATGTACTCTGCATATAAGTTAAATAAGCAGGGTGACAATATACAGCCTTGACGTACTCCTTTTCCTATTTGGAACCAGTCTGTTGTTCCATGTCCAGTTCTAACTGTTGCTTCCTGACCTGCATATAGGTTTCTCAAGAGGCAGGTCATATTATTCAGCCATAAAAAGAATGAAATTCTGCCATTTGCAGCAACATGGATGAACCTAGAGATTATTATGCTTAGTGAAATAACTCAGACAAAGATAAATACTATATGATATCACTTATATGCAGAAAGTAAAAAATAAATGAATATATATGGCAAAACAGAAACAGACTCATGGATACAGAAAACCAACCAGTGGAGAGCCGAGGTGGGGAGGGGCAAGAGAGAGATGGGATTAAGAGACACAAACGATTGTATATAAAGTAGGTAAGCAACAAGGATATACTGTACAGCACAGGGAAATATAGCCATTATTTTGTAATAGCTTTTAGTGGAGTATAGCCTATAAAAATACTGAATCACTATGTGTGCTGTACACTTGAAACTAATATAATATTGTAAATCAACTATACTTCAATAAAAAATAAAATAAAGTAGGCAGAGATTTCCCTGCTGGTTCAGTGGTTAAGACTCAGCTCTTTCACTACAGGGGGCATGGGTTTCATCCCTAGTTGGGGAACTAAGCCCCTACAAGCTGTATGGTGTGGTCAAAAATGAATAAATAGATGATATGTTAAAGAAAGAAAAATAGGGTGGTTTACAGAAATGTGCCAGTTGAAGACATGAACAATTTGAAGTTTCTTAGCCATCAAATTCAAGGTTGAAAATTATTCCAGACAATTTTATTTTAAAAATTTAAAAATAAGAATACCATATTGAAAAAGATACATTTTTCGCAAAGATGTATTAATGATTCACTGTAAAAGGCAGGACTAAGAAACTGATCAGACTATGTGAATATGTACCAATAAAAATTACTCTACTTATGTGACTTTTAAATATTCAGACAATCAATATAAGTAACTTATATCTTGCTTTAATATATACAAGTAGATTTAATTTTCATTTTTTAACAAAGGATTTTACTTTTGACTGTAAGTTTTGCACAGTAGATAATTAAACCCGATTTGGTGAAAAAACTTAATATTTCAAAAATTATAGCTATTTTTAGAGATCCTTCACTCTCAAAAATGTCTCAGTTTGGACAAGAAGTTTTATCACCATAGGTATGTTACTGCTGCTGCTGCTAAGTCACTTCAGTCGTGTCCGACTCTGTGTGACCCCATAGATGGCAGCCCACCAGGCTCCCCCATCCCTGGGATTTTCCAGACAAGATTACTGGAGTGGGTTGCCATTTCCTTCTCCAATTTATGAAAGTGAAAATGAATGTGAAGTCGCTCAGTCATGTCCAACTCCTAGCGACCCCATGGACTGCTGCCCACCAGGCTCCTCCGTCCATGGGATTTTCCAGGCAAGAGTACTGGAGTGGGGTGCCATTGCCTTCTCCCCACCATAGGTATAGCATACTTAGATACGTGCTTGGGCAGCAGCTGCCCAGGGCTTCAGCCCCAGTGCTGCAATTTAGTAGCTTTGTGACCTTAAGTGGTCACAAATACACTCTTCCAACAACACAAGAGAAGAGTCTACACGTGGACATCAGCAGGTGGTCAACACCAAAATCAGATTGATTATATTCTTTGCACCCAAAGATGGAGAGTCAGCAAAAACAAGACCAGGAGCTAACTGTGGCTCAGATCATGAACTCCTTATTGCCAAATTCAGATTTAAATTGAAGAAAGTAGGGAAAACCACTAGACCATTCAGGTATGACCTAAATCAAATCCCTTACAATTGTACAGTGGAAGTGACAAATAGATTCAAGGGGTTAAATCTGATAGACAGAGTGCCTGAAGAACTATGGATGGAGGTTCATGACATCATACAGGAGGGAGTGATCAAGACCATCCCCAAGAAAAAGAAAGACAAAATGGTTCTCCGAGGAGGCCTTACAAGTAGCTGAGAAAAGAAAAGACATGAAAGGCAAAGGAGTAAAGGAAATATATACCCATTTGAATGCAGAGTTCCAATGAACAGCAAAGAGAAACAAGAAAGCCTTCCTCAGTGATCAATGCAAAGAAATAGAGGAAAACAACAGAATGGGAAAGACTAGAGATCTCTTCAAGAAAATTAGAGATACTAAGGGAACATTTCATGCAAAGATGGGCACAATAAAGGACAGAAATGGTATGGACCTAACAGAAGCAGAAGATATCAAGAAGAGGTGGCAAGAATACACAGAAGAACTGTACAAAAAAGATCTTCATGACCCAGATAACCACGATGGTGTGATCACTCACCTAGAGCCAGACATTCTGGAATGTGAAGTCAAGTGGGCCTTAGGAAGCATCACTACGAACAAAGCTAGTGGAGGTGGAGAAATTCCAGTTGAGCTATTTCAAATCCTGAAAGATGATGCTGTGAAAGTGCTGCACTCAATATGCCAGCAAATTTGGAAAACTCAGCAGTGGCCACAGGACTGGAAAAGGTCAGTTTTCATTCCAATCCCAAAGAAAGGCAATGCCAAAGAATGTTCAAACTGCCACACAATGGCACTCCTCTCACACGCTAGTAAAGTAATGCTCAAAATTCTCCAAGCCAGGCTTCAACAGTATGTGAACTATGAACTTCCAGATGTTCAAGCTGGATTTAGAAAAGGCAGAGGAACCAGAGATCAAATTTCCAACATCTGCTGGATCATGGAAAAAGCAGGAGAGTTCCAGAAAAACATCTATTTCTGCTTTATTGACTATGCCAAAGCCTTTGACTGTGTGGATCACCACAAACTGGAAAATTCTTCAAGAGATGGGAATACCAGACCACCTGACCTGCCTCCTGAGAAATCTGTATGCAGGTCAGGAAGCAACAGTTAGAACTGGACATGGAAGAGCAGACTGGTTCCAAATCTGGAAGGGAGTATGTTAAGGCTGTATATTGTCACCCTGCTTAATTAACTTATATGCAGAGTACACCATGAGAAACACTGGGCTAGATGAATCACAGGCTGGAATCAAGATTGCCGGGGGAAATATCAATAACCTCAGATGTGCAGATGACACCACACTTATGGCAGAAATTGAAGAGAACTAAAGAGCCTCTTGATGAAAGTGAAAGAGGAGAGTGAAAAAGTTGGCTTAAAACTCAACATTCAGAAAATGAAGATCATGGCATCTTGTCCCATCACTTCATGGCAAATAGACGGGGAAACAGTAGAAACAGTGGCAGACTTTATATTTTGGGGGGGCTCCAAAATCACTGCAGATAGTGACTGCAGCCATGAAATTAAAAGACACTTGCTCCTTGGAAGAAAAGTTATGACCAACCTAGATGGCATACGTTAAAATGCAGAGACATTATTGTGCCAACAAAGGTCCGTCTAGTCAAGGCTATGTTTTTTCCAGTAGTCATGTATGGATGCGAGAGTTGGACTGTGAAGAAAGCTGAGTGCCGAATAATTGATGCTTTTGAACTGTGGTGTTGGAGAAGACTCTTGAGAGTCCCTTGGACTGCAAGGAGATCCAACCAGTCCATCCTAAAGGGAGTCAGTCCTGAATATTCATTGGAAGAACTGATGCTAAAGCTGAAAGTCTAATACTTTGGCCACCTGATGCAAAGAACTGACTCATTGGAAACGACCCTGATGCTGGGAAAGATTGAGGGCGGGAGGATAAGGTGACGACAGAGGATGAGATGGTTGGATGGCATCACTGACTTGATAGACATGATTTTGAGCAAGCTCTGGGAGTTGGTGATGGACAAGGGAGGCCTGGCGTGCTGCAGTCCATGGGATTGCAAAGAGTTGCACATGACTGAGTGACTGAACTGAACTGAACTGAACTGAGCTTAAGTAACTTCTTTGATCTCTCTCAAACTCGATTTCCTCATCTTTAAGATGGAAAATAACAGAAATTCTTTCATTGGGTTGTTGTGAGGATGAAATGAGATAACAAGTAAGGCACTTGGCACAATGCCTTGGCCTACTCAGCCCTGAATAACCATTATTGAATTACTGATAAATATCATTACCATGGTTGCTATGATTATTAAGAAGCTATGATATTGATTGTTGTCAGACTTTATCACTGACTTGGTGTCCTGACATTAGCAGATTGCTCATTTAACCTTGCCATGGGTGATCAGGAAGATTCGCCAAATTAGCACAGACCAGCATTTTCAAGCATATTTTTCTTAGAATACTGACATTGCAAGATGCTCTGCCAGCAAAGGGTTCTGCAGTCAAGAGACACTGGAAAGCTATAGTCACATCTTGCAAAGTCATAACGTGCACTGTATGAGCACTGCAAAATATGAGAGCTCCTGTGGTCAAGAAACTTATTTTGTTTAATCTCCATTTTCCAGATTTATTTGCTAAGGTAACCTCTGTCTCTCAATTATGTGTATGTGGTATCTCAAAATTAATAGAGTAGTCTGCAAAGTATATTCTGTGAAACACGGATTTTGTCTAACTTTTATTTATTTCGTTAGTTAGTTTGGGCCGTGCTGGGTCTCCACTGCGTCATGCGGGCTTTCTCTAGCTTCAGGGAGCAGGGGCTGCTCTCTAGTGGTGACGCACAGGCTTAGTTGCCATGAGGCGTGTGGAATCTTCCTGGACCAAGGATGGAACCCATGTCCCTGCACTGACAGGTGGATTCTTAACCACAGATCACCAGGAAGTCCTTGTCTAACTTTTTCACTTGAGGAGGAGACCTAATTGGGAGAAGGACTTTTCCCAAGGTCACACAGTAATAATAGATACATAGGCCTTGACTCCAGGTCTCCAAATCCAAATTCTTTTCTTCTAGGAAAGTCTCTTTGTATGTAATAATCATGGTCCACTGGAGAAGGGAATGGCAAACCACTTCAGCATTCTTGCCTTGAGAACCCCAGGAACAGTATGAAAAGGCAAAAAGATAGGACAGTAAAACATGAGCCCCTTAGGTCAGTAGGTGTCCAATATGCTACTGGAGAAGAGTGGAGAAATAGCTCCAGAAAGAATAAAGAGGCTGAGCCAAAGCAGAAATGACACCTAGCTATGAATGTGACTGGTGATGGAAGTAAAGTCTGATGCTGTAAAGAACAATATTTCATAGGAACCTGGAATATTAGGTCCATGAATCAAGGTAAAATGGACATGGTCAAGCGGGAGATGGCAAGAGTGAACGTCAACATTTCAGGAATCAGTGAACTGAAATGGACAGGAATGGGAGAATTTAACTCAGATGACCATTATATCTATTATGGTTGGCAAGAACCCCTAAGAAGGAAGGAAGTAGCCCTCATAGTCAACAAAAGAGTCCAAAATGCAGTACCTGGGTGCAATCTCAAAAACAACAGAATGATCTCTGTTCATTTCCAAGGCAAACCATTCAACATCACAGGATTGCAAGTCTGTGCCCCAACTACTAATGCCAAAGAAGCTGAAGTTGAATGGTTCTATGATGATCTACAAGACCTTCTAGAACTAACACCAAAAAACAGATGTCCTTTTCATAATATGGCCCTGGAATGCAAAAGTAGGAAGTCAAGAGATACCTGGAGTAACAGGCAAGTTTGGCCTTGGACTACAAAATGAAGCAGGGCAAACGCTAACAGAGTTTTGCCGAGTAACAGACTGGTTGTAGCAAACACACTCTTCCAAAAACACAAGAGAAGACTCTACACATGGACATCACCAGATGGTCAATACCAAAATCAGATCGATTGTATTCTTTGCAGCCAAAGATGGAGAAGCTCTATACAGTCAGCAAAAACAAGACCGGGAGCTGACTGTGGCTCAGACCATGAACTCCTTATTGCCAAATTCAGACTGAAATTGAAGAAAGTAGGGAAAACCACTAGACCATTCAGGTATGACCTAAATCAAATCCCTTATGATTATACAGTGGAAGTGACAAGTAGATTCAAGGGATTAGATCTGATAGACAGAGTGCTTGAAGAACTATGGACAGAGGTTTATTTATAACATTGTACAGGAGGTGATGACCAAAACTATCCCCAAGGAAAAGGAATGCAAGAAGGCAAAATGGTTGTCTGAGGAGGCCTTACAAATAGCTGAGAAAAGAAGAGAAGTGAAAGGCAAGGGCACAGGAGAAAGGGAAAGATAAACCCAAGTGAATGCAGAGTTCCAAAGAACAGCAAGGAGAGACAAGAAAGCTTCCTCAGTGATCAGTCCAAAGAAATAGAGGAAAACAATAGAATGGAAAAGAACAGAGATCTCTTCAAGATGATCAGAGATACCAAGCGAGTATCATGCCAAGATGGGCACAATAAAAGACAGAAATGGTATTAACCTAACAGAAGCAGAAGAGACTAAGAAGAGGTGGCAAGAATACACAGAAGAACTGTACAATAAAGATCTTCACCACCCAGATAATCACGATGGTGTGATCAGTCACCTAGAATCTGACATCCTGGAATGTGAAGTCAAGTGGGCCTTAGGAAGCATCACTACGAACAAAGCTAGTGGAGGTGATGGAATTCCAGTTGAGATATTTCAAATTTTAAAAGATGATGCTGTGAAAGTGCTGCCCTCAATATGCCAGCAAATTTGGAAACCTCAGCAGTGGCCATAGGACTGGAAAAAGTCAGTTTTCATTCTGATCACAAAGAAAGGTAAAGCCAAAGAATGTTCCAACTACCACACAATTGCACTCATCTCACACGCTAGCAAAATAATGCTCAAAATTCTCCAAGCCAGGCTTCAACAGTATGTGAACCATGAACTTCCATATGTTCGAGCTGGATTTAGAAAAGGCAGAGGAACCAGAGATCAAATTGCCAACATCTGTTGGATCATCGAAAAGGCAAAAGAGTTCCAGAAAACCATCTGCTTCATTGACTATGTTAAAGCCTTTGACTGGGTGGATCACCACAAACTGTGGAAAATTCTTCAAGAGATGGGAATACCAGACCACCTGACCTGCCTCCTGAGAATCCTGTATGAAGGTCAGGAAGTGACAGTTAGAACCAGACATGGAACAACAGACTGGTTTCAAATTTGGAAAGGAGTACATCAAGGCTGTATATTGTCACCCTGCTTTTTTAACTTCTACGTAGAGTACATCATGCCAAATTCCAGGCTGGATGAATCACAAGGTTGAATCAAGATTGCCAGGAGAAATATCAATAACCTCAGATATTCAGATGTTGTTGTTGCTCAGTCATGTCTGACTCTGTGACCCTATGGACTGTAGTAAGCTAGGCTTTCCTGTCCACCATCTCCCCAAGCTTGCTAAAACTCATGTCCATTGAGTCCATCTCATCCTCTGTCATCCCCTTTCTCCTCCTGCCCTTAGTCTTTCCCACCATCAGGGTCTTTTCCAATGACCTGGCTCTTCGAATAAGGTGGCCAATATATTGGAGCTTCAGCTTCAGCATCAGTCTTTCCAGTGAATACTCAGGGTTGATTTCCTTTAGGATTGACTGGTTTTATCTCCTTGCAGCTCAAGGGACTCTGAAGAGTCTTCTCCAACACCACACTTTGAAAGCATTCATTCTTCAGCACTCAGTCTTCTTTATGGTCCAACTCGGGCTTCCCTGGTGGCTCAAACAGTAATGACAAGCAGATGACAACCCCCTGATGGCAGAAAGTGAAGAACTAAAGAGTCTCTTGAGGAAGGTGAGATAGGAATGTTATAAAGCTGGCTTAAAACTCAACATTCAAAAAGTGAAGATCATGGCATCTGGTCCCATCACTTCATGGCAAATAAATAGGGAAACAGTGACAGACTTCATTTTCTTGGGCTCCAAAATCACTGTGAATGGTGACTACAGCCACAAAATTAAAAGACACTTATTCCTTGGAAGGAAAGCTATGACAAACCTAGACAGCGTATTAAAAAAGCAGAGATATCCCTTTGCTGACAAAGGTCTGTAGAGTCAAAGCTATGGTTTTTTCCAGTAGTCATGTATGGTTGTGAGAGTTGGACCACAAAGAAGGCTGAATGCTGAAGAATTGATGCTTTTGAACTGTGGTGTTGGAGAAGACTCTTGAGAGTCCCTTGGACAGCAAGGAGATTAAATCAGTAAATCCTAAAAGAAACCAACTCTGAATATTCATTGGAAGGACTGACAGTGAAGCTGAAACTCCAGTACTTTGGCCACCTGATGTGAAGAGTCAGCTCACTGGAAAAGACCCTGATGCTCGGAAAGAGTGAGGGCAGAAGGAGAAAGGGGCGACAGAGGATGAGATAGTTGGATGGCATCACTGATTCAATGGACATGAGTTTGAGTAAACTCCAGGAGATACTGAAGGACAGGGAACCCTGGCGTGTTGCAGTCCATGGGGTGGCAGAGTCAGACATGACAGCAACTGAACAACAGCAACAACAATAATGTGAACTGTAGGCTAATAAGTAGCTGTTTGATACCTTTGAAAATTCAAGGCCAAGGACACTTTATAATAGCCAGAGGTTTTGTATTGCAAAACCTGCAGCTTTAACAACCTTCACATTCTCTGGGACTGAGAGTTTCTGCACATGAGGCAATAGGCAAGGGACCACAGATCACAGTTAATGGGACATTGTCTCTTGAACTTACACAAGATGAACGCCAGAGGGCGCCCGTTCCCAAGGCTGTCAATTTAGACGCGAAGAGTAGGAAGCCACAGAACCAGCAAGCTTCAAATAGACTGACTGAGGAAGACAGACTGAGAAGGCAATGGCACCCCACTCCAGTACTCTTGCCTGGAAAATCCCATGGATGGAGGAGCCTGGTAGGCTGCAGTCCATGGGGTCGCTATGAGTCCGACGCGACTGAGTGACTTCCCTTTCACTTTTCACTTTCATGCACTGGAGAAGGAAATGGCAACCCACTCCAGTGTTCCTGCCTGGAGAATCCCAGGGATGGGGGAGCCTGGTGGGCTGCCGTCTATGGGGTCGCACAGAGTCGGACACGACCGAAGCGACTTAGCAGCAGCAGCAGCAGCAGAAGACAGAAGATATTGTCATTAGAGGCATGATAATATTTAAGATATAAGGTCATGGAAGACAAATTAGAAAATAAAGGGAGGCTGAATAGGAGTATATCAACGTATAAAACTTGTTTTATAATCAACAAAATTAAAAGATAAATGTAATTTGAAAAAACTGTATAGATATGGATGTCTATTTATGTCTATAGTATATATGTATGCATGTATATACATATATACTATAAAAATATATGAGATCAGCAATTTTCCAACCAGCCAAATTATGTCAAGTTCATATTAGATGAAATAACATAGAAATAATAATTGCTAATATTTATTAACCACATTCTATGTATTAGGTACCTTATGTGTACTACCTCATGAACTCTTATACAAGCTTATGAGGTAAGTATTATTAGAGTACTGTCCTACTGAGGCTTAAAATCTTAAATGACTTGTCCAATTTTACACGAAGAAGAGACAGC
Source organism: Bos taurus (assembly GCF_002263795.3). Lineage (NCBI taxonomy): Eukaryota > Metazoa > Chordata > Mammalia > Artiodactyla > Bovidae > Bos > Bos taurus. Next base: position 5,059,580 of record NC_037357.1, read on the forward strand.
GGAGACTGCAAGTGTCGTCCTCATTCCCTCCCCATGGTTTATAAGGCCCTGTGTGGCCTGGTTCCAGATTCTCTCTGTAGCCTTCCTCATCACAATTTGCATCCAGCAGGAATGAAGTCCAGTTCCCTGAACAGACCATGCTTTCTGCTTAGAACCCTCTTCTCTCCATCTTTACCCGACTCAATCCTACTTGTCCTTCCGGTCTCAGCGTAGACATCACTTCCTCCAGCGGTCTTCTCTGCTTTGCAAGTCTGGTTTAGGTGACCTTCCTTTCTGCTTCTCTAGCTCCCCATCATATCATCAGACTGCATGGCAGTTGTCCATTTCCTGATCTGTTAGACTGAGAATTTGGGGAGAGCAGAGACTAGGTCTCTCTTGCTGGCCATTGCACTCCCAGCTCCTGGCACAACGCCTGGCATAAGTAAGTTCCCTATATGTACAGAAACTCCTCTACTTGAGACATTTCTTAGAGCCACAAAGCTTTATGGAGGGCAAATGTCATCAACTTTCTCTGCTTCCAGCAGCTTATTGACTGTCATTTTGGTCTCTGGCATTGGCATTCATCAGGTGTGTTTGCTGTGATTTTGCCTGTTTGAGCAGTTCAAGGAACATTGTTAATATATATGATACATACAAAAGCAGTAAGAGTGTTGAAAGTCCTAGTAATAAGTGACATAGGGTTACAATAGAAAGGAAATTAGAATAGGTATGAAAATTACCAGTGTTGTACAAAAATATACATGAATAATTGAAGAATAGTCATGTCCGACTCTTTGCAATCCCATGGACTCTAGCCTACCAGGCTCCTCCGTCCATGGAATTTTCCAGGCAAGAGTACTGGAGTGGGTTGCTATTTCCTTCTCCAGAGGATCTTCTTGACCCAGGGATTGAACCCGGGTCTCCTGCGTTGCAGGCAGACGCTTTACCATCTGAGCCACCAGGGAAGCCCCAAATATTCTGATGGGCAAACACTAGATTATGCAACATGCGAACAACACGGAGCCTATGGAGGCCAAAAAATCAAGAACTATGTATTTTGCGTGAGGAAATTAATGTCCTAAGCTAATTCCGAGAGCACCTTATTATGGGGAGAGACAGAGGTCTCTGCCAACTTTCTGGAAGTCATTTTTCAGTCCTTTAATGACACTACTATCAGAGCTTCACTGAAAACCATTATTGTGAAATCTTGAATTTAAAGATGTTATAGCCAAGAGCCAGGATAATCAATCTTTATGAAGAAGGGCTACATCCTTAAAAAAAAAAAAAAAGCAAGTTGCCCCCATTGCATATAACCTTGTTCCATTTGTATAGAATTTTATAAAATATTATCATCTAGGTTTTATAATTGATAATTACTTCTTGAGTGCCTATTAGAGGTCAGGCACTTCTGAACATTATCTCACTTAATCCTCACAATATCCCTGTGAGACAGAAACTGTTATCCCATTCTACAGATTAGGAAACTGGCCCTGAAAGGTTAACTTCCTGAAAGTCACACAACTATGGAGTATTTATATTGGAATTGGAAACATATGAAAGAAAGTGCTAGTCTCTCAGTTGTGTCTGACTCTTTGTGACAGCATGGAGCCCACCAGGCTCCTCTGTCCATGGAATTCTCCAAGTAAGAATGCTGCAGTGGGTTGCCATGCTTTTGTCCAGGGGATCTTCCCGACCCAGGGATTGAACTCGGAGATCCTGCACTGCAAGCAGATCCTTTACTGTCTCAGCCACTTCCCTAAAGTCACACAACTATGAAGTGTTTATACTGGAATTGGAAGCATAATTTTGTTGAATCCAACATGCTCTTATTTTTTTTTAATTTTCATCCCATTATATTCAGTTTTATTATTGATATAGTTGGATTTACATCCTGTATTCTACTTTTCTTTCCTACATGATTCATGTCTTATTTTTTTAAATAATTAACTAATTAAGTTTTAAAATTTTGGCTGTGCTGGGTCTTCATTGTTGCACAGGTTCTTTCTCTAGTTTCTGCAAATGGGGGCTAGTCTCTGGTTGCAGTGCATGGGTTTTCCATTGCGGTGGTTTCTCTTGCTGTAGAACTCGGGCTCAGTAGTTGTGGCACATGGACTTAATTGATCTGAGGCATGTGGGATCTTCCCAGATCAGGGATCGAACCCATGTCCCCTGCATTGGCAGGCAGATTTTTAACCACTGGACCACCAGGGAAGTCCCAGTATGCTCTTTTCACTACACCAACAAGCCTTCCCTATTATCTAATTTCATCCTCCCACCAGTCATACAAATGAAGGTAAGGAAAGTATTTCTCCATCTTCAGATGAAGCAGGGAAGCCCAGAAATGCTCAAGGTCCCACTATTAGGTAGTGTGAGAAATAGAGGTAAACGCAAATCTCTTTTTTTGTGGTACCACTCCGCTTGCGGGATCTTGTTCCTCAACCAGGGCTTGAACCTGGGCCACAACAGGGAAAGCCCAGAATTCTAACCACAGAAGCCCTAAACTCAAGTCTTTTATCTCTAAGTCCAGTGCTCTTTCCAGGTGACCATACCTTTGCTTCTTCATAGACTGGTTAAACGCTCATGGTTGGAGCCTTGACGGGGATTGGACCTTAATGGCCGAGGAGTGTGTGCCTGAGGAGAGGTAAGGGAGGCGCAGTGTGCCTTTTGGTGGGATGAGGGAGGGAGCCGCACCTGAGGCCCTGGCCCTTGGATCTTGTCCCCCAGCTTCTAGGTACTTGCCCTTGCCCTGGCCTTTTAGTGACATTCCTAATCTGTCCGATGGAAATTGTCCCTTGTTGACCTTTACTCTTCAAATGCAATCCTGGCCAGGTTATATGGGGTATGATAGATTTCGTGTGTCCTTTCAAAACACTGTGTTCTGGATTAGGAGGCCTCTGGATAATTGGTTTGGTGACAAACTGGTCTTGTATGATTAATTGCCAGCTTATGTCTTTAGGGAAATTGAACAGGATGACCCATTTGTGGATTAACGCTTTATAGGGCTTCCCTCATGGCTCAGATGGTAAAGAAGCTGCCTGCAACTTGGGAGACCTGGGTTCGATCTCTGGGTTAGGAAGATCCCCTGGAGAAGGGAATGGCAACCCACTCCAGTATTCTTGCCTGGAGAATCCCACGGACAGAGTAGCCTGGTGAGATACAGTCTATGGGTTTGCAAAGAGTCAGACCTGACTGAGCAACTAACACTTTGACTATGCTATCCTGGAACTCAGGGCTGCCTGGGAGGGTGCCTGGAGCAGATATTAAAGCCTGAGAACAGATTCTGGTCAAATTTCCTGAAATGATTTCCCTGAGAGTTATATGTTTTTCATTTTAATGAGATTTTATCCATTTCTTTCTTTTTAAAAAAATGTTAAATTTATTTTATTTTTGGCTGTGCTGGGTCTTCATTGTGGTGTGGGGGCTTCTCCAGTTGCAGTGCACAGGCCTGTCTTATTGCAGAACATGGGCTTTAGAGTGCAGGGGCTCTCTAATTGTGGCACACAGGCTTAGTTGCCCTGTGGCATGTGGGATCTTGGTTCCCTGACTAGGGATTGAACTCACGTCACCTGCATTGGAAGGTGAATTCTTTTGGCTTTTTTTCCAATTAAAAAAAAATTAATTTATTTTAATTGGAGGATAATTACTTTACAGTATTGTGGTGGTTTTTGCCATACATTGACATGAATTGGCCACAGGTACACGTGTCTCCTCATTCTGAACCCCCCTCCCACTTTCCTCCCCACCCATCCCTCTGGGTTGTCTCAGAGCACCAGCTTTGAGTGCCCTGCTTCATGCATTGAACTTAAACTGGTCATCTATTTTACATATGGCAATATACATGTTTCAATGCTATCCTCTCAAATCATCCCACCCTCGCCTTCTCCCATAGAGTCCAAAAGTCTGTTCTTTACATCTGTCTCTTTTGCTGTGGAAGGCAGATTCTTAACCACTGGACAACCAGGGAAGTCCCCAATATTGTCTCCATGTCTGACATATCTATCTTTAAGGATTTCAAATATTATTAGTTTAGTTTGCCATTAATCTTATGTTGAGCTTTTATGCAGTTGCATAATACTTATGCACAATACTAATGTATAATACTCAAGATAAATGTATGGAAATGTAGAGGACTCCGCCTTCAGCCAAGATGGAGTAACAAGGACTGAATTTATGTTCTGCCTGAAACAACCAAAAAAGATTAAAAAAAAAACATACAAAATTCATGAAACAATGATTGTTTTTTAAACACACATCAGGCAATAAATAAAAAATGATCTCTCAAAGATGGTTAAAAAATTAGGTGAGTCCTCTGATGGATGCCGGCTACATAAGCTGCAGGGCCCAGTCAAAATGAAAATGTAAACGCCTTTATGCAAAAGGCACAAAAAAAGTTTTCCTTTTCCCCCCACAGTCTCCCTCTTAACCCACCACGGTGGCTTTTATGTGCTGTTTAATGCTATACTCTCTCAGACATGGGATACTTGCAGGTCAAGTGCAGACCTCACAGAGGTGCCCAGAGGCTGTGCCCTCTGACAAGGCATGCACACACATGCTTACAGCAAACCAGCTGCTGGCTTCTGCCCCATATTGTTCACTCGCTCAGTTGCATCTGACTCCTTGTGACCCCATGGATTGCAGTATTCTAGGCTTCCTTGTCCTTCACCATCTCTCCAGAGTTTGCCCAAACTCATGTCCATTGAATCAGTGGTGCCATCCAACCATCTCATTTTCTGTCACTCCTTTCTCCTGCCCTCAATCTTTCCCAGCATCAGGGTCTTTTCCAATGAATCAGTTCTTTGGATCATCTGGCCAAAGTATTGGAGCTGCAGCTTCAGCATCAGTCCCTCCAATGAGTATTCAGGACTTATTTCCTTTAGGATTGCCTGGTTTGATCTCCTTGCAGTCCAAGGGACTCTCAAGAGTCTTCTCCAACTCCACAGTTCAAAAGCATCAGTTCTTTGGCATACAGTCTTCTTTGTGGTCCAACCCTCACATCTGCACAGGACAACTGGAAAAAACCTCTGTAGCTTTGACTATATAGACCTTTGTTGGCAAAGTGATGTCTCTGCTTTTTAATATGCTGTCTAGGTTTGTCATAGCTTTTCTTCCAAGGGGCAAGCATCTTTTAATTTTGTGGCTGCGGTCACTGTCCACAGTGATTTTAGAGCCCAAGAAAATAAACCTTGTCACAGTTTCCATTTTTTCCTGCATCTATTTGCCAGAATCCCATGGACAGAGGAGTCTGGTGGGCTTCAGTCCATGGGGTTGCAATGAGTCAGACATGACCAAGCAACTCACACACACACACACACACACACACACACACATTTGCCATGGCATGATGGGACCAGATGCCATGATCTTCAGTTCAGTTCAGTTCAGTTCAGTCGCTCAGTCATGTCCGACTCTTTGCGACCCCATGAATCACAGCACGCCAGGCCTCCCTGTCCATCACCAACTCCCAGAGTTCACTCAGACTCACATCCATCGAGTCAGTGATGCCATCCAGCCATCTCATCTGCTGTCGTCCCCTTCTCCTGCTGCCCCCAATCCCTCCCAGCATCAGAGTCTTTTCCAATAGGTCAACTCTTGGCATAAGGTGGCCAAAGTACTGGAGTTTCAGCTTTAGCATCATTCCTTCCAAAGAAATCCCAGGGCTGATCTCCTTCAGAATGGACTGGTTGGATCTCTTTGCAGTCCAAGGGACTCTCAAGAGTCTTCTCCAACACCACAGTTCAAAAGTATCAATTCTTTGGCACTCAGCCTTCTTCACAGTCCAACTCTCACATCCATACATGACCACATGAAAAACCATAGCCTTGACTAGATAGACCTTTGTTGGCAAAGTAATGTCTCTGCTTTTGAATATGCTATCTAGGTTGGTCATAACTTTCCTCCCAAGGAGTAAGCGTCTTTTAATTTCATGGCTGCAGTCACCATCTGCAGTGATTTTGGAGACCAAAAAAATAAAGTCTGACACTGTTTCTACTGTTTCCCCATCTATTTCCCATGAAGTGATGGGACCGGATGCCATGATCTTCGTTTTCTGAATGTTCAGCTTTAAACCAACTTTTTCACTCTCCTCTTTCACTTTCATCAAGAGGCTTTTTAGTTCTTCTTCACTTTCTGCCATAAGGGTGGTGTCATCTGCCATGATCTTAGGGGTTTTTTAAAAATAATATTTATTTTTACTTATTTATTTGACTGCCAGGCCTTAGTTGCAGCATGTGGGATCTAGTTCCCTGACCAGGGATCAAACCTGGGCCCGCTGCGTTGGGAGCACAGGGTCTTAGCCACTGGACCACCAGAGAAGTCCCCATGATCTTAGTTTTTTGAATGTTGAGTTTTAAGCCAGATTTTGCACTCTCCTCTTTCACATTCATTAAGAGGCTCTTTAGTTACTCTTTGCATTCTGCCATTAGGGGGTGTCATCTGCATATCTGAGGTTATTGATGTTTCTCCCAGCAATGTTGATTCCAGGGTGTGATTCATCCAGCCTGGTATTTTGCATGATGTACTCTGCATACAAGTTAAATAAGCAGGGTGACATAGCCTCGATGTACTCCTTTCCCAATTTGGAACCAGTCCATTGTTCCATGTCTGGTTCTAACTGTCATTTCTTGACCTTCATACTGGTTTCTCAGGAGGCAGGTAAGGTGGTCTGGTATTCCCATCTCTTTAAGAATTTTCCACAGTTTGTTGTGATCCACCCAGTCAAAGGCTTTAACATAGACAATGAAGCAGAAGTAAGATGTTTTTCTGGAACTCTCTTGCTTTTCGATGATCCAACAGATGTTGGCAATTTGATCTCTGGTTCCTCTGCCTTTTCTAAATCCAGCTTGTACATCTGGAATTTCTGAGTTCACATACTGCTGAAGCGTAGCTTGAAGAATTTTGAGCATTACCTTGCTAGCATGTGAGATGAGTGCAATTGTGTGGTAGTTTGAACATTCTTTGGCATTGCCTTTCTTTGGGATTGGAATGAAAACTGACCTTTTCCAGTCCTGTGGCCACTACTGAGTTTTCCAAATTGGTGGCATATTGAGTGCAATGCTTTGACAGCATCATCTTTTAGGATTTGAAATAGCTCACTGGAATTCCATCACCTCCACTAGCTTTGTTCATAGTGATGCTTCCACTTGACTTGACTTCACATTCCAGGATGTCTGGCTCTAGGTGAATGACGCACCCATCATGGTTATCTGGGTCATTAAGACCTTTTTTGTACAGTTCTTCTGTGTATTCTTGCTGCTTCTTCTTAGTCTCCTCTGCTTCTGTTAATACCATTTCTGTCCTTTATCGAGCCCATCTTTGCATGAAATGTCCCCTTGGTATCTCTAATTTTCTTGAAGAGGTCTCTAGTCTTTCCCAGTCTGTTGTTTTCCTCTCTGTCTTCGCATTGTTCACTTAGAAGGCTTTCTTGTCTCTCCTTGCTATTCTCTGGAACTCTGCATTCAGTTGGGTCTATCTTTCCTTTTCTCCTTTGCCTTTTGCTTCTCTTCTTTTCTCAGCTATTTGTAAGGCCTCCTCAAGACAACCATTTTTGCCATCTTGCATACCAACCACTGAATCAGTGCCCTCAGAAAGGTGAGCCAGAAATCTCCACTTCCCATGGATCTGACACCCCAAACCACTGTGGATGGGCAGCCCCCAAGAGTATTGAAACTTCTGTGCCAAGATGGGTAGATAACTAAGAAAGTCGACAAGAGGTTCATCTTAGCTGAATCTCCTGTGAGGCTGCCAGCTTGTGGTAGGGATGGTTGCCACCATGCCCCTCCCTGAGATCCACAGGGACAAGCATTTGATCCTGACTTTCCTTGTACCCATGCCCAAGCCCCCATTGCTGACAGACAGCAGCATTAGTTGTTAGGTGAGGGGATGAGGGAGGATGCTGGGGTGCCAGAGAGAGACTGGTTGGCAAGAAACTATCCAAAGAAGTAGTGAAACAGAGAGAGGAGGGTGGCATGTGAACCCAGGCTCCAAGCCCCCACTGTATGTTCTCTTATCTCATGGGATTTCACTTACAAAACACAAAGGTAAAATTACTCTGAAGTTCAAGATGGTGGCCACAGAGTATTAAAGCCAAACACGGGCCCTTTTGAAGCTTGGGGCCCTGTGCTACTGTCACAGGTCCATGGAGCCAGCTTTATTTACCAAAAAAGGTGAACCTTTTTGTAGTCTGGCAGACTTCCTAGACTGAGTAGACACAGATGAGCATCTGGAGGCTCCAAGGCAACTGGAGCACCTAAGACAGAATAACAGAGAGGAGAGAACTGCACAGAGGCAGATCTCCAAAGATCTGCAGGTGGTGCCCCTCAAAAGTTCAGCAGAAAACTAAGCAGTGCAGTCATGTGAGGAAAATAACCCACAGCGAAAAGAACCATCTCAAAGAATGTGAAGAAACAATGCGTGGTGCTCCTGTAAGGCCAGGAATAGTGCCTGTTCCCACCAGCCTGAATAGAAAACCTCATGACTCACAGGGCATTGAGGAGACAGCTAAGGCTTGCTGGAGTAGTGGAGAATAATTAACACTAGAAGGCTCAAGAAGATTCATAGAAGTGCAAAAATATACAAGACCCAAATGGTAAAATTGATAGTGGCCAACATCCAATTAAAATGACTAGACATGCAAAGAAGCAAGGAAACACAACCCATGATGAGGAGAATAATCAACTGATCAAAAACAAAGCAGAAATGTTAGAAGTAGCAGGAAATACTAAACCAGTTATAACTGTATTTCATATGTTCAAAAAATTAAGTAGTCACATGGAAGATATAGAAAAGATACAAAATGAACTCAGAGATAAAAACTACAATCTTTAATATGAAATATATACTGGATGGAATTAACTGCAAATTAGACATTGTGAAAGAACGTACTAGTGATCTTAAAGGTATAGCAATTGAAAAAAGCTGACAAAAAAGAATGAAATTGGACCCCTATCTTATACCATGCACAAGTATCACCTCAAAATGGATTAAAGACTTTAATGTAAGACCTAGATTGATAAACTAAAGAACTCATAGAATTCAACAGAAACAAAACAAAAACAAAACATCCAATCAATAAATGGGCAGAGGAACTACAGATATTTTTCTAAAGAAGACATGCAAATGGCCAACAGGTGTAATAAAAGATGCTCAACATCATTAAGCATCAAGGAAACACAAATCAAAACAATGAGATGTCACCTCATGCCTGTTAAAAGGAACACAAATCAACAAAACGTCTACAAATAACAAATGCTGGAGAGGATGTAGAGAAGAGGAAATACTTACACACCATTGGTGGGAATGTCAATTGGTGCAGCCACGGGTGAAAACAGTATGGAGGTTCCTCAAAAACTTAAAAATAGTCTTTCCATATGATTCAGCAATCCCACTTCTGGGTTTAGATCCAATGGAAATGAATACAGGATCTCAAAGAGATAGCTGCCCTCCCATGTTCATTGCAGCATTGCTCACAATAGCCCAAGTATGGAAACAATCTAAATGTCCATCAACGGATGAATGGACAAAGATATGGACAAATACATGTATATGGACATATATACATTTGTCCATATATAATGGATATATATATATATCTCATGGAATATTATTGTTATGATTAAGAAGTAAATTTTCCCATTTGTGACAATATGGATGGTGCTTGAGGGCATTATGCCCTGAAGAGAAATAAGACAGAGAAAGGCAAATACTATATGGAATCACTAACATGGAATTTTTTTTAAAAAGTCAAACTCAGAAGCAGAGAGTAGAAAAATTGTTTCCAGGGGCTGGAATTGTTGGTAAAGGGATACAAACTTTCCATTATAAGATAAATATGGTCTGAGGATCTAATATAGAACATGGTCACTATAGTTAACACTGTATTGTATAATTAAGTAAATAATGAGGTGATGGATGTGTTGGTGGAAACTCCTTCACAATATACATATATATAAATGGCGAGATACCCCACGTCCAAGGTCAGTAGTGGTGGCCGTGAGGTGATACCCCATGTCCAAGGTAAGGAGCAGCGGCTGCGCTTTGCTGGAGCAGCTGTGAAGAGATACCCCACGTCCAACGTAAGAGAAACCCAAGTAAGACAGTAGGTGTTGTGCGAGGGCATCAGAGGGCAGACACACTGAAATCACAATCACAGACAACTAGCCAATCTGATCACACGGACCACAGCCTTGTCTAACTCAATGAAACTATGAGCCATGCCATGTAGGGCCACCCAAGATGGATGGGTCACGGTGGAGAGTTCTGATAAAATGTGGTCCACTGGAGAAGGGAATGGCAAACCACTTCAGTATCCTTGCTTTGAGAACCACATGAACAGTGTGAAAAGGCAAAAAGATAGGACATTGAAAGATGAACTCCCCAGGTCGGTAGGTGCCCAATATGCTACTAGAGATCAGTGGAGAAATAATTCCAGAAAGAATGAAGAGATGGAGCCAAAGCAAAAGCAACACCCAGTTGTGGATGTGACTGGCAATGGAAGCAAGGTCCAATGCTGTAAAGAGCAATATTGCATAGGAACCTGGAATATCAGGTTCATGAATCAAGGCAAATTGGAAGCAGTCAAACAGGAGATGGCAAGAGTGAATATTGACATTTTAGGACTCAGTGAACTAAAATGGACTGGAATGGGTGAATTTAACTCAGATGACCATTATATCTACTACTGTGGCCAAGACTCCGTTAGAAAAAATGGAGTAGCCATCATAGTCAACAAGAGTTTGAAATGCAGTACTTGGATGCAATCTCAAAAAATGACAAAATTATCTGTTCGTTTTGAAGGCAAACCATTCAATATCAGGGTAACCCAAGTCTATGCCCCGACCAGTAACACTGAAGAAGCAGAAGTTGAATGGTTCTATGAAGACCTACAAGACCTTTTAGAACTAACACCCAAAAAAGATGTCCTTTTCATTATAGGGGACTGGAATGCAAAAGTAGAAAGTCAAGAAACACCTGGAGTAACAGGCAAATTTGGCCTTGGAATACAGAATGAAGCAGGGAAAAGGCTAACAGAGCTTTGCCAAGAGAATGCACTGGTCATAGCAAACACCCTCTTCCAACAACACAAGAAAAGACTCTATACATGGACATCACCAGATGGCCAACACCAAAATCAGATTGATTATATTCTTTGCAGCCAAAGATGGAGAAGCTCTATACAGTCAGCAAAAACAATACCGGGAGCTAACTGTGGCTCAGATCATGAACTCCTTATTGCCAAATTCAGACTTAAATTAAAGAAAATATGAAAATCACTGGACCATTCAGGTATGACCTAAATCAAATCCCTTACGATTATATAGTGGAAGTGACAAATAGATTCAAGGGATTAGATCTGATAGACAGACTGCCTGATGAACTATGGATGGAGGTTCGTGACATTGTACAGGAGACAGGGAAGAAGACCATCCCTAAGAAAAAGAAATGCAAAAAAGCAAAATGGCTGTCTGAGGACGCCTTACAAATAGCTGTGAAAAAAAGTGAAAAGCAAAGGAGAAAAGCAAAGATATACACATCTGAATGCAGAGTTCCAAAGAAAGCAAGGACAGATAAGAAAGCCTTCCTCAGTGATCAGTGCAAAGAAAGAGAGGCAAACAACAGAATGGGAAAGACTAGAGATCTCTTCAAGAAAATTAGAGATACCAAGGGAACACTTCATGCAAAGATGGACTCAATCTTTATTGACAGAAATGGTATGGACCTAACAGAAGCAGAAGATATCAAGAAGAGGTGGCAAGAATACACAGAACTGTACAAAAAAGATCTTCACGACCCAGATAATCACGATGGTGTGTTCACTCACCTAGAGCCAGACATCCTGGAATGTGAAGTCAAGTGGGCCTTAGGAAGCATCACTACGAACAAAGCTAGTGGAGGTGATGGAATTCCAGTTGAGCTATGTCAAATCCTGAAAGATGATGCTGTGAAAGTGCTGCACTCAATATGCCAGCAAATTTGGAAAACTCAGCAGTGGCCACAGGACTGGAAAAGGTCAGTTTTCATTCCAATCCCAAAGAAAGGCAATGCCAAAGAATGCTCAAACTACCACACAATTGCACTCAACACTAGTAAAGTAATGCTCAAAATTCTCCAAGCCAGGCTTCAGCAATACGTGAACCGTGAATTTCCAGATGTTCAAGCTGGTTTTAGAAAAGGCAGAGGAACCAGAGATCAAATTGCCAACATCTGCTGGATCATCGAAAAAGCAAGAGAGTTCCAGAGAAACATCTACTTCTGCTTTATTGACTATGGCAAAGCCTTTGACTGTGTGGATCACAATTCCCTTGGTATCTCTAATTTTTCTTGAAGAGCTCTCTAGTCTTTCCCATTCTATTGTTTTCCTCTATTTCTTTGCATTGATCACCGAGGAAGGCTTTCTTATCTCTCCTTGCTATTCTTTGGAACTCTGCATTCAAATGGGTATATCTTTCCTTTTCACTTCTCTTTTCACAGCTATTTGTAGGGCCTCCTCAGACAACCATTTTGCCTTTTTGCATTTCTTTTTCTTGGCGATGATCTTGATCACTGCATCCTGTACAATGTCAGGAATCTCTGTACATAGTTCTTCATGCACTCCATCCATCAGATCTAATCCCTTGAATATTTCTCACTTCCACTGTATAATCGTAAGGGATTTGATTTAGGTCATACCTGAATGGTCTAGTGGTTCTCCCTACTTTCTTCAATTTAAGTCTGAATTTGGCAATTAGAAGTTCATGATCTGAGCCATAGTCAGCTCCCAGTCTTGTTTTTGCTGACTGTATAGAGCTTCTCCATCTTTGGCTACAAAGAATATAATCAATTTGATGGCTTATCTTTTCTTTAGGGCTTCCCTCGTGGCTCAGTTGTAAAGAATCCGCCTGCCAATACAGGAGACACAAGATTGATCTCTGGTCTGGGGATCCCACATGCTGTAGAGCAACTAAACTTGTGCACCACAACCACTGAGCCTGTGCTGTAGAGCCTAGGGGTTGCAAGTACTGAAGCCCACCCGCCCTAGAGCCCAAGCTCTGCCAACAAGGGAAGCATGGCAATGAGAAGCCTGTGGACTGCAACCAGAGAGTAACCCCCACTCTCCCCAACTAGATACAAGCCTGTGCAGCTATGAAGACTCAGCAAAGCCCAAAATAAATAGTTATATAAAAAATTACATAATGTAGTATACCCTCCCTCTTATTGTTGGGTGTATTTATCCTTGAAAACAGGCAGGAGGGACTTCCTTGGTGATGCAGTAGTTAAGAATCCACCTTGCAATGCAGGGGATGCAGGTTAGATCCCTGATCAGGGAACTAAGATCCCACATCCATGGAACAACTATGCCCGAGTACTGCAACTACTGGGCCTCTGCTCTGGAGGCCGTGAACCACAACTAGAGAGTCTATGTGCTGAAACTAAGACCTGACACAGCCAAATAAATAAATAGTAATAATAAAAAAGACAAAACAGGCAGATCTAGAAAAGCAGAGAAAAATTAAAATAAACTATATGATCCAAAGCTTGAGAAATCATACAGTGATTTCTTCATGGGTCCTAATTTATAACTCCTGGTTTCTTGCTAATAAACTACTTAGACAATTCAAACTATTAACTGAAAGTCTTAAAATAGTATAAAATTATATCCAGAAAATTAATTTTATTGGCTTACTTTAGAATTGTTTATAGATCAGAAACATTCTTTTTAGTGGCAAGGGATCTATACATAAAAATAAAGCCATTAAGAGACCCTCTTATTTTTACGATTTATCTAGCCACATTGGGTCTTATTCATAGCACATGGGCTCTTCCAGCTCTTGGTTGCTGGCACACAGGCTTGGTTGCCCTGCAGCACGTGAGACCTTAGTTCTCCAATCAGGGGTCAAACATGTGTCCCCTATGTTGAAGGAAGATTCTTAATCACTGGACTACCAGGGAAGTCCCAAGACTCTTCTTTTAAAGTTGAGTTGTGGAGATTATTTTCTTGTTATCACCTATTTGGTTTGTAACCTAGATAAATGCTACCTGCATTAATGTTTTAAAGCAAGAAATAAATTATTTATTCTATTAAATATTTGCCATGTTCTTGAATACTTCAAATTTGAATACACTGTATAGTGAATAATCTGAATACATTGTATAGAACAATGTAGTTTATAACAGTTAAATATCAGATGTATATGATCATTGAATCATTTTATCTTAAGATGGATCCATTTGCAAATGACAGCAGTGATCCTTAACCCAAGTCTTTAACAGCTCATTTATTTTTGACCCATTTTGAAATATAAATTGAAAACTGTAATAATAAAAACTGCTTTTGAAAATAAACAAGCAACAAACAAAACTATCCAAAAGGAAATATAAAGGGACTTCCCTGGCAGTCCAGTGGTTAAGACTCAAGAGTTTTCAATGCAGGGGGTGAGGGTCTGATCCCTGGTTGGGAAACTAAAATCCTGCATACCTCATGGCCAAAAAAAAAAAAAAAAAAGGAAACAGAAAAACAAGACCAAAAAGCATAAATGAACTGTGAGAGAATCTTAAATGGCCTAACTGAAGTTCATAAAGGAGGGAGAGAGCAAGAAAATGTCTGAAAAAAAGGCAAAAGAGTTTCCAAACTTTATGACTACTATAAACTCACAGATCCAAAAAGCTCAATGAACCCCAAATTACAACAGGAAGAAACACCACCACAAGGAACATCATAATGAAACAGTTCAAAACATGTGGCAAACAAAAAAACTTAAAAGCAACCAGAGAAAAAAAGAGGTTTTGTACACAAAGAATGACATCAGATTTCTCATTGGAAACCATGCAAACAAGAAGGCAGTGGAATAAAATACTGAAAGTACTAAAAGAAAAAAACTGTAAACCTAGAATTCTATATCTAATATCTTCCAAAAATGAAGGTGAAATATGTTCAGACATAAAAAAAAAACAAAAAAAAAAACCCAGAAGTCATTACCAACAGATCCCCCACCACAAGAAATGCTAAATGATGTCCATCAGACAGAAGAAAAATTATGCTAGGTGGAAATCTGGATCTACATAGGGAATGAAGAGCTCTGCAAATGATAACTACATGGGTAAATATGTAAGATTAAAAAAAATTTTTTTTATTTACTTATTTAGCTGTCATTATTCTTCCATCTTCGTTGTGGCTTGCAGGATCTTTCAGTGGCGGCACACAAACTCTTAGTTGTGGCATGTGGGATCTAGTTCCCTGACCAGGGACTGAACTCAGGCCCCCGCATTGGGAGTGCAGAGTCTTAGCCACTGGATCATCAGGGAAGTCCCAATATGTAACAGTTTAAAAAATCATTTAAATCTCTTTATATTTGATTTAAAACAAAAACAGTAACAGCATTTCATGTAGTTCATAAAATATGCACATAGAATGGAAGAATACTATTGTGTGATTCTTATAGTATAAATGAGGTGGTATAGTATCACCCAAAAGTAGAACATGACAGGTTAAAAATGTGTGGCTATAAAATCTAAAGTAACCACTAAAATACCTTCAGAACAGTTAATAAACCAGTGACCGTGGTAAAAATAATGTTCAGTTAATATTAAGTCTAGTTTATCACTTTTTCCATTTATGAATCAAATCACATTTTGATTTGATCTGAGAACATTTTAGCATATGTCCCCATAGATTTTTCCCTGTTTTTTCCCAAAAGTTGTACAGTTTTACACATTAAGACCACGAGAAGATTTTAAAATTGAAACCAATTTAAGAGATCTCTGGGATAACATTAAGTGTATTGCATTTGCATTATAAGGGTCCCAGGAGGAGAGAGAAGATTGAAAATGTATTTAACGAAATTATGGCTGAAAATTTCCCAAACCTGAAAAAGGAAACATCTGTACAGGAAGCACAGACATCCCCAAACAAGATCCACACCAGGACATATCATAATTAAAATGGTAAAAGTTAAAAATAAAGAGTTCTTGGGACCTCCCTGGCGGTCCAGTGGTTAAGACTCAGTGCTTCCACTGCAGGGAGCATGGGTTCAATCCTTGTTTGGAGAAAATTCTGCATGTTACATGGAATGAGTTTTAAAGGAAGCAAGAGAAAAACGAAGAGTAATGTACAAGGGAATCCCCATAAGGCCATCAATTGATTTCTCTGCAGACACTTTGCAGGCCAGTAGGGAATGGCATGATATATTTAAAGCGCTGAAAGGGAAAAACCTCTAACCTAGGATACTCTACCCAATAAGCTTATCATTTACATGGATAACCAACAAGGTCCTACTGTCTAGCACAGGGAACTCTGCTCAGTGTTATATGGCAGTCTGGATAAGAGGGGAGTTTGGAGGAGAATGGATACAGGTATACATATGGCTGAGTCCCTTCACTGTCCACCTGAAATTATCACAACATTGTTAATCAGCTATACTCCAATGTAAAATGAAAAGTTAAAAAAGATTTATCATTTAGAAAAGAAAATGAGATAAAGAACCTTCTAAGACAAGCAAAACCTAAAAGATTCATCAATACTAAACCTACCCTGAAAAAATTCTCTAAGTGGATAAAAAGAATCTACAAGAAAGGGAAAATCCCACTAAGAAAGAAGGCAATTATACAGTAAGGACTGAAAATCAACCACTTAAATAGGCCAGTATGAAGACAGAAAGACAAAAATTCATAAAAACTAACTAAAACAATTAAGAGATAAGCATGAAGATATAAAATAGGACATCAAAAATACAAAATGGGGCAGAAGGGAATAAAAAAAACATGTTATCTTTTAGAATGTGTTTGAATTTAAATGACTACCAGTTTAAAATGAATAGATATACACATTATAGGTCAACATATATGAACCCTATGGTAACTATAAACTAAAAACAATGCTGCTAAGTCGCTTCAGTCGTGTCCAACTCTGTGCGACCCCATAGACAGCAGCCCACCAGGCTTCCCCGTCCCTGGGATTCTCCAGGCAAGAACACTGGAGTGGGTAGATATACAAAAACTAAAAATATACGTACTCAAATATACTACTAAAGAAAATCATCAACCACACGGGATAAAACAGAAGAAATAAGCAGAGAACTACAAAAACAACTGGAAAACAACTGATAAAGTGGCAATAAGTACACTGCTGTTGTTTTAGTTGCTAGGTTGTGTCCAACTTTTTTTGCAACTCCATGGATCAATAATTACTTTAAGTGATAATAAATAAAGAGTTCTTAACCACATCGAGTTCTTGCCAATCAAAAGACATAGGGTGATTTGATTAAAAAAAAAAACAACTATATATTTCAATATGCTGCCTGCAAGAGACTCACTTCAGGACTAAGGGCTTCCCCAGTGGCTCAGATGGTAAAGAATCTGCCTGCTAATGCAGGAGACCTGGGTTCAATCCCTGGGTTGGGAAGATACCCTGGAGAAAGGCATGGCAGTATTCTTGCCTGGAGAATTCCATGGACAGAGGAACCTAGTGGGCTACAGTCCATGGGATCACCAAGAGTCAGACATGACTATAAAGACACACACATACTGAAAGCTAATATTCCTAACCAGTAGACCACCAGGGAACACCCTATATCAAGCATTTTCCCCCCAATCATAATGGCATGAAACTAGAAACCAGGAAGAAATACAGGAAGAAATACTAGAAATACAGGAAGAAAATGGGAAAAGTACAAACAAGTGGATACCCAAAATGTTATTAAAAGAGGAAATCAGAGGGAATTCCCTGACAGTCCAGTGGTTACGACTCAGCACTTTCACTGCCATGGCCTGGGTTCAATCCCAGCTTGGGGAACTAAGATCTCGCAAGTTAAGTGAAGTGGCAAAAAAAAAAAAAAAAAGCCCAAAACAAACAGAAAAATTAAAAAAAGGATAGGACAGACTATCCATAAGAAAAATGGCAAAATATTTGAACACTACAAAAGAAGAAATCTGTATGGCTAATATATGAAAAACATGCTTAACCTTATTAGTAATCAAGAAAATGAAAATTAAAATCATAATCGGGATGATAACAAATATGCAAGGAAACAAACCACCCTCAATGAATCAGCAGAAATAATAAACAACAAGTACATATCCCTCAAGTGCTTTAGATATTGGAATTACCTGATACAGAAAACAAAGTTGCTAACGTATAAAAAATATTTAATTAAAAGAACCACAAAAATGAGCCATCAACAGCAGACTATCGAAATGATCAGGTAGATTTATAAAAGAAGCAAACAGGATTTTTAGAAATTAAAAAAATGCAAACTGTTTAAAAGTTCAGTAGATGAATTAAACAGAAGATTGGGCACTGAAGACAGAATTAGTTTATTGGAAAACAGTTCTAAAGAAATTACCAAGAATGCAGCCTTACGGTTCGAAAATATGAAAGAGAGATAGACATGGTAAATAAAACAAGAAGCTTTATATGTCTGACTTAAGTTCGGGGGTGAAAGGAGAAAGAATGGAGGAGGCAATAGTTGAAAAACAAAATAATGGTTGAGATTTTTTCAGAACTAATTTAAGACCTGAATTCACATGCAAATGAAGCACTACTATATGCCAAGGATAAATAAAAGCAAATCCACAGTTCTCCACACTGAAACTGCAGAACATCTGCTGCAAGAGGCAATCTAAACCGTAATCAGACTGGTAAGTCGTGATCATCTGTAAAGGAAAAAAAATGAAGCTAACAGGCAGATTCTTAATCACAATAATGGAACCTAGAAGGCAGTATGATGGTATCTTCCAAGTGCTGAGAAAAAACAATAGGCAACCAAGAACTGTGTGGCTTGAAAAATAACATTTCAAAACAGAGTTGAAACAAAAATGTTCTTGGTCAAGAAAAACCAAATTTACACAATATACCTACACCCAATACATTTCTTTCTTATTTTTATATTGTATTGGTTTTGCCATATATCAACATGAATCCGCCACAGGTATATGCGTGTTCCCCATATTGAACCCTCCTCCCTCCTCCCTCCCCATACCATCCCTCTGGGTCGTCCCAGTGCACCAGCCCCAAGCATCCAGTATCGTGCATCGAACCTGGACTGGGGACTCGTTTCATATATGATATTATTCATGTTTCAATGCCATTCTCCCAAATCATCTCACCCTCTCCCTCTCCCACAGAGTCCACAAGACTGTTCTAGACATCAGTGTCTCTTTTGCTGTCTCACATACAGGGTTATTGTTACCATCTTTCTAAATTCCATATATATGGGTTAGTATACTGTCACCCAATACATTTCTAAAAGATGTACTTCAAGAAGGAAAGAAAATTAACTGAGAAAGAACCTCTGAGATGCCAGGAAAGATGGTGAAGGAAAAATCTGACAAGTATATAATCTATACTTGGTATAAAATAAATTGTTCATTTATTTAGTATGTATTACTTATCACCTATAATGAAAAGGACATCTTCTTTGGGTGTTAGTTCTAAAAGGTCTTGTAGGTCTTCATAGAACCGTTCAACTTCAGCTTCTTCAGCATTACTAGTTGGGGCATAGACTTGGATTACTGTGATACTGAATGGTTTGCCTTGGAAATGAACAGAGATCATTCTGTCGTTTTTGACACTGCATCCAAGTACTGCATTTCGGACTCTTGTTGATCATGATGGCTACTCCATTTCTTCTTTTTTTAAATAATTTCAAGATACTTTTACTTTACAAAATTGTATTGGTTTTGCCATACATCAACATGAATCCGCCATGGGTGTACACGTGTTCCCCATCCTGAACGCCCCTCCCCCCCCTCCCCGTACCATCCCTCTTGGTCATGCCAGTGCACCAGCCCCACCATCCTGTATCCTGCATCGAACCTAGACTGGCGATTCGTTTCTTGTATGATATTACACGTTTCAATGCCATTCTCGCAAATCATTCCACCCTCTCCCTCTCCCACAGAGTCCAAAAGACTGTTCTATACATCTGTGTCTCTTTTGCTGTCTCACATACAGGGTTATCATTACCATCTTTCTAAATTTCATATATATGTGTTAGTATACTGTATTGGTGTTTTTCTTTCTTCCAATTTGCCTTGATTCATGGACCTGACATTCCAGGCTCCTATGCAATACTGCTCGTTACAGCACTGGACCTTGCTTCTATCACCAGTCACATCCACAGCTGGGTATTCGTTTGTGCTTTGGCTCCATCCCTTCATTCTTTCTGGAGTTATTTCTCCACTGATCTCCAGTAGCATATTGGGCACCTACTGACCTGGGGAGTTCCTCTTTCAGTATCCTATCATTTGGCCTTTTCATACTGTTCATAGGGTTCTCAAGGCAAGAATACTGAAGTGGTTTGCCATTCCCTTCTCCAGTGGACCACATTCTGTCAGACCTCTCCACCATGACCTGCCTGTGGAATGCAAAAGTAGGAAGTCAAGAAACACCTGGAGTAACAGGCAAATTTGGCCTTGGAATACGGAATGAAGCAGGGCAAAGACTAATAGAGTTTTGCCAAGAAAATGCACTGGTCATAGCAAACACCCTCTTCCAACAACACAAGAGAAGACTCTACACATGGACATCACCAGACGGTCAACACCGAAATCAGATAGACTATATTCTTTGCAGCCAAATATATGTATAGGAGAAGCTCTATACAGTCAACAAAAACAAGACCAGGAGCTGACTGTGGCTCAGATCATGAACTCCTTATTGCCAAATTCAGACTTAAAGAAAGTAGGGAAAACCACTAGACCATTCAGGTATGACCTAAATCAAATCCCTTACAATTATACAGTGAAAGTGAGAAATAGATTTAAGGGCCTAGATCTGATAGATAGAGTGCCTGATGAACTATGGACAGAGGTTCATGACATTGTACAGGAGACAGGGATTAAGACCATCCCCATGGAAAAGAAATGCAAAAAAGCAAAATGACTGTCTGAGGAGGCCTTATAAATAGCTGTGAAAAGAAGTGAAGCGAAAAGCAAAGGAGAAAAGGAAAGATATAAGCATCTGAATGCAGAGTTCCAAAGAATAGCAAGAAGAGATAAGAAAGCCTTCCTCAGTGATCAATGCAAAGCAATAGAGGCAAACAACAGAATGGGAAAAACTAGAGATCTCTTCAAGAAAATTAGAGATACCAAGGGAACATTTCATGCAAAGATGGACTCAATCTTTATTGACAGAAATGGTATGGACCTAACAGAAGCAGAAGATATTAAGAAGAGGTGGCAAGAATACACAGAAGAACTGTACAAAAAAGTTCTTCACAACCAAGATAATTACGATGGTGTGATCACTGACCTAGAGCCAGACATCCTGGAATGTGAAGTCAAGAGGGCCTTAGAAAGCATCACTACGAACACAGCTAGTGGAGGTGATGGAATTCCAGTTGAGCTATCTCAAATCCTGAAAGATGATGCTGTGAAAGTGCTGCACTCAATATGCCAGCAAATTTGGAAAACTCAGCAGTGGCCACAGGACTGGAAAAAGTTAGTTTTCATTCCAATCCCAAAGAAAGGCAATGCCAAAGAACACTCAAACTACCACACAATTGAACTCATCTCATGCGCTAATAAAGTAATGCTCAAAATTCTCCAAGCCAGGCTTCAGCAATACGTGAACCGTGAATTTCCAGATGTTCAAGCTGGTTTTAGAAAAGGCAGAGGAACCAGAGATCAAATTGCCAACATCTGCTGGATCATGGAAAAAAGCAAGAGTGTTCCAGAAAAACATCTATTTCTGCTTTATTGACTATGCCAAAGCCTTTGACTGTGTGGATCACAATAAACTGTGGAAAATTCTGAAAGAGATGGGAATACCAGACCACCTGACCTGCCTCTTGAGAAACCTATATGCAGGTCAGGAAGCAACAGTTAGAACTGGACATGGAACAACAGACTGGTTCCAAATAGGAAATGGACTACGTCAAGGCTGTATATTGTCACCCTGCTTATTTAACTTATATGCAGAGTACATCATGAGGAATGCTGGGCTGGAAGAAGAACAAGCTGGAATCAACATTGCCAGGGAAATATCAATAACCTCAGATATGCAGATGACACCACCCTTATAGCAGAAAGTGAAGAAGAACTAAAAAGCCTCTTGATGAAAGTGAAAGTGGAGAGTGAAAAATTTGGCTTAAAGCTCAACATTCAGAAAACAAAGATCATGGCATCTGGCCCCATCACTTCATGGGAAATAGATGGGGAAACAGTGGAAACAGTGTCAGACTTTATTTTTCTGGGCTCCAAAATCACTGCAGATGGTGACTGCAGCCATGAAATTAAAAGACGCTTACTCCTTGGAAGGAAAGTTATGACCAACCTAGATAGCATATTGAAAAGCAGAGACATTACTTTGCCAACAAAGGTGCGTCTAGTCAAGGCTATGGTTTTTCCTGTGGTCATGTATGGATGTGAGAGTTGGACTGTGAAGAAAGCTGAGCGCCGAAGAATTGATGCTTTTGAACTGTGGTGTTGGAGAAGACTCTTGAGAGGCCCTTGGACTGCAAGGAGATCCAACCAGTCCATTCTGAAGGAGATCAGCCCTGGGATTTCTTTGGAAGGAATGGTGTTGAAGCTGAAACTCCAGTACTTTGGCCACCTCATGTGAAGAGTTGACTCATTGGGAAAGACTCTGATGCTGGGAGGGATTGGGGGCAGGAGGAGAAGGGGACGACAGAGGATGAGATGGCTGAGATGGCTGGATGGCATCACTGACTTGACGGACGTGAATCTGAGTGAACTCCAGGAGTTGGTGATGGACAGGGAGGCCTGGCGTGCTGCGATTCATGGGGTCACAAAGAGTCGGACACGACTGAGCAACTGAACTGAACTGTACTGAACTGATCACCTACTATAGTAAGCTGAATAATGTTCACCCAAAGATATTAGGTCTTAATCCCCAGAACGTGTAAAATGCCACACCTCATTTGGAAAAGGAGCTTTTACAGATGTGATTTAAGGATTTGGGGTTATCTGGGTGGGTCCAAAATGCCATAGGCTTCCCTTGTAGCTCAGTAATGAATCTGCCTGCAGTGCAGGAGAACCAGGTTCAATCCCTGGGTTGGGAAGATCCCTTGGAGAAGTAAATGGCAACCCACTCCAGTATCCTTGGCTTGGAAAATCTCATGGACAGAGGAGCCTGGTGGGCTGCAGTCCATGGGGTCACAAAGAGTCGGGCACAACTGAGTGACTAACACACACACACAAAGAGAAATTACACACAGAAGTAAGTCATGTGATAGAAGCAGAGTCAGAGAAAAGATGCTGTGGAACCAGCTTTTAAAGTGGAAGAAAGGGATATGAGTCAGGGAATGTAGCTCCAGAGGGAGTGTGGCCCTGCCAACACCTTGATTTCAGCCCAGTAAAGCTGATTTCCAACTTTTGGCCTCTAGAACTGTGAGAGAATTAATTTCTGTTGTTGTAAACCATGACATCTGTGGTAATTTGTTACAGCAACCACAGGGAACTAATGCACCTACCATGGCTAGAAACTTCCCTAAGTGTTTGAACAAAACAAAGGTCTCTACCCTAATAGAGCTTAAACTCTATTCTCAACAGATACTATGCCATGAATATCATTAGCAAGTAAACTGCATAGCATGTAAAAGGTGACAAATGATACGTGAAAAAGGCAAAAAAGTAGGGTGAGTGTGGAATTGGTAGTGTGTGGTAGGGCTGGTGGGCAAGTTGAAATTTTAAATACAATGGCCATGGTAAGCTTCCCTGAGAAGGTGGTGTTTGAGCAGACTGTTTTAATTTGTAGTATTCATTTTTAAAAAAGAGGAGAAAACTAAAGCACTGGACAATACTGTGTAAGTTGGGGAAGAGGTGATCAGTACTAAAGTTTTCTAACATCTTTGTATTAATTGGGAGGAAAATTTAGACATTCATTTTAGATTTTAAGCATACATACTAAGATACCGAAGGTAATCAGTAAAAGAAAAGAAATAGAATATATAATTTCCAAATAAGTAGTGGGGAAAATGGAATAAAAAAGTAAACAAACAGAACTCAATATATGTATTTTTTTCTTAAAGCTGAGAAAGGAGAAAAAGCAAAGAAAATTCAGATAGAGAGCAACCAGTAAGATGTTAGAAACAAATGCAAATAGATGTAATTTTCCAGTTAAAGGACAGAAATTGTCAACCATATTTCAGTTAAAAAAAAAATTTTAATGTATATTATGTAAAAAAAAGGACAAAAATTGCCAGATTAGGGGAAAAAATGAGAAAATTCATCTAACATGAAGAGACTCACTAAAATATGAGAATATAAAGAAAGGCTATTAAGCAATGAAGAGCTATACCAAGCAAATACTAGACAAAAGTCAGAGTAGTTATTTTACAACAAAATCTAAAACCAACTCAATAAGAAATAGAAAATCAGAAAAAAAAAACAAACCTGCTAAATGGAGAGATTGAATCAATAATAAAAAAATTCCCCATAAAATCAAGCCCAGGACCAGATAGCTCCATTGGTGAATTCTAGTAAATATTTAAAAACACCAATCCTCAACTTTGAGGACTTCCCTGGTGGCTCAGATGGTAAAGCGTCTGCCTAGAATGTGGGAGACCTGGGTTCAATCCCTGGGTTGGGAAGATCTCTGAGAAGGAAATGGCAACCCACTCCAGTATTCTTGCCTGGAAAATCCCATGGACAGAGGAGCCTGGTGGGCTACAGTCCATGGGGTCACAAAGAGTCGGACATGACTGAGCAAGTTGACTTACTTTCTTTCTCAACTCTGGGGCTTCCTCAGTGGCTGAATGGTAAAGAACCTGCCTAACAATGCAGGAGATGTGGTCGAGTTCAATCTCTGGGTCAGGAAGATCCCTGGAGAAGGAAGTGACAACTCATTCCAATATTCCTGCCTGGAAAATCCCATGGACAGAGAAGCATGGTAGGCTACAGTCACTCCATGGGGTTGTAAGAGAGTCAAACATGACTTAGTGACAAAAACAACAAATAACTTTTCAACTTTAATCTAGTTTCATATTGACTTTATAAACTATTTGACTTTAAAGATTTGGATGAAACAACATTTATACTTGTGCTTGATTTTTCTAAAATAGGACAGTTAAGAATAAATACTCACCTTGAGGATTCCTGGAAATCACCCATTACCATCCTTTCCCCTCTACACTCCTATAACATTATCATCAAACCATCACAAAAATAAAGAGAAATTTAAAAAATAACACTGACAACTATGAATTCATTAATCATTAGGAAGGTTTTAAGTTCTGTGGTTTTATAACATTCTTACAATATCTGAATTTTAAAGATCTCCAGAAATTTTTTTTAAATAAAAAGTTTTATTGGAGAAAAATAGAACCACCACGTACACAGGGAAAAGAGCACAAAAATTCAACTGATACAGAACTGAAAGTCACAACTACCCAATGTTATTTGCGATTACTTTTCCATTTCTTAAATGGCTTCCCTCAATTTTTAAAATAGTCTTACCAATTTTTTTCAGCTGAAATAGCATCAAAATTTCAAAACATTTAGAGCCTCAGCGAAGGGACCAGCTTTTAAGATAACAAAGGTGACACACCACGAGTCTCCTAACAGGACCAATTCTACCGAAAAATTCCTGAAGCATGTAACTACTGAGTGTGGTAGAACAGTAGCTCAGAGACCATCAGGGATTGGTTAGAACACTGACTTAGATTAGACGGTCCAGTATGCAGAGAAAGCAAACAAAAAAGCTGCATTTCCCAGTCAGATGAGTTCATGTAAGAAAACCAAGGAGGTGCTAAGAAAATACAGGCAATGTCTGCTCAAAATAATTAAGGCGGCATTCTAAATACCACATATTATTCGACAACAGTGTGTAAAGTGATGCAATTAGAAAACAGCCAACTTAAAAAAAAATATGGTCACAGGTCCTTGAGAACTCAAGAAAACAATCAACAGCAAACACAAGAGCTGAAAGTCTTCTCAGCTGAGGGTTAGGATCTAGGTATTCTTCCCAATAGCTTCAAATAGTCAAGGAAATAAACTGCTGCAAAAAGCATTATAGCAGTTCTGATTTTTTTAAACCAAAACAAAATTTCTGCTTCTCTTCCAAGATCAATTCCCTTCAAAACTTCAAGGAAAAACAAACAAGGAAGCAAAATAAAACCCCAAATACAAAACCAAAAACCACTGATGGTAAAGAGAAGCTTTTCACTCACATTATCAATTTGAAAAAAACAATACTTTTGCTGTTTTTCTATGTATGAACAATCCTAGGACATTCCTCTGAAAAGCAGGTGTCCAGTGGCTATGAGAACTCTTTACCTTCAAGCAACTTTGCAAAGAATAAGATCAGCATAATACAGAATTTGAAATCCCAATGAGGGGGTGTGTAGGGAAAATGAGGAAGGATCTAGTTCTATCTAGGGCTTTAAGGAAGTTAAAATAAGGATGACAGGAAAGACTAATATGCCAACAAAAAGGAGAGTTGCTGCTGCTGCTAAGTTGTTTCAGTCATGTCTGACTCCTAGCGACCCCATGGACTGCAGCCTACCAGGCTCCTCCATCCATGAGATTTGCCAGGCAAGAGTACTGGAGTGGGGTGCCATTGCCTTCTCCAAAGGAGAGTTGAGGTGCTTCCAAAAAAAAAACTTTGGTAGAGAAAACAGGAATGCTAAATCCCAGGAAGCCTGTAACAATCTACAATTGGTCCAAGTTAAAGACAAAACTGTCCAAACAATTTTGAAGTCTAAAGGCAGTTGAAAACTAGTTTGTGAATTTTTGCTCTTGTAAAAAGTTACAAAATGTGGGTTTGGTCTCTTTTGCGATGTTCATATTATATTCACTTTTAATATGAAGAAACAGTTGGGTTTTTCTCTCCTACCATGTTCTTCTAGCACAACTGATCAGCAATTTTCTATTTCAGCTATTTTTATAAGTACCTGTTAATCAGCACAGTAAACTCAGGGCTGAACCATATACACACATCTCATAAATTGAACATTTTAGGATATGTGTATACAAGACAATATGTAAGCAACTGTCCCTCTACTTGAAAACTTGTTTCCAAATAAAAATTTTAAAAACATCCCTTTCAGTGTAACAGAACATTACTTAGTAAAATATCAAGAGCTATGACAACGTATTTTTCTCTTCAAGGGAAATCACAAAACAGGTGAACAATCAAGTCCAGGGTGGTTTTTCTATTTGATAAATACATCCAGAACTCTGTACAGTAAATAAAGTTTGCATGCAGTTTAAGTATCTTTAAATGACATTTTAAGCAAATAAACCTTTTGCTTCATAATTAAATGGTGTATAAGAACCCCCTCCTCCTTCTTTAATAGCCATAAGGACCTCTTCCCCAGTTCCAAATAGGAATCATGAAAACCGGGTACTTTCTTAAAGAGTTTTCTGCACATCATACTAAATAACATGCAAGGAGTTCAACAACATTCTTCTTAAAGGTAAGTATTACTCTTTAAATGGGCATGTTAACCACTGAAAAGTCACTCAACTATTCCCATTACACTGCTTCATTTGGTCATTGGTAGTATAAAATAATTCAAACAACAACAGGTTAGTTTATCCACTGGCTATTGTATATGACAGCAACTGCTTCAAGGCCAACAACGTTTTATGCAATGTAATTGTACTGGTTTGGATTTTCTTTGTCTCTCTCCATGTAGTCCCGGTCAATTAGGGATTCTATTCTCTTCTTAAGATCAGCAGGCTGTAAGAGAAGGCAACTTTTCAGTGTTCATAACCCACTGGCTCAAGCCCCTTTACCAATACTCAATTTAAAAGAAAAAAAAAAAAAAAAAACAGCTTTGGCTCACTGAATGTATTTAATCTCCTTAATATTTTTTTTTCTTTTTCAAATCTCCTTAATTTTAAAGAGGAAAGCATGATGAAAATAAATCAGGTTAAAAATGTTTTTCTACTATACCTATACTGTCGTATCTTGTCCTACTGTTATATAGTACATTCTCTATTTTAAAGAGGTCTGCTAAGAACCAGCGATTCTCTGCACAAATACAAAAGACCATCATAACTTCACATGAAGAACATGTTATAGTTTAAGGAAACAGAATGCTATTTAGTTTTGCCAAGATAGTTTGAGAAGATAACTAGATCCTAAATTTGGAAAAAAGCTGGTTCTCAAAGTCAGGTTTTGTTGCTGCTGTTGTTGAGTAGCCAAGTTGTGCTCAACTCTTTGAGACCCCCATGGACTGTAGCACACCAGGCTCCTCTGTCCTCCACTATCTCCCAGAGTTTACTCAAATTCAAAGTCAGGTTGCATTTTTATAAATTACAGATATACTATGGAAATCACTATTTACAAGATTACTACAACAAATGGCTTGATAAGTGAAGTTATCATCTCATAATTCAGATCTCTGTATTTCAGGTTTAATGTAAGATTTAACTGTTACTTGCCCAAAATGATTTGAATTTTTAAACTCTACTTGTTGAAAAATCATTAAGAAAGCTTATAGCTTGTTCTCAATTGCATTCTTAGCTGTTGGGCAACAAAAGTCCACTGTCTTTTGTATCTAGCCTTAAAGAGAATATAATCTTGCTTGCTAATAGCTTTTCAGATTGTGTAAAATGCCTACTTGATCAAGAAACTTAAAGAGGGAAAGTAGTTTGACTGGGCAGTCAAAATTTCAGTGAAGTGTGAATTCCAAGGTTTGAAAATCGAATGACTTGCTCTTAATTATGGCGAAAGACCAAAAATATCAGCATATTTATTATAGTGGTCCTAATAACTTCCTTAGCTAGCTAGTATCAGTGGGCTCTCTGGCTGGAGGTGAAATGATTGTTAAGGCATAGGATGAGGGTGAGAGTGTGGTCGTGAGCAGACAGTATCGACAGCTAACAAGCATTTATGTGTCAGGCCCAGTGCTAAGTTTTTACAAGTATCATCTCATTTATGCTTCAAAATAATCCTATGAGGTAAGTACTATTATCATCTCCCATTTTACAAAAGAGAAAACAAGCTCAAAAGGTGAAACAGCTGAGAGTGTATCCAAAGTCTAACAAGTATTTATCATCACAAGAGTTTGGGAATCTTCTACAACATGAGATACAGTCCAGTACACCACCACATTGTCAAAGGTGCTTTATTACTGGGAATTTATATTGAAACATATCCATGTGATGACTAATTTTAGTTTGCCAGAACTATCACTAAATTTTACAAAAAGATGCCTAATGATGACATTATAGAGTTTTATTAAATTGGAATATAATTGCCTGTATGTTTTTTTTTTTTTTATTTTTTTTGCCTGTATGGTTTTTAATGGACCCTTACACAAGCTAACTAAACAGAAGACTTAATTAAAATAACCACATCTATCAAATAGCAAGGTATTCTTAGGAGGAAAAAAAACTTAAGTAACAAAGAAGCTAAAAAAAAATTAAAGTG
This sequence comes from Bos taurus, assembly GCF_002263795.3. Taxonomy (NCBI): domain Eukaryota; kingdom Metazoa; phylum Chordata; class Mammalia; order Artiodactyla; family Bovidae; genus Bos; species Bos taurus. Next base: position 5,088,870 of record NC_037357.1, read on the forward strand.
AATAAACTTGAAAATTTCAAGTTTCAGGTATAAGAGCTTTTATAAATTGTTTTCCCCTTTTGTCACAGCTGCCCACATATGCCAACAAAGGTTGTTTTTTTTTAATCATATATATGAGCACGAGAAATGAAAACTTTTGTCCCTCTAAATGGTCTTCAGGTTTTAGTCAATGTTTGTAAGATTTGTATCTATAAAATCTAATTTATATACATATAAAACAATATAATTTTTATATATAAGCAGCTCAGTAACAAAATACTTAAATACCTACCTTGACTGGAAATTTCAACTGGTTGTACACTTCTGAAACAAGGAGATTGTGGCTAAGTGTCTTTCTCATCTTCATAATTCGAACAATTGCAGCATCAATTTGATACTGTCTATCTTGAAATACTCTTTCTGTGGTACTAGCTTGTTCTTCAACCTAAAAAAAAAAAAGTTTTAAACTTAGAAACTATACCTGATGTGAAACCTGATTACTTACACAAACTGTATGTTTTAGGGCCATGACACAATTAACACTTTAAATATGCTGAATTATCAAAAGAAACCTCATACAGACAATGACAAAAAAACCCCCCTACTAACATAATTCCTGTTTGTCCTAGTGTCCTGTATCAATGAAGTAATGCCAATATTAGTTAATAGAAAAATACCATCTTGGTTTTTCTAGAGAGACAGCTGATGAAGAATGTATCATTTCCTTTTACTCTGTTCTCGTAATCTTAATGTGTCACAAGCAGTTGCTGACCAGATTTCTGTATAACATTAGCTTTATCTGTAAAAGTGACTGACACTGACATCTGACTCAAACAAAATATGGTACCACCCAGCTAAGCTAATTAGAGTCAAACTTCAAACTTTAAAATTTATTTTGTAATACATAAATCAGAAATGCACAGTTTAAAAAGCCAGTTAACCAATTTTAATGTTACAGCTAGCATGTTCCTCTTTAGTACTTAAATTAAGAGTAGTTTGGGCTTTTTTATTTTTTGCCACACAGTGCAGTTTGTAAATTCCCTGACCAGGGATCGAATCCATGCCCCTTGAAGTGGAAGCACAGTCTTAACCACTGGACTGCCAGGGAAGTCCCTAGTTCGGGCATTTTGTAGTCAGCTTCTTTCTGATACAGCATACATGTTTTAAAATGACACGGTAATTTAAGGGAACATCACACCTTTGATGTGAATGTTAACAAGACAGGAACTTGTCTGCAACACTGACCTTTGTGCTATGCTAAATCACTTCAGTCGTGTCCGACTCTTTGCAACCCTATGGACTACAGCCTACTAGGCTCCTCTGTCCATGGGATTCTCCAGGCAAGAACACTGGAGTGGGTTGCCATGCCCTCCCTCCAGGGGATCTTCCTGACCCAGTGATTAACCTGTGTCTCTCATGTCTCCTGCCTTGGCAGGTGGGTTCTTTATCACTAGTGCCACCTGGGAAGCTTAACATGGACCTCTGAAAGTCAAAGTGAAGGTCATTCAGTCATGTCCAACTCTTTGTGACCCCATGGACTATACAGTCCATGGAATTCTCCAGGCCAGAATACTAGAGTGGGTAGCCTTTCCCTTCTGCAGGGGATCTTCCTGACCCAGGGATCGGACCCAGGTCTCCCGCATTGCAGTGGATTCTTTACCAGCTAAGCCACAAGGGAAGCCCAAGAATACTGGAGTGGATTGCCTATCCCTTCGTCCAGCAGATCTTCCCAACCCAGGAATTGAACCAGGGTATCCTGCATTGCAGGCGGATTCTTTACCAACTGAGCTATCAGGGAAGCCCACATTGACCTCTACCCCATATAAGAACTTTTTCTCCAGTACTACATTAAACCTTGTTGGGATTGAAACCAACTGGTTTCAGGAAATGCTGCAGTTGCTGGTTTCCTTAGTAAAAGTCTCTTACAAACTCAAATGACAAAAAAAAAATATTTACTGTTGATCAAAAAAGTACTAACTAAATCATTTCACTTTCACCAAGGAAGCTGGCAGACAAAGAAAAAGAAAAGATAATCTTTAGTGCTGGCGAGGGCACAGTGAGACAGGCACTCATGCTATCAGTGTCAATCAGTCCAGTCTTTCTGGAACACAAAACAGCATAATAGATTAAGACTCTTAAAATGTTCACACTCTTTAACCCAAAAGATCTACTTCCATGATAAATTTATAAGGGAAGATCAGAAAGATTAAGATTTAGGTACAGAGATGTACCTTGCTGTTTTATTTATAATACTAAGAAGTTAGCCCACCAGGCTCTGCCATCCCTGGGATTCTCCAGGCAAGAACACTGGAGTGGGATGCCACTGCCTTCTCCCCTACCCCCTGCAAAACCCTGCAAAATCAAATACTGAAATACACTGAGCTAGATACAGGCCCAGATAATATTAAGGATGCTGGTGGTATTCTATGCTAAAATCTTCTTTATAAATCTTTACTGTGAACACATATAATTCCAGTACATCAGGATGAGGAGAATGCAAAAAAAAGTACCGTTTCTTTCATCTGAATTTGATTGATCTTTATCCTGAAAAGTTTGTGCTTGAAATCATCATTACAAATGAACTTGTCACCATCTTCGATATCTTTACCCTTTGGATTTTTCGCCAGAACTCTGGCTTTGCCACAAGCCAATGACTGCAATGTTCTCCTTAACTCTCCATCCTCTGAAGAAGAAAGAGTGGTTTAGCTATCTGTAACTAGCACATCAACATGGACAGCTGTAGCTCAGTCTAGCTTCTACCCTACCCATCTATTACAATTGTTTCCTTTTTCCTCAAGGTTCATGAACAACATCCTCTTTATCCCACCCAATCGCTTTTTTCCTGGTCATCCTCTAAAGGCTTCAATTATCATTCCATGTGGATAACCATCACACCTTCAGAAATGACATCCTACTTTTCCCCAGTCCCACATTTAAAGGCTACCTCCACCTGGCTTTTATATGCTCATCAATTTCAGTATGTCCAATATTTTAGTCATCATCTTCCCTATAAAAATGCATCTTCTTTCCAATTGTTAGTCATGAAGCCACCAACCTACTCTGGTGAGAAATCCTGGAATCATCTTTTAACTCTTTCCTCTCCTTCATCCTCCATGTATCTAGCAGTTGCTTCCTTAGAGATGCCTTGTCTCTCTTCTCATTGGCCTCACTGTAGTCTAAGCTCTTTGTCACTTTACGCCTGAATTACCCCACGAGCTTCTGGCCTGGAATCTCTTCAACTTCCAAGCTGCCCTACTATCTACTGATTCTAGGCAAGCTGCCCAAATGACTCCCACCGAAGGTGTGCTCATTCCTTTCTCCATACCTTTTCTCATGGTATTTCCTCTTGCAACATAACTAAAATCTGAAGGCCCAGCTCAAACCCTACCTCCTTCATGAAGGCGTTCCCCACTGTGCCAGTCCACAGTGATCTCTTGCTTCAATGAACTAACACACTCCATCAGTACCACAGACTGGTACTCACTGGTTGTGAAATTATTTTAAGTGTCATTTCCCCTTTTCCCCATGGTTCTAAGTGCTGAGGAGAGGGATTATTTCTTTAGAGTCCCCCAGACCACTTAATCAAGTAGGGTGCACACAGTGGACACTGAATAATGCTTGCTAATCAACTGATTCAACACAAACCTATTCCAGTAGCCTGCTTGATCTCTTCTAAACTGAACTCCTCTCCCTCATTAAACATTAGCAGCACCAGTGTTTGAAAAAGAGAGACCTGGAGTTCTTTTTTACCCTGTTGGAGAAACAACAGTGTTAAGCCATCATTTTTTTAAAAAGCACATGAAAATTAATCAAGTAGCTAATCTCTTACTGGAAAGCATTTTTCAATTAGTGGATTTAAAAATACAGGTTAACATTATCCAGAAAAGCCAGTGTGTTCAGTGGAGGGTTTAGGTGTGATCCTACCTAAAATAGGAGGAAGGATTGAGTGACCTTTCTACAGGTCTTTTTTAAGCCTTATAATTAAAACAGAACAACAAACTAATGAAAATTAATAACTCAGCTTTATGTGTCATTACAGATATTTATTACAAGCAGTAAGAAATCACTATTTCAATGCATTTTCAATTTGTCTGATTCAGATTAGTCATGAAAAGCTGTAGGATTTTTTGAAATTAGATATGAGAACTGTTCCCCTTAACACCCACTCTCTTCTCTAGCTCCCAGCAACAAAAAAAGAAGTTTCCTGTCAAAAGTGGCAGCTTGAATTTTGCATCCACAGGTGCAGCAGAGCCCAATCAAATGTGGAAAAGACCACAATCATATACACAGAGCTGTGACACGCTATCACTATGTCATGCGCATATATAAGACAAAGTTATAAAACACCTTAAAAACCTTCAAGTTAAGAGGGATGATCTCAGTATCAAAGATGAAGATGAAAACTAAGTTGGGGGAATATCTACTTACCTCTTTAAACTCTGCCTTTAGTACGCAGTGCCCTAGAGTTGATTGCCATTGAAGTTTCCTGCCACTATGTTTGCCAAGGTAAAATGTCTTGAAAATCTCCTGAAGTTTTACCATCTACAACAAATAATGCTTTATTTAAGCTCTGTGTCCAGTATCACATTCACTACTTTTTTATATTTACATGTGTAAAAATGTATGGAAGTTTTAAAGACTATACCCAATAGGGCCACTGATCACGTTGATGTAAGGTAATAACCACCAAATTTAATAGCATTTATCAGATTTACCCTCTCTGATCTGTCTGCAACATTTTATCATCCTCTCCTTTTTAAAAAATATTTATTTATAAACTTAGTTGCAGTATATGGTATATAGTCCCTGACCAGGGATCGAACCTGGGCCCCCTGCATTGGGAGCCGGGAGTCTTAGCCACTGGACCACCAGGGAAGTCCCATCCCCTCTTCTGAAACATTCATCTCCAATGCTTTTTGTGCCTCTGGACCTTGCTGGTTCCTTTATCTTGCTAGTGTTTCTTCATTGGTTTCCTTCTTAGGTTACCTCTTCCTACCACCTACCAGTTGTGAGCCTTTTTCAAAGTTTTGCCTTAGGCCTGTTCTTGTTTCCACATTTTCTCTCTTAATGAGGGATTTACTCAAGTATCCATCACTCAGCAATCCCACCCTCTGGCCCAGGTAATATACCATCAAGAATTTTTGAGAGTTGGGCAGTGATGGGTACTAATACAATCTGGGGAACTGAAAGAAGAGTCAAGGACACTGGCCCTAAACTAAGGAATTGGCATCTTAACCTATGCTCTAATGATACAAGAGTAATATAAATAAAAGAATAAAACATTAAAAACAGTTGACATTTGGTGTGGCTGTGTTTACACAAACTTTTAAAACAACTCTTACCTCTGGTGGTAAATGAACTTCCATAGGCACATATGTTGGCCAGTAACCCATTGTCAGGATATTCACAGTTAATTCAATATTCCCAGGTACATTCTGGTTCTGCATATACTACAATAAGATCAACACACACACTGAGATCTTAAAAAATAAAAATGCATACATTCCATGCCATAAAAATGACCCATTCAAGAAGTTCCTCACTACAAAACTACAGGTGATACTGACCATCTTTAAAATAGAAGGCAAAACTATTAAAAGGACTATAAATGAAGCCTATATTAAAAGTGCCAGAGAAATACACCAGGTAACATTTTGCTACAATGTACACAAGGATCAGGTGACTCCTTCAGAGGCATTAACAACTTAAATAATTTCTCACATATGACTGGGCTGTTACAGGATTTCTTCTCCATTCTTTTCCCCATACCACCTGCAGTATCCAGTTTTGGAGACCCCTACATGGCTTGGAAAACCTGGCAGCAACCCCCCATTCCTCACCCCACCAGCCAGCCCAAGTGTCTGGTTTTTCACTTGTTCCACTGTGTGTTTGCAGGGAGTGACCTGAAATGGGGAAGGAAGAAGAAGGGGAGAGGGCAAAGCAGGTAGACCCTATTCTGTAGCTACTACAGGACCCATGATCCTACTAACCCTGATCTTTCTTGAGTCTTCCACCCTCATCTCCCATCACAGCAACATAGTGGTAAAGAAATCACTGTTAAAACCCTAGGAGAGGAAAATCTATCTTGCTATCACTATTATGTATAATCTTAAATGTTTCAAAACTAGCTTCTACCAACATCTGCGAAATATACAGATCTAGCATTTCATTCCCAAGGTCCCCAAAGGCCTTATACAACCACTCTATCACCTCTTCCATCTCCATCACTAGCTCTGAACTTGCAACTCACCACCAGTGGGTAGATGCTGCTGCTGCTGCTGCTAAGTCACTTCAGTCGTGTCCGACTCTGTGTGACCCCATAGACGGCAGCCCACCAGGCTCCCCCATCCCTGGGATTCTCCAGGCAAGAACACTGGAGTGGGCTGCCATTTCCTTCTCCAACGCATGAAAGTGAAAAGTGAAAGTGAAGTCGCTCAGTCATGTCCGACTCTTCGCGACCCCATGGACTGCAGCCTACCAGGCTCCTCTGTCCATGGGATTTTCCAGGCAAGAGTACGGGAGTGGGCTACCATTTCCTTCTCCATGTTTCAGTCTTCTACATATGCGTAACAAGCCCTCCCCTATTTCTTTTCCAAACTCATCAATTATTCCAAACTCATCCTATTCCCTCTACCTCTTTCCTAGCAACAGACCACACTCCTATTCCACAAAGGAAAAAGGCAAATCCCACCAACACATGCCAGTCACTGGTGTTTAGCAACCATTCACCAACCTATCTACCCTTTCACAAACCATCCCATCCACTCACCTTTTGTCTATCATTAACCTTGTTTTCCATCCATTGGTTCCTCCATCCATCTACTTATCTTTCCTCATGTCCCGTTCCCTCACTCATCCTTCCATCTATTTGTCTATAGACTCATCTTTTGATACATCAAAAGATGCTAGAAGCCCTGTTTTCACTAGCTACAGCCTTTCCTGTCCTGACTTCTTCTGCTCAATACATTTCATCTCTATTTTTGTGTTATTTTGGGAGTATATTGAGAATACATTTTGAAGTAGGTCAAATACACTTACATTTCATTGGTGATTATTTTCTTCTACTGTGACTATCATCTAAGTTGCTATGAAGTATTTATAACAAATACAAGTTTCTACTTATCCTCTTCAGTACAAACCAAAATAAGAAGATAACTAAATACATTTAAGTTGGAGGAATTAAGAGCTTAACTCACTTTTACCTGTTTGAACTGAATCATGATGTCTTTAGAAAGTTCCATGTCTTTAAACATTCCTTCAAGTTTGCTGGTGAAAGCAGCTCCACATTCTAGTAAAGATGTTTGTACATTTACAATATTTTAAAGTGGTTAAAAACAAAGAATTTAGAATTGAAAACATGAAATGTAAAACATACTTTAGGATGAAATATGGTCTGTAAGTATTCATAAGAATAAAAAAAGCCTTACCCCAAAGTGTATGCCCCACTAAATCAGAGTCAAATCTTAATCCTGTAGTAACTTTATCTACTTTTTAGGCACAAGATAAATGGGAAATTTTATACAAATGATAAAAACAAGAACAATGTTTTATTTTTTAAAAAATCACGACAGCTCTCCATATGTAAATAGGTTGGAAACCTCATGAGCTTACTCAATTTACGTTTTTAATCATATGAACTTACAACGACTGACAAAAGAGGCAACTGACTGAAAGAGTAGAAATTAAGCTAATATTTTCTCTCAGAAATTAAAGAAGAAAAGGACCAGGAGAATGACAAACATACCATGTTTAAGTTTGGACAGCATTGATTTTTCAGCATCTACAGATGCACTTTTCCCAACTAAAAGGCGCTTGGCTAAATCTTTCTTATAGAAGGCCTCAAAAACATCCTTACCTATGTAAGTAATAAAACACAACTCTTATATTCCAATATAAGGTTTTGACACAATTTACTCAAAGTGCTTAATAAATCACACCATTAACCCAAGTCATTTAAATGTACACGTTTTATCCAAGTTTGCTAAATACAAGAAACATTAGAGGTAGATTTTTGTGCCAGACATTTCAAGACTTCTTTGCTGTAAAGAATTAAGACTGAATTTACTTTTCTTTAGAAAAGCTTTAGTTGACTAGTAATTTTAGCATCAATACTCCTGAGATTAAAATAAGTAGCAAAATTCAAGACTCTTAATAGTGGAAAAGTCGGAGCACAAGGCAATTAAGCAACATTCCTCAAGTACCCCAATAAATTAAATGCAAGGAATTTAATAGAATTTTAAGTATTTAACCCACAAGTAAATATACCTTATAGGTTGATTTTACTCGCCAGTTTCTCTGTCGAGTGCTTTGTTTTAAAAGAACAATATTAAAACAAAAATACGTACCATATATAAATCTAAATATAATCATAATCTTATCCAACATTTTTTCAAGTTCTTCATCAGTAGCTTCTTTGTTGCCTGCACGAAGCTTTGAATCCACATACTTCGCTAAAATGGGGGAAAAGTTTGTTGTTCAGTGATCATCAGTACCCATGAGGTACTGGTCACTATAAATACCAAACAGGAGTATGATATACTGAGTATTTCAATGTTTTACATGTACACATGCATTTTTAAAAAGTTTCCATATATGATATTATACATGTTTCAATACTGTAAAGTAATTAACCTCCAACTAAAATAAATTTATATTAAAAAAAAAAAGTTGCCAAAGTCAGGGAGATCAAGCGACTTGTTCAGTGTCACAGAGTTAAAAAATATAAGAGCTTCAACTCAAACCCAAGTCTTCTGGCTCCAGACCTAATGTACTTTCTACCATACTGATGGGATAAGGAAACTCTGGTGGGGGGATGGTGGTGGACGTGTTTACAGCCTTGTGCAGGAGTCAAAGTCACTGAAAGACATGGCATATCTTCTGGAATGTTCATTTTACACTGATGCTAGGCAATCTGAAATACTACTTTTCTACTGAAACAAATCAGATACATTACAGAGAGGAGGCAAAAATTGCAAAAAATTTAAGGGTAAATAGTAAACCAACAAAATTTCATCCTTTTAGTGAAGGATCTTCTCAGGTACCTCCTCCTCTGACCCAGGTGAGGAAACCTGAGAAGAACTGCAGTACACCACACTCTACTCTAAATAGGCCCAGATTCCTAGGTTTATTTTCATCCTGAACATTCTTTCTCACTGGCAACTGTAATTTTGTGCTAGCCTTTCCTGTGTGTGGGCCTCTAGAAAAAGTACCCTGTCCCACCGCTAAATTGCTCTAGGCTTGTAAAACAGCTATCAAGCTTTTTATATATAAAAAGAAAACAGGGTTCGATGTACTGTCTTACAAAGAAAGACCATGTTTGATAATGTGGGCTTTGAGATATTCTTTAGCATGAAGGACTACTCCTTGCATCTGGCTTCTTAGAAACCACCAACTAAGCAACTAGAAATAAATTTCATTGTTATTGAAAGACATGGCACAAAGATGTTAATACACAAAGCCTTATGAAAGAAGAACATTAAATGGGAAAAGGGACTGGAAAAATACCTATAAGTTCAGCAGGCTTGTTTGGTCTTTTGTTAATGAATGTTTCAAATGCTTCTTTCATAGCATTGATAAATTTTTCATTCTTCAGGAAACAGATATCAATTATATGGTCAACCTTATCTTTAAAATCCAGCAATTCTTGAACCATGGTTTTATCCTTTTCAGGATTAATTACAATAGTGCTACCAAATGCCTAAAAAAACAAAAATGTGTTTTTACTAGAATTTAATTATCTGCAATGAAAACAATCCCCCAAATCATATTTTAAGTATATACACATACCCACATACTTTAAAATTTCAAAAAATTAAATAAAATAAAGCAGGTTCTGAAATCAAGAAAAGAAAAGATAAAGTGATAAAACATCCAGACTGATGACACTCATCTATAATCACAAGGTAAGGAACAGCCACTGGGTACAAAATATCATAATGGGGTCTTATTGTAGAAGTTTCTAGGGTTTTTTTTCCCACTTTTAAAGTCAGCTTGAATTTTTAAAAAATGGCAATATGCCTTCAGCGTAAGATCAAAGGCAAGAAATTTGTATCCTAAAAAAGTCCTATTCCTTTTTCCACATTCACTACTATAATTATTGGAGCTAGAAATCACATCAGACATCAAGAAGAGAACTGTTTTATTGTTAATTAGCCACATGGCTATTATTCTCAGGTTGACTGCTCTCAAAACTCCCATTACTTGAAAAACAAAAGGATCTAACAAATAAGAAAACATTCATATGTACTCTAGGTGTACAGATTATAAGCCATCAGAGGAAAAAAAATGGTTAATGTTAATACCTTAATGTATTCAATCCATTGTTGTAAGAGAACCTGAACGCCACCTCGAACTCTACTGAAGAGCTGATACAGGAGAGATAAATCTTGAATTCGGTTTTCATCAAGGAGGTTATTTAAACCTGATTTTTGAAACATTTGGTATTTAAAAAAAAAAGTGAACAAAAATGTCAGGTATTTTAATGAAAAAGAAGTTAAAATTATTCTGATACTGGTTTGAACTATGACTAGTCTGTGAATTTTAATATAGAGATGTGCTTTGAATTAAACTCAAAGAGATAATTACCTTTCCAAGTGAAAACTAAATATAGGGAACTTATATAAAAACAAAAATTATATAATGGTCTGTACCATTTAACATAGTAGATCACATGTATAAACCAACTTATAAAAATTGGTCTGTGTAAATATGGTATTCTTGGGCTTCCCTTGTGGCTCAGATGGTAAAAAATCCGCCTGCAATGCAGGAGACCCAGGTTTGATCCCTGGGTTGGGAAGATCCCCTGGAGAAGGGAAAGGCTACCCACTCCAGTATTCTGGCCTGGAGAATTCCATGGACTATATAGTCCATGGGGTTGCAAAGAGTCAGACATGACTGAGTGACTTTCACTTCACTTTCAAATACATGTTACAAATACCTTGTATGTGCAATAGCCATATTATATTTGCATTACTGTACACAGTTATATTTCAGAGTATTGGATAAGGCCTGTGGTATATAAAAAAGGCACTGGCACCCCACTCCAGTGCTCTTGCCTGGAAAATCCCATGGGCGGAGGAGCCTGGTAGGCTGCAGCCCATGGGGTCACTAAGGGTCGGACACAACAGAGTGACTTCACTTTCACTTTTCACTTTCATGCACTGGAGAAGGAAATGGCAACCCACACCAGTGTTCTTGCCTGGAGAATCCCAGGGACGGCAGAGCCTGGTGGGCTGCTGTCTATGGGGTTGCACAGAGTCGGACACGACTGAAGTGACTTAGCAGTAGCAGGCCAAGTTTAAATGAAGTCCTAAAGTATTTGATTTTCAGAATGAAATAAAAGTATAACTGCATTAAAGTTCTAAGATATTTTATACAAAAGATGGCTAGAGAGAAAGGTAAGACTTTTGCCTATTTGTAACACTGTTAAAGTAAAATTCAGGGTATACTCATATATCACTTAGGATTAATAGAAATGCTTGGTTTTATATGCTAGAAACAAAACACTTTAGTGCAAAAAGGAATGCATTTCCTTATTATTTAATATTTAATATACTTAATATTTATATACTTAATTTAATATTAAATACTTAATATTTACTATTTCCTTATTATTATTCCTTAAAAATTAAATTAAAAATCCCCAAATTCCTACTGTTTCTTTACTGGAGTTGGTTAAGACTCCTCTCATCTCACTTCTTGTATCTTTAAAGTTAAGGAAAGAGGCACCTCCTGAAAGTTTACTGTGATGAATAGGGACAAAGCCTTGTGTCCTACCTCAGGAATGCAGTAATCTGCTATCAAACCTTTAAAAAGGCAAGCTTTAAAAATGTTTCAACTTATTTGCTACTATTTTAAAAGTAATCTCTTATTTGTAAATTGCCAATTACCTTTCTGAAGAATCGCTGTTAAGTGTTCTCCTAGAAGTTGTTTTTCCACAGTAGCAATTAATGACTTCCTATAAGGAAAAAAAAAGTTTAGAACTAGACATTTGATTTTGCTGAAAATTTAGTCTCTCTTGGGGGATAAAAAATTTAACTAGCTCACTTTGTTTATTTCAATATTCCTACTCTTCTGTATAAATTTATTGTGCTCAGAGTTACTCTACTTTATGCCTAGAAGGAAAACACTGTGTATTTCAGAATTTTGGTATATCACAAAATAAATATTTAAAAGGTCTTGCCATGGCTGGCTTTTCCTAAACGTCTCTGCTTTTACTAGGAAGTATTTATCTATCTGCTTATAGGAATTCCTTGGCTGGTAATATTTAGGAAAGCAGAGAAATACTTTCTCCTATGAACACTCGCTGAATTTTAATCAGCCTGAAGATTTCAAAGATCACATTAGCTTCTAATACTATTCTTTAATTACATGCTAAACACATATGGACAACCAATAATCAAACCCTTGACTAAACTAATTAAGTAGGGAAAATAACAACCTGAAGTTTGCATTATGAAAACAACTGTTAAAGTCTCAAGTTTTACCTGAAAATACTTACTAATACTTGGGGATGCCCAAAGTGCCTTAAGTGATTCCACAGCACAGGTTTAAGGCTATTAGGCTGAGCGTGTAATACTTACTGGGTGGTCTGATCTAAGTAAGTAATAAGTCTGTCTGCTTCTTCTTCTAGACGTTTATTAACATGGTGAAGGTATTCAGGAACCTATAAAGATAAGTTTTTTATATATTGTTTTCCTCCCCATAAATCATTTAGTAAATGTCAAGTCCAAAAGATCCTGGGAGTAGCCCTGTCAAATGTGACAGGGTTGAATCATATATAAAATCACATGTAAAATTATAGCAGCATAACATCTGGAAGATAAATGAAAGGGCAGCTTACGTTCTATAAAGTAGGGACTATTATGAGACACAGTGGATTTATTCATCATGATTTTTAAATACCTCTCTTTCCTGCATTAATTTTTGGCCTTCAGCTGCGTACAGTCGGTTAGTTTCTTCCAAAAATCGTTGTTCAAAAGAATCCTGATAAATCTGGGAGGGGGTAACAAAGAAGCTCAATTATTCAATAAATGTTTACTGAATGCCCTCTATGTGAATAGCATTATGAGTCTGGCTTTTTTAAAGTTTTTTTGGCCACACCACGGGGTTTGTGGGATCTTGGTTCCCTGAACAGGGATTGAACCCAGGCCCCTCAGCAGTGAGAGCATGGAGTTCTAACAACTGGACCGCCAGGAAATTCTGTGTTTGTTTTTTAAACATCAGACTAGGTATAGCAATCAGTTCTGTAGTAAGTGAAGTAGTTAACTTACTTGCAAATCAGAGAGCATGCTTAGAAGGCTTCGGAGTAAACTTCTATCGATTGCTTCACCATTCCTCTCCCTCTCAATCAAAAGAAGAATGCCATCAATTGTCTTATTCTGGACTTTCTGATCACTTATAATATGAGCCCTAAATAACTCCAGTCCCATGTCCCTAAAATAAAAAAAAAACACAAAATCTAAATTAATTTAAAACAATACCACTTCTGGAGAAGCTTGCTTGACTTCTCACCACATGTTTTGTTTTGTTTTTTAATCATTTATTTATTTTAATTTGGCTGCACTGGGTCTTAGTTGCTGCATGTGGGATCTAGCTCCTTGTCCAGGGATCAAACCCAGGTCCCCTGCATTGGGAGCACAGAGTCTTAGCCACTGGACCACCAGGGAAGTCCCTCACCACATGGTAATTAGGGTTCCAGGCTTTGAAGCAACAACTGTAAAAGTACAAAACCCACATATTTAATTTTAAATAATATTATTAGATTAAAGCATACAGGAAACTCATTGTCTTTAATGAGAACTGAAGCTAAATTCCCATCTTCCTCTATAACTAAGTTTTATTGATTTATTTCCTTTGGTGGATTTCTTCCTTGGTCAAATCAAGAGAGAAAATTAGTTCAAAGCTATAAAATGGTCTTCACTGTACTCGTAATGAAGGCTTAATTGCTCATTTGTCATCTGCCTTCAGTACTCAAAAATCAGTGAATTCTGATAATTGCTGTAGGTAAACGCTAGGCACATGGTGGGGGCAACAGCTCATTATACTCTTCTATTTTTGTGTATACATGGAATTTTCCCTAATAATGTTAAAAGATAATGAGTGAACTCTTGATCGGCAACAAAATGATGCATATTCAAACAGTCCAGAGCAAACTTCAATCCTTTCGGCTAACAAAAAAACTTCTTCATAAAGAAGAAGGTAAAACTGCTATAAATACAAGTCTAGAAGCTAAATGTGAGTTTTTAGACTATTCCCTGTATTACTTACTCTCTTCTATTAGTGTAATTAAGATTTGACTATGATTTGTTAACAAATCTTTTCATAATTTTTTTTCTTGCATCCTTACCAAATGGATGGTAGCATTGAATTCTGAAGAACATAAGTCCTATCCAGAAACAAAAAAATGCTCCTGATCATGATCTGTCAATGAAAAAAAAAAATCAATTTTTAATATGTTGTGAAGCTGAAATATTTTATAAAATAAGACTGCACGGTTTACTTGTATATATACTAGACTACTAGGATCAAACATACAGATTAACACATCTGAGAATATGCCCATACCATTTTTAATTAAACTATTAATAAATTTTAACTCTTACTGTAGTTTCTAGGACAAAAAAGACACTTAAAATGGTCTATGACAAATTTTAACTCTTGCTGTAGTTTGTAGGAAAAAAAAGACACTTAAAATGGTCTATGACTTCTCTGCAACTTGAAAATTAACTAAAAATCAAAACAGAATCAAGGGGCATATAATTTTTCCTCAGCAACAGTTCTCAGGGTGAAACTGTCTTACAATTGTATACGTGGGATTTTGGGTGTGTGGGATGGATTTTAAGATTTTTAACTTGCAGAATATAAGGTTTAAAATAATACCAGATTGGGAAAAAGAAAAGGTTGTGATGTGAATAAGCTAAAGTGCAGGACCAGCAGGCACTTTGCTAGGTAACCAAATAACAGGTGGGATAGCCATTAAGACACAAAATGTAACACTTATTTATAGTGCTACAAAAATAAAAATGATTCTAAGGTATAAGTCATTCTAAAATACTGGTTTACCCATAACTTTACATTTTAAGTAGAAAACTCAACCAAAATTAGTTTTAAGTCCCCCTATTGCAAAACTTTTAAAACTAATATTCTTGTATTTGAAGAAACTTATTTTAACTACAATATTTAACTGAAATGTAATGCTTTTTTCCATCTTACCATCTGTCTACAATGGTTCTGCCAACATCTATCAATCTTCTTGAGAAAAAGAACACTATCCAAAGAGTCTGTGAGATACACGTTAAGGATATTTTAAAAATGCTTAGGACAAGTAATACATGCAATGTTTAAGAGCACATTTGTCTTAAATATGGAAAGCCCTACATACTAAATGAAACTAAATAGTACTTATAGACTATTTATCTATTAACCTATTTAACTATAGGTTAAGACTGCTTTCACTCCAGGGGCCGTGGGTTTGATCAATCTATGGTTGGGAAGGAAGAACCCACGTGCCACAAGGTCAAAACAAAACAACAAAAAGCAAGTCTTAGATATAATTGAGCCATTGTGTTTTCAGTTTATTATTTCCTGATTATCTTTCCTCAAATGGAAATTTGTTAGGACAATAAGAGTAAAGACATAAAGAAATTTTATTTACATTAGTGGTACAATGTAGATTTGGACCCTAATTAGAGGTAAAAAGTGAAATTTTGCTTTTTTGTTTCCCTAGAGGCAAAATGAACAAAAAACAACAAATCTACAAAACATAGGCTTTCCATTTTAAGCTGGTTTAAAAAGTGAGGGACAGAGGGAAGAAAAGATGAAAATACAATAAAACAAAAAAATACTTTTTTGTTTTTAAAAGGATATTCTCTGAACTGATGAATCTGTGCTTTGATGTGATCTTCACAAATCTGTCTCAGCTGTTTGTACAAGTTCGCAGAAATCTTGTAAGAACAGAGATTTTCCACAGCCTGCAAAATTAAACACATACTTTCTTAAGGAGTGAATGTGTGTGTCTGTGTATATATATTTCTTGATTATTTACATCTAATTCCTATTATTTGTTATTTCTACCATGTCAACTTATTAAAAAGGATTATTCATCCATTTAAAACACAAGGTAAAACAACCAAATATCAGTGCAATTAGTGAACTTTTTTCATAACCAGTGCAGTATACCACCCCTCCCCAAATCTGTTTATTCTGGCAGTACAGTCTAAGTATGGGGGGAATCAAGCTAAATTCTCCACTTGTAAAGACACTGAATTTATAACAACTGCTACATATAAATTCTGTCTTATTCATAAAAATGTTAATTGTTTTCATAAGCAGAATTCCATTTTGAGTTTGAGAAATAATTTCAGCAATTGTTTATTAAATGGGTTTGGGAGAAGGGAAAGGCTACCTACTCCAGTATTCTGGCCTAGGGAATTCCATGGATTGTATAGTCCATGGGGTTGCAAGGAGTTGGACACGACTGAGTGACTTTCACTTTCACTGGGCAGTCCAACTACCACTTAATTTAAATTTATTTATACTTTCTTTGGTTTTCCTGAACAGAGTAATGCAGAATTTGTTGCAAGCAGTATTATAAGAATGAAATAATTATACAAGGGTTTGTCTCCAACATTGCAGCTTAAGAATATTTAAATAAAGATGTTTTAAATTTTGCACAATGGAATAAATATTAATTACTAAAGAAATACTGAATTTGTATTTCTTCTCAATTGTTGGATTGGTCTTTTATAGTCAGATCCCAAAAGGACAAAACTGAGATTTCACTGAATTTCTGCTTAGGTGTATCAAAAGACTTTCAAATTTAATACAACAGGCATGGTAGAACTCTGAAATAATCTATAATTCCAACTAGTAAAGACTTAAATACTTAACACCAGGATTTCTTTCTCACCATAACAGAAGGCAAAATTTTCATTAAAATTGACTCTAAGGGACCATCCAAGTCCTGTTGGTTGGATTGGAATTTTATAAATACGTAGTTGGAAGTCATATTCCCAGCATGCAGGTCCAGCAAATAAACTCATAAATGAAAAGAAAGCTTAAATGAAAGCACTTATACCAAAGGAGGAAAGGTGCTACACCTTACCAGGAAGTAGCAGACCACTTAGATCCAGCAGCTCAAGAGGAATAAGGAAGCTAAGTTCCTGCTGGCCACCACTTACGACGGGGCCTTGGGTCAGGCCACAAATGTCTAAGAGCGCGTTTATTTCATGTGCCTGACTGGTTCACAATGTGCCCCTATGGACTCTCTCTTCCTCCTTTACTAGTCTTCTTATTGTATCTTGGTGTTCCTTTTGAATGATTTTCTCAGCATTTCTTGTTTCCCTGCTTAAATTGTCTTTGTACTGAATCTTCTTCACATTTCCCACTTCAAGTACTTCTCCAAGTCCTACCTCTACCATTCCCTTCTGCTGTGATACTTTCTTCCATACATTAGTTCTCATCCCACCTATTTATCTTCTCATACGGGATACCACATTCCCTTACTACTCAGCTAGGTTCCACTTCTTTCAATAAGCTTTCCTTAACTGTCTCAGCTACCAATGACTCGTATGGCACTATCAACAATCATACCATACTGACTTGTCACTGAATCAACACTGTATCTTTTAAGGAGAGCTGGCCCCCAACTCTCCTTAATGACAGAAGGAGACCACACCATGGGCTCATGTACCTGTATGTTCTTGTACCTGGGCTCTAAACCAGGTGAATATAATATTCAAAAAACTAATGTACTTATAACTAGCAATGTGTCCCCCATACAGAAGGGGCTTACAGCATAAAGTGAAAACCGGTCAGAAGATATGTAATTACAACACACTATTAGGAGCTATGATGGGGATAAACATAGAGGTGAGGTCTCTAACTCAATCTTTATGGCAGGGAAAAGTCAGGAAAGGCTTGCTGAGCAGCAGTAATGAGGTGGAGTTCCAAAGACCCAGAGGGACGTGGATAAAGAGCTTATGGGAATAGTGAGAAACAGAGAATTGGGCCCAGGTGGAGCAATGGTAAAGAATCCACCTGCCAATGTAGGAGATGCAAGAGATGCAGGTTTGATCCCTGAGTTGGGAAGATACCCTGGAGTAGGAAATGGCAACCCGCTCCAGTACTCCTGCCTGAAGAACTCAATGGACAGAGGAGCCTGGCAGGCTACAGTCCATGGAGCTGCAAACAATTGGACACAACTGAGCAATTAATTGCATGTGCACGCACATTATATGCATATGGCTTCACGTGTGCTTAGCTGGAGAGTGGTTTAAGATTGTTCCTTGTTGTTCAGTCACCAAGTCGTGTCCGATTCTTTGCAACCCCATGGACTGCAGCACACCAGGCTTCCCTGTCCCTCACCATCTCCTGGAGTTTGCCCAAGTTCACATCCATTGCATTGGTGAAGCCATTTAACCATCTCATCCTCTGTCACCAGGCTTAAGTTATTAGAAGCAATAAAAGAAGGTAAGGCAAAGGCAGGAGGATCTAAGGTGAGTTTTGAAGGTAAAGATGGAACAGAACCCCTTGCTAGTCTCTAATTTAGCCTTGACTGCTTAACATATAGACCAGATCCAGTAATTTTCCATCTTTAAGAACTTTTCCATCAAGCTCTTCAGGTACTGTTATGGAGAAATTCCCTAACAGGTATAAAAAAATACAAAGGACTGAATGGTGTGGTGCTGGATGGTGGTCAACTGTCATTTATATATATATAAAAAGGAAAATTGAGAAAACCTCCACAGAGCTGTTTTTGCACATATGAAACATTTCTGGAATGATACCCCTAATAACATTTGTTTGCTGGGGGAGGGAGGTTGGAGTGGAAGTGAAACTTTTCACTACATGCTCTCTAATATTTTTTTGGGTTTTGAGCCAGATGAATATATAAAATATTCAAAAAATGTAAGTACTTGCCTCCCCCAATAAAACACTATCTTTCCCACCATCATACTTTCTAGCATGGAATTCAAGGTTCAGTATTACCATTATTTACTCTCATGTCTGTTTATAATCTTCCATACACGCCGTGATCTCAATACTCTGCTTTACTCACTTTCAAGCAAGGTTTGTTTGGAACAATCATGTGTGCCTAAAACAGTGGCTTCCAAAAGTTTTTGACAAGCCACAGTTAAGAAATACATTTTATGTCACAATCCATTGCACATAAAATAAATTTATGTAAACAAAACAATATCTTCATGAACCTGCACTTACCATTACTATATGTGACCTACTCCGATATTTTCTATTTTACTTCTTTAAAAAAAAATGCTGGTCATGAACTACTAACTTCATGAGCCTACTAGAATATAAAGACCTCAGCGGCAAGGACTAAGTGATCTCTATATGTCCATGGCATTTGTCTAGCTTTGCACATAGTAAACAGTCACTGACTCCAGAAGAATCGGGTGTTTACTAAGAACTCTATCCTGTTAGGTGCTGGGACATAAATACGAAGAAGAGTTAAATGACCACTTAGGAGTTTGAGGTAAACTATTTTATTCCAGATCTTTGAAAAGGAATTTTAGAAATGTATTATTTTACACTTCACTAAACACTCTGGAAATCTTTGGAAGTTTGATCTGGTATAATTATTACTAATATAACCTCATTGCACAGGTAACTATTAATATTAAACAATCTAGATAATTCTATTAGACTCTTAAATAAACCTATCTTTTTATTTAAGCTCCCAATCACTAGTTAAATATGCTGCCTTAAATCCTTTTTGCAGGTGTCAGCTATAAAATAAGAACATTTTAATAAGGTTTTAACTTTTATTGTTCCAAATCCCAGCCTCTTCCAAGTTGCATCAGAAACATGTTTATCTGAAGAAAAACAAACAAACAAAACTCCAAAGAAAATATAAATGTGTAGCAAATGAAATGCAAAACCATAGTTCCTGAAATTTGATGCTTTACGGAATACAAGATTTAAGAAACAGCAAAGGCACATGAGCTCTCATTTAGGACGCAGAGTGGAAATGAGGTTAAGAAGACTAGAATTAAAAAAGTGAGGATTAAAACAAGGATAAAAAATACAAAGAATGCAAAAATTAATGGTAAGGGAGGAAATCTAGAAAATTTTCTGATTCAGCAACAAGAGACACTTAAGAAAGATTCAATTCCCTCCAGGGTGCTGAAGTCTGGTCGCTAATCTAATGAGTTGGGGCTTATTTTTCAAACCATATGCTTAAATAGAGAAAGAAAAAGCACATCAGAAAACTTTTCAACTGATATAGCAATAAAACCCAAATTATCTCTTTTTATGTCTAGGAAAAATGGCTAAAATAAAATGATCAAAATATATCAAAAACTGAGAACTGCAGGAAGGAAGCCAAATAATAAAACCTAAATTATTTTTCTTTTTACATCCAGTAAAAACACCCAAGACAAGTTATCAAGGACTAAGAATTTGTAATTGGGATAAATAGCAGGGATAGTACTAACAATTCAGTAAAAACAGGAGTAATAGTAATGTGACAGACTAAGCTTAAAAATACCAACAGGTAAACTTACAGAACACAACAGCTAGTGATCAATACAGAATAATGACCTCTGCTAAGACTCGACCTAGTCTCCCACATCCAATGACTGCTTAGGAAACCCATTTTACAATGGGAAATAACTACACTTGGATGGATGCACTATTTCTTTCTAGTATTGTGGCCATCCGCTAGATTAATAAATCACTAACTGATTCATTTACAATCACTAATTGGCTCGTTATTTAATATTTATTTCAAAAGAAGCAAACCAAACCAGAGTTTCCATTATTAATGAATTATTTTCATCAGCTCTGAAGTAGGAACTAAACTTATCTTCAAAGATAAGAACTAGACATTTATATTAAGAATAAATGTAACACTTTCATAGAGAAATAACCAGCCAGCTCCAAAAAAGGCAGCTGATTTAAAAACACTACACAGGGGCTGCCCTGGTGGCTCAGTGGTAAAGAATTTGCCCGCCAAAGCAGGAGACACAGCTTCCATCCCGGATTCAGGAATATTCCACACGCCATGGAGCAACTAAGCCCATGCGCCACAACTACTGAGCATGTCCTCCACAAGAGAAGCCACCTTAATGAGAAGCCTGAGCACTGCAACTAGAGAGAAGCCCCTGCTCGCCCCAACTAGAGAAATACCGGCACAGCAATGAAGACCCAGCACAGCCGAAAACAAATAAATAAATAAAATTATCCAAAAAACCCCCAACAACACTACACAGCTACTCACGCAAGGCTGAGAATATGAGGAAAATAATCCCATTACTTAAAATATTACTTAGTAAAAAAAGTCACACACTAAAACCAAGATTCCAACTATTAAGATACCACATGTAAAAACAAGACACATTCTTGAGAAGTGCAGGGGGACACTGTTCCTAGACAGTTCTCTTTTTCTATTATTTTTTCAGTTTGGCTAATGAGGTTTTCTGATGTACCTTTGGAATGTAATCTATTTATCAGCCAGCTGTTCTGGCCTAGTGTGGATTTAGAATTTAAAAATGTGTGGCTTTAGAGCTGTATAATAAAATGTAATCTCAAAATAAAGATATCTTTTTTTAAAGACTCAAATACTATTTATTATCATTATCATCATCGATGACACAGACATATAGCAGGCTGTGCAGTTAAGTGCTTTCTCACAGTATTTATTTACAACCATGCTATACAGGTAGTGTTAGTCTCCCTGTTTTGCAAATGAGAAAACCAAGGCTTAGAGAAGTAACTGACCCAAAGTTATCATGAGTTGCAGATCTCTAATCTAAGGCAGGCTGATCAACTCAAAAGTCAGTGCATTTAACCATACTCCTATCTGTCATCAATCAAAAATAAACACGCAGAGATTTCCCTGGCGGTCCAGTGGCTAAGACTTCGTGTTTCCAATACAGAGGGCCCAAATTTAATACCTGGTCAGGGAATTATATCTCATATGCCACAACTAAGAGTTCACATGCCACAATGAAGAATAAATAAATATTAAAAAACAAACAAGCAAACAAACAAAAATATCCAAACCAAAACATGAACCACTGCCTCCCTCTTACAGGATTTCAAGGCTGTAGAGGAAGGATAAGTCTCACTTTGAATCACTTTTAAAGGATGACATTTACTTATTGCAAATATACTCAGAACAGCAAGTTCTTTTCTAGAAATTAAAAACTTAAGAGGAAGTATATGCAATCTACACTAGGGAAGACTTCCATGCTTAAGCTTTAAAGCAAAATGGTTTTTCATTCATAGAAAAAAGTTCTGCATAGACATATGCCAAATAAGTATTTACATCAAGGATAGAGAGAGAGGTGGGGAATGAGGAGTCTGGAGAACTTTTGTTTGATATGTTACATATTTCTATATTGTTCCAATTCTAGGACAGTACTTTTAAATTACATTTCAACCACTAAAAAATCAAACAAGCACCTGAAATCCAGATGGTATGAAATAATTTAACTTTTTTATCCTCTTTTTTGAACTTGAACATCTCAATATAATCTGAGAACAATCCAAAGGAACATTTACAAAATTAAGGTGGAAAACAACAAAAGAGCTAGAAACAAATGCTTTTAAATTTATTATAGCAGAAGTAGTAAAGTATTATTAAAAATGCTAATAGTGAAAAGTTGTAACTGATTTTAGGCTAAAGAAATGCAACTGAACAACACCAGATAGAAATTCTGAAGTATAAGAAAGGAAAAACACACAAAAAATGTGAGCTATGAGCTCCTGAAACATAAAGAGATTTAACAGAAACAATTTATCAGGAAAAGGGACTTCCATGGCAGTCCAGGGGTTAAGACTCCATGCTTCCACTGTAGGGGGTGCGGGTTTGATGCCTAGTCAGGGAACTAAGATCCCACAAACCACATTGCATGGCCAAAAAAAAAATTACCAGGAAAAATAGTTTTTAACTCATAAGCTGCAGAAAAATATTCAAAGTAAAGTAAATAGAGTTCATTAGCAACTACCATCATCACAAAGATAAAAATAAGCGTCGTATATTAAGGCACTGAACCTAGAAAAATGGTAGTGGACGAACCTAGTAGAGAAGGACCTGTGGACACAGCAGGGGAAGGCGAGGGCGGGATGAATTGGGAAAGTAGCACTGACATACGTACACTATCATGTGTAAAACAGACAGATAGTGGGAAGTTACTACATAATACAGGGAGCCCTGTCTGGCCTTCTGTATATATACACATGGATATATAATTATGACTGATTTGTGCTGTACCGCAAAAACCAACACCACCCTGTAAAGCAATTTTCCACCAATTAAAAAATAAAATTAAAAAACTAGAAACTAAATGTTATAAACATGAAATATATAACACATTACTGACATTAAAGCTGTATGCCAGCATATCCAAAGAAACACCATATACATGCATGTATGAACAAAAATTACCTTCTCTGATGACAGAGTTTTTTCCCCTAAAGTAAGACTATTTATTTGCTTCAAACACTGCACTACAGAGGCATGTGGAATGCATGCACTGGACTAAAAATGTGGGCATCTCAGTTTAAGTCCCCTGCTCTGCCAATATGCTCTCCAGTGCAGAGTCCCTTTGAGATTTCATTTCCTCATAGAGTGGGGATAATAACTACTATCTTATCTAGTTCACAAAGTCTTTCTACAACGCTTAAACAAGATAACCCTACTTTGTAGGCTATCAAAGACACTATATGAAGAAAAGACACTGGACCACATTAACTGCTTCAAGTCTAACTGCAACTCTACCTTTATTATTGTACAACTCAGGATCCACACGTGTAATGTACCAACACAGCCAAACGAGGTGGGCTTATCCTCAGTAATACCTTAGTACTACTACTATGACCTGACACTTGTGTGTACCATTCAGCATTATTACTATGCAGGGGGCACCATTCTGAGAGTTTGGCATCTACTGATATATTTTATTTAAATAGCAACAGAAACTGGTGATCTCAATCGACACACTGTAAGTAAAAAAATCATACTGTGGCTTATGAAATAACTAGCGATAACATCAACTTATATTTCTATATAGTGCTTCATGGTATTTTTCACAAACATCTTATTTGAGTCTTATGGGCAACTTGGTGAAATAGATACAGCAGTTCTTCCCCCTGTTTACATAGGAGGAAACAGAAGCTGAGAGAGGTTTAATACCTTGCCCAAGATCGCAAGCTAATACAGCCAAAACCAGATCCCTTTGTCTTTTGACTCCTGATCCACTATTTGTCCATCACCATACTACTTCTACAACTAAAATGAATAGATGAAAACTACAAATTTTGATAAACTGGACCAACATAATTTTTTACAAGGTACTCATCAATACAAAAATTCAAGCCATTAGACTGTGCAGCACTTTTTAAAAATATGAAACTGTTGACACCAGAATGGAAAGTAACTTCTTGAATTGGTTGTGGCAAAACTACAGTAGGGCAAAGTATCTTGGTAACAAGAAGTCTAAATCAGTAACTGTATTTTTAAGTTAAACATTTCAATGACAGATCCATTTGTTAAGCAAAAGAAACAAACCTGAACCTTAGACCAAGTTGATGAACAACCTGCTGCTCATTTTTGGGGCTAAGGTGTGTCTTGTAGGCCAAGAGATAAGACAAACATGAAGAAGAGAAATAAATGACAAAAGCATGTTAACAGGAAAGAGGTAGAATAAAGTATATGGCATTTCTTGAGGCCTTTCCTATAGGTAACACCACTTAGCAATTAGTATCACAACAGAAAATGTCACCAGAAATTATCTTTGGGATCAAAGCTATAGGTTTCTATTACAGGTAAAACTTACTATACCAAGGTACTCCTAACTGTAAATCCTAATTAGAAGGGTCCAAGACAAGCCCAATTTATACCAATCAGACTGTAGCCACAGTTGATGCAGGAATATATGGTCTGTGTATAAAACAGTGCATGCATTAAATCAAGATAATACATTAATAATTAATTAAGGGAACCAAAAATCTACATAAGCACCCATTTCGGAAAATAAACTCCATATGCACTGCACCTCAATTTACGCTAACCAAATCTGGTTATCCACATGTATACATACCTGATAGAGTTCTTCTAAATTGTACTTAATCGAAGTACTATTCTGGATAGCTTCCACTGCTTCTTTCAGCTTCTGCCATGTTTCATCTGTGTAGTTCTCTGGTAATTTAGGCTTATCTAGATGATATATAAAAGGTTGATAATCAGAATAACATGCAAGATATACTAACAAAAAGATCCATAAACTACTAGTATTATTGCTCTCCAAACGTTAATTGTGATGTTTATAATTATCATACCTAATTATTAAAGTAACCATTATATTTAGGCTTAGTAATAAAATTTCAAATGCCAGAACACTGTCTAAGTCATTTTATCTCACCTATTAAAACTGAAGGTGAGAGTTTTTTCTATTGTCTGAATTGCCTCAAAAGATAAAAATCTGAAAATGACAGATAAAACTAATCCTGATCCTATTCTATCATATGTAAAACCTAAGTCAACATGAATTTTGTACCTGAGATTTAAAATACTGAGTGCCTGCTATATACAAAGTACTTTATAAACATCTTAATCTTCCTAATAATGTCCTAAGGATGGTATTATTATCCTTATTTTGCAACTAAGGAAACTGAGGCTGGAAGACTCATTTACTAAAGTTTGCCCAAGGTCACCACAGATGGTCAATGGCAAAACTGGGATTCTAACTCAGGTCTTTTTGACTCTCATATTTATGTACCATCTACAGAAGTGGAGAGAAACATCTTAATTCATGTTTTAATTTAAACTACATTTATGAGCAGAATGAAATACAAAAAAAATCAAAACATCCTGATAACTCCAGAACCTATGTAGCACTTTCAGAATGCACAGGAACATCTTAATCCAGGCTTTAATTTAAACTTCCTTGACCAGCAATTGTTTTTTTTATTAGAACATCTAGATACCTCAATAATGTGTTTCCATTTTAGGAGGGGGAGAAGCAAAAACCCAAGCAAAATCTCTGAAACCAGTATACAAATACAATTAGGGTCATAGCTCATCTCTTTAAAAATCCTTGGCTATTAAATTGATATATTTAAAGTAGAACAGTGAACAAACTAGTCAATTACAATTCATATTTACTTCAGAAAGGTCTACTATTAAATCAGAAAATTACAACACTTGAGAGCCTGGAGGTGGGAGTGGAGTGAGGAAAAGAAAAGGTTAAAAATAAACAACCCTCTGCTTGAGACAAAATAGAGCATATTCCTGATTTCTACACTAATGGTGAAAATACAAGCATGGGGAATCTAATTTTCTCAATACTAATATTTAGTCACAAGGCATTGATCTGGTCAATATTGCTTTAGTTCATTCATTTGACTTCTCCACTTAATAAACATTTTACCATTAGTTGCCAGTTAGGGTGTTGAAAAAGTCAGGCAGAGAAACCGAAACACACTCAATAGATTAAAAAGTAACTCAGCTCAATTACATTATGCAAAATTGCTGATTTTATATTTGCATCAATGCATTCATAATACTCTCAATCACATACCTCAAAAACTTGAACAAATTCTCCTAAAAGCTGCAGGTCAGTACTTTAAAACCCATTTCAGTGATAAAAAAAAAAAATAGATGAGTTACTACTTCTGTGTATATACAGTATTTTTCACTTCCAAACCCTACCTTTGGAAAGAAATGCACAGATCATAAATACTTTTCTTCAACTACTGCTTCCATGAGTTTCAAGAATGTAGTATTCAACATTATAAATCTAACCAAAAGTCTTCTTGAAACATGAAAAGATCACTATTGCTACCGGAATTTCTAGGGACTAGATAATATGGCCTACTGAAGGATAAAAATAAAAATCCCAGCAGTGCCAAGGTTCACTATGCACCTGAAATAATTAAACATTTTTAGAGAACAAATTTCTCACCTGTAAAATCCGGATCAATCATACCGATTGTCAATGTTATGAAGAATAACAGATCAGATACAATAGGCTGAGACAGACCTCAAAATACTGCACAGAAATACCTGGTGTATGCTTCAGCAGAAGGATACTAACCACCCCCGGAGAATGAACCCTCCACCCAAAAAGGACCTCCCTCCTCCTCATTGATTATGCATAAAACATTAGGCCACCTCTATACTGTTTAACATATTAGCATAAATAGAGCACGTGACCACTCAAGTGTCAAATCCTGAGTACGTGATCATGGATTTTAGCCCTGGTTACCTTTAAAGTTCTTGATCACTAACTTCTTAGCAGAGCCAGGCTTGCTGTTAGCAAAGCTAGAGACGGTGGTGGAAGATTTGGCCAGGCCATTTGCGTGATGCACCGAAGCCACAGTAGAGATTAATATACTCTTATTTTTAAGTTGCTGCTGCTGAGATGTTGCAGCAGTTGGTGAAGATGAGGACGAGGACGAGGATTCCTCAGCCATCTTCGCATCAAACCCTACAAACTCCAGGTTTTCTTCAAAACGTAGCTTCTTCTGTATCGGTACGTGGCTGGGAGCAGTCACTGGGACCCCCAGGCACGAGAAGGACGAGGTTGAAGGGGATGCCGAATCCCTGGGTTGTAAAGGAGGAGTGGAAGAGGAGGAAGAGGTGGAATCAAAGTCTTCTCTCTCGTTACTACTGTTACTGCCGCTACTGCTGCTGCTGCTGTTTAACTTTCTCTTCTTGGCAGAGGTGGGCGGAGTGGTGCTGGTATTACCATCAGTGGCTGATCTGACCTCTTGAGCAGCAGCAGCAGCTGAGGGATTGGGGGAAGAAAAACCTGTTGGAAACATGAAAATAGCGGGGTCAACAGGCAGACGAGCATCAAAAACCTACGTTTATATGCCTGCGTGCGTGTAGGAGAGAAGGTGGCAATGCTAGAGGGGGAAGGGAATAAAGAGAGGAGAAACACAGAGGACGAGAAGGAAAGTGAAGGGGGGGCTCCACCCGGGGAATGGGAGGGTTTGGGAAGGAGGATAGGCTGACACCAGGAGTGAGCAGAACAAGGGGGGAGAGCGAATGAGGAGGCAGACAGGTAAACGGCCGTGCCGTCCCCCTCCCCTGGTTTTCAGTCTCTCTCCCCCCTTTCTGCAGGAGCGACTCAGTAAGTCTGTGAGGCTGCAGCTCCTCCTCCTTTTCTCCCTCTCTCTGGGAGGGGAGATGCAGTGCTTGAGGGGAGGGGGGAGGGGGAGAGAACCGGAGCTTGTTATTGTCAATAGCACAGGAGGCTAAAGATGGCGCCACTTCCGGTCACGCGGCGCCGAAGGAGGCGCGGCGTCAGTCTGCGAAAGGGGGGGTGGAGAGCAACACTGCAGTCGTCCGCGGGGCGGGGGAGCTGGAGTAGGGGGAGGCGGTGGGAAAGGGGCCACTGAGGCGCCGGAGACGCTCGCGCTTCTGCCCTCGCGCTCGCTCTCCCTACCCCTCCCTCTCCAGCTCCCCTGCCTAGGCAGCACTCTCCTCCCCCGGCCCACCGATAACTCCCACCCTCTCCTAAAAGGTCCCGCGGGAAGCTTCGCACCGCAACGCCCTTACCGGAAGTGACTGGGCAGACACTTTTCATAGCGCCCAGATCCCGAAGCCCCCAGGTCTGCAGGACTTGGGGGGGGGGGAGGAGAAGGGGGGGCAGAGAAGGGGGAAAGGAAGGAGGGGGCGGGCCTTCGAGACACCTTCGGAGCTCCGGATTGGAGCTTCCTGAATGCGAGGCGGGCAGGGAGGGGTGGTGGCGGGAGAAGGAGCGGGAAGGAGTCTGCAGGGGAGGGAAGGTGGTGACGGTGAGGGGCGGGGTGAGCTTGCTGGGAAAATAAGAGGGAGGGAGGGAGTAAAAGTAAAGGAACGGAGAATAGAAACTTTGAAAGAGATAAAGGAATAAGGAGGGGTTGCAAGGCCAGAGGAGTAACTCGAAATGGAGGAAAACATAGTCATGCCATTATGCCTGATGCTAGGGAGGATGTTATGATGTTAAGATAGGACAGGAAAAGAGCTTAGATACAAAGAAGACAAATGAGTTTTTCATTCAGTTGAGCTATTCATTGTTTCTCTTTCATGTCAAGGACAGCGCTGACTCAATACTGAGTTTTGATACTTTTCTCAGTAACCTAGATGCAAATCCTGTTACCTTCCTACCGGAAGCATTCTCTAAGATGGCTGGCTAGAGTTAAAAAGGGTGCATTCTAAGGCCAAGAAACAGGAAGGTAACTAACACGTCCCTCTAGCACAATTCCTAGGGCCAATCCCAGCTCCAACTCCCATCAGCCGTTAACCCGGTGATTTACAGACTAAACAAAGCCACTTCTTTTTACGAAATCCTGGTTCATGTTATTTCTCCAGACATTTTAAGAGAACAATATCGGTAAAAGTCAATGTTTTCTACCAATATAGTACACAAGCCCAAATTTTAAAACATTAATCCTAAAAACAAACCTTTAAATTTGGTTACATTAACAACAATAAGCCATGTAAATCCCCTGTTGGGAGTTTTTATTTAACCCGAGAGTATTGTGGAAGGGGAGGTAGGAGAACCTGGCAAACAAAACTAAATTTGCCAACCTGTTGCTCTTCCTAACTGCAGAAACATTCAAGGAGCGTGTGCTGAAACACTTTGTATGCCAGACACAATACCAGGTCCTGTCACTGAGAAGCAGTGGGAGAAGAGTTTCAAAATTAGTTTCTATAACAGTACTATAACCAACGGACAAAGTTCTGTGGGAACAGGTGAAAGACATTTGAGACAAGTCTAGAATAGTTTGAGCTTCACAGAGGAATTGAAGTTTATGCTGGGTCTCAAAGAGGGAGTTGCCAAAAAGACGAGGGCAGAGGACTGAAAGGCACCCTAGGCAGTGGAAACGGGCAAAGCAGGCAGTTGTGAAAGGACCTGGCCTGTTGGTGGAAATATGAAAAATGCAGTGAGGCTGGAAAGTAGTATGTCAGGTTGGAAGTAAGAAAGATGAGGCTCAAGGATGCCTAGCAGGTGAAGTTAAAAATTTTGGAGTCTACCCTGCAGGCCAAAGTAGACAGTATGGAGACCAAATTGGGCTTTTAAAAGCAGGGTAGTAACGGGATTGTGAGGGAATAAAAGCAGTTTGTATTGTATAGTTTGAGATAGACAAATCAGAATCCTAAGAATAAATCAGTTTTCTAATTTTGTTTACACAGTTCCACTTTTTATTTATTGTCTTAAAAAGTCCTTCATTAAAAAGCAAATCCTCCTAGAAAAGGTACCACCTTGGGCCACTATCCAGCTTTGTGCGGTTTGATGACAACAGGCTGAAAGCAAGGCTCTAATGGAACTTAGGGCCCAGGGCCACAGAGAAGAGAGATAAGAGGCCTCAAAGGGGAAAGATGGGCTCCTATTTGTTTTGAATGTGCCATGTTGTTCTTCTTGCCCAATATGAGACTTGTAAGCTCTTAAGGCCAGAGAAGGTGTCCCAAAATATTAAACCCTCCCTTATTGTGTCTCACATTTCACACGGTGCTGAACAACTGTAAACGCAGAGTAAATACTTATTGAGTTGAATTTTTCATTGAATGAGAATAAAACAACACCATGTCTTCATAAGGGAAGATTAACTGGCCAATTTTCAGGACTTAATGATAAAGGTCATTCTCATTTATGTAGTTATATTCCTTAGAAGGTTATATGGATGGGCCAACTGATAATAGCTCAAAGTAGTACCCTTTCTAGGAGGATTTGCAGTTTAACCAGGGACCTTTCAAGACCAAAAAAAAAAAAAAAAAAGGCTATGTTCCAATTCATGTAATTATATTCCTTAGAAGGATGTATGGAAGTGCTAGCTATTTAAAAAATTACAAATCTTAGTGCCATACAAAGATAAGCTTTTATGCTAGCATACAGGATAGCTGAGTCCTGTTAATATTCAACTATGTGGCTGTAATAATAGCTCCCAATCTGATGTGGTTATCTAAGCCCTTCAGTCTTCCGTGTTACATGTTAGCTCTAAAAGCACAGATACTTGGCTCTTGAGCTCTAGGCTCACTTTGAATGACCCAGTACCTAACCTACTAGTTAAGTTTTCTGTGAAATATCCTTAAGTGAGATTTAGAGGAAAATATTATTTTCTTTTTGATTAATAAAAATCTTCCTTTTGACATTTTACAACCTTAATTTATTTTGTCCAGGTCAATTCTTACATATTTAGCACATCTTATTATGGATATGTAATTTATGTAATTTAAAAAATTTAACATTTACATTTTGTGGCACAAACCAACTTAGATATTACTATGTAATGTATGAAGACTAGAACTTTGTGTCTTTTTGGAACTTTGGACCAATTTAAAAGGAAGAAAAACCCACATTGCTTTGTAAATATCTTTGACATCAAGAATCAACTAATTGGGGCTAACCAAAACACACAATCATGCGTGCATGTTCAGTCGTGTCCAACTCTTTGTGACTCCAATGGACTGCAGCCCACCAGGCTCCTCTGTCCATGGGGCTTCCCAAGCAAGAATACTGGAGTGGGTTGCCATTTCCTCCTCCAGGGGATCTTCGCGACCCAGGGCTCAAACCCTTGTCTCCTGTGTCGCCTGTATTGGCAGGTGGATTCTTTACCTCTAGCGCCACCTGGGTGTCTACCGAAATGTTTGTCAACAAATATTAAAGACATTCTCAGCAGTAAAATACATTTTTCATGGTTAACTCAATGAAACCACAATAATAAAGTTGTGCAATGTAGACACCATACATTTATGGCATTATCAGATTAAACCCAAGTGGGCACTGTACACATATTCCATATACAGAATCTTTCAATTGTGAGTTCAACTCATACCTTAGAAACATTAATTAAACTTAATACCGCCAGATGAAGTATAGTTATTACTGGCCTTCTTTTAATCAAGTAAATAAATAAATCTGTAGCTATTTATAAAGGTAAATATATGCATAAAGGAAGAGATACAAATAAAGACAGGACTATCTAATGTCCATCCCTCTTTCTCTGTAGGCATCTCTCTAAAAAGGCAGAGTGTAAGCAGTTTTCCTTTTTTGATCACGGGGATTCCCCAGGGTGCTTGGTTTGGGTTCTTCTCTTCTCTGAGGAGGGGCTTGTCAGTGAATAGTCACTCTTTGAAGCCTTGTTATTCATGGGTGGGATTTTCCTTAAAAACAGCAGACAGTGCTTGCTCAGAAACATGTTTCTGCAGCAAGCCTTGTTTAAGAATATCTCCAGAAAAGACAACTTCTGGGGAAAAGGTGGTGCATGTTCTCTATCTATTTTTCTGAAGGACAATCTTTGAAGGAGAGAAATACAAATGCGTCAAACCAAGCAGTGGTGACATAGTAAAAATTTTATCATAATAAGGGCTTTGTTATGCTATCAGCAACAAGGGACTGCTGGGGGATGACTGAGGAGGCCAAAGCTTAAGCAATGATGCTCCAACTATACATTGTGTGTTCACCCTTTGCCCATCCTGGAATTGCTTTATAAAGCAAGGAACTTAATTACAAATGCTGAATCTATGATGTCCAGTAAAATGTAAATAAATGACACAGATCTCATTTTTAAAAACAAGATCATTTCTATGTTATATCATTTCTAAAGTTATCAACTGAAGATTTACTGACTTGGGTATAGCAACCATTAGAGTATTTATCCCCTTGTTTCAGAAATTTTATGTACTGTCCTACCTGTGAACCATCTGGAAAGCAGATTTAAGGACTAACAGAGCCAGGCAGTTTCCCCTGGGGGTTTGGGAGTGGGGGAAAATCAGTCACAGACTACTTCTTCCTCTGATGCTACCAGACACTTGCTTATTATGGAGTTGAGTCTTTCTACCTCCATCCTACTTTAAGGTTTAATCTTCCAATGGCATTCAGCTTTTCCTTCTCTCAAAAGCAGGGCCAATTTAGGTTTAAATCAGAGGTTCCCAAAAAACACCTATGCCCAGGTCTGAACCTAGTCCTTAGGAAGCATCACTATGAACAAAGTTAGTGGAGTTGATGTAACTCCAGCTGAGCTATTGAAAATCCTAAAAGATGATGCTGTTAAAGTGCAGTACTCAATATGCCAGTAAATTTGGAAAACTCAGCAATGGCCACAGGACTGAAAAAGGTCAGTTTTCATTCAAATCCCAAAGAAAGGCAATGCCAAAGAATGTTCAAACTACTGCACAATTACACTTATCTCACATGCTAGCAAAGTAATGCTCAAAATTCTCCAAGACAGGCTTTAACAGTATGTGAACCAAGAACTTCCAGATGTTCAAGCTGGATTTAGAAAAGGCAGAGGAACCAGAGATCAAATTGCAAACATCCATTGGATCATTAAAAAAGCAAGAGAATTCCAGACAAACATCTACTTCTGCTTCATCGACTATGTTAAAGCTTTTGACTGTGTGGATCACAACAAACTGTGGAAAATTCTGAAAGAGATGGGCATACCACACCACCTGCCCTGCCTCCTGATACATCTGTATGAGGTCAAGAAGCAACAGTTAGAACTGGACATGGAACAACAGGCTGGTTCCAAATTGGGAAAGCAGTACATGGAGGCTATATATTGTCACCTTGCTTATTTAACTTGTATGCAGAGTACATCATGCAAAATGCCAGGCTGGATGAAGCACAAGCTGGAATCAAGACTGCCAGGAGAAATATCAATAACCTCAGATACGCAGATGACACCACCCTTATGGTAGAAAACAAAGAGGGACGAAAGGGCCTCTTGATGAAAGTGAAAGAGGAGAGTGAAACAGCTGGCTTAAAATTCAACATTCAAAAAACGAAGATCATGGCATCTGGTCCCATCACTTCATGGCAAATAGATGGGGCAACAATGGAAAACAGTGACAGACTTTATTTTCTTGGGCTCCAAAATCACTGCAGATGGTGACTGCAGCCATGAAATGAAAAGACGCTTGCTCCTTGGAAGAAAAGCTATGACCAACCTAGATAGCATATTAAAAAGCAGAGACAGTCCTTTGCTGACAAAGGTCTGTCTAGTCAAAGCTATGATTTTTCCAGTAGTCATGTGGTGGCTCAGCTGGTGAAGAATCTGCCTGCAATGTGGGAGACCTGGGTTCGATCCCTGGGTTGGGAAGATCCCCTGGAGAAAGGAAAGGCTACCCAGTCCAGTATTCTGGCCTGGAGAATTCCATGGACTGTGTAGTCCATGGGGTTGCAAAGAGTCGGACACAACTGAGTGACTTTCACTTTCACTTTTCATGTTTGGAAGCTGAGTGCAGAAGAATTGATGCTTTTGAACTGTGGTGTTGGAGAAGACTCTTCAGAGTCCCTTGGACTGCAAGGAGATCAAACCAGTCAATCCTAAAGGCAATCAATCCTGAAATTTCATTGGAAGGACCGATGCTGAAGCTGAAGCTCCAATACTTTGGCTACGTGATGCGAAGAAGTGACTCACTGGAAAAGACCCTGAAGCTGGGAAAGATTGAAAGCAGGAGGAGAAGGGGACCACAGACAATGAGATGGTTGGTTGGCATTGCTGACTCAATGGACATGAGTTTGAGCAAGTTCTCGGAGTTGGTGATGGACAGGGGGGCCTGGTGTGCTACAATCCATGGGGTCGCAAAGAGTCAGACACAACTGAGCAACTGGACTGACTGAACCTAGTCCAATGGAATTAAATCGCAATTATTAGTATTTTTAAGAAGTTCTCTGGGTGATTCTGAACAACTCCAGGATTGAGACCACAGCAGTAGGTGAAATAAATACCATGGTGATCTGAATGAGGCTGATAACCCTTTGTATTTCTTTTAATGCCTGAAATTTCACAACTATTTATTCATTCCTTTTGATAAAAATAGTCGCCATCTCTAGGAATCCTTCTTTCAAATGCAAATTAACCAGAGAGACTTAGTTCCTGACCCTTTTAGGTGAATGCTTCTTAGAAACAAAGGATAATACAAAAGTCTTCAGTGCTTGGAGGTAAACAGAACTTTGTCCAGGCCCTGCAGTGTGAGTAGTGGGAAAAGTTACCATCAAGGGAGGAAAGATTTCTGAGAGTACATTTTGCTGACCTCACAGTATTGCCTGGGGCCAACCCTGCTTTGAAAGGACTGCATATTTAGCGTCAAGTGAAATTTAACAACTTATCTCAGCTGCCAAAGTCATGTTAGAAGAAAATTCATCTTTTTTAAATAAGCAAAACAAAGAGCAGACATTGGGAATGTGGGTTTGGAGCTATCCATAAATGCCCAACTTCTGAATTATCACTCACCATATGGATGTTTCTATTGCCAAATGATCTGTTTTCCCTGATTCTATTAAATGTCCTTTATTCCCACAGATAGCATCATCTCTCTTGCCAATTCATTTGGTCATTCAACAAAAATGTATTGAGCAAACTACTCTGGGCAAGGCATGGTGCTAGATGTCAGAAGGGAATACAGAACTAATACAAAATTCCATTTGCAGTTGATTTTACAGTTTTCCAAAGCACTTTCACACACAATCTTATTTTATCCTCACAACCACACTGTGAGATAGGTCAAGTGCCATCTGAATTTTACAGATGAGAAACAGGCTTGTGGAAGGAGGTTAAAATGACTTGCCAAAGTCACAAACATTTGAATACTGACATTTAAGTCTCTTAGTCATGTGCGACTCTTTGTGACCCCATGGACTATAGCCTACCAGGTTCCTCTGTCCATGGAATTCTCCAGGCAAGAATACTGGAGTGGGAGCCATTCTCTTCTCCAGCAGATCTTCTCAACCCATGGATCCAACCCAGGTCTCCTGTACTGCAGGTGGATTCTTTACCATCTGAGCCACCAGGGAAGCCCAAAAAAGCATAGACTTAACCAAATCCAGCTTTTCTCTAACTCCAAATACAGTACTTCCCATAGTTTATAATTTAGTAAGGAGATATGCCGTAAAATTGTTTCAAGTATAGACAAGTTAGGAAAAAATGTCCAGAGCCCCACTCACCAGGAGAAAAAAATGAGGAATAATGAAACAACGCCTTTACTGAGATGAGCCAAGTCCAAAAGGAGAACAAGCTTCTTGGATTTAGTGCAGGCTATCATCAAGTACACAGGACACAGCAGCAAGCAGTGCACATTCAAGGAGAGAGTGGCAATTTGGCTGTAGAAAGTCAGTCCATCCCCTGGCTGGACCCTCAGCCAGTGGTGATCTTCACTGGACGGTGAATCCGGCTCCTTCTCCTAGTCAAATCCAGGCAAACACTGAACAAACCTTGTCTCAGGACCGGTTATGATCCAGTCACTGAGTATACAAAGACAACCCTTGCCCTCAAACAGTTCTCAACTGCCCTAGTGGGTGAGGAAGACGATTATAGGACAGAGTGGATAAAGGCTGGTAATAGGAACACTGTCCCGTACAATTATACAGTGGAAGTGACAAAGATTCAAGGGATTAGATCTGATAGAGTCCCTTGAAAAAATGTGTATGGAGGTTTGTGACAATGTACAGGAGGCGGTGATCAAAACCATCCCCAAGAAAAAGAAATGCAAAAAGGCAAAATGGTTGTCTAAGGAGGCCTTACAAATAGCTGAGAAAAGAAGAGAAGCAAAAGGCAAGGAGAAAAAGGAAAGATACATCCATCTGAATGCAGAGTTCCAAATAGCAAGGAGAGATAAGAAAGCCTTCCTAAGTGATCAATGCAAAGAAACAGAGGGAAACAATAGATTGGGAAAGACTAGAGATCTCTTCAAGAAAATTAGAGATACCAAGGGAACATTTTATGCAAAGATGGGCACAATAAAGGACAGAAATGATATGGACCTAACAGAAGCAGAAGATATTAAGAAGAGGTGGCAAGAATACACAAAAGAATTGTACAATAAAGATCTTCATGACCCAGATAACCACGATGGTGTGATCACTCACCTAGAGCCAGACATCCTGGAATGTGAAGTCAAGTGGGCCTTAGAAAGCATCACTGCAAACAAAGCTAGTGGAGGTGATGGAATTCCAGCTGAGCTGCTGCTGCTAAGTCGCTTCAGTTGTGTCTGACTCTGTGCAACCCCAGAGACAGCAGCCCACCAGGCTCCCCCATCCCTGGGATTCTCCAGAGAAGAACACTGGAGTGGGTTGCCATTTCCTTCTCCAATGCATGAAAGTGAAAAGTGAGATGAGCAAAAGATGATGCTGTTAAAGTGCTGCACTCAATATGCCAGCAAAATTTGGAAAACTCAGCAGTGGCCACAGGACTGGAAAACGCCAGTTTTCATTCCAATCCCAAAGAAAGGCAATGCCAAAGAATGTTCAAACTACTGCACAACTGCATTCATCGAACACTCTAGCAAGGTAATGCTCAGAATTCTCCAATCTAGGCTTCAACAGTACATGAACCAAGAACTTCTAGATGTTCAAGCTGGTTTTAGAAAAGGCAGAAGAACCAGAGATCAAATTGCCAACATCCATTGGATCAGAGAAAAAAGCAAGAGAATTCCATACTGGACCTTACTTCTGTACCCTACTTGCTGTTGCAGCTGTGGCTATTGATAATAATTCTTGCTTTGAGTCACACTCATTTCGGAATTGGACTTAAAAGTTGGCCTCATCATTAGCTACAGGAGCTCAGAATCACAAAGGGCAGGATGAGGGTGTGATATGGCATGGGAAATAAGATAATGAAAAAGAAATGCGATGATACAGATGCACATTATGACCTGATAGTGGACAATGCTACAGGAATTCAGATGAACTTGAGCAGGGTTTGGGAAATGATGGCCAGTGGACCAAACTCAGCCAGCTGCCTGTCTTTATAAAGAACGTTTTATTGGAACACTGCCATACTCATTCATCTACATATTTTCTGTGGCTGCTTTTATGCTAAGACTACAGAGTTCAGTAGCTGCAACAGACCATATGGCCCGCAGAGCCTGAAATATTTCCTACCTAGTCCTTTACAGAAAAAAAAATTGCTGACCCTTGCTCCTAAATATGCTAAGTGCTAAAAAAGAGGCATATGGAGAATGTTTAGTGGTGGCACAAAGAACAAAATGATTTAAAACATGCTAAGGATTTTCTGTTCCTAGTCTGTATCACCTGTGACACAGATTTCAAAGAATGGCAAGGGAATATTCTTCAACAGAGTGACTAAATGTGGTATATTCACACAAGAAAATACTACAGTGTTAAAAAATAAATTGTAGCTACATCCATAAATCACAGGAATGTTACATGAAAATAAGAAAATCACATACATATAATTTGATACTTTTTTTAAAGCTCAAAAATAAGAAAACTCATGGATATATAATGTGATAAAAATAAAATATGGAAAGGAAATAATAAACATAAAATCCATGATATGGGATTGCTTTAGGGGAAGCAAGAGGGTGGAGAATCTAGGTAGATTCAAAAGCATTCGTAATGTTCTAGTAGGAACTTCCCAGGCTGTCTAGTGGTTAAGATTTCCACAATTACTGAGCCTGGTCTGGAGTCCCCAAGCCACAACTACTGAAACCCGAGGGCCCTAGAGCCTGTGCCCTGCAACAAGAGAAGCCACTGTGGTGAGAAGCCCATGCCCCTCAACTAGAGAGTAGCCCCAGTTCTCAACTAGAGAAAACCCAGACTCAGCAACAAAGACCCAGCACAGCCAAAAATAAATATTTATTTTAAAAAAAGTCCTGTTTAAAAAAAAAAGCAGTGGTAGTGTTCTAGTTCTTAAGCTGATGATGGGTTCTTGGATGTTTGTTTTATTACACTCCATAAATTACATGTCACACATATTCTTTTGTATATATTAAAATTATATATAAAAAGTTTTAAAAAGTATAAAGACAGCAAGCAGTGATCAGTTGAATGCTAGCATAGCAGTTTAGAGAATGAATACCTGGCAGAGATGACAAATGACAACTAGGACTGATTTTTTGAATATTTATGCATTACTGGAGGATTCCCCAAAATTACTCCAGAGCTTGAGGAATCGCCCTCCAACCTGCTGGAAGAATAGACTTTCCATAAGTCCACAAGATGGGGACTTGGAATTGTTATTATACAAATCTGCACTTAATTTGTCATATCAGGATGGTGCCATCTAGAAACCTACAGGTTAACTGAAAAAGGCAACAATGCATACAGAGACATGGAAGTATGAGGAAAAACGTGGTGCATTTAAGCAAATGCAAGCATGATATGCTGTGCAACTGGCATGCAATAGGATGGTAGGAGATGAAGACAATCAGGTAGGGTTCGGATCACGGTGAACTTTGTACATCATGCTCCAGGATTTGGATTCAATCCATTAGGTCATGGGTAACCCACTGAAGGGCTTCAAGCAGGGAAGAGAGTAATACGATCAGTTGTACATTTAGAGATGTCCAAGTCTCAACAATCTTTGACTACAAAAAAAGGTGACACCTTCTTCCAATCCCCAAAGGTAACTTCAGTTAACGGTTTTCTAATTAAATATGTTTTTCGATATATTTAGCTATTTACAGAGTTTTTACTTTTTAAAAAAATAGATCACACTGTGTGAATTGTTCTGTGACTTTATGTCACTTAATATTATACCATGGACATTTTTTGTGTCAGTACTCACAGAATTCACCTTACCATTTTTACGGGCAGCGTAGTACATTCAGCCCTCCATATCTGCCAGTTCACATTAGCATATGTGGAGTTCAGACTGTACTACAACATTTTACATGAGACTTACACAATTTTAACAAGAGACTTGAACATCTGGGGATTCCAGAGGTAGTAGGTGGGGGAGGGAGGGGGTGCGGAGACAGGATTGTGCAACCAATCCCCAGTGGATACCAAGGCACAACTGTTTATGGATGTACATATTCCTGTCATTTAAGAAAAAAATTCTAATCATCACACTTCATTGTTTCTTTTTCCCCTTTCCTTATTTTTGCTGGACTGACTGAATTTCCTTTTTCCTTTTTTTTTTTTTTAGCTATTAGTGGTTGGGAAGTTCTATGAACTATTTCTATTCTATTGATGCTTATCTTTCAGTTTTGTTTATTTATACAAATGACACACAAACGTTTTGTAAATACAAAGTATAGAAGAATATAGGATAAAAAGTGGAAGTGTCTGTTCACTAAGTGTTGTGTATAGCTTTCCTCAGTATTTATGTGTATATATATATATATATATATACACAAATAGAAAGCTTTAGTGTTTTTTTAAAATGGTATCATTACTATATGTATAGCTCTACAATTTGCTTTTTAAGCCTAATATACACTGGAGATCTTTTCATAACAGTACATGAAGGTCTATCTAATTCTTTTTAAGGGCTGTGTACTATTTTGTAATAAAAACATACCACATTTTATGTAACCATTCCCCTGTTTTGGAACATTTGGTTACTTCCAATTGTTGATACAACAAACAATGAATATCTTGTAACACAGACCTTTGTGTCTGTGTAGAAGTATTTCTGGGGATATATTAGAAATAGAATTGGTCAGACAAAAGGTATATTTAAATTTTGATAGACAGCTATATTAGTGTTAAGGAATGTTGCAGATACACACCCACCATCAGAATGACCACCGACTGTGCACACCATTAGCAACACTAAATATGATCAAACTTTATTATAAAGTTTTTGTAAAATTACATGAGTTCATTCTCACTAAAACAACCACAACAAAGTAAAACCAGAAATGCCCACTTGATCACCATCCCCTGATCCCGCTGCTGCTGCTGCTGCTAAGTCGCTTCAGTCGTGTCCGACTCTGTGTGACCCCATGGGCTGCAGCCTACCAGGCTCCTCCATCCATGGAGTTTTCTAGGCAAGAGTACTGGAGTGGGTTGCCATTGCCTTCCCCACCTGATCCCTCTGCTGCTGCTGCTACTGCTAAGTCGCTTCAGTCGTGTCCGACTCTATGCGACCCCATAGACGGCAGCCCA
This sequence comes from Bos taurus, assembly GCF_002263795.3. NCBI lineage: Eukaryota > Metazoa > Chordata > Mammalia > Artiodactyla > Bovidae > Bos > Bos taurus. The sequence goes on from NC_037357.1 coordinate 5,129,666, forward strand.
CCAGGCTCCCCGGTTCCTGGGATTCTCCAGGCAAGAACACTGGAGTGGCTTGCCATTTCCTTCTCCAATGCAGGAAATTGAAAAGTGAAAGTGAAGTCGCTTAGTCGTGTCCAACTCTTAGCGACCCCATGGACTGCAGCCCTCCAGGCTCTTCCGTCCATGGGATTTTCCAGGCAAGAGTACTGGAGTGGGGTGCCACTGCCTTCTCCCCTGATCCCTCTAGGGGAAACTAATTTCCACCTTTAATAAAAAAATAATAATTTTTTATTAAAGGTTTCATTATACTTGATCTTCTCAGGAATAACTTGGTAATTGACTCAAGCTTCCTGGACATATTCTTAACAATTATTTGGACTTAAAGTGTTATAAGTTCATTTACTCACCAGAAAATGCTTCACCTTTACTGCCTTCTGGGACGGCTTCATCGTCACTTCCATCCAATGATCCAGGTGACTGTGACATCGTCTATACTTGGGAGCTAGGTTAAAAAACAGAGAATTCAGTTTTACAGCTGCCCTCTCCCATATCTCTATGGCCTTATGGATTCAATGACTCTGGTTTCCCAACTAATTTTACCATATTCGTTTCCTATCTTCAAGAAAATCCTCACAATTTCCACCCACTATTCATACCCTTCCCTTGTGATTCCCTATGGCTATGGATCTATTCTTATTTCTCTTCATTCATTGAAAGCTAGTTTGGGGGAGAAAAAACACATCTGTTCAAACATCTTCAACTGGAAGTCTGACGTAGCCCTTCAAATCCTACCTCAAATTACGATGGCTTAGTGAAAGCAGGAAGGTAAAAAAAAAAAAACACCTTTTTTTCCCTATGGCTTGAGCCCCCGCTGGCTTGAATGCATAGGACTAGGCTCCTCTCCAACTGTCCTGCAACTCTCTTGAGGGCTCTCCAAACTGTGAGCTCACTTGTGATTTGAGCCAGGTCTCTAAAGATTCTATTGTGACCTCATCAGGGCTACTGACCTATGGGAGGCAGTTTTCTAACAGATACTTTCTAACATACTTTGCCTTTAATTCTCCATCCTGCATGTTAATAAAAGCTGTAACTCTATAATCTCCCTCTTTTAAAAGTTTGAGAGTAACGAACGAAAGGACAGCATATAGAATAATTGAAAACTTGACTAAAGATGTGGCACCACTTAGGGTCTCTTGGCCGAAAAAGTAGGTCCATGTCAGTAAATTCAGACATGAAACCCCTCCCCGCGTTACCCAATCTCAAAGGAGTCACTTCACTCACTGTCCTAGGGGCACGTACAGGATTGGTTGTTGTTTGTTGTTTTATCTACTTCTATCTCAAAACCTCAGGGCTCACAAGGTCGCGCTAAGCGGCAAGTGCCAAACCTTCGAGTTAAGTCCTGCCTACCAAGGTTGGATTTCCCGTGGACTTATTGGGTTTCAAGGATAATTGACAACAAATCTGACCTATCCCTTCAGGGGAAACCCCTCTTGGCTAGTGAGCGCCAAAAAAGGAACACCTCAAAAGATCTACTGTCGATGGATATGTTTGTTTCCCTAAGTCTGAGTTATTCACTTTTATAATAATACCTATGGGACATTGGCAGGTCAACCAAAGTTGCTCTGTTTCAAGACCAGTGCACTTCCTGAACTAACACTAATGAGTGGGAAAGTTCTGACTCCCCTCAGGGTCTCCTTGCACACCATCCCAGTGGAGAGGGAGGGGCGGCAGGCTCTTCACGTGGTCTCCACTGAGCGCCGGGTGGAAGAAATGAGACGGCAGCCTCGAGGTAGCCTGCCCAGGGTGGCATGGCTGAGGGGTGGGACGCAGTTTTTCTGTGGCATTTGGCTAGAGTACACCAGTTTTCCTAAAACGTTCTGTCTTGCTAGGTTGCTCCTTTCCTGATCCTTTGTCTAGGGACAGCTGAATTTGGGGAGTCCTTATTTGTCTTGCTGGTTGATGTTTCACACATACCTTTTCCACTATTGTGAAAGGGATACTTCTTTTTCCTGTTTCTATTTCTAGTACTGTTAGAATACAATAAAGCTATTAGAATATAACAATAGAATGTTAATTGTACAATCTACCTGGGGGGTATATTGGTGATTATTGTGAAATTCATTACACTTTTCTATGTGTTTAAAGGGTTTCCCAGGTGATGCTAATGGTAAAGAACCTGCCTGCTGATGCAGGAGACAAAAAAGACTTGGTTTCTATCCTAGTGGTGGGAAGATCCCCTGGAGGAGGAAATGGCAACCCACTCCAGTATTCTTTCCTGGAGAATTCCATGGACAGAGGAGCTTGGTGGGCTACAGCCTATGAGGTCACAAAAAAGAGTCAGATGCAGCTGAGCACGCATGCACATACCATACAATTTACACCTTCAAGGTGTAAAATTCAATGATTTTAGCGAATTCCAGATACATGTAACCATTACTAGTCAGTTTCAGAACATTTCTGAAACCCGTGAAAGACACCTCATACCCTTAAGGTATTGTCCCCTCTACCTCTGCATCCTGTGGGTGGGAAGATTCCCTGAAGAAGGAAATGGCAACCCAATCTAGCATCCTTGCCTGGAAAATCCCAGGAGGAGCCTGGAAGTCTATAGTCCATGGGGTCGCAGAGTCAGACATGACTTATAGACTAAACCACAACAACAACCCAAAGGAGTGCCTTTTTCTAATCAGCTCACCGAAAGGGGGCACTTTTTTTGTGTACAGTTTTTCTGCTCTGAGATCATGCCTGCTATTTGTCACCTTGGTGCTCTCAGAAGCACTGACATGCAGATAACTGGATTTCTCAATCTTAATGCACCCTTATTAGAAGTCTTGACTAATCAGAAGCCAGAACTGGAACAGGCCTTTTCCCCTGGTCTCTCAGAGTGAGCCACTATCATTGCCTCGGTCAAACTGACAGAAGAAAATGACTTTGTTCAGATTAGATCAAGATGGCGGCCTAACTGCTTGTAACTTTCTCTCCATCCTCTCTTCTCCAAATCTCTTAAAACATCAGAATAGCAAAAGGACAAAGACTGGTATAATTAAAGCAAACTGTTCCATCAGCAGTTCAGAAATTGTGAAGATCCCTTGAGGATAGAAATTGAATATGATCATAGTGATAAAAGAGAAGGAGGAGTCCAGTTAAAAACCTGCAAGGGAAAATTACTGGATTAAATCCAGAGAAAATAAAATTTCAAAATGAATAAATGCAAAGAGGAGGGGAGGCTCTCCTGTCAATTAAAGAATTGCATTCTGGAAAGAAGGATCAGTTGGGCCCCCTTGTGATCAGTCCTACACCCCCTTCCCCAACCAATTCCAAGGTTAAAGCCTAAAATTTCACACTAAAGAAAGTAAGCTATTTGCTTCCAAAAACTTGCTAGTGGAAAATCCCATGGATGGAGGAGCCTGGTAGGCTCCAGTCCATGGGGTCTCTAGGAGTTGGGCACGACTGAATGACTTCACTTTCACTTTTCACTTTCATGCATTGGAGAAAGAAATGGCAACCCACTCCAGTGTTCTTGCCTGGAGAATCCCAGGGACAGAGGAGCCTGGTGGGCTGCCGTCTATGGGGTCGCACAGACTCGGACATGACTGAAGTGACTTAGCAGCAGCAGCAGCAGCAGGAAAAAAAAAAAAAAAAAACTACAGAGCAGACTTGGTGTAATCTGGACTTCCACAAGATATATGGAAAAACAAAAAGAGAGAAGCAACTTTGGACAGGAGAGAAATACAGTAAAGTTCTCCACTGCCAGAGTAAAACTGTTTTGGCAATTTGCAGGGAGTAAGGAGAATGGCCCTTTCTGACTCTGGCAGAAGCACTTACCTTAAAGGGGAGCCTGACAGTTCAACACACACAACCCATTTATACAAAGTCCTTCTGCTAAGGAGAGGGGACAGAGACACACAGCTGCAGAGGGAACCCAGGCAACCTATCTTTGCTAATCAATTTGTCCCTTATTCACTAATATGCACAGACAACAAAAGATTACCAGAAGTAGTTGGAGAAAGCGTACAACATAAAAAGAAGAATCAAGGCCTTCGATAGAAAATAATCCAGAAAGTTCTGAAAAGCAAAACATGAATTAGCAGAGCTGGCAACTATATATATAGCATTTACATTGTATTTACAACTATTTACATAGCATTGACATGTATTAGGTATTATCAGTAACCCAGAGATGATTTAAAGTATCATGGGAGTTTTAATAATAACTCTAAATGGTATATAACCTTTAAAAATGTGAATCACTGTATTGTATACCTGTAACATATAATACTGTAAATCAACCATGCTTCAGTTTTTTTTAAGTTTATTTATTTTGTTTTGATTTTTGTTTGTTTTTTATATTCCGTACATGAGTATAAATCATACAGTATTTGTCTTTCTCCCATTTAACTTGTTTCACTTAGCACAAAAACCTCAAAGTTCATCCATGTTGTTGCAAAATGGCAAGATTTCTCTTTTATGGCTGAGTATATTCCATTGCAACAATATAAATGAACAAATCAAACCAAAACAAAGACATAGACACAGAGAATAGACTAGTGGTTACCAGAAGAAGGTGGGGAGGATGAAATGGAGATCAACTGTAAGGTTATGGATGGAAACTAAATTTTTGGTGGTGAGCATGTTGTAGGGTATACAGAAGTAGAAATATAATATACATATGAAGCTTATTTAATATTATAAATCAACATTACCTCAATAAAAATAAATACACTCCAAATATAATAATAAAGTACAGGGAAGGATGTGCATAGGTCATATGCAAATACCATGCCATTTTATAGGAGAGTTGAGCATCTGAGGATTTTGGCATCCATTGGGGTCCTGGAACCAATCCTCTGTGGATCCCGAGGGATGACTGTAAATAGAATGACTGGGAGGCTGGGTGGGGCGACTAGGTGGGAGCACGGACCCCGCCCCTTCGCAACTCCACCCGTGATGTCGCGGGGCAGGGGGCCGGGGTGGGGAGTAGCCGGTCTCAGACCGGCTGCAAGCATAGGCTCTGAAGGCTCAGACCCCTCTGCTCTCCATGGGCATCTGCCAGGCAGGGCACTACCTGCATCTCTTCCTGGCCCACCACCCACCTCTGGTCTGTGCCACTTTGATCCTGCTGCTTCTTGGCCTTTCTGGCCTGGGTCTTGGTGGCTTCCTCCTCACCCACAGAACTGACCTGCACAGCCCTGACATCTCCCAGGACTGGGTCTCCTTCTTGAGATCTTTTGGCCAGCTGGCCCTGTGCCCGGTGAATGGGACAGTCACAAGGAAGGGGCGTGGGTCTCATGTCGTGGGCTTACTGGCCACCTTGAACTTTGGAGATGGTCCAGACAGGAACAAGACCCAGACATTCCAAGCCCAGGTCCAGGGTAGCCCGATGGGATTGAAAGGATCTTTTGCAGGAAAGCTGGTGCTCGTTACGGCCAGGGTGACCACAGAAAGGACCCCAGGAATCTGCCTGTAGTTTAGTGCTACTCCAGAAATCCTGCCCTCCAGCCAGCCACCGATACCCTGCTCAGAGGAGGGAGCAAGAAATGCCACCCTGAGCCCTAGAATGGCTGAGGAGTGTGTCAGTGTCTGGAGCCACAAAGGTCTCGTGCTCATCAAGTTGCTCACCTCGGAGGAGCTGATTCTGTGTGGCTCTCGGCTGCTGGCTTTGGGCTTCTCCCTGATTCTGTTCTGTGGCCTCTGCTGTCTCACTGCAGCGTGCTTCCATCCGCGCCGGGAGTCCCACTGGTCTAGAACTCAGCTCTGAGGGCTCTGGCCTAGTTTCCGTCTCGCTCTCAGGTGTGGATCAACTTCTTGGGCCTTGATTCTGAGTTGGAAGAGATGTTACAAAAAGTGGAGAGCTGAAATGTGGGAGGAAATAAAAGACTTTTTTGCTCAAAAAATAAATAAATAAATAGAATGACTGGCCCTGAGTGGGGAAGGATGAGGAGTGAAGTAATACAAGGAACAAAGCTCCAATTTGCAGATTCTAATTTTTTGATATATTCAGAACACATTGTAGGCATATTCAGAACCTTTATGAATTACTCAGGTAAGTATTATAGCAAGTGAAAGTGTTAGTCGCTGAGTCGTGTCCGACACTTTGTGACCCCATGGACTGTAGCCCACCAGGCCCCTCTGTCCATGGGATTCTCCTGGCAAGAATACTGGAGTGGGTTGCCATTCCCTTCTCCAGCGACTCTTCTCCACCCAGGGATTGAACTTGTGTCTCCTGCACTGAAGGCAGATTCTTTACTGTCTGAGCCAACACGGAAGCCCAACTACAGTAAAATGAAATAAATGAATCTGAAAAAGAGGATGATGTGAAATACAAATAGCAGTGAGCAAAGAAACAGTAAAAAAAAAAAAAAAAGTTAAATGGAACGGGATGAGGGTAGACAGTTTTAAGTTGTATGTTTGGTACCAGGCAGATGAAGGCAATCCAATCTTCCTTTGTATCTTATATATAAAGTAGGATGTGATGGTTAGGGGAAGGGTGGCAAAACTTTGAGAAACATGGAGAAGGTTTGAAATAGTTCAGAATAACTTAATAAGACATAAGTACTGGGGTTGCTGGGCAGACTTTCAGACATATTTGAAGTGAGGTATTTCTCTAAGAAATCATCAGATCATGTGAATAAGTAAGGATATAGAGAAGCTCATACCACTACTTAACAAGGTTGAGTATATATATGTGTGTACATATATATGAGATTCAGTTCAGTTCAGTTCAGTCACTCAGTCGTGTCCGACTCTTTGCGACCCCGTGAACTGCAGTACGCCAGGCCTCCCTGTCCATCACCAATTCCCGGAGTTCACCCAAACCCATGTCCATTGAGTCAGTGATGCCATCCAACCATCTTATCCTCTGTCGTCCCCTTCTCCTCCTGTCCTCAATATTTCCCAGCATCAGGGTCTTTTCAAATGAGTCAGCTCTTCACATCAGGTGGCCAAAGTATTGGAGTTTCAGCTTCAACATCAGTCCTTCCAATGAATATTCAGGACTGATTTCCTTTAGGATGGACCGGTTAGATCTCCTTGCAGTCCAAGGGACTCTCAAGAGTCTTCCCCAACACCACAGTTCAAAAGCACTAATTCTTCGGTGCTCAGCTTTCTTTATAGTCCAACTCTCGCATCCATATGTGACCACTGGAAAAACCATAGCCTTGACTAGATAGACCTTTGTTGGCAAAGTAATGTCTCTGCTTTTCAGTATGCTGTCTAGGTTGGTCATAACTTTCCTTCCAAGGAGTAAGCGTCTTTTAATTTCATGGCTGCAAACACCATCTGCAGTGATTTTGGAGCCCCCCAAAATAAAATCTGACACTGTATCCACTGTTTCCCCATCTATTTCCCATGAAGTGATGGGACCAGATGCCATGATCTTCGTTTTCTGAATGTTGAGCTTTATGCCAACTTTTTCACTCTCCTCTTTCACTTTTATCAAGAGGCTTTTTAGTTCTTCTTCACTTTCTGCCATAAGGGTGGTGTCATCTGCATATCTGAGGTTATTGATATTTCTCCCGGCAATCTTGATTCCAACCTGTGCTTCATCCAGCCCACCATTTCTCATGATGTACTCTGCATATAAGTTAAATAAGCAGGGTGACAATATACAGCCTTGACGTACTCCTTTCCCTATTTGGAAACAGTCTGTTGTTCCATGTCCAGTTCTAACTGTTGCTTCCTGACCTGCATACAGATTTCTCAAGAGGCAGGTCAGGTGGTCTGATATTCCCATCTCTTTCAGAATTTTCCACAATATATGAGATTACCTTGTACAAATATAAAATGCATTTATTTTTGCCAATACCCATAAGAACGTTTTCAGAAATAACTCATTTATTAGTCTGCAAAAATTCAGAAATCATAGGAATGACATTCTCTGATCACAATACAATAACATTAGAAATTAAAAACAGAAAAAGGGCCCCCTGAATTAACACACTTTAGAATTCTTTTCTGGTTCAAGTCCCTTGGATAACAGCTTTCTCCAGATAGAATTTATAGGCCATGAAATTCACCCTTTTAAAGCGCACAATTCAATGGTTTTAGTATATTTACAGAGTTGTGCAACCATTGTCACATTCTAATTTTAGAACACAGTCACCACCCCATAAAGACATCCTGTCCCTTTCCTCAGCTGCCTCTAAAGTGATCGGTCCTTCTGAGGAAGCTAAGGCAGTGTTGAGGTGAGGCCCTGACTTCATCCAGCCACTATAACCATTTCAGGCAGCCCCTGCTTAGCATTCACCTGCAGCATGGCCTCTGAGCTCACCTGCATCTGCTTGGCCTTCATCCTGCTCAGCAGTGAAGTGACAGTCCCGGAGGATAAGATCGATGCCCTCATTAAAGCAGCCGGTGTAAATGTTGAGCCTTTCTGCCCAGGCTTGTTTGCAAAGGCTTTGGCCAATGTCAACATCTGAAGCCTCATCTGCAATGTGGGGGCTGGTGGATCTGCCGTGGCAGGAGGTCTTGTCCCCTCCCCCACTGTTGCCCCAGCTGAGGAGAAAAAAGTAGAAGCAAATAAAGAAGAATCTGAAGAGTCTCTTGATGACACGGGCTTTGGCTTTTTTGACTAAACCTTTTTGGTAACATGTTTAATAAAAAACTGAGCTCTTTGCTGCAGAAAAAAAAAGACTCCTGTATGCATTAGCTGACACATCCTATTCCCACCTTTCCCCGTACCCTGGCAACCACTGATCTACTTTCTGTCTCTATGTACTTGTCTATTCTGGACATTTCATATAATGGAGCTATATAATATGTGGCTTTTGTGATTGGCTTCTCTTACTTAGCCTAATATTTTCAAAGCTCATCCATGTAGTAACATGTCTCAGAATTCTTCATTTTTATGGCTGAATCATATTCTGTTGTATGGGTAAGTCAGATTTGTTTATTTCACCAGCTGAAGGATATTTGGGTTGTTTCTACTTTTTAACTATTATGAATAATGTTGCTATGAACATTCATGTACAAGCTTTTGTGTGGGGCTATGTTTTCATTTCTTGGGTAGATGCCTAGGAGTGGAATTGCTGGACCATTTGGTAACTCCATAGTTAACATTGGGCTTCCATGGTGGCTCAGATGATAAAGAATCTGCCTCAAGTGCAGGAGACCCAGGTTTGATCCCTGGGTGGGGAAGCTCCCCTGGAGAAGGGAATGGCAACCCACTCCAGTGTTCTTCCTTAGAGAATGCCATGGACAGAGGAGCCTGGCAGGCTACGGTCCATGGGGTCATAAAGAGTTGGACACGACTGAGCGACTAACACTTTTAAACTAATTAACACTACGTGGAACAGCTAAATTGTTTTCCAAAGTTGTACTATTTTGTCTTCCCACAGTGATGTGTGAGGGTGCCAGTGTCTCCATATCCTTGCCAACACATGATATTTTTTGTATTTTTAATTATAGCCATCCTGATAGGGTATTTTCTAAACATTTAACAAGCTCTTTTAGTATAGTTTCAGATTGACAGAAAAGACATAAGAATATTACAGAGAGCTCATATATATACCCTGTATCCAGTTTTTTCTATTTTTAATATTACTATGGTACATTTATCACAACTAGTTAACTCATGTTGTTGTTCACTTGCTCAGTCGTGTCTGACACTTTGCGACCCCATGGACCGCAGCACACCAGGCCTCCCTGTCCTTCACCATCTCCTGGAGTTTGCTCAAACTCATGTCCGTTGAGTCGGTGATGCCATCCAATAATGAGCCAATATTGATACACTATTATTAACTATATGTCCATATTTTTTTTCAGTTTTCCTTAGTTTTTACCAAAATGCCCCCTTTTCTCTTTCAGGACCCCACCCAAAATCCACATTATCTTTAGTGATCATATCACTTACGGCTGTTCTTGGCTGTGACCATTTCTTAGACCTTCCTTGTTTTTGACGACCTTGACAGTTCTAAGGAGTCTGGTCAGATATTTTGTAGAATATCCTTCAGTTTGTGTTTGTCTAATGCATTTTCCATAATTATACATCACAGCAAGGGTACATGTTCTCAACTTGACTTATCATTGATGAGTGAACCTTGAGTGCCTGGCTGAGGCAGTGTTTGGCTTGTTTTTCTACTGCAACACTCCTCTTTTTCTCTTTTTACAAACTCCACTGTTTATAAGGAAGTTATTATGCACATCCTACACTTAAGGAGTGGGCAGTTATGCTCCCCTGGCTTGAGAAACTATCTACATAAATTATTTGGAATTCTTCTGTACAGGAGATTTATCTACTCTCCTGTTATTTATTTATTCGATCATTTGTTAATATCAGTATGGATTTGTTAATATTTATTCTATACTTTGAATTATAATCCAATGATATTTAATTTTATTACTCAAATTGTTTCAAATTTGGCCGTTGAAAGCTCTTTCAGTTGGCTCCTGTATCCCTTTGACATACATCTATAAAGGGTTTTTTTTTTTTATCTGCTTGTTCAGTTTTATATAATAAAAAAAAGTACGGTGCTCCTGCTCTTGGCTCATTTTATATTTTCCCTGCCCCAGTCTTAGAGTCAGCCATTTTTCCATGGAGCCCTGGCTCCTTCTATTGGAGAACGGAGACAATTTGGTGCTATCTACTAAATTAAATATCCACTTAGGCCTCAACTTTACTATTCTACTAGGTATATAGCTCAAAGAAATATTGGCATTTGTTTGAAAGGGATATATGCAGGCAATTTTTGTGTGTAAGCATTTAAAATATGATAGTCTGTGTATGAGCAATTCACTTAAATATTTATTGCACGCTGATTATGAGTTCAGCACCAATCTAGGCCTTGGTAATATAGCAGGGATTCTTGGCATTTACCATTTAGTGGGGGAAACAATCAACAAAAAGATAGGTAAGTAACATCAGGCAATCCTGTCAGTCAGGGTACTGGCAGAAAAGAGAGGTACATTCAAAATGAAGGATTGATATGGTTTAATCATTAAAATCTACTGCAGGGCACAGAGCAGGGTGGAAAGGGGGAAAGTGGATACGGATAGGCAAAGCAAGAATATTCAGGGAAGGGGTGATAGTACTATGGGGAAAGGTAAAGAAGAGTAAAAGACAGAGTGTAAAATGGGGCACTCTTTTAGATAGTGTTAGGATGAGGTGCAGAGAAGGCAACGGCACCCCACCCCAGTACCCTTGCTTGGAAAATCCCATGGACGGAGGAGCCTGGTCGGCTGCAGTCCATGGGGTCGCGAAGAGTCAGACACAACTGAGCGACTTCACTTTCACTTTTCACTCTCGTGCATTGGAGAAGGAAATGGCAACCCACTCCAGTGTTCTTGCCTGGAGAATCCCAGGGACAGCGGAGCCTGGCGAGCTGCTGTCTATGGGGTCACACAGAGTCGGACACGACTGAAGCGACTTAGCAGCAGCAGCAGGAGCAGAATGAGGTGGCCTTTGAATAATGGCATGAGTGAAGGGAGGGAGAGAGACAAGTAGATATCTAAGAGAAGTTGTTCTAGGAAAAGGGGAAAAGTGGCAAGACCCCGAAGTGTTATTCACACAATGAAATATTATACATCAATCAAAATGAATGAACTATAATAATATGCAAAGATACACAGATGAATCTTAGAAAAGTAAGTATTAAGGAGGAAAAATTAGGTTCTGAAAGAGTACATACAGCTACAACCTAATAACCTTTCTATAAAGTTAAAATAAGTTATAATAAATAACATACTTTAAGATGAGCTTCCCTGGAGGTCCAATGGTTAAGTTTGTGCACTTCCAACACAGAGGGCTCAGGTTCAATCCCTGGTGGGGGAACTAAGATTCCACATGCTGTACCATGCCACCAAAAAGTTTATATATATATATATATAAAAATATATATAATATAAAATATAAATATATATACTTGTATATATATATAATATAAAATATAAATATATACACTTATATATATAAATATATATAATATAAAAATATAAATATATATACTTATATATATAAAGTATATATATATACTTTAAGAAAGAAAGACTCATATCCACATATGTATGCATACACACACATATATAACATATATTTATGTTTTTATATATATATATATCATATATGTTTGTGAATATATGGGTGGGCTTCCCTGGCTCAGTGGTAAAGAATACGCCTGCAATGCAGAAGATGCAGGTTTGATCCCTGGGTAGGGAAGATCTCCTGGAGAAGGGAATGGTAACCCACTCCAGTATTCTTGTCTGGAGAATCCCATGGACAGGGGAGCCTGGCAGGCTACAGTCCATGGGGTCACAAAGAGTCAGACAGAACTTAGCGACTAAACAACAACAACATGTATGTATAAAGTAAAACTGTATTAAATAGAGCACCACAAAATGATGAACACAAGATTCAGGATGATGATCCTTTGCCAGGGGCTGAGGGGAGGCAGACGAATGAGATTGGGGGCCATATAGTCAGATTTAGTTATTAAGTTCATGGATGCTTGTTACATTATTAAAAACAACTAACTAAAAGTGAATATGCTTGGATTAATAAGAGAATGTAAGTGAGACAGCAAAAGAGACACAGAAATATTGAACAGTCTTTTGGACTCTGTGGGAGAGGGAGAGGGTGGGAAGATTTGGGAGAATGGCATTGAAACATGTATAATATCATATATGAAACGAGTTGCCAGTCCAGGTTCGATGCACGATACTGGATGCTTGGGGCTTGTGCACTGGGACGACCCAGAGGGATGGTACGGGGAGGGTGGAGGGAGAGGGGTTCAGGATGGGGAACACATGTATACCTGTGGTGGATTCACGTTGATGTATGACAAAACCAATACAATATTGTAAAGTAATTAACCTCCAGTTAAAATAAATAAATTTATATTAAAAAATAAGAGAATGTGCCATCAATAAAAGATTTGATTAATTTATTTCTATTCATCCAAGGCCCAATGAAAAAAAATAAGACTGAGAAGCAAGGGACCATACTTGGCATACTTGTGAAGTAGCAAAAAAGCCAGTGTGGCTGGAGCAGAGGGAGGGAAGGGGAGAGTAATAGTAGATGGAGGGGTGGAGGGGGCTGAACCGTGTAGGGCCTTCAGGGCAGGAGGACCTTGGATCTTGTTATAACTGAGATGGGAAGCCGCTGGAGGTTTTGAGCAAGAGAGTCAGAGGATCTGACTTATGTTTTAAAAGGTTCATCCTACCTACTGTGTAAAAAATAGATTGTAAGGGGGCAGGCATAAGAAATGAAAGCAAAAAGGCAAAACAAGTAAGAGACAAGTATGATAGTCAAGGTGACAGATGATAGTGATTTTGACTAAAGTCATACTGTTGGAGGTATGTGAGAAGTGATCAGATTTTGGATATATTTTGAAAGTAAAAATATTTGATAGAGATAGTATTTTGTAATGGACTAAGTGAAGGATGTGTGAGAAAGAGAGGGCTTCATGGATATTTGACACAAGAAAATATGAGGATGGAACTCCCATTTATTGAGATGAGGATGACTGCATGTTGGGGAAGGGGCTGAAATTAAGAATTCTATTTTGGATATGAATTGTTTTCCAACGTCTGCTATTCAAGTGGAGATATTAACTTTGGATAGTCTGAAGTGTAGAGGAGATTTCCAGATTGGAGATTTAAAACTGGACATAAAAGGTATACAGATGGTATTTATAGGTATGAAACTGGCTTTTTAGTGTAACCAAGGGAAAAAACATGGACAAGAGAGTCACAGACTGAGTCCTAGAGCAATCCAATAAGAAAATGCTGAATAGAGGAGGAGAATTAACAACCAAAAGGATGTCCTTTTCCTTATAGGGGACTGGAATGCAAAAGTAGAAAGTCAAGAAACACCTGGAGTAACAGGCAAATTTGGCCTTGGAATACGGAATGAAGCAGGACAAAGGCTAAAAGAGTTTTGCCAAGAGAATGCACTGGTCATAGCAAACACCCTCTTCCAACAACACAAGAGAAGACTCCACACATGAACATCACCAGATGGTCAACACTGAAATCAGATTGATTATATTCTTTGCAGCCAAATATGGAGAAGCTCTATACAGTCAGCAAAAACAAGACCAGGCACTGACTGTGGCTCAGATCATGAACTCCTTATTGCCAAATTCAGACTTAAATTGAAGAAGGTAGGGAAAACCACTGGACCATTCAGGTATGACCTAAATCAAATCCCTGATGATTATACAGTTGAAGTGAGAAATAGACTTAAGGGACTAGATCTGATAGAAAGAGTGCCTGATGAACTATGGACGGAGGTTCATGACATTGTACAGGAGACAGAGAGCAAGACCATCCCCAAGAAAAAGAAATGCAAAAAAGCAAAATGGCTGTCTGGGGAGGCCTTATAAATAGCTGTGAAAAGAAGAGAAGCGAAAAGCAAAGGAGAAAAGGAAATGATCTACCCATTTGAATGTAGAGTTCCAAAGAATAGCAAGGAGAGATAAGAAAGCCTTCCTCAGTGATCAATGCAAAGAAATAGAGGAAAACAATAGAATGGGAAAGACTAGAGATCTCTTCAAGAAAATTAGAGATACCAAGGAAACGTTTCATGAAAAGATGGGCAAAATAAAGGACAGAAATAGTATGGACCTAACAGAAGCAGAAGATATTAAGAAGAGGTGGCAAGAATACACAGAAGAACTGTACAAAAAAGATCTTCATGACCCAGATAATCACAATGGTGTGATCACTCATCTAGAGCCAGACATCCTGGAATGTGAAGTCAAGTGGGCCTTAGGAAGCATCACTACAAACAAAGCTAGTGGAGGTGATAAAATTCTAGTTGAGCTATTTCAAATCCTAAAAGATGATGCTGTGAAAGTGCTGCACTCAGTATGGCAGCAAATTTGGAAAACTCAGCAGTGGCCACAGGACTGGAAAAGGTCAGTTTTCATTCCAGTCCCTAAAAAGGCAATGCCAAAGAATGCTCAAACTACTGCACAACTGCACCCATCTCACACGCTAGTAAAGTAATGCTCAAAATTCTCCAAGCCAGGCTTCAACAATACGTGTACCATGTACTTCCAGATGTTCAAGCTGGTTTTAGAAAAGGCAGAGGAACCAGAGACCAAATTGCCCACATCCGCTGGATCATCAAAAAAGCAAGAGAGTTCCAGAAAATTATCTACTTCTGCTTTATTGACTATGCCAAAGCCTTTGACTGTGTGGATCACAATAAATTGGAAAATTCTGAAAGAGATGAGAATACCAGACCACCTGACCTGCCTCTTGAGAAATCTGTATGCAGGTCAGGAAGCAACAGTTAGAACTGGACATGGAACAACAGACTGGTTCCAAATAGGAAAAGGAGTACCTCAAGGCTGTATATTGTCACCCTGCTTATTTAACTTATATGAAAAGTACATCATAAGAAATGCTAGGCTGAAAGAAGCACAAGCTGGAATCA